>NC_133541.1:0-620451 GCF_048773025.1 Camelus bactrianus | reverse complement strand
TGTTTATTATTTCAAAGGGTAATAAATATCCCTCTTATTACCTATAGGCCAAAAAGTAAAGGCTTTGGTGAAGAATTTTGTGTTTTTTGATCTCTATTCCTTTATCATCTGTACAAATTATTATGTTTAAACAAACTTAAGTGGATTCTGTTTCTATGACTGTACTAGGACTGATATGACAACTCTGGAATATTCTTCCTTGTGTCTCTTTTTCCATGGAAGTGTGGTTGTGCCACTCATCAGTGTTATTTGGATGGAATTCCTTTTACTTCAGATAATGTGATCTTATTCCTTAACCACTGTTCTGTGGACAGTGGTCCCAGGCTGCATTGAATATGGTGCTCACTCTTAGCCCAGGAAACAGTCCCTGATAAAACATGAGTAATGAATTCCTCCCCTGATATATTTGGTCTAAGACCCCAATCTCTCTCTGCCCCTGCTTACTGTCCATTAATATAGAAAATGCAGACAATCAAGTTCTATTTCCCTCCCACTTAAAGTACCTAATTATTTTATTTTGATGAAATATGCACAACTATTTACTATTTTAACTACTTAAAGTGTACAATATAGTGGAATTAAGTATATTCACATAGATGTTACAACCATCATCACTATCTACCTCCAACCCATTGCATCATGCTCAGCTGAAACTCTGTATCCAATAAACAAGTCTCCATTTCCCTCTCCCCAAGCTCCTGGTAAGTGTGAGTAAACTTTCTGTTTCTATGAATTTAACTACCCTGGATACCTCATAAAAATGACATCATATAGTATTTTTCTTTTTGTGACTGTCTTATTTCAGTTAGCATAATGTCCTCAGGTTTATTTAGACTGTAACATGTGTTAGAATATCCTTCTTTTTAAGGCTGAAGAACATTCCATGGTAAGAATGTACTACACTCTATTTTATTTTTTTAATTTTTAATTATTATAGAACTTTTATATTTCCACTTAATTTGCAGTTATTACAAAATACTGGCTATGTTCCCTTTGTTGTGCAGTACATCTTTGTAGCCTGTCTTATACTCAATAGTGTGTTACTCCCACTCCTCCCACTCCTCCATACCTTTATTGCCCGCCCCACTTCCCACTGGTAACCACTGGTTTGTTCTCTATATTTGTGAGCCTGCTTCTTTTTTTGTTGTTGTTTTTGTTATATTCAATAGTTTGTTGTATTTTATACATTCTACATATAAGTGATATCATATAGTATTTGTCTTTCTCTGTCTGACTTATTTCACTTAGCATAATGCCATCCAAGTCCATCCATGTTGCTGTTAATGGCAAAATTTCATTTTTTATGGCTGAGTAGTATTCCATTTTGTGTGTGTGTGTGTGTGTGTGTGTGTGTGTGTGTGTGTGTGTGTAGTGTACAATAAATATCTATACATAATATATCTATCTATATCTATCTATCTGTGTGTGTGTGTATATCATATCTTCTTTATCCATTCACCTGTTCATGGACACTTAGGTTGCTTCCATACCTTGGCAATTGTACATAATGATGCTATGAACATTGACATTCATGTATATTTTCAAATTAGTGTTTTTGGTTTTGGTTTTGGTTTTGCTTTTATATACCCAGGGGTGGAATCTGGGTCATATAATAATTATATTTTGAGATTTTTGGAGAAATCTCCATACTATTTTCCACAGTGGCTGCATGAGTTTACTTTCCCACCAAGAGCCCACCAAGGGTTTCTTCTCTCCACATCATTGCCAATATTTGTTGCTTGTGTTCTTTTGATGACAGCCATTCTGACCAGCAAATACACTACAATTTATTTACCCATTCATACGTTAGTGGATAACTAGATTGTTTCCATTTTTTTGTACTGTTTTGAATAATGCTATTATAAACATTGGTGTACAACTATATATTTGAGTTCTTACTTTCAGTTCTTTTGAGATATATAACTAGAAGTTGAACTGTTGAATCAAATGGTAATTTTACGTTTAATTTTCTGAGGAATAGTTATACTGTTTTCTACATTAGCTGTTCAATTTGTTCCTACCAATGATGTACAGGATTCTCAATTTCTCTACATCCTTACCAAAATTTGTTTTCTGTTTCTAAAGAAATGGCAAACATACTAATGTGTGTGAAATGTATCTCATTTCCTTAATGAATAATGATGATGAGCACCTTTTCAGGTACTTATTGGCCATTTATCTCTGTTATTTGGGGAAGGTGTCTTCAAGTCCTTGACTATTTTTGAAAGGAGCTCTTTGTTTTTGTTTTTGTTGTTGCTGAGTTACAGGGTTTTTATATATTCTTTATATTAATTTCTTATCAAATGTATGATTTGTAAACATTTTCTCCCATCCTGTGAGTTACCCTTTATTCTTTTGATATTGTCCTTTGATATGCACAAAAGTTTTAAATTTTTGTAAAAACCAATTTATCTATTTTTTCATTTGTTGTCTACAAACACCTTTGGTGTATATCCAAGAAATCACTGCCAAACCCAATAGAATGAAGAGTTTCCCCTACGTTTTCTTCTAAGAGATTTTGTTTAGCTTTTACATTTAGATCTTTGTTCTATTTTGAGTAAATTTTTGAATATGGAGGAAGGTAAGGGTATAACTTCATCCTTTTGCATGTGAATATCGAATTTCCTCAGTATCACTTGTTGAAATTATTGTGCTTTTCCCACTGAATGGTCTTGACACCTTTACCAAATCATTTGACCGCATATGAGAAGATTTATTTACTGTATTCGTCTATATGTCTATTTGGATTACAATAGTTTGTACTAAGTTTTGAAATCAGGAAGTATGATATCTCCCACTTTGTTCTTCTGTTTCAAGATTTTTTATTTCTTTATTTGGAATCTCTTGAAATTCCCTATGAATTTTAGAACCTTTTATTTTCTGGAAAAAATATTGGAATGTTGATAAGTATTGCATGAGATCTGTAGAATCTGTTGAGTAGTACTGACAGCTTAACAATATTAAAACTTCCCACCTATGAACATGGATGTCTATTTCTTTATGTCTTATTTAATGTCTTTTGGCAATGTTTTCAGTATGCAAATCTTTCTTCTTCTAGGCTAAATTTATTTTTAATTAATCACTTTGATCCTATTTTAAATGGGATTGCTTTGTTAATTTTTTGAATTGTCATGTTGGTGTATAGAAATGCAACTGATTTTTAATTGTTGATTTTGTATCCTCCAAATTTGCTGAATTTGTTTATTTTTTCTATTTTTTGGTGAAATCTTTGATATTTCTATATTTAATATCTTGTCGTGTGTTGAGAGAATTAATTTCTTCATTTCCAATTTTATATCCCTTTATTTCTTTCCCTTGTTTTATTACACTGGCTAGTATCTCTAATACTATGTTAAATGGAGGAGGGGAAAATGGGCATTACTGTCTTTTTTGTTATCTTAGGGAATAAGATTTCATTCTTTCATCATTGAGTAGGATGTAGCTGTGGATTTTTCATGCATGGTTTTTATTATGTTGAGGAAGTTTTCTTCTATTCCTAAATTTTTAGTATTTTTTTAACAGAAAAATTATTAAATTTGATCAAAGGACTTTTGTGAATCAATTGGATGACCACTTTTTTTCTTTGCTCTCTTAATGTGGTATATTATATTGATTGATTTTTCTATTTGGAATCTACAGGATGTAATCAACATTTATAGAATACCAAAAACATCAGAATACATATTTTCCTCAAGCTAACATGAAACATTCACCAAGATAGACCTTATTATGTATCATTAAACACACCTTAAAAATTGAAAGGAACAGAAATATTATAATGTATGTCTCAGACTAGAGTGAAATTAAACTAGAAATCAACAATGGAAAGATAGCTGTAAAGTCCTAAATTACCTGGATAGTAAACAACACACTTCTACGTTATAAATAGGTCAAATAAGTCTCAAGAGGGATTTTAAATGTATTCAATGAAATAAAAATAAAAATACAACTCATCAAAATTTGCAAAATGCAGTGAAAGTTGAAGGAGACTTGTAAGATACTTTTGTCATGATATATAATCTTATGGAGACCATAAACTCAATTTTGGGAAGGGGAATAGGAAGACACAAAGCAGCAGTTCCCAGGAAGGGAAATGATCCTAAAATTAAATTCATAAATGGTTTCCAAGCAAAGAACAAATCCAGGGTGTTGCCAGAAAACAAAAGAAAAAAGATGGAGGGGTCAAATATGAAATGAAGGACATGACTGAAGATTCTTTTCCTTAAACCTCAGAATCATTATGGTTGCATCCTTGGAGTATGACATAATCAGAAAAAGACTCTCTGAGGAATACAGTATGTATCATAGATGCTCTCAAACAATTGGGCTTCTGGAAAGTTTAAGGGAGTTTTTCCTCAGACTTATCAGCAAAAACCCAACGTAGAAATAGGGCTACATTGAAAGGATTTGTGGGTTCAGCATTGTTGAGCCTTGATGAAGCTCACCTCAGAAGGCTTAGAACAAATTGGAGGGTATTTGTGCTAATGAAGAGCTACAGGGGAACCTGTTGATCCTGCCCTGGCACTCCCATGCATGACTATACTTTCATACATTTTTCCTTACCATTTTATTCTCTTATCTGTTTTTACCCTTTGTTTTTGTTTCTTTTCTCATTTCTTCACCCCTTTTTGGACAGTTTTGTGTAAGTAATGGACAGAGGACAGGCCTTGGAGTCAGAGAGCTTGCATCTGAGACTAAGCTCTAAAACCAAGCTAAGTGACCTAGAATATGTTAAGTCTAATCTCTTCACTTGCATAAATGTAGGAATAATATCTAATTTACTGTGTGATCATGAGGATTAGAGATAGTAAGTGTACTTCCTTAACGGTAGAAAGTGTCCAATAACAGTGGCTGTTATATTGTTTTTATTACTGTTGCTACAATTTTGTTTATGTGGTTGATTTGGGTTCTTGGAGCAGCTGTTAGTAAACTCTACACTGAGTTTCTTTACTCTACATACTCTTTAATATGATTATTTTTATGAGGTTGATTTTGATAGCTGATATTGAACTCTCTTAGTCTCTTTACAGCAGAGTATCCATCCCAAGATGCTTTGAGTGCTGGCTTCTAGAAATGCTTACATGATCTCCCTTGAAAAATGCCTGGGAACTTGCATCCTCCTATGTCTCCACTTCTCTAAAGATTTCTTCTCAGAGGATTCAAGCAACAAATCATCTACAGGAATTGCCATCTTATGCTTTGCTTCTAACATACTAACATTAGAAAATTATTTTTTAATTTTTATTTTTAATACTACAAATATATCTTAGGCCTTCCACTAGCAACCAAAGATACAGCAAGCCCTCATTTAAAGAGAATGCTAATCTATACTGTATCAGTTTCCCCTTCCTGGCTCCACTTCTGGCACGATGGTGTGCAACTCAGAATCACTCCTCAAAAAAACTGATGAAAACTATTTTTAAAACACATTTAAAAATAGTTGGCCTTATGAGCATACACAAATGGAAATGCCACTACAGATATACAGCAAATGAGGACACATTTACTCAAGAATATTTACTGAAGCTCCATAAAATGATGAGTCTTTAGTATTTGAAGATCCGCACTTTTCCCCTCTCCAATCATTGAGCTGGGAACTCCACCCAGACTTGTACAACCAAGAACACAAGTTTTTGACTCCCCCCAGGTCCTGGTTGGAGGGTTGTCTTCCTGGGAAGGACATGACATTAGCATTTCTCATACTGCCCCTAGATACTTGTTGCTGAGGCAAAGTTCTGTACTACTGCAGCCAACAGGTGGGGGACCCATTCTTCCACCACGTTTCCTCTCATGAGACATAGGTTCTACCTTGGGCATGGTAGGACTTTGAAGTCCCAATTGCTATTGACTCAGCTCATATGACAGGGGCTTGTGCCAAGGGAAACAAGCCAAGGACACCTGGGGCTCTTGCCATGTATCCACTGAGCACTTACTTCTTCAAACTGGGCTATCACTTAGAATTGACCTATTGTTCCTTACTCCAGCACCAGAGTTGTGGCTCAGAGATTTTCCCTGGAAGGAAAGGCAGACCATAGAACAGAGAGCTCAAATTATCTCCCCAAAGGAGCCAACTTTATTTGCAACAGCATATGAAGTTCAAATCTAAGTTTGCTTTCAAAAACAGTAGAAGTGTTGGTGAGAGGCAATGGGGAGGAGACTGATAAATTCATTGAAGATACAGGCTAAATGATAAGCCAACTAGTTGCTGGAGAAAAATAAGAAACCAGCTGCAAGAACTAGAGTCTGAATAAATTTCAAACTTTGACCATCAGGAACTGTCCCTTCATAGCAGCCTGTATTTGACTGGATTAGGGTGTAAATAATTTATTCTCCAGGGCATTGTTATGAACAATAGAGCTTTTAACCAGCAGTTAGTGGAGTTTCATAGGTTAGTGTGGTCAGGTAACTAGACAAACACTGCCTAAGCCCTGCTAAAACCTTGTTATCCCAAAGTGGCTGGGCATGTCCAAGGATGAATCCCTGAGGAAAAACATCAGAGGCTTTACCCTGTGTCTGTTTAGGGGATAGAGGAGGAAGAGAAGGGAATGGACAACACTAAAATAATCCAGTTAGTCTTTAAACAAGTAAACAAGCTAACAACAATGACAAGCACTGAAAGAGGGGAGAGATGAAGCCAGTCCCCAAAGTTGCTGCAATATCTAAAATGTTCATTTTCCAAAAAATATGAGACATGCAAAATAAGCAGGAAATTATGGCCTAGATACCAGAAGAATAGCAGGCAATAAAGCCACCTGCAGGAGAAACCAGATGTGAGAAAAGAAGCCATTATAAATATGTACAAAGAAACAAAGAAAACCATGATTTTAGAAGTAAAGCATGATGACAGTGTCACATCACATAGAGAACATTAATAAAGAGACAGAAATTATTAAAAATAACCAAATGGATATTTTGGAACTGAAAGGAGCAATAACTGAAATTTAAAAATTCACTAGATGGAATCAATAATACACTTAAACGGGCAGAAAGTAAAAGTACTTAAGAATAGATCAATAGAAATTATGCAATCCAAGAACAGAGTGAAAAAAGAATGAAGAAAAAATGAGCAAGGCCTCAGAGAAATGTGGGACACTAATGTATACCAACAGACATGTAAAGGCAGCACCAGAAGAACAGAGAAGGGAAGGAGCAGAAAAATATTTGAAAAATTAGTGGCTAAAAACTTCCCATTTCCTAAAAAATTTAAATCTACATATCCAGGAGGTTCAACAAACTGCAAGTAGGATAAACTCAAAAAGACCCATGAATAGACACATAGTAAAAATGCCAAAGAAAATCTTGAAGGCAGCAAGAGGAAAATGACATCTTGCTTAAGAAAACTCGTATAAGATTAACAGTTGACTTATCATCAGAAACAATAGAGGGCTGAAGGCAATAGGATAACCTATTCTCAGCCCTCAAATTTTAAAAGCTCTTAATCAAGAATCATATATCCAGCAAAATTATCATTTAAAGTGAAGATGAAATAAAAAGACATTTGGAAAACAAAATCTGAAAGAATCTGCTGCCAGTAGACCTACCTTACAAGACATACTAAAGTTAGTCCTTCAGGCTGAAAGCAAGTGACCCAAGACAGTAATTTGAATACACACACACACAAAACAAAGAACACTGATAAAGGTAATTATGCAATTATAAAGGAGTATAATTGCCTATTTCTTATCCTTTCTTATCTTGTTTAAAAATCATAAAGCAGTATACATTTAATTGTATTTGTGGGCATATAACATACAGAAATGTAATATATTTTCCAATAGCAGGGCAAAGAGGTTGGTGAGAACAAACCAACATTGGGTTAAGAATTGACTCCAGATGTTTCACTTGAATCCAAAGGAACAAATGCATAGAACCTGAAATGGAAAGAAGGCTAATATGAGAAAAATTATACATATAACATAAAAATTGTGTTCTACACTGGAAACTGACACAACACTGGAAACTGACTATAACTCAATTAAAAAAAAAGAAAAATTATACGTATAAACTTGCTCTCTTTTCTCCTCTCAGCTTCTTTAAAAGACATAAAATTACATAAAGGAATAATAATTATAATGATGTACTGTCGGGCTTATAACATGCATAGAGATAATACCTATGACAAGAATACCACAGTAAGAAAGAAAAGAGAGTAGAGCTATATGGGAATGCTGTTTCTACATTCTCTGAAATTGCTGGTGTAATTGTGAAACTGTTTTTGATAAGACATATATGGTAAGGCCTAAAGCAATCACTAAGTAAATAACTAAAAATATATAGCAAGAAAATCATTAAAGAAGTTAAAAAGTAATATTAGAAAATATTCAATTAATGAAAAAGAAAACAGTAATGCCAAAAAAAGACTTGTGGTGTAGAGAAAATAATAACTTAAATGAGAAATGTAAATCCTATTGTTTTGCTTAGTTTTGTTTTTATGAACTCTGGATACAAGTCCCTTATCAGATATATTATTTGTGAATATTTTCTACCATTTTGTGGGTTGTCTTTTCATTTTCTTAACATTACTTTTTCAATTAATGCTATGTCTCTCTCTCTCTTTTTTTTTTTTTTTTACTTAAAATGAATCAGAGCAAACACAACATGTGTACAAATCTATAGATAAAGCTGCTCTGGAAAAAATGCATAAATACATGGCAAAGAAATGAGACTTGGCATTTTAATGCTGATCATGCCATCCTCAGTGCCATAACACAAAATCTGTGCTTGCAACACAGTAAACTATGTGTATCTGCTATACCCTACTTCTCAAATCCAGGACTTATGAACTCAAATCAGAATTTCCCATCAAAAACTCAAACTTGAATTCCTGTACTAGGAATGTCTCCAGTAGAGAGCACTAATGTTTTTTGAATATTCGGTGTAAGTAGCTTTAATTGAGATAAGGCCTAGGAAGGAGTTACAACCATTTCCCATTCCCATATATCTGGGTACACAAGACATAGGCATTTATTCCATATCTATTAACAGTTTACAGAGCACCCACTGTCCCCAGGCACCACATTAGGCCTTGGGATCCTGAGGAGGAAAAGATACACTATTAACCTCAAGGAATTTGGCCTAGTGAAGAAGACTGTCTCAATCCCCTAATAACATCTCCTTGCATCAATCAAGGAAAGCATTTACTAATCATGCACTTTCCTATCACAAACTACATACATATATGTAGAAAAGCACATGGACTGTAAGCATTTGCAAACAGTAGGTTCAGGAGGGCCTTAGAGAAAATCTAGTCAAAATCTCTCATTTTATACCTGGAAACTTTAAACCCAGAGTGGATAAGTGACTTACCCATGATCACGATAAGAACTAAGATTAATATGGCACTTCCTATACGCCTAGAACTGCTCTAACAGTATTGTTTATTTAATCCTCACCACAAATCATTTTTGAAATATAAAACTAAGGCACAGAGAAATTAATTAACAACAAAAATCAAACAGCTCACAAAGGCAAAGTCAGGATTTGAATCTAAGTAGTCTTGCTTCAGAATCCATACTTTTAGTCACCATGCTATATTTAAGTAGCTATGTCTAAAGACAGTCATGATTTTCTGACTCATGTTTTTACACTGTCTTGTTATTTTATACTGTCAGGGATTCCAGCATCTCTAGAAACCATTGGTCAAAAATTATCAAAGAAATCTCAAGATATTATGGTACTTCAAAGTCACAAGATCCTCGATTTGGGGAAAATGGCTCAATTCAACGTGGATGTATATGTTACCAGAAGGTGAAAATGAAGACATGCACAGACATGAGAAATATAGTAAGTAATCTTATAAGTATTCTTTTATCTTACTTTGACAAATGTTGCCACTTGTGTCTCATTTCCTTGTTTTCCTGAATTACTTCCATGTACTCCTTCTCACTTCCAAATCCCAGTCTTTAAGTGTGTTGATTCTTCAATCAAATAAGAACATGTTAATGTAGACAGAGCTAGGGATTAAATCTTGAGAGGACCCTGCAGTATACAAGATAGAGAAAATGTGCATTTCAGAAGCCTCAGACTTCACTTCACCCATTCATTTATTATCTAACAAATATTTATTGGCTGCCTGCCATATGCACAACAATGCACTGGGTTCTGGGGATGTGCTAGTCTATGTGATGGATGTGACCTTTACCCTCCTGAGGTCCACAGTCTTACAGCATTCCTCCAGAGTAAGTTAGGGATCCATAGTTAAGCACTTGTCAATTCTCAACCTGTTGGGCCTCTGAATGATGCCTGAGCTACAGGAGGATGAACAGAATGACTCAGCAAGACTGGGGACTGCTAAGAGATGCTGTCACTCTCAGGTGTGCAGACTACAGAGGAGTGAGCATGTTATTTTGAAATGACAGTAATACACTGTTTGAGTGATATGCATGAACTATAAAATAGTTTATAAATAGAAATTATTTGCATTATGATTATGTTTTGTCAGAATGCACACATCATTTTTTTGTGTGTTTGTGTCCTTGAGGACCCTGAAGAACAAAATTTTGTATCTGATTATTGAATTGGTTAAGTAAATTAAGCAAATCCAGGCATTTTATTTGATAATCAAGTTCACTCAAAGATGAAGGTAAAATTATAAAATTTACACCCACTTACATATTTGTTTCATCCTTTAGTATGCTTCCCCCCTCATTTTTACTTGTAATCAATCTGTCTGTAACTCCCCCAGTTACACAGAGGCCTTTACCAGACACAAAAAGCTATTCTGCTCACAAAAACAACAGGCTTCCTTAAGCCTTAAGATTTTTTTTTTTTTTAATTTGCCCTTTAGGTCTCAATTTCTCTGAGAAATCTGGGAAGTCCTCTCCATTTTAGCCCACTCTTTCATCTACCAATATAAGACCCAACTACTTTTGCCCTTCAATTTTGTAATGAGATAAAGGACGCCTGATTTATTATCATACTGCTCTTTTTCATAAGGTGACCTGGTTACATTCAGCTATTATAAAGCATATTTGAGTCATAGGCTCTGAACCATGTCAATATCCTGTACTAGGAGATTTTAATCAGCCCTGAATTTGCTCATATATCCAGCTACATATTTGCCTCTATTTTTTTTTTAAACTATAAGTTTCTTGAGGGCACATGTTTATTTGTTTTTAAATCCTCCAAAAACAATTTGGTGGAGAGACTGAATTGGAGATAAAGAAGTTAGCAGAGATAAATTAGTAGAATAAGTGGATAATTGGAAGGTGTGCCTGCATTTGGATACATAGGATTCAGGAGACAAAGACAAAGAGAACTGTGGTGTGGGGACACACTGGGGTTTGGTTAGTTAGTCCCCACTGATTTATCATGTCCAGCCTAACGGTCCCTGGAGGAATGCTTGGAGACTTGTGGACCCCAGGAGGGCAAAGGCCACATCCATCAAATGGACCAATGTATCCTCAGAAACCAGTCCAGTGTTTTGCCCACAGTAGGCATAGAAAAAACATTTGTTGGATGATAAATGAGTGGTAAGATGAAACGAAGTCTGAGATATCTGGAACATGAAATATTCCTATCTTCTTTTCTGATATAGTCCAGGATAGTTACATTAAACACATAGAAAACAGAAACTCCTGCCTAGACTGTTAGTGGCTTGCCCCAGATCTCACTGCCAGAAGAGCCACCAGCAGAAGCCAAGATACCAATTCTCATACACTTTCTGACTCATATCTCTTTTCCTCTATTTCTAAAATGTTCTGAATCTTGTTCTTTTACAATTTATATTGATTCTTAAAAATTCTTAACAAACTATATTTATGTGTGTATATATACATACATACACACACACACACACATACATATGCATACATATTATGTCCTAGTCTTAGAGAATCAGTTAAGGTTAGAATTGAAGTTCAGTATTAAATGTGTATTACAATTAACAGATAGCCTAATATTAGGCCAAGAAACACATATGCACAAATACATACACACACAGTCATTGAGGAAAAAAAGATGGGAGGGGCATGGAATCAAGGCCTAGCTGGTATTAGACCTGGGTTACTTCAAATCAAAGAAATGAAAAAGTTGACTATGAGGAACCTCAGAAACCAGCTGTTTTCACAGTATCAGGAAAACTTTTGCCCAGATTTCAACATGGTCCAGGGAACACAGATTGAATTCTTACAGGGATCCCAGCAAGCACTGTCTCAGTCACTAGCAGAACCCATCAGGGCTTTTTTTATATCACTTCACAGGAGCTAAGGAGCATTAACTCTGCTTTAATTCTAAGCTTTCAGCCTGGCTTCACTTGCAAATATTTTCTTAGAAGTCTTCATTTTATGGATGGGAAAGAGACAATAGTCAATAACTGGCTGGCTCCTGTGTGGCAGATTCCAATATGGGACCCAGATGACAGTATATATTCTTTAAATGGGATGCATGGGAAACTTTCAAAGAAATATTTGGACATCTTCCAAGAAGACAGATTAGCTGGAGATGGCGGGCATCCTGCTGCAGGGAATCGTGTTTTCCCCTTGAAGGAGAGCCTGGAAGATCACCTTCCTAACACTTGTCATAAAAGGAAGGGATGTCATATAGTTAAGGCAGAGGGTCAATCAGCATAGTGGGGTGAGAACACAGAGTAATTGGTAGTGAATATTTAAGACTGGGACCATGATAAGGGATCAGCTCACACAGAAGTGCACAGCTGGCCTTGCACAATTACAGTTTCTAGTCAACCGACCTTATTCCAAAAACACTTGCAATGTCGACCTCATCCTGTCCTTGGACTTCTCACCACTGAGCTCATTCTCAGGGGTCATTCTCAGAATTTCTCCCAGGCCCAAGGAGAGCTCACGTTAAAACTCTGCAACCAGGAGATTGAAAAGGTCAGGAAAACATGGTGAAGTCTTTGATCAAAAATAAATAAAAATTCTTCATCAATGACAATATGCTCAATCATACACAGTTGAACCAGCAGGATGACTTTCTGAGAATGCAAAGCCATGAATGCCTTCTCACTTTTGTTGTTTTCTTCTGACCTGATGTCTCAGTAAGACTAACAAATTTGAACCCTGGTGTTGAGAAAGTATTGCAAAGTAGTATTTCAATTGAGCACTGTAAAGCTAGCCAAACTTTCCCAGACCCATGTTCCTATGCTCCTCCTTCAACCCTGCGTGGCCCACCAACCTCTCCTCCCCTTTCAGGTGCTGCATGCTTCCCCTGTAGATTACATACCTCTGAGAAAAGGAATAATGATTCCTGTTTACCTTCGTATTCTGCCTCACCTCTCCAGAACTCCAGTGCTTTCTTTTATACACTGTAGAATTTCAATGTTTTAATAAATTGAAAGAAATAGAGAATTTTCCATTATCAGAAATAATTTTATAATACAGAATTGGAAAATAACTGTTAATACTGGATAATATTCTGTCTTCCATTAATCATAAAAATTTTCTCATGACACAGAGAAATCTGAACTCTTATCAAGGCCGCCACATGGAGCAGAGATGATGACACTCAGAGTCTCTCTTTTTTTAATTTTTTTTTTTTATTTTTTGGTTTGGTTTGGGTTTTATTGTTTTGTTTTGTTTTTCAGGGAATCAACTCAGAAAGGCCCTGCCAAACCTAGGAGTGAGTTGATTGCTCCATGTAGGTCATGCAGTTCAATAACACAATTTGTAGTGATCCTTTCATTTCTGTTATTTGTGACTCTGCTTGTGCCATTGGGCAGAGGAACCGGCCACATTGCTGCTCACAGTCATCTCCTTTATCATATGAATGTGAGGAGCCTACCACTAGATATTGCCCCAAACCAATGGGATGCTGTAGAAAACAGAGTATTTCTATGTCTTTTTCTTCTGGATTTTCTCAGGTTACCAGAAAGAGATTGACTGAGCCCTGAGGGTGGATTGGTCATTTTAAGACAATATTTGGGGCAGATAAGCAAACATATAAAATTTAGGTCTTTCTAAATTTTACTTCTCTTTCATGAGTCTCTTTCTGATTATTATCACCTGCACTGATCCATCTATTCATGTAAGTAGTACTTGGTTGTTTTCTATGTGTTCACCTAAGTTCTGAGCTGCTTGAGGTCAGAAACCAATATTGATGCTTTTTGATATTGTTCTTGATATCTAGCATACTGATGGGCACAGAATGAGTGCTTAATAATTATGATGAGACTTCTAAACACAATTTTACACTTTGACAAATTTGGCTGTGGAAATAGGGACTGAGTCTTTTAGAATTTTCTATGAACAGAATAATAAATGTATATAGGAAATTTATAAAATATAGATGGGAAATAAAATACAGCAGCATCTTTCAGAGACACAGCTTCTCTTTCCTTTCTCTTTCCAGATCCATGCAGGTGACAGATCTTTCTCTGTCCACCTCTGATGGAGACTATATTCTTTACTGTCCAGTAGCATATTCCCTTTGATTGTCTCTTAGGTATGCAGAATTGCGAGCATATTCGAACTTTCCTTCTTTCCTTCTGTCAAATTCTTGTCAGCAGTTTTACACACACACACACACTCTTCCCCCACCACCAATCTTTTGCAGATTATAATCAGGAGTTCTTCAGGCTTCTGCCTAAGAGGGTGGACTTTGCAGACTGGTGGGCCTGGGTTTGAACCTTACATGATCACTTTGGATAAGTTTCTGGATTAGTTAAAATTAGCTGCCAGTTACAGAGACTGCAAAGAACAGTGGCATAAACAAAGTGATGTTTGTTTCTTTTTCACATTAAAAAAATTTCTAGAGAGACAATCCAGAACTGGTATTATGATTTCACAAATCTCCTGAGGCTTAGGCTGGTTCCACTTTTTAGGTTTGCTAAACATCAGATGAGGTCCTCAATCTCATAGCCCTAGATGGAGCTTTATCCATCACATGCAATGTAGAAAGGAGGAAGGAAGGAATGGAAGGAGACTGAGGAAGGCAAGCATCTATGATCTCTCAAGGAAATTTCCCAGAGGCTGTCATACACTTCCTGTTACATTTCATTGACCAGAATTTAGTATTGTGACCTCACTAAGCTGGAATAGAGACTGGGGAATGTTGTCCTTATTCCAGACAATACTCAGCTGAAATGTGGGCGGTTCACATCCTTAGAAAGAAAGGGGGAAAGGAGCATCGGAGTAGCCAAATACCAGTTACTCTATACCACTTTTTTCTTGACTGTTATTACCCATTTCACAGGAGTCTTAGGATTAAAATAAATGTTACTATGAAAGCATCTAATACAGTATCTAGCATAAAACAAGCTTTCGGTTAATGTTAGTTAATATCCCTCCTTATTCCTTTTTTGTGAATTTTCTCATTTCCCTGATACCCCATCATTGGCATCCAAATTCTATTTTAAATACTTGCCCCAGTTGATGGTACTAAGCTGTAGTCTTGTACCTTTTCATAAGAGGGAGCAACAAATACATTATTATTCAATGTCAGCATTAATTTTTTAGCTTAAAGTTTGGCTTAGATTTAAGACATAGCTCTTGGAATCAAATAGACCTAGATGTGAATCCTGGTTCTGCCACTTAGTCAGTGTCTAACCCCAGCCTCTTGCTCCCTCCATTTCCTCATCTGTGACCTGGGGTAAGATTCAGATATGAGGATTAAATGAAAATAATAGAGAGAGAGAGCACCTGACAAAGTAAGTGGTAGTTTTTCTTATCTTTTTAAATTTGGCCTAATCTGGGTGAACCTTTTTGAAAATGAACTCTTATTCCATTAAAAAAAAAAAAGTTTTAAAATTGGTCATCTCCATACATATAAAAATGAGTGTTGTTAAATTGTTAGTCAAACCTTTTGATAATTGTCTTCAAAATCAGTTTAAACCCAAATAGCAGCAAAGTCTTTCTTGTGTTTTTTTTTAAAGAAAAAAACAGCATAGCTGAGCCTTAACCTTATTTAGCCTTGATTTGAATGATTTTTGGCAGATCCACACTTAGAAGCAGAAACACTTCCACCAATGAGTATATTTCATAGCATCTTTCCCCCAGTGGCTAGTTGTTAAGCCCCTACTGTGTCCCAGAAGCTGTGCTAGTTTCTAGAGACATATTGGTAAGCAGAAATGCACATGGTCCCTGCTGCTGTGGAAGTCGCAGTTACTGAGGGAGACAGGTGAATCAATCACTGAAAATAAATGAAAAATTGCCATTATTAAAGTTGTTAGGAAGGAGACATACCGGTGCTGTGAAAGTATGTGTGAACATCTTATGATCCAAGGTTGAATGGTGATTTTAGGAACAAAAAATTGACCAGTCAGTTGAAGTAAAGAGATGTTATGAGCATATGGTTTGAAATGAGCTAAGACACAAGGTGAGCCTGCCCTTGGCATGGACCAAAACATGCCACAGTCTCCAGCACCACTCCAAAGAATGCATTTCATGGTTTGGGGCTGTATTTAAAATAAGTGCCCGTGATATATAACTTCTCAATGTGATACTCTGAAAGGGGCTACATAACTTAGGAATAATCTAATTATTTCATAATGTATTCATGCTATATTGATAAATATTAAATTCACATATTTTTTTTTTTGATACACCAAGCAGAGATATCTGAGAAAATTGGCTGTAAAGTAGGATCTTTTCAGAGAGGGTCAGAGTGTTGATCTGCATTTCCTGTAGTGAGAATTTGAATTTGAAGCCATTTGGCTGAATGGGGTGGCATAAGAAACACTGTTGGCAGAAGAATAGGTAACCCACAAAGTAGCAGTGGAGGATGACCACAGGATGAGAGGTGTGAGCAGTGTGTTCCAGAGAGCAGGCAGGACTGTGCTTGGGATGGCCCATCTCAGAGCCAGCAGGCAGCCCCAATGTCCCATCTCTCCAAGGCATTCCAGGTTCACATAGACAAGAACCCAGCTTGGCACCTTGGCAGTGGGGTACCATTTCTCCTTGTCCTGTCCAGCTGAGCTAACGGGGCATTCTTTGGGGAAAATGTTACATCTCTGGTCTCTTTTAGGGGTTTGGAAGTTGGCTGGGAGGCTCTGTTCCCATGTAACATGTTAGGGCATGACTGAGCCTCGGGGGAAGAGCTGCCAGCCATTGGACTGTAGGTGGTTTCTTGTTCTGAGCTGATAAATTTAAGATGAATTCCATTCATCTATAGATTTTTAAGTTCATCTCTGTAGGCAAACCTAAATGAGTTTTAGTTAAATGAGGTACCAAAATAGGCAACAGAGCAAGGGCTTGTTTTCCAAAAGCATTTGTGAGTCATGATGCAGTTTCTAGAGGCATAGTGTTGTGCACTTTGGGCAGGTTCCCAGCCCTCCCCAAGAGTATTTGTGCTAGATATTTACCCTAAGGCGTCACAAGCCTTTCACTTTCACCTTCCCAGGAATGCCATTGGAACTAGGAATTTCCCCAGCTCTTCAATTGCTCTGTAATTGGAATTCCTCCCTCAGGGTGCAGCAAACTTGTTTCGACCTCAGGGACTTCTCAATTGCTGTTCTCTGCCTAGAAAATTCTTCCCCTAAGAATCTGAATGACTGCTTCCTTCTCAATGGAAGGTCAGCTCCAGAGTGACCTCAGGGATACTTTCCCTAATATCTAGATAAAGAACCACTGCCTGCTACCATCATAGTCTTTCAGACCTGGGTTCATTGCTTGCTGACTTGTTCATATTCTGTTCCCCCCAACACAAACACAAGAATATAAGTTCTGTGAAAGCATGGTTCTTGTCTCCCTTGTTTACCTGTTCTTAAGCCTGGTAGAGAGTAAACTTCCCAACCTGCTGCATGTGATAGTAGGCAAAAAGTTTACCCCTTTGGACATAAAATAGGGATAACATCACCTGTGCTTCCTGCCTCATAGAAAAACTGAGGACCTGGAGTTAGGGTGCCGAAGATACTTTCTCTCCCAGAAACTTGTGACTAATTTTTTGATTCCATATATATATATATATATATATATATATATATATATATATTGCAAATATCAATACCATTTACCAAATTACATAACCCCAAAAGTCTTAGAACACATTTTGTGCTTGTCTTTGCTTTGCTCCCCACTAAACTACTCCTTAAACAATAGTAATCAGTTTGTCCAGAGGCCATATCCTTAAGGTCCCTCCCTTCAGCACCCTTCCTTCACAGCTTCTTGATTGCCTTGAGTCTTTCCAGGACCACTGATAATTGTCTTCCAACCAGCAGTTCAGTTTGTATTCTTTCCCCTCTTCCACCTCCCAAATTTGTCATCCACACTGCAGGAAAATAATTGTTGTGGAAGGCAAATTCCACACCAATACTGCTTAGTTTAATAATCATGTAATGACTTGCTTTGCCACAGGATCATGTCCAAATACCTTGAAGAACCATGTAAGGCAGTCTTCCTCTGTGTGCTTCTGCAACTCTCCAGCTTCACCACTTGCCCTTCTGTCATTTCTAAATCATCAGTGCACACAACATGGACAGAATGTGCACAGTCATGTGCCATATGCACCAACCATCCCAAACTGTTTGCAGTGCAGAGAGGAAGGATTCCAGGTGGCTTCACTCCCCTCTATCTGTGGTGTTCACATTGCCTTGTCAAACACCTGCCCATCTTTTAAGAGTCAGTTCAAGTGTACCTATTCTTAAAGAACATTCTAAACACTTGCCCTCTGCCCACCACTTCCAAGAGCTCCTCATTTCTTCCTCTGCACTGCCTCTAAGCCTTGTAGTATGCCTATTATAATACCCATGCCAGAGATCATCTCTGCCTCCTCAGTGCTCCTTCATGGTCAAGTTATTTGATTCATCTCCTGAGCTTCCTGGGCCAGGCATTATACTTGGTATGTTAATCAGTATCTGGAAAAGAACAAAACAACCAAATTCAGTGTACTCATTATCTAGTAGAGGGCTTCATTCAATAACATACTTTTGACTGATATTTGAAAAATTGAAAGATCTCCTTGAAGGTTAGAGTTAGGAAGAAGGGATATTGTATTTATGCTGTTAATAGATATCAGTTGAATGGCCAAAATATTTTGTCAATGAGCTAGTGTTAAATGAACACTTACTGTGTTCAGAGTTCTGGATGTGGCCAATTGCAGGGGATGCTTGAAATAGCCTTTGGACATTTCTGAAATGACTCTGGCTTTATCATTTCACTGGGTCAAAATGTTAAGTGGTCAGCACAGGTTCTCAGTTTCCAGGCAGTTTAGAACATAGTGCCTGAATGTTTTTTCATCCACTACCCTCTTAAAGGATTTTGAAACACTGTGTCCTTTACTCATCCATTTAAAAAGATAATATGTAAAAATTTTATCTTGACTTTAAATCATTATAAAAGATGGTGCTTCTTACATTATAAATATTGATTTACAAAAACCACTCTCTTTAATGTACACAATGGAAGCTAAATTAAATACCAAAGTGATTTTGTATCTACCATGTCATCCATATAAAAAAAAAAAAAACACATATTATAAACAAACTGTTCTAGAAAAGCCAGGAATTTTACATAATTGTTTCCCTTGCAGAACTCATTTCATTCCTCTTCTCCTATAAAACTTAATCCCCATATAACATTCTTGTGTTTGATATATTTTCTTGATTACAAGTGTATTCTTAGCTCACTCTCATCCATGTACACTCACCCCTTGGCTCAGGACACATGCTGGACATTGGTTGAACATCAATTTCACCTTTTCTCTCTCTTACTTCAAGAGACAGAAAAGGTCCTCACAAAATTGGGAAGGAGGAAAAAGAAAAGTAGAAAAGGAAATCAGTGCAGGACCTGACTTTTGGTGAGGGAGCCAAAAAGGGGAAAACACTCTTTTACTGGGACACACACAGAGAGATCAGTTGGGATTGAAGGAGATCCAATGAGGGTGAGAGGAGTGCACAGCAGATGCCTGGCTGACAGAACTGAAAGAAACCAGCACAAAATATCCCTGTAATCAATCCCCAGACCTTGAGTTGAGCTGTTGATGCTGAGCTAGGAATGTCTGCTGAAGCTGAGGGAGAGGGCTGAGGCTGATGGCACAGACTGAGTCTCATGGGGTTGGAGTGTGTTGTTTTCTGTGATTGGTAGTATCTATGGAACAGAACTGCCTGGGACCTGAATTCAAATAGCAACATTGCTGATGCACATGGTGTGGATTATCTAGGTATCTCATGGACATATTCACTATCTCTGCAGGTCCAGGGCCCAATTTGGCATTTTTGCAATAGAAGAGAAGCACGGTTCTATCAGAATCATCATAATTTTGGTCTGAGAGACCCAGGGGAAGTTCGGGTTGAAATCAGAATCCATGGCCAAAGAACCTGCATATTTCATAGGCACAACTGTGATTTTTATTGGGTCCAAGGCAGAGGGTGTGGATATGCTCTGTGGTTGTCTTGGTGGTCCCATGCCACAAGGAAGAGAGAACCAAGAGCAGAGATCTGGGTGCACAGAAGGGGAAGTTGAAGCCTTTCCATCAGCCTTGTCTACTACATGAAAATGTGACAATAGGGATGGCACTGACCTGATACTGCACTGAGGACCCAGCTGGGGGACTGAAGGATCATTACAGGAGGCCCTAGTGCATGACATCTTTAGATTTGTTTCCACTGGTGTTTCTGTGTAGAATTTGGACATTCCCATGGCAATAGAAAGGGCAAAGGAACTTTTATGAGTGTGTATTGGAAACATTCCAACACCACATACCACAGCCTGCACCCCAGAAATGGTTTGGAAGTCTCAATTCCAATAAAAGGAGAAGCCCTAGCCACTCTCCAATCTGTGATAAACACCTAATCAAAATGAGGCTCTGTTAAACAACAAAAGTAGATTGTGTTCACCACAACAAAAATCACATTGACAATCATAGAAATAACAGGCAATGCACTCACAAGAATGACATGGCACCACACCATACCAAAAACAGATCTCACAGCAATATCATGGAAATGTGCGCAGCCAACATAGGAAATCTTCCACTTAAAAAAAGCCCTTCAAGTCTACAACAGATAACTGACAATCTTTAACCCATAAAGATAGAGAGCTATAATAAAATGAAAAAGAAGAACCATTCCCAGACCCAACCTCCAACACACTTGGAAACTGAACAAAAAATAAATTAAAAAAAAGGCAGCATGTGAACATCCTTATCTACAGAACAGACTGAAATAAAAATTAGATTATGACTACTTCTTAAAAAAAGTTTTAGTTTTCTAAAATGTCTGAATTTTCAAAGCCACATTTATATTCTCCACCACCTTTTTCTTGTCAATGAGCCTGAGTAAGGTGTTCACTCAGTGACCAAGAACATCTCAGGTGTTGTCAGCAGGACCTAAAGCAAGCCTCCTCCTACTTGCTTCATCAAAAGAAAATCGACCTATAGTTCCTGCCACTGAGCCAAGAAAACAGGCAGTGAAAACACATTCAGTGTTGTTAATCATCAGAGAAATGCAAATTAAAACCACAGTGAGATATTACCTCGTGTCTACCAGGATGGCTATCATCAAAAAGACCACAAAACCACAAACATTCAGCAACAATGTGGAGAAAGTTGAACCCATATACACTGTTGGTGTATAGTTTATACAGAGACTAGTGTGTGAGAGCTGAGTCCTGGAGGCCTGTGATTTATCCAGGAGGTCAAGTCATTGCAGGCAGCATGTGCTGCTTGAAGCCAGTTTTCAGCCCTGGCTGTCCATGCGCATCAGTCTCCTCAGGAGCTGAGTCCCCCAAAATCACAAACCCCCACCCAGAGATTCTGATATAATTGGCCCAGGCATCCTGATTTGAAAAGCTTCCCACTTGATTCAATGTGTAGTCACATTGAGAGACACTGTGAGCAACTAGTTCACTCTGGGTTTAGTCAGTATAATTTATACACCCAAACTAGGAAAAGAAGGAACAATAGAAATGCAAACTATTACAACCACAATGGAAAACAGGACGGTGGCTTCTCAAAAAACTAAAAATAGAACTAATATATGATCTAGCAACTCCACTTCTGGGTATTCATCCAAAGAAAATGAAAACATTAACCTAAAAATATATATGAACCCCAATGTTCATGGTAACCTTATATACAATTGCCAAGATATGGAAGCAAAATAAGTGTCCATCAACAGATGACTGGATAAAGAAGTTGTGGTATATATAAAATGGAATATTACTGAGCCATAAAAAAGAACGAAATGTTGCCATCTGCAACAATATAGATGGACTTGGGGAGTATTATGCTGAGTGAAATAAGTCAGACAGAAAAAACAAATACTGTAGAATATCACTTATATATGAACTCTGAAAAAGAAAACTAGTGAACATAACAACAACAACAACAACAAGAAAAAACAGACTCACAGGTATGGAGAGCAAACTAATGGGTATCCATGGAGACAGGGAAGAGGGGAGGGCAAGAGTGGGATAGGGAATTAAGAGGTACAAACTACTACTTATACAATAAATAAGCTACAAGGATATGTTATACAGCACAGGGAATATAGCTGATATCTTATAATAACTATAAATGGAGTATAACCTTTAAAAACTGCAACCTGGAACTTATATAATATTGTACATCAACCCTACCTCAATTAGAAAAACGTCGAAGACCAGTTTGCCCCATGTGACCCAGGTCCCTCCAGTTTTGCCTCCTTTTCCTATCTGTAGGGCTCAGTGTCATCATCTGTTAAATAAGGTACTCAGGCTAGAAGGCCAGCTCTACGTCAAGAATCGTATAAATCTATTGAAAGCAAACTAAATGATCAAATGAGAAAACTCAACCCCAGCATGAGCAATCCTTACTGCTGGCAGAAGTTCCATCTCCACCATGTTGAAATGAGGACTAGATAGTGCACACTTGTTCCTTGCTTTCATGGACAGGAAGACACAGCTGATGTTATGTGAAATTTAAGAAGTAGGGAGAACAAGCCACATACTGCACTAAACTTAATACTCTCATCTGCCTTTGCTTTCCCTTCCTTGCACAGTTACTGGAGGTGAGATGTGTTTAATTAAGGTTATATACCAATAAAAACCAAATTATTATTTGCTTTTACCCATCAAATTTGTCTATATAGAAAATGTTTTCCAATAATAAAAATAACATTTATTAACCATAAAATTTCAAATAATTTTAAAGCACAAAGAGTAGAAAGTAAGAGTTATCCATCTCTTGCCCAGATATATTTTATTTCCTTTAAGGAGTTTAACACATATCATTCAATACCTTTTCTTATATATATATATACATACATAAAGTATATTTTAAATAAAATGAAATAATACTATGTGTAAATTTTACAACTTGCTTTTTCATTTGACAATATATACTGTAGACATCTTTTCATTTGAATTTACATTGCTTTACCTCATTCTTTTTAAAGGCTGAATAGTATTCTACTGTCCAGATGAAATAAACTGTATTAAGCCCTCCCTACTGAGCCTGGTCCTCTCCCCCCTAAGGTGCAGGCCCCTGCATCTGTGAAGGGGAGACTTTGTCTTGGGGGAAGAGCAGGATGTGCAGACAGAGGTGAGCAGGCAGAGAAGCAGGGCCAGCTGACTGCCACTTTCTGCCCCTCCCCTCCGGCTTTCAGCAACACTTCTTTCATCCTACAGTTACATGAACTGCCTTTTTCTCCTTTCAAGTTTCAAAATTCCCTGCACTCAAAGAATTTTGGAGAAACATTACATGAGCATTTTCTGATTGTTCATTTCAGATTCCTCCTTCTCTCTGACAACAACACATCTGGCACTAATCTAAATACTCATGAAGCAAGACCAGCAAACTCACAGAAAGCAAGAGGGGAAGGACCCCCTTGATCTTTCAGTCAACATGGAAGGTTAAAATTGTCCAATTTAAAAATACAGCTGGGCAAATAAGAATAAGAGATACTAGAATATTTAAATCAAATACTTCTGGCTAACTGAGTTATATTGCCAAGCATTTAAGTCACCCTCACTCCAAGAAAAATATTTTACCAGGAATCAGGCCCTTAACAAATCCTATAAAACAGAAGTCAAATAGGACTATCTGCAGACTGATGGTAAGGGTCTATTATTCTCAGAATGCTGGGCCTTTAATTTCAGAATGAAATCCAAGCATGTTACCCAAGCAGCTTATACCTTATATAGCAGATGGTGGACATCAATGGGACAGTTCTGTGTTACTTTGTCAACAACATCTGAGATGGATTGCATAAAATCCAGGTTGGTGAACAGAATTTTGTACAGATATAAAAGAAACAATACACATTTCTCTCAACAACTTTTTTAAAATGTAACTTTAACAAATACAGAATTCACTATGCCTTTTAAACCATCACATTGGAATGAATGTGTCAAATTAATCCAAGTGACTCTGTGCATGGAGTGATGGTGACATGTCCCTTCAAGAGATGAAATGTGTGGGTTTAGAGAGGGAAAAGAAATCAAACAGTAACAAAGACAGACCAGCCCTGCGTTAGAATACACAGTGACTCAAACTTTATATGAGATTGTAAAATGCAAGTGCTCAGTGTATGTGGCATGTAATGAAAAATATTGTAGATAATGAGCATGTGATGTATAGACACTAATGTCATGAAAAAGTTAGCCAGGATATAAGAAAAAACCTAGTCAGTGACTCACACTGTAAATCTGAGCTAGAAGACTGGGAATGGGGAATGGTGGTGGCTTCTAGGTGAAACAATCAATATGGTAATAACCATGTTATTAACTAAAAAATCTTACATTCAATTCCATAAGTGAAATAAGCTAAATTATAAGTAATTCAATTACAAAATTCTTAAAAATGCTTTAAAAATCATGAAAAGTGTCAATGTGCTGGAGGGAAGAAGAAGGTGCCATGCAGCTGTACACTGGACTTTGCTGGTTTATGTCTATTTTAACTGAAGACTATCACGAGCGAATGAGTGCCGTGATATCAGGTACTGTCAGACATACATTGTGTGCCATTTCCCTGAACAGTCATACACATCGAAGAACAGGCAGTGGTTTGTATTTACTTATTAAATGTAAACTGAATGAGGCAGAAAAATATACCAAAATACAAATAAAGTCCATTTTACTTAAACCTTAAAATATTGCCTCTTAGTTACTGCTTTTACAAACGCAGTAATAATTCTTTTTTACTACTTGCTAAACTGATGATATCTTTAATTCTTCTTTCCAATGGTGTCCTCAGACAGAAGCTTTATCTAACTTGCAGCAGGGAACACAGCAGGACCAGCTGTACTGGGTTAAATGTTGGACTGGGGATGGATCGTCATGTGTGATGGGAAGGTTATATGTACGCTATCGTACTCTTATACAGAGGCAAATTCCAATCAATCCTCGAGATTAACTAGTTTTCATATCAGTAGGAGATGAATTTCAAATCCATTCTCTTCTATTGCTCTTAAAGCTTCTTCCTAACCACTCTTGGTTTAACCAACCATTAACTGTTTAACAGATAGCCAGACCCAAAGAGGAGCATGATGAAACACCCAGTCAAGTGCGTGGGCCATGCAGGAGCCAGAGCAGCCACTGAAGCTGCAGCCTACACTCACAAGGTCCTCCCTGAAAGGTGGCCACCTCGCTTGGGAGCCCAACGGGGAGCCACTCTTGCACACACGAGGTTACAGCATTGCTCCACACACGTCATTCTCTGCACACTCAGAAAGCAAATGTCTTACCTCTGGGTGAAAGAAAATTTCAGGGCCTGGGAAACTTTCCTAGCCAACATCGATAATGAATTTCTTCTGGCTTATGGCATTGTTCCCTGTTTGCTGTTTGATCCACTTCCGCTGATCCACGTCATACTTGGCAAACTTCTTGACTATATTGGGGCAAATGTGACAGTACTTCTCCTGCAGACACACACACAGAGATGTCACCAGGCATTAGCGGCCACCCAGTCTGCCCTCCGGCAAACACCCAGTAACTCCAGCACCACAAACCCCCGACATCAGTCCTGCCCAATGCCACAGCTCCAAGGGACACTTACTGGGCTCAGTGATGTCTAACAGCTATGCTCTGGCCACGTACTCTGCTTTCTTTCCAGCTCTGCTATTAGTCCCAGCCTCACTGTGTCACATGTTGCTGCCTACTATCTGAGATGATGTCTGACGGTGCCTATCAAGACCCTAGACTCCATCTCCTCTCTTCTTACTCCTTGTATGCCCCCACTTGGCACCTGCCCAGGCACTTGCTGCCACCCACTGGGACAAGCAGACCCGCCTCGCAGCCGAACCCAGATCTGAAGGCAGCAGATCTGGCCCTGTGGTCACCACATCCGATTGGCAGGTGGTTAACCTGCTCTGCGGTCTGACACAGCACACTCAGTGGCTCCATGACAGAGAGTTAGTGAGTGCATAGGCACGTGGGATGCACAAGTGAATAAAACACACACAGACCCCTGCCCACTGGCCCATACACTGGCTGAGAGTCAGAGTAACAAGTGACAGTGATAAATAAGTAAATTGCAGAGCACTTTATAAGGTGCTGGGACCATGAACCAAAGGAAAGCCCGACTTTGACAGGATGGAGCTGCCACACATTGGGGCATGAGAACCCGCTCAGTGCCAGCCCCAGCCTGTGCTGTGCAAAGTGTTTCCTCAGCTGGTGATGCCTGACTGGGGGCCTCTGGGTTGATCATCTGTCCTTAGAGCTAACCTCACAAGAACAGCAGTTGGCCCCTGGGTACCGGATTCTGAAAGTCAGCTTCCTGTGGGCCAGGTGGGCTTTGTTCAATGCCTGCACTTTGTCAGGCCCAAAGCTGGTGCTCAGGAGGACCTCTGAAGGCATTTTCATGATACTAAGTTCAAAATTTCTTAGAATCCCTGAAATGAAACCTAATACCATCCTTGGTATACTCTGCACAACTGTAAGACTGATGGGCCAGACTTGCTACACACCCCTGTGCTCACTGATAACTGAGTGAGTGGGTCACCCCATACAACTTCAAATCTACCAGGCTGAGGGCAGAAACAGTAAGTTGTCCTAAGACACCAGGTCAATGTCTCGCAGCAACTCAGAGGCTTAACTGAAGGCAGGAAGTGCCTCCACAGTGTTGATGGTGTGCAGTGTGTCAGCCCCAAGTCCTGGACCACCACTGTCCCCACCAACAGAATCCACGCATCCACAGGCCCACTCCTGCCCACAGGGGCAACAAGACACAGGGTAACTCTGACACACTCCCACAGAGGGAAGTGGGGCAAGAACTAACTGACAGCAGGGATGGGGTGGCTGACCTGCAGGGAACACAAGGAGCTCTTCCACTGCCTACCTTCATGGCTGAGTGATACCTTGTCACTGCCCAAATGGGCCAAACCTGGTTCAGGGTCAGAGATGGACCCCAGAGAGCCAGTGAAGAAGCTAAAGCCCACCACGAGGACTAGGAGAGCAGCCTCTGTCACAGTCAGCATACTCAGGGCCCTTCTCACCTGCATGGCCACGCCGACAGTCAGGAGCCAGAGGCTGTGAGACATATTGGTAACAGGAATGGGGAGGTGAGGGAACTTGGGTCAACTATCCAAATTTATTTCCTTGAAGAAACACAAGGTAAGGACTAGGGGAAGTTCTAGGAAATATTTTAACATAAAAAGAAAGTCTTATGCTACTTCTGTAAACCTTCCCCCAGAGGGAAAAGATTGACTCCCATGGGCTGCCCAGGACCACACACCCAAGCTGTGAATTGACCCATCCCTGGAAACTCTAGCCCTGGGCACACCCGGGCACCCAGCCACCCTACTCACACGGGCCCTGACTCACACCTGTGCACCCTGTCCTAAAAATACCTCTCCGTCCACCAAGAGTGTCATGCAAAATGTGGGACTCCCCCCAGGCACTAGCTTTCCTTCAACCAGCTTGTTACTGGGTGCAAAAGTGGGAGGGAAGGGGGAGGCTAACCTCCCTTAAACTCCCCTGCAGCTCAGAAACTGTGTGTTCAAGGTCACATGTCACTTCCATGCTTAAATTTTTCTCCAAAAACAAAATCTTTGCTCTTTATATAATAATTATCCTTGTATTACTAAGAATCTCTTCATTTTGACTAAAACAAAACAAAAACAAAACAGTAATTTGTCCTGATTTTGCAACCTGAAGAGAAAATTGCTTTGAAAGGGGTCTGTCAACTGCTACCTACAGAGTGACACAAAGACCAAACCGATGGATCAGTCAAGTGGGCATTTTAAATAAGGACCAATGAGCCATTTTCCTCCGAATCTTACTGATTTAATTTTAGAGCTTCCTGTAACTCCTCCAGCATGGTAACGGAGTCTAGAAAACACAGGTGGACTCTGTTCAATGATTCACCCTAGAACAGCATCACTCTGAATGGTAATACTCAGGTTACAGAACCACACACAGCAAGAGCTGGAAATGAGTTTGAATTCTGGCTGACTGCACAGGATTCCTCACAGTCACTGCTGCTGCTGTCTGCTCCTTACTCGGGAAATGAAGCCTGGAGGGAGAGGTGCAAGACACATTGGCTAATTGAAGGTTCTGTCTAATCAGGCTCCAATTAAATGACATCGTACTAGGCAGGATGCTCAATACCAGTTATCAAGCTGCTCTCATTTACAGCTGGAGAACTTCACAAGCATCCATGTTCAGAGAAGAGGCTAAGTTTTCAGCCCCTTAATTCAAGTGGTAAACAGATGGAGACCCACATTCATGGGGAGGGGAGGGAAGGCACAGTGGGAGCAGGGGTGGTGGCCACAAGGGGAAGTGTGAAAACACTATTTCTCTCTCACCACCAAACTGGCCCATTTCCCATCTGTTTTTACCTTAATGGCCTTTGTGGTCTCCAGTGGTTGCTCAGGAGGGATTCCCACCTCCCTCTCACTTGGCAGCTGTTGAATGAAATACATATCTCTACCTGCAATAGGGATGTGTTTGATGCAGCTTTCAATTACCTAACCTTCCACCTGGGGAGACAGAGAGGCAAAACACCATGTGAGTAACTCCAGGAGGAACGCCCTCCCTGGACTGTAAGTTAGACTCCTGCCCCCACCTGCCCTGGCAATGCAAGCATTTACTGAATCTCCACTCTGTGCAAAGCTCAGGACTGGGGGAGGGGGAATAAAATGACCATGCATGCAATTCCATTAGGAGAACCTGAGATGCTCTGTAAGCAAACAAAGTGGCCTTTCCATTAGGAATGTGAAGAAAAAACCACAGAAGGCAGTTAATTTCCAAACTGCTGCTGTCTGTCCGAACAATGGGTCATTTTATTGTTCCTCTAACAAAAAGGAAAACGTTTTAACTATTAATTTTATGAACATTTTTATTGAGTTATAGGCATTTTACAATGTTTTGTCAAATTCCAGTGTAGAGCACAATTTTTCAGTTATACATGAACATATATATATTCATTGTCACATTTTTTTTTTGCTGTTTAACTATTAATTTTTAAACCAACTACAAATTGGCTTGCATTTAAAAGTCAACCACCTGGTTAGCATGCGGGACTTAGAGTGTGACAACCAGGACTCAGATCCTGGTTCCACATCTGTGGGCAGAGTAACCATGGCCACATCTGTTAACACATATGTTTCAGCCTTGGCACCTTCACCCATCATATGCGGTGAGTGGGTGCACAGAAGAGACCCAGTGACAGGCAGCGGGTCAATTACACAGCATGGTTTAGGCATGCATTAAAGACTCAATAACCGATCTGCTCACTCTAGTAAGAGCTGAACTTGGTAGGAAGGAACAGTCTGGCAGGTTCCCCTCAACCCTATGCTATGTGAGATCCATGCTGGGGGGAGTTTGGATCCGCTCACCCAGCTGCCCTCCCGGACCAGTGACCAGGATGTCAGCCATCACCAGCAGGAGAGGGCCAGGAGCTGCTGTGTGGTCCCAGGTCCTCACCAGCCCCCTGGGGTGCCACTGAACATGCAGGCCACAGGCTGGGAAGGTCCAGCTCATGCTGGTGGGAGTAGCTGTGCAGAGTGGACAATGTCCCCACCTGCACCAGGTACAGGAGGCACTCTGAGCTCCCTGATGGCACTGGCTGCTTGTCACACACTCATGGAGACAGAAGGCTGGAGCAAATCCTCATCCATCTGACAGATGGATCTGTTCCAATGTGTACAAGCACAGTTACCACTGAAGTTGCAAGAACAGGTGACTGAATTCCTCTTATGTCTTCTGAGGTGCCCAACTTCTAGAAGTGAAAGAGTGTGTAGACTTTCTCAGGAGCCCAAGCCAATTGTAAAATATTTAAGATCAAGATAAAAGATATGTACACATTATTAAAATTAAAAAAATCATAAGAACAGTAGCTCTCGCAAACAGAAACTATTCACAATTTCTATACTCAATACATTACATATAACATTTTCTAAAATTAATTCAACCCATGTTGAGTATCAGCTTCATCACAGATTAAATATATTAAAACAACCCACAGCCAATGGTAGGAAAACAAGTAAGTGAGTTGTGCTACACCCACATGATGGGCTGTCAGGTAGTTACTAAATATCTTTCCACAGAGTATTTAACCATAAAGATACATCAGGGATAAGTCAATATGCAAAATACAACCTCAGGAGCACATTGTACATTTAGAACATGAAATCAGATGGAGGGTATCCCAACTGTGCTTAAAATGTGTATCGTGTGTCTAAGAAAAAGAGCTCAGTAGACTATACCAAAAAAGTGTGGCACAGTCCTCTGGGCAGGTTTGTGGGTCATTCTATTTTCTTCTTTACATTTCTCCATTTTACCTAAATTTTGTACAGTAAATGTAATTTTTATAAATAGGGGGAAAAAACTGCATTAAGAAACAGAGAAAAATTTGAACAACAACTTTCTCTGTGGGCCTGCACGTAGTGTGAAACTTGTTTCAGATGCACAGGGGAGGCCAGGAAGCAGACCCACAGGCACAGGCCCTGAACTTGGCCTGCACTGACCTCGGAGGACGTGACCTCAGAGAGGAGCCAGGCAGGACCACACAGCAAGTGGCACCTAAACACCTCACACCCAGGAGGGGGCAGTGTTCCGAGACTGGATGAAGGGGCTGCGAGCACAGAGCATGCTCTGCAGGCCTCCTGCCTCTCCTCACCCCCGGGCAAAGGGGACACTGGCAGGGTGCAATGACAGAGGGGAAAGATTTGGCTTTTTCCTCCTGACTGTAGAAATATCAGCCTCCCCCTGCAGTGATTTCTGAACTTTGAGGTATTAAAGCACCAGCATATTAGTACATCATCTCTGCAACTTCCTGAAATAAAACAGTGACTATTTTTTAAATGAAATAAATGAATTGTTTTTTTTTAAAAAAAAACTAGTTTGCATTTTTTAAATTTGTCTTAGTTGATTTACAAAATTCTGTTAGTTTCCAGTGTATAGCATAGTGATTCATTTATTGCATTTTTAAAAGGAGCTTAGCACATACACACACAAACCTATATTTTCACAAAAGGTACTTGTAATACACAAAATAACAAACATTAGTATCATGGGTTGCTTCCAAGAAGGGACGTGGAGGAGGAAAGGCAGGTCTGAATTCCCAATGTAACCCCCTCCAGATAGCTTCAATTAATTAAAAAAAAAAACTTTAAATAATTCATTTAACTAGTCCATTTTACCAAATATATATGTGTGTATATATACATATATACAGTCTCTTGAAGCCTGAATTAGAAATCACTTCTGTTATATTTTGAAAATTAAAACCAAAAAGTGACATTGCAGAGCATCCCGCAAGTCAAGGTGAACAATCTCTCCTTCTTGGCTCTTAAAAAATTTTTAAAAAGCAAGAAACAAATCCTCTCCAGAGGATTGTCACAGAACACAAAATCATCCTCCAAATGTTCATGTGCCGCACCCACTGATATCCAGATTACAGTTCAGAATGAAAGCCAGGAAAACCCTCCTGGCAAAGTGACACCGGGGCCAAGCAGAGCCCAGGGACATCAGACGACTGCTGACACCAGACTGCACAAATCTGCTACTGCAAATTTCCAACTGCCAGTGCCACAGACACTAGGCATCTTCCACTTTCTCACACAACTGTGTTTAAAGGCTCTTGTTACCTTTGCTAAGTACAGGTATGACTTCAAAAGTGGTGTTTTAATTAACAGAAGGGTGTTTTTTCTTTCACTGCTTCCTTCACCTCAAATCAGGTTAGGCCCACAGACAGAGCAGAACTCGCTGCCCTGCTGACCATTGGGATAGCGTGAGTGACCCCATCCCTTCTGTCAATGATGATTCCTGTTATTGTGTGTTCACCAACTTGTCATGATGTCCAGTACACAGCTAAGGCCAGCACTGCCTTCACAAATACCACGGAGACCATCAGCATGGGGACTTTCTCAAGTGTTCCACAAGCCTATCTTCAGGTTGGAGCAATAAGCCCTTTCTTTCTTACTGAGTCTGAATGACCTTTCCCTTCCCTACCTTCCATCTTCCTCCCAAATCCAAATTCCAAAGTGGACAACTAACATGTAAATTCTGTGCACTTAATCTGGAGGAGTCAACTTCTCAGTAAGATAAATCAAAGCTTTGCAAAGAAAAGCCAGAGACAAAGGAATTTTATTGTGGAATCAGGAGGTTTTAATTTCTAATCCACTGGTTCCCAGTGTGGGTCCAGAGATGGATTGCAATAAGACTACTTGTGGGGACTTTAGAAAGAAAAAATACTGGGCCTGGCACCCAGAAATTCTCATCTGGCAGAACCAGGATAGTGGTTCTCAACCAGGTGCAATTTTGCCCGCAAGGAGCACCTGGCAATATCTGGTGCCAATTCTCGCTGTCACACTTGAGGGAGGGGAGGCTGGTGGTGGTGCTTCCCCTGGTGGGTCAAGACTAGAGATGCTGCTAGACATCCCACAACACACAGCTCAGTAACCTCCACTCCCCTGAGGACTGCCCGATCCAAAATTTTGAGGCTGGAAACCCGTGGTCTGATATAAATTCTGAGAATGTGTATTTTGGAAAAAACACTTTTGAGGAGACCTTGCTGCATAGATCACTTTGAGAACCACTGGGCCAGTGTTTCCTGAAGTGTCTCCTAGTCCATGGAACAGAAACAGCTTAGGGGTGGGGGAATATTTCTGGTTAAATTTGGAAGTGGTGGAATAAACAGAGTTTTCTAATGTAGGCATTTTCACAGCCTTTAAGACATCACTGTCTACTGAGAATCACCACACAGAGGACACAGCATGTGGAATCTTCCAAGTTAATCATCTATGCAACTCCTCCTCTTTTTTCCTACAAGGGAATAGAATATGCAGGAAGCATTTTGGAAAACAATTTTATCATTTATTCCCCCAAATTTCAGTCAATTCCCTTATATAGAGGCAGATACATTACACCTAAAAACAACAAAACACCCCACGAAGAACAAGCAGCTTCAGGGGAAGTTCTGCAAACTCATGGAACCACAGGAGCTCAGATCCACAAAGGGAAACCCTTGAAAGACATTTATTTTGTTTCATTTTGTTTTGTTTTAACAGATTCTATAGTATATTTTCTTTTTTATGATCAGAAGTAAAAAAAGCCAAAGAACCACACCTACATTTTGATCTTGTCTTCCTGAGGTTACCTTAGATTTTAATGAACGTAAACAGACAAAAGCTGGACAAACTCTACACCAGCAGTAAAAACATAAATCACAGAAATTGCTCTGTACAGTGTTTGAGCTCGGACCTGAATGGGATGTGTTCATGTGCACTTGAGTGCATGGGAAAGGAAACCACACCACACAATCTTACAGAGGCCTCTAGAATCACCATTTCTTCCACATTAGACAACTAAGGTCACTTGGGAATCATGAAAGTCACTTGTCCTTACCTGAACTGCAATGTAGAGTCCTGGTACATTAAATAATTTGAACATAATTTCTGCAAGATATTCTCTATTTTCTGGTGTATTCAGAGGAGGTTCTGTCTGTAAGGAAATATCCACTATATTTAGTGTTCACCCAAATTTCATGTAATTACATGAGAATGGCAATAAGTTAATCTAAAAGCATGTTCATTAAGATGCTGTACAACTCCTTAATTTGACAGACAGAGTACACCCAGAGTGATTGATTAAACACATTTTGGCTGTGAGGTTTAAAATCTTTGAGAGAGCAAAGCCTCTCTAAACACTTCTGCTCTTACTAATCCACCCCAAAACAAAAACAAGCTACAGAAAAGGAAACTCCACCTCGGATACCAGAACACCCAAACACCGTGAATCTGAAGAGATGTACACTGAGCTGCCAAGGGCAATAACAGCCCCACTGAGACCAGATGAGTGAGGACATGGAAAGAGAACACCAGTGACTTCAGATACCAGGCAATATCCAGTTCTCCAGAGAAGAGCAAAAGCAGAGAGCCCTTGCTTGGAGTCAGAGCAGTCTGAGCAGCACAGCTGCAGGAGCCTCGCTCCCCAGGTCGCTCACCTCAGAGCACAGGCGGCAAGGTGAGAAGTTACACCTCCACCATCTGCTGTGAGAAAGACAAGCCTGGGACAGAAGCTGCTTCAGCCAGACACTGCCCACCACCCAGCCTAAACCCGACACACAGCCAGTTCAGAAAGATCTCCCCTCAAAGATGAAGAAATAACACAAAAAGACTAGCCAAACATCAAATAAAAACACTCATAGAAAAAGAGAGGGGAGAGAGAAAATAGGAAAAAACAAATGGCAGATAAAAATCATGTACCCAGAAAAATATAAAAAAAAAGCAGATGAAAATCATGACATAGATATCCGAGTTTTTTGAAATGTCTATTTAAAATAATAACTATTATCTAATAGGAGGAAATTAACAGGATTACATAAAGATAAAAATAAATAAACCTGCTTTTTGTCATTCAGCAATATGTTGAACATTTTTCCATGTTAATAAATATGGATTTACATCACATATTTAAGCTAGGGAAAAAAAGAGAGAGAAAAGGAGAAAAAAAAAAAACAAAGAAAGGAAAAAAAATCTAGGCCTTTTGGCAAAAAAATAAATAAATAAAAATCCACATTACCCTTTGTTATATACTGAGCTGTGTGTCCCAAAACTCTTATGCTGAAGCTGCAACCCTCAGGTGACTGTGTTTGGAGATGAAGCCCCTAGAGTGGTAATCCAGGATCAGTGAGGTCACAGGACAGCACTAACATCTCTGCAGGTTTAGGCAGAGGGATCAGGGAGCTCTCTCTCACTCACACAAAGAGGAAGAGCCACACAAGGACCTGGTGAGAAGGAGGCCATCTACAAGCAAGGAAGAGAGATCTCACCATAAACCAACCATGATGGCACCTTGATCTCAGACCTAAAGCCCCCAGAGCTGTGAGAAAACAACTGTCTGTTGTTGAAGCCACTCAGCCTATGGTGTTTTGTTAGGTTTATTGAGCAGAGCAACATACTCTTAAAGCAGGAAAAGGGCAGCCTGTCTTGGCCATTGGCACAGCTGCATGCAGGACACTGGGACACACAGGGCCACATTTACAGGCTTTTCTGGCAGGAAAATATGACCCCAGAATTCTATATCTGGCCACACTGCCAATCAAGTCTGTTGCAAAAACAAAATATCTTTAAACATACAACAACTTGAGAGAATTTGGTTTCTATGAACCCTTCATGAATTAACCATCAGACAATAAGCTTTAGCCAAATAATAAGAATGCATAAAGTACAGTCAAAGACTTACAGTGAGCAAGTAGTCCATTTAAGATGTAGGGATAAATGCTTTTCTTTTCTGGGAGAATGTATATCTATAGAACAGAATGTAAATACTATAAATTAAAACAACAGGAGTAGTATCAAGTTGACAGGCACAGATGGAAAGGAGGAAAATATAAAGACACTGATGCCCTTGTGTCATGGAATCAAAAGATATTGTTTTCTTGGTAGAGCAGCAGAGACACCAGTAAACATAAAGTCACAAACATAAATATCAGAGTAAGTACACTAACATAAACAATCAAAAGCAGGTGATAGAAGAAAGGAGGAGGAGGTAAGAAATGTGGCCATGTACCAACGTGGTCACTAAGCACAGTAGGAAGTAATCATCCCTAAACAAATACAGGTAAATATCTTACACAAAAGTACAGTTATGTTAAAATATATTTTACCAATTATCAGAACGAATATGCACCCAATAGGAACCAAAGAGAAAGCCAAGCCTGAGTTTTAAAATATCCATACATAAATAAAAGACACTAAAACCAGAAAGCACAGCACCAGAAAAGTAGCTGTGACCACACAAACCTGCCACACAACCCAGGCCATTTCAGCACGGGCAACGGGAAAGCTCCAACTCCAATCAGCCCAGCTACAACCCACCTTCGATTTTACCAAGTTTGGAAAGTGATTTCCTCTCTCCATGCATAATTAGCACTGACTTCACAGGAGTCTAAACGAAGTGCTCATGGCAGCACCTGGCATGGGGAACGTACTCAGTGAAAGTGCATTATTATCACTAAAATCATCAGCATGTACCAGTGAGAAACTCACCTACTGAAGAGAAAGTCTCTGAACAAAGACTATGAGACAAAATCAAATTCCATTGTCAAGCCAAGGGACATCTAAAACAAGGTGCCTCAGAGAGGTGCACAGTTGTCACAGCTTCCAAGATCAGAAACAACATAACTGCACATAACAAGGAACTGATTACACAGATTAGGTCACATCCATAAAATGTAACACTTTGCAGCAATTAAAAAGGATGGGCAGTGTGTCTGCAGATATGAAACAATATCTACTATAAATTTGCTACATGAAAATAGGCCTCTCCATACATACATATTCTTAAATATACTTCTGTATCTACAACATTTTTTTAAAAAGCAAGGTGTATGAGGGAGAGAAATGAGGAGCTGTTTATGGGCACAAAGTTTTGATCTTGCAAGATGGAAAAGTTCTAGAGTTCTGTTACACCACAATATCAATGTAGGTAACGTTACCAAATGATATATTTAAAACTGTGTTTAGTGGGTAAATTTCATATATTTCAAATTATAATTTCTAAAATTTTTAAAGTAAAAATCAAAATGTACCATAGTATGTCAATTTTGTTACCATTTTATGAATCAAGTTTATGTATAATCCATGTGCCTGCACATAATTATTGCTGGTTAAGCACCAGTAAAGTTGGTTTCCTCCAGGAAGGGGATCTGGAAGGCAACACAGAAGTGGGAAGGAGACACTCTTGCACTGGAAATCCTACTGCACCTTTTGAATTCTGTGCTGTGTGTATGCTAACTCTTCAAGCAAATAATCAAATCTGGCTATCAACTAGCTGAGGGCTTTAGTTTATACTCCTGTCTGATACAAAGCTCAAACATCATGCCCCAAGTAAGTTTTAATTACTCTGATTAGAATCAATACACTCCCTGAATGGGAGAGAGAAAGCAATCTTAAGACATAGACAAGAAATAATAAAGTCATCAAAAGCAGATTGTAAGTAAGTGATCTAAACGTTATTCAACAACACATTACTTATTTTAATGTGCCTACCTCAAGGGGCTGAGATCAAATTAGTTAATACCTTAATGTTCCCAGTACACATTTATCACTGTGTTAGTGATTACTATATCAGATTTTTTTTTTAGTTTTCTTTCATTTAAAGCACATGAAGAATAGCTGTGGATTCCAATATTTAGGTTACAATATATCTCCTTATGGCACCTCCTATCAACCTGAAAAACAGGCCTAATAACTACCTACCCCACAATTGTCTGTGGGATTAAATAAGTGAGTTAATTCATGCAAATGCTTGGTGGGGAGAGGGCTGGGCCTTTAGCAAGTGCTGAATATATCAACAATCAACTGTAATATCAAGAATATATCTCAGGCCAGAAGAAATTGAATGTATTAACTCCAGAGACCTAGAGTCTTCTCTTACCTTGAAGAGGAATCCAAGCACCTTAATAAGTTAATTTTATAAACATAACATTTAAACTGATTAGAGGGGGGAATAGGATGAAGAGAGGAAGGCTAGAAAGGTATGCAAAGTGAGAGCATAGTCATGCAATGTTTCCTTCCTGCCTGGTTTAAAAAAAAAAATGTGAGCCTATAGAAGGCATTCCAACAAGAAGTAGATTAACCCTGGCTCTGGATTCTTCCTGGGTTTAATTTCAGTGTCAAGTGATGTTCCAAATAAATCCCAGATGAATGAAAATTATATATAAACATCAAAGGAAAATAGGTTTACTTACATAAAAATTTACAATTATAGATGTTCAAAAACATAACCTACAAAAAATCAAGTGAGAAAAAGTATCTGCTTATGACAAAAAATTCGTATCTGTTATATGAAAGAGTTCACACCATAAACAGATTGTGGCCATACATACAACAGAATATTATTCAGCCCTAAAAAAGGAAGGAAATTCTGACACATGCTACAATGTGGCTGAACCCTGAAGACCTTATACCAAGTGAAATAAGCCAGTCATGAAAGGACTAATACTGGATGATTCCACTTATATGAGGACCCAGAATAGTTACAGTCATAGAGACAGAGGGGGGATGGTGGGGGCTAGGGCTGGGAGAGGGGGAAAGAGAGTTATTCTTTAATGTGGACAGAGTTTCAGTTTGGAAGATGAAGAAGTTCCTGAGATGGATGGTGGTGATGGTTGCACAACAATATCAATGTACGCAACTCACCAAACTGTACATTCAGAAATGGTTAAAATGATAATTTTTATGGTATATGCATTTTATCACAAAAGAAAAATTTAAGTAGAATAAAGTTCAAAGAAATCATAGCAACAATAAAAGCAATAAAACACTGATATGTACAAAACCCAGGACATGAATAGGCAATTCACAAAGGAGAAAATACAACTAATAAGTACATGAAAAACTGTTTAAGATCAAAGGTATTCAAACTGCAAATTAAAAAGTCAAATAATCAAAAATGATATTAATCAATCCTAAGAGTTCAAATAATGTGGCTTCTTGAACATTGAAGATTTCAGTGTGAAATGGTATACCAGAGATTCAAAATTATTAACACATCTGGACCTCCAAATTATATATATATATAATTTTTATATTCTTAATATAAAAATGCTCTAAATATAGAAAAAATGTGCAAATATTAATTTATGTTATGTCTTACAAAACCAAGAAACTGGAAACAAAAGTAAACATCTAAAAATAGTGGGGCTGCTAAACAGACAGGAAACAACCACTGGATACATGGTTGCATGACCATTAAAGCGAGGATTATGAAAACCGTGCAAGAAAATGGGGGAGAGGGATGGAGGACACAATATTGAATGCAAAATCATATAAAAACATGAGTGAAAAGATTAAGTATAGCTATACTAAATGTTAATATTTATGATAATGGGATAGGAGTGTGAAAAGCCCCACAAGAATCTTCCAAATTTTCTAAATCGCACTTATAGTTCTATAATAAGAAAAAAAAAATTCATTACAAGAGTTGTGAAACCCTGAGTTACAGCCCGTGTGCGAAGGCCACAGAAACTCCCAATACAATTTCCTGGTTTATTAGTCCACAGGCAGAGAAGCTAACAGAAGAAAGGCTTCACCCCAGGGCAGAAGCCACAGCACATCCTGGTGTGGCTTTTCCCTAGCCTGTTGGCTCTGTAACGTGGAAAACACTTTCCATATCCAACCACAGTTGTGAAGACAGCTGAATTCTTGATTTGCCACTGTCTTCATACCTGTAGTCACATCATTATGGCAGGCACTGCAATTTCCCTACCCAGTATCTATTCTGCCTTCTGCCTTAATGACAGACCACTGATCAATCACAGGCCCAGAAAACAGCATTTCCCAGACTTCCTGGTGTACAGGGATGGCTAAGTAAGTTCTGGCCAATAAGAAGCAAAAGTTGTTGGATGTGTCTTCTGGGAAAGCTCCTTACAAGGTTGAAGGTAGACTCATGTAGTAGGCCCACTTCTGCTCTTAACTCCTTCTTTCCTGGAATATGGAGGTGATGACTGGAGCTGCAGCAGCTAACTTGTGATCTAAGGCAATCTTAGAATGGAAGCCATATGCTAAATATACTAGAGAACACAGATCCCTAATGACACCAGAAACCTGACATACCAGCACTGCCCTCCCTACTACAAATGAGTTTAAGAAAAATAAAACCTTTAACTTGCTTAAATCACTGATTTTTACACTTTAGTACTTGCTGCCAAACAATTCACCATCTGTGAAGAACTAACATTAAAATCTATACACTTCCATTAAGAGAATGTTTACAATAAAATTAGGTTCTCCTGGCTCCTGAATCAAATTCAGCATTATTAAAGACACATTCTTCTGGGTTCTCAGAACCATAATCATAAATCTATGTTTTCCTCAATCCTCCTTTTCTCCTATGTTTACCACCAGTAATTGTTCCTTTAGAGGACTAATTTAAATAAAACATTTCAAAAACCATTATTTATATATAATGAGATCTATATTGGAGATATCAAGTTTTTCTTATTTTTTAAATACTGAAGTATATGATTAAAACTTCACATGAATGCAAGTTACATAAGCATTTTATTCATAATAATGGTAAAATATCATCAAGTATTAATTCAAAAATGAATAATTAGTCAGTACTATAAAAATCAATCCATATTTCTGGATAAAGAAAGCAAGCTGAACACATGCAACTAATATTGCTCCAGTCCCAAACTTCTCCATAACTGCAGTAAAGAAACATTTTTAAAAACATAAATCCTCAAGGAAGGGCAAGTAGGAGTGGAGATGACAATATACTGAAAATGGGAAGAACACGGGCCAGCAGTAACAGACTCAGCAGCGCCAAGGATGTCCAGCTCCACACCGGCCAGTGCTAGTGTACAGGACAGAGCAGGTCTGAGCCACCCTCATGAACCAGGAAGGGAGTTACTGCGGTAAGCCAGGACAAGCCACATGTCATGGTGATTATTATGTGTCAGCTTGACTGGGCTAAGGGGTACCCCGAGAGCTGGTAAACCATTCTTTCTGGGGTGTGCCTGAGAGGGTGTCTCTGGAAGAGCTTAGCATGCAGCAGACTGAGTAAGGAGACCTGCCCTTGCCAATGTGGGTGGGCAGCACACAGGCTACTGAGGACTTGATTGGAACAAAAGGATGAAGGAAGGATGATCCTCCATCCCTGAGCTGGGACACACATCTTTCCTGCTCTCAGGTGGATGGCAGAGCTCCTGGTTCCCAGCATCCTTGGGCAGCACTGCTGCTTGCTCTTTCTCCCCTGATTCAAATTCAAAAAGGTTTGCAAATCTCCTCTACAGTTACAATTCAATTTCCCTTCAAGAGCACTGCAGTTCTTTAGAATATATGATTCTGTCTTGAACTCTGGGCAATTCAGTATTAGAGAAAAGAGTGTGGTTCCCATTTGCTATCTGTTTAGTCCACGTGACCAACATGAGTTGAGTCTCTGAAACTCCTTGAAAAACATGAGCCCTACTGAGCTCATTCCCACCATGGATGTGCAGATGTCTGTCATGGCAGTCAGAAGGGACAATTTCATAGGCTACTGAGGGAACTTTAATTTAAAACTTTTAGACTCTTTTACACCAAGAAGCCATTAGCTGATGTAGTGGTTCAGTAAATGTCTTCAATGAATTTCTGGACATGGCCACAAATCCCTGTACCTGCTTCACTCCCCTTCAATTATCCCATTAACTGATGAGGAAGGACATAAGCCTGAGATAAAACCACCCTTCTCATAACTTCCTCTGTCACATCATGCAGCAAACACACCTGCTAACTTCAAAGTACAATAAATGTAACACAATATTTTCTTATGTTTAATGTAATAAACAATTATTTTTGAACATTCACTTCAGATACTCATTTTTGGCAAAGGACTTAAGCTTTTCCATATTCATACCAAACACCTCCAGTTCGTTCCCAGCAATTGTTTTTATTGTACTGCGGTGTATATGCCAGCTAGAGCAGAAAAATTCCTGGTAGGAAAAATTTCCTGTGGGCTGTGTCCTGGTGATTGCATTTGCTCCACGGGCCTAAGACTCAGACTCCCTCTGAGCAGAGCGGGATGGGGCAGGCAGGGAGAGGAAGCTGGGCCCCAGGCCCATGCCTGGAGTCCTATCAACAGGTAGTTATGTGACGTACGAGAGAAGGGAACATGCCAAGCATTGCAGGTGGGAGTCTGTAATTTGTTTTGGCTGTAAAGACAAAGCCATTCAGACATACTGTCAGTTTCCTGGTTCCATGTATTTTACATAAACCATCATAGATACACAGGAGAGAAAATACACAGTGGCCTGTAAAACACAGTACTTGGAGGTGACAATTCCTAGTTGTGAAGATACAGCCAGGAAAAAGCTTAGAGCACTTTCAAGGACTTGATTTAATAGACACAAATTATATAGATTCCACTAACTACCATAACAGCCTTGTACTTAACATATTTTAAGCCAGATAATTCTAAAGAATATTCCATATTTAACATTAGAAAGAGTTATATAATTGGATCAGGGGCCATTTGACAATGCACTAGCATGGAAAAAATGCAAAGCTAAATTATGTAGGTTTTAATGTGCAGCTTATGTTACATGCAATTGCTCTCCTTAAAGTAAGTGTTTTATACATGTAATTAATTTTAACTTAAAAAGAACATAAAACAATGAAAACAGGCTCCACAACCAAGAGACACTTCTCTTCATTTCTCTGTATTGTTTTATTTCATCTGAACATGATCAATTACATCCACAATATCAGGGCCCATAACTCAGCTCAGTGTTAGAGTGAGATTTAACCTTGGCAAAACAGCACCTTGACTCAGCTCCCTCTGCTGTAAGAAGCAAAGGTCAGAGCCATCCAGTTATTTCAGGAGGACACCTAACTACACAGGTGGTTTCCTACCCAAACCCATTCCTCCCTCCTCATTCCTTGCTGCTGGAGGCCGGTTTAGGTACTTACCTCTTGGGGCCAGGTGATAAGATGTGGTCCCCTCACCAGCAACAGGAGAGAATCTTGACTCATCAAAATGTAACAAAGTAATTTTGTTCCCCTCTAGGGCCCACACTGGGCATAGACAGACAGGGCAAATCTGCTAGGAAGGTTTCTGAGGAAGAGAGTCTTAATTCTAAAACTCTGAAAGTAAATAGACCAAGAGTCAGCACAGGAACTTGGGCAGCCACCCTGGGGCCTGAGGGGAACCAGCACAAGAGGCCAAACAGGTGAATTAGGCTGGGTTCTCACCTCCATCTCTGAGCTGCTCAAGTAACCAGTCCTGAGTGGCCTGACACTGGCATCCTGTTTTGTGGGATAATAAGCCCTCTTTGGTTTTGGACATTTTGTTTGAGCCTTCTGTTATTTGCCCAAAAAGCACTCCAACTCTTACAAAGAGCTTTAGTGGGAATTAAAAACTCCCCAGGGAAGAATATCCTGGGTTTAAAATCTAAGCAACCCAGAATCCACAGGGCTCTTCTCTCAGTCCCAGTTACTCACCATCAAAAAGTGATGGCCCTCAGGTTCAGCTCAGGGAAAATTAAAAATAACTTGTTCCATGAACCTCTCCATTAGATCCCAGTCTTCAATTATTCCATGTCTTATTGGCCACTAAAGCAAGAGAAATCAAACTATGTCAAGCTTCAGTCCATGTCAGTAAGAGCAACAGTTTTAAAAACACTGGCCCAGAAGAGACTGAGTTATTAGAGAAAACAGGTCTTTTCACTGGGTGAATGTTAATTTATGTAAAGAAATAACAGGCACTTTACCAGAAATATTAAGTTATATTATCATTTATATTCTACTTCACATCTCTAAGTACAAAGTATCATCTTAACAGTGAAGTAATAGATGCAAAAGTACAGCTAATCCGCCATACCATTCCATTTGGAGTTTGGAGGTTTTTAGAACAAATACCTAGTTAAACAATTTTAGTGCTTCTTTTTAATTAATCAGTCTACAGCTCTTCTACATCGGACAGGTCAGTGAGTCAACCTGCAATTTTCCACAGAAGCAGATCTTGCTCTCACATGAAGCCCAGCATTCCCAGAGTCAATCCTGCATTCTGGGGTTTCTTAAATTCACTTGATTCCCCACATGAAAAATACCTTGTTCAACTAACACAACACTGTAAATCAACTATACTTCAATTTTGAAAAATACCCCATTCAAAACCAACAACAACAAAACCTCTTTTCCAACACAAGAATAAAATACACAGCTCACAAGTACAATTGCTATGAAATCTACCATTTTGCATGATTCATCCTACTCTCTGTTCTTGATGATACACTTACAGAAGCAAATCCCGGTGGGGAGTTTAACTTTGTGGCATACGTGGGTTTATCTATGGCTTCATCCCTTATGAAAAAGTCCAGGTCATCAACTCCCCTCAGCACCCTACTTTGGGCTTGGTCAACCACTTTTGCTGACTCTCTGATGGCAATACCTTAGGGAGAACAACGCAAAGATTTCTGTCAGCATCCATACTCATTTCAAGGGTCAAGGAAGCATAATATAACCCCTGTGTATGTACAAGTAAATTTTCAATGTCAGGGTCTCATTGGAGTTGAGAGTGTTCACAGAAAAGATGCTATCACAGAGCACATAAAGTAATACAGAAACCTTTCTTATGTTCTGGTATTATTTTTAGTGTGCACAAAGGAGCCTAGCTGGTCTGCTTTTAATACTGACAAAAGATGAATTACTAAATTTTTCAGTTTCATCTGAAAAAACATCCCTCATGATAGTGAAGTGAAAAGCACATATCAATCGGTTCCAAATTTTAGAATACAATGTAGAAGGACACAAAATTAAAAATATAATGTGAAAGAAGAAAATAAACTGATAAATGCTCATACACTCTCAAGTCATTTTAATAAAACTGTGTCACACAGATTTAAAATATATTTTTATTCTTGTTACAAAATCACTAAAAGAAAAAACTGAGGTTGCTGACTAATATCTGACGAGAAAAATTCAATAATCAAACAACTGTATTATGTAAAAATATTAATGGCTTTATGATATATTATTTTAATAACAGTTTAACCACGATATTTAGGAATATTCTTATAGTTAATAATCATATGAAACTTCAATGTAGAATTTAACATCTAATGAAATGTGGAAAGCTTCATGAAGATTCAATTTTCCACTTAAATTCCTAACCCCTGGTCACACTTTGCTTTCCCATAAACTCATCTTCATCAAATTTATTCCAAAACAAATGAGTAAACATATACAACCATTTTTAAAAGTAGAGTATTTGTAGTTCCCAATTTATTAGAAATGAAGTATAACAGCAAAGCAAAGGGAGTGAATTTTAACCCTTGCCCTCAGAAAGGCAACTTGAAATAATAGCTTGAAAAGGTAGGAAAAAAAAAGAGGTACAGGACAGAAATCACTTTGCTCACCTCCTCTTCTGACCCCATCTCACTGCCGCACTTGGTCCAGAAGCTTTCAACTTACAGAAGGTGGCACAAATCCAAAGCGCAGGATTTCTGCAGGACTAAGGCAGCAGGCGTGACGTGGACGTGCTGGGGGAGGAGCCCAGAGGAAGCATCCTGGGCAGAAGCAGCGGGCGTGCCAGGACCACGAGGCCGAGAGTGGGGCTGGGGAAGTCTGGAGGGCCGGTACGAACTGCGGCAACTGCAGCCACAAACACACCCGTCCCCGAACACAGACCCCGCCACGGGCGGCGCACTGACGGGCGGCGCACTGACGGGCACCGCGCAGCCACCTGTGCATACGCAGCACGTCAGAGGGCCCTGGCGGGACGGCCCGCAGCCGAAACCAAACGCCTCGCGCAGCCGAGGCGCTGCTGCAGGGCCGGCGGGATCCCCTGCAGCCGTCTCCCCTCACCTCGCGCCCCGCTCCGCCCTGGGCGGCGGCAGCAGCTGCGGGAACCGGAGCGAGCGGGCGGCGGGCTCCGGGACTGACCGGCCGCGCCGCCTTGCGCCACGACTCGCCCTCGCCCCCGCGCCCCGGCGGGGTGGCGGCCTCCGCAGGGGCCGCGGCAGCGAGAGCCCGCCTCTGCGATGAGGTCCAAGCCCCCCTAGGCCGCGGACCTAGGACAGCGAGGGCTTCAAGAAGCGGGCGGCGTCCCTGTCCTTCCGGAGCGAGCAGGAGGACGAGGTGCTGCAGGTGGGCAGGCTTCGGTCCCGGACCAGTGGACTGGCCCAGGAGGAGGACTGGAGCCCCAGGAGGAGCCTGCCGGTGCTGCCGTGAGGGAGGCTTACCAAGAGGCTGGAGTCAAAGGAAAGTCAGGCAGACTCCTGGGCATATATGAGAACCAAGACAGAAAGCACAGGACATATGTCTATGTCCTTACTGTCACTGAAATATTAGAAGACTGGGAAGATCCTGTTAATACAGGAAGGAAGACAGAGTGGTTAAAAGTATAGGATGCCATCAATTTCTCCAGTGTCATAAGCCTGTACATGCAGAGTATCTGGAAAAATTAAAGCTGGGTTGCTCGCCAACCAGTGGAAATTCCACAGTCCCTTCCCTTCCAGAAAGTAACACCTTGTTTGTAGCTGCTGCACAGAGAACCTCTGGGCTGCCATCCAGCATAAGGTAGACAGGGTTGGAAGGACCTCTTCCACCATGTGAAATCTCATGGGCAGAGGCTTCTTTATTTTCCTTGACAAATATCTGAATGACGCTTACAAACTGAATTTGCCATGCGGGATTTTTTTAACAATCTGCTTGATTTTTAGGTGCTTTCAAATCTTCTTTAAAAAGAAAAAAGATAGTGTAAAATATTTTAATAAGCCAAAGCCATGTGGAATTTTTTTTTTTTAGATGCCTTAAATGTGCTCTCCCACCCAGCCCACCCACCTTGTTATTTTGGTTGGCATTTTCACTTTTTCCCCAGTATTTTTTTATCCATTTGATGTCAGTCTGTGGTTTTTGTCAGATCAACATACTTGTGGGTATATTATCCTGGTGAATTGTCTTCTCATTCACAATATTAACATATTCAATGAATCCATTTGTCAACTCATTTATCTCAATTTTCACAACTGGTACTATGTCACTAGCTACTTGATATGGCCAATTCCCCTGTAACTCAATAGTCCTTTAATACAGAGTTTAACTCTATAGAGCTGGTGAGTTTTAGGCAGTTACTGTAAGCAAAATGCATGTAGTAGATATCTTATCATGGAACCTGTATTCATGGAATTGAATTAGGGTGCTCAGTTGCCAATTCCCTTTATTCATAATCTCTCTTTACACAGAAAACACAAGAACCATATTTCCCTCAATGTAAATTGCTGCTTTTAAATATATATTTTCAGTTTGAATTTAGTGACATCTCTTCAGTTAAACTTGCTGGTTACCAGTAAACACCTTAAATAGCAGTCAGTGGTGACTGCATCAGAATTGAGTAAAATGGCCTTCTTGTTCACCTGTTACAGACCTAGGTTTTTAGGGTGCCTCGGAATGTCTCATCTTTTATAGGTGGTCAGCAGGTAGGTACTATTTATCATGTAACTAATTACTGGGACACTGGAATGTACCTAAGAATTATTTTGTCTTATTTTTATATTCACATAAATCCAAGAATCCTATCTAAAACACATAAATACCTAATCTGAAATGCCTGTACTTCCTCAACCAAGTCAGAGATGAGATGGGGCAAGTAAAAGGTGGTTCTCTATGTAGATATTAGCTTTTTGTAAAGATCATAACTGTTGAGTATAAAGTAGGAAGAAGCATCGTTAGACATTTGTTGTACAAATTGTTAACCTTTAAAAATATAATTGCTGCTGAAAATAGTGCTGTTATAAGGAAAATCAGTGCCACCATTTTGAAACTGGGCTCTTGTGCCATAAAAGCAGCTGAGCTAAATACGAGTATTAGTTCACAAATTAAGGCTGCCAAAGGAATAAGACAGAAAAACTTTAAACCACTGACATTTCATTCTAAATTATGTAGTGTGATCAGACATGATCTTCCAGAATTTTTATATTTTTCTTTGTACAGAGGTTATGTTTTCTGGGTGTTTTTTTTTTTTAAGGAAATACTTAAAAATCCCACAGATTGACACTTGTTATCAATCTTCAGTGAACTAAGTTTTTCCTCAGTAATCTCTGAAGTTTCTTTAAATTATATACTTAACACAGAAGATAAATTGATTGTATTTGTACATAACACTGTGTCCACCTGAAATGTCACAATTACTGGGGGGCCTGGGTATGTTGTACATTGATATTCTTACAGGTAATAATGCATGAATTTCTTTTATAAACTCTTGGACTATGTATTTGATGTGTAAAATATGTACAGTATTAATGTCAACCATTTCTTAAAGGTGAGCCTATAAATATTGTTGTATCATTTTCTTTGGTCAGTAACATTTGGACCAAGTAGTGCCACTTGGGTCAGGATTTTCTTCAGTGCCATTTAGCAAAACATCTGTCTTTGGTCTATGCAACTAGCAAAATTTTGTATAATGCATCAGAATACTTCAGAGTTGTCACACTTTAAATTTCACATGAGGGGTTCTTCACTATTCTTGAACTCAGCCCACTGAAGCTAGAGGAAAGGCCCTGAGGATATTTATTTCTGTTAAGAGAAAAAAGCCTACATTTGCAGGCTCAACAATTGAATCTACTACAGATAAAAAATAGTGTCTACTCTATCAGTCCCTCAAAGTTTACAGAGTGTTGGGACTTTCATTTGTGCTGCTTTCTGTTGGGTAGTTGGATAAAACTGGGCAGCTAAAATTTTCAGTCCCAAGTGCCTACTAAATTAAAAAAAAAAGTTTGTAAATTGACTTGCAGACACAAAGTAGCAAGTATCCTACATGTTTGATTTTGAGTTTTCTTAATTTCTTTTTTTTTTTTTTTGTAAACAGGTGAAATTTTCCAACTAGGCACATGCCATTCAATTTTCTGTCTATCCCATAGTTGTATAAAGTAGCAAAACTGAAGGGGGGAATGATTGTTGTATACACTTTAAAATTGCTTTGTATGGTCTCATTTGAGATAACTGGTGTAAGAATCTTGATGTTTTATATATTTGGAAATATCAAATTAAAAAATTGAAATTAAAAAAAAATCCTTACAGTCTGTCAGTGCAAGTTCCAGTCTATCAGTGCAAGTTCCAGACTCCATCCTCTGTGCAAGATCAAACTTAATTATGCATGGATTTAGCATTAAACTGCCAAGAGAACATGAAAGACTATCAAGAGACAAAGGCAAAAAGGTTCTTCAATTCATGACTTTACTCAAGTTCACCAAGAATTTGAGGGCAATATTTCTACTCAAAAGAAAAAAATCACCACCCTAAAGAAAAAGTGCTAATTTAGTGAGAATGAAACTACCATGCTCAAAAATTTAAATGATAACAAAATCAATCTCATCTTTCCCAAAAGGTAGATACAAGTACTCTGACCCCAAATCATAGTAGACCTGTGTTTTCATGCCCCTTAGAAATAACAACAACAAAGTGCATACATTCTGTTAACTGTTATGTGGAAGCACCTAAACCCATGAAAGTGAATAAGGGTATATAGAGCTTATACCCAAAATCTTTTGTTGACACCTATGAAAAGCAAGCTGTGGACCAAAGAGCCCTTGTGAACATGATGGAGAACCAAGTCTAGGAAAGCAGCTGTAATGAGTATCTCCAAATACTTATGGAGTATACATATTACTTATCATAAAATGAAGACTTCAGTCACCAGCACCTGTCTCCAACACACTTCAGCTTACACAGGACCCTGACTCAGGTGTACACAGAAAACACAAGAAATGTGCAGAAGACACTAAGATGGAAGGGAAAATAAATATATCAGGTAACAGGACCAACACCTAAACAGTGCAAGTGGTTACATACACATGGCATCTCCATGCACTGGAACAGCATGAGGCCATGAAAAATGATAAAGAAGTTCTTCTTGTATGAATCCAGAAGGTTCACTAAATTGCAGTGTTATGAGAAAAAAAACAGGATACAGTGTATGCAGTATGCCACCACCTGGGTAACAACGCATCTGTGTATGTCTGCTGGTATCTGTAAAGTTACCTCAGAAGGAAACACAGTAACCAGAAGCACTGTTGCCATCTAAGAGGGGAAGTGGGTGGGAGAAAGTTAATTTCACTGTAACTTCTTTTTATATCACTCAACTTGTATGTCACATGAATGTATTACCCATTCAAAGTTAATTAAATTTGGACTTCTGCTTCTGGAAAGATGGATAAACATACTTTTCCCTGCTCTTCCCACTAAGCATGGCTAGACTCCCTAGGCTTTATATTTGAAAGAAACAAAAACATGCTGAGCGTTGAAGAGAATGTGGCAGACTGGCCAGGGATCAGGACCTGAGGAACTACACAGTGGTGACTTCCTGAGTTTTCTTTTTGTCTCATGCATCCCACACTAGGTGCCAGGGAAGCCAACAACCCAGAAACGCCAATGGGAGCAAATAAAAAGTGTCCCCAGAAAACCTGCTCTCTCCAGCCAAAGGAGATGAAGGGACAGTGGAAACACAGAAAACTTACACAGTTACTGCCTGACTCCAGCCAAATATTACAGGAAGACAAGCCCCCACCTGCAATGTAGACACCACATGCGGAACGAGGACCTCCATCCCCCTCACTGCCTCCATGTTTGGGTTATGACAGGAGGCCCAGTGGAACATCCGGAATTCCACCAATGACAGTAGGGCACCCCTTGCCATCCCAGAAAGAAGGTACCTGCAGAGGCCTTGGGGGGAAGCCCGAACTCTGGTCCACAATCAGCAGTAACATGGAGCCCCTCCCCAGATGAGTGTCAGCAAAGGCCAAGATTAAAATCTGAGCTTCAAATCCTAACTGGCATTATCCCCTTCTCCCTGCTGGAGCATTAACAGAAATGACTTACTAAAACATAATATTTAAATAAGATCTGGAACCTCATAATATAATACCCAAAATGTCCAGCACTGAATAACAAAAATTCTCTCAACATAGCAAGAACCAGGAACATCTCAAGTGAAAGGAGAAAAGATAATCAATAGATAAGAACACTGGCATGACACAGGTAACAGTTACCAAACAAGACTTTAAAAGCCATCACAGAATGCTTCAGTGAGCAACTACAAACACACCTGAAACAAATGAAAGACAAACAAACAAACAAAAAAGTCAGCAAAGAAACACAAAATCACAGCAAAGGTAAAAGGCCACATGGAAATTTAGAACCAAATAACCTAATACCTGAAATAAAAATCTCAATACATGGACTCAACAGCAGAAAAGAACAGATGAATCACTGAACTTGAAGACACGACAATAGAAATTACCCAAACTGAAAAACAAAGAGAAAATAGACTGAAAAATGAACAGGGCCTCAGGGACAGATGGGCGCAATATCAATGAATATGACATTTATGCATTCTGAGTCCCAGAGAGGATAAAGCAGTAGGGCTGGAAAAGTATTCAAAGAAATAATGGCTAAAATTTTGCCAAATTTGTCATGAATGAATGAATGAATGAATAAATAAATAAATATAAATAAATAAATAAACCTAAATATTTAAGGCTGAACAAATTCCAAACAGGATCTTAACCCAAAGAAATCCACTCTGACATATTATAGTTAAACACCTAAAAACTAAAGACCAAAGAAAAAATTCTGAATGCCTCCAGCAAATTTCTCATCAGAAATCAGGGAGCCCAAAAGGAAGTTACATATTTTTCAAGTGTTGAGAGAACTGCCCACTCAGAATTCTGTATTCTGCAAAAATAACCTTCAAAAATGAAGAGCAAATCAACTATTATCTATAAAATAGATAAACAACAAGGTCCTCCTGTACAGCATGGGAATTCAGTACCTCATAATGGCCTATATATATAAAGTTGAATCACTCTGTGGTACACCAGAAGTAACAACATTGTAGATGGACTGTACTTCAACAAAAGAAAATGTTTTTACTTTAAGTATGTATTTTTAACTGAAGTATAGTCAGCTTACAATGTTGTGTCAATAAAAAAAAACTTTTTAAATAGCAAAATAAGGCATTCTCAGATGAACAAAACTAACAGAATTTGTCAACCAACATATCTACTCTAAAAGAATGAACAAAACAAAGAGAAAATGAAAAAAGAAGGAATCCTGGAACATCAGGAAGGAAGGAAGAACAATAAAAATAGTAAAAATATGGACAATTACACTTTCTTACTCCTTTCTGTTTGCTAAATTTTGTTTGGTAGTTGAAGCAAAAATTATAATGCTGATGCACTTCTCAGTGTGTGAAGAGGAAACATACAAGACTATCATAACAAACTGGTAAGTGTTGACACCAGCAGACTAAGAAAAGTTATGTGTATATGATGTAATGGTTACAGTAACCACTTAAAAAGATACACAAAGAGCTGTAGCACAGGGAACTATATTCAATATCTTCTAGTAGCCTATAATGAAAAAGAGTATGAAAATGAATAAACCTGTATGACTGAACTACTATGCTGTTCACCAGAAACTGACACAACATTGTAAACTGACTCAACTTCAATTTAAAAAAAAAATGATACACAAAGAGAAGCACTCAAAAACACCACAGATAAGTCAAAATTAAGTTCTAAAACATTTTCAGGTAATCCACAAGAAGTCACGTAAAGCAAAACAGAGAAGTGAAAAGCAGAACAAACAGAAAAAGGACCAATCAATAACCACAATAAATCTAAGTGGTCTAAACACACCAGTTAAATAACAGTCAATTTAAAAACAATGACTGAGCTCTATGTTGTCTATAAGAAACACTTCAATTTAACAGTATAGAAACATACTTGTTTTACTACACTTCAGTTTATTGAGTTTTACAAATTGAAGGTTTGTGGCAATACAGAATCAAGCAAGTCTATCAGCATCACTTTTCCAACAGCATTTGCTCACTTTGTGTCTCTGGGTCACCATTTGGTAATTCTCAGACCACTTCAAACTGCTTTATTATTATTAATTTGTTTATGGAGATCTGTGATCAGAGATCTTTGATGTAACAACCACGACTCACTGAAGGCTCAGGTGATGGTTAGCATTTTTTAGCAATATTTTTAAACTAAGGTACATACATTGTTGTTTTAGACATAATGCTATTGCACACTTAACAGACTACAGCACAGTATACACATAACTTTTAAATGGACTGGGAAACCAAAATTTCATATGACTGGCTTTCTTGTGATATTTGCTTTATTACTGTGGTCTGGAACCAAAACCACCACATCTCCAAGGTATGCCTATATGTTGGTTAAAACTAGACAGATGAAAAAAGATATTCCACATAAACATTAATCAAAGAAAGTATGAGTGGACACATTGCTATCAGAAAAAGTAAAATTTATAGCAAAGAAAATTACCACTAACAGAGAGGGATACTAAATAATGATCAAAGGTCAATCCATCAAGAAGACATAGCAATTCTAAATGTGCATGTACCAAAGAAGAGTGCTGCACGATACATGAAGCAAAAACCGAAAGGAGAACTAGAAGAGTGCACAGTTACAGCTGCAGACTTCAATCCCTTCTCTCAGCAACTGATGGCACAAGTAGAGGGGAACTCAGCAAGGATACAGGACTCAGCAATACTATCAACATGCAGGGTCTAACCAACACGAAGAGGGTACTTCGCCCAGCAGGAGCAGAACGCACATTGTTTTCAAGTGCACAGGGGACCAAAGTAAACTTAATACTGATCATAATACAAACCTCAAAACTTTAAAAGAACTGAAACCATACAGACAATGCTTTCTGACTACAATGGAATTAACCCAGAAATCAGCAAGAGATGGGTAACGAGAAAATACCCCCAAACACTTGGAAACTAAACAACATGGTTCTAAATAATCTATGGATCAAAGAGGAAGGCTCAGGGAAACTAAAAACTATATGAACAGGATGAAAATAGAAAATACAAAATATTAAAATGCGTGGAACATAACTAAAGCAGTGCCGAAAGGAAAAATTTTAGAAAAGAGAAAAAGTCTCAAATCAATAATCTATGTTCTCACCTTAATAACCTAGAAGAAGATAAAAGTAAACCCAAAGCAAGCAAATGAAAGGAAATAAAAAGAGGAAATTAATGAAATGCAAAACAAAAAATAGAGAAAAATCAATGAATCAAGAAGACAATTCATCAAAAGTTAAAACATTTGCTCAGCAAATGACCCTGGGAAGAAGGTGAAAAGGCAAGCTATGTGATAGGAGAAAATACACACATCTGACAAAGGACTCATATCTAGTATATACCAAGAATCCTCAAAATAACAAAATTAGAGAGATGGAAACAGATGAGTGGTTGTCAGAGTTCAGGAATGGTGGAGGGGAGGGGGAGTGTGTAATTATAAAGAAATAGCGTAGGAAAGATCTTTGCGATTATGAGACAGTTCTGTATCTTGACTGTAGTGGTGATTACAGAAATCCACACACGGGATGAAATAACGGAGAACTGCACTTACATTGTACCAATGTCAAACCTCTGGTTATGATGTTGTACTATAGTTGTGTAAGATGTAACCTTTGGAGGAAACAGAAAGAAGAGTAAATACAACTTTCTAAACTCTCTTTACAACTCCCTGTGGCTCTAAAATTGTTTCAAAATAAAATATTTTAAAGACAAAAAATAGTTTTAAATGATTTAAACAAATTAAAAATTAAAACACCTCAGTTAGCTGTAATGATGAATCAAAACTAATGAGATTAAACTCAATAAAGAACAATGTAAACATTTTGAAGATTTTTTTTTAAAAAATAGAATGTGTGTAACCAGAAAAGACATGCTATTCTCCAAGTGCTAAAAAGTCATCTGAAGGCAATCTAAAGAAGATTATTAGGGACCATATATCTAAGGAAGATTTCATCTAAAGATTTAGATATAAATTCTGGATCTTAAGAACACCTGCTACAGCAGTTGACAATAGTAATTTTTAAAATAAAAATATCCAATATGTTTCCCAAAAGAATGTCATATATTTTACTAAACCTTTACAGAATAAATAATTCCTATCTTATATAAACAGTTTCAAAGAATAGAAAAAGAAAGCTAAAAAATTAATTTTACAAAGCCAGTAAAATTCTGATATACAAACTGGATTAAACTAGTACAAGAAAGGAAAATTATCTCATTTTTGAATATTGATACAAAAATGCCAAATATATGCAAATACAATTTAGCATGTACTTGATATTTCATAACCAATTAGGGTTTACCTCAAGAATGAAATAAAAGACTGTTCAATATGTGAAAATGTATCAATGTAATTCACCATGTTAGGAGCTTAATTATAAAAGCTATATAATCATCTTTGCAGATATACAAAAAGCCTTAAATGTCAACATCTATTCATAATAAATTTTTTTTTAAAAAAACCTCTTGGTAAACTAGGAATGCAAAGGCACTGTATTAACCTGAAAAAGCATTTCTACAAAAACCTATAGTAATCACCAGTGAAACAATAAAATCGTTATTTTTAAAGTCAGAAATACAAAAGGGCCTGCTACTCCCAAGTTCTAGCATGTGCCGCCAGGCAAAAAAAAAAAAAAAAAGTATTGGCATGAAAAGAGACACGATAACCATTATCTGCAGTACATCTTGGATGATTTTAATAGATATTGTTCAAAAAAAATTTACAGAGAGCACATAAAAAATAAGTACAGTAAAAAATGTCCAGCCTCATTAGTCATTAGGGAAATGAAAATAAAAATCACTATAAGATACAACTTCACACCTGCTAGGATGGCTAAAATGAAAGAAAAAGGACAATAACAACTTTTGGAAGGATGTGGAAAAGTTGGAACCTTCAGCTTTGCTAATGTGAATATTAAATTGTGTACCCACTCTAAATAACAGTTTGACACTTCCTCAAAATTTAAACAAAATGTTATTCTGTGTGTAACAATTGCATTCCTAGGCATATATCCAAAAGAATAAAAACATATGTCTACACACACACTATACACGAATGTTTATAGTAACCAAAAGTGAAAACAACTCAAAAAGCTATCAGTTGATGAATGGGCAAAAGCAAAATTGAATACATATATACAAGAGAATTTTTTTTTACCAATTAAAAGGAATAGAGTACTGATATATAATACAATATAAATGAATCTTGAAAACATTATAATGAAAACAGCCTCCAATTGTAGGGGTCAGTTTATATGAAAACGTCCAGAATGGCCAAATCTATTGAGGCAGAAAATATGTTAGTCTTACCAGGAGCTGAGGGGGTGGGGTGCTAGAAATAACCACTAATAGCTATGGAATCCTATTATTCTAAAGTTTAATAGCTTTCATGACTGAATAATGTTGGGAATATACGAGGAATCACTAAATTGGACATTTATGGGGGTTAATTTTATCATATGAGAATTATATTTCAATAAAGTTGTTATTAAAAATAAGTTATGTATGGAGTACATAAAAATGAAAAATTAAGTTTATTAAAATAAAGCCATATATCACTTTGGCTAATGGAATCTTTATGAATTTTAAAAAATTAGAAATCTAGAAAGAATGATCAATATGTTTCTCTAAAGAAGAAACACTGAATTACAAAACACTGTAAGCTTGAAATATAATAACCCAAACTATGTATGCAAAATGAAAAAACAGATCATCAGTGCATTTGAATCCTACTTACATAGCAGCTATTATATGCCAGATAATCTAAGTAATCCATACATATTGACATATTTGATCTTATAACAAACCAATGACAAGAGACTACTACAATCCTCCCATTTTAGAGCGGGGGATACTGAGAAGTCAAGTCATCTTAGTTTCACTTGGCCCCTAGTTAGCAGAGCTAGGCTCAGACACCAGTAAGTTTCCTCCAGAGGCCGGGCTTTTAAGCCCCTACACACACTGCTGACCTTGTCAATCATGAACTGAAATAGGAATAAAGACAGGAAAGGAGAACAAAGAAGCAAGCAGAGAGAAAAATGCCCAAATCAAAGGAGGTCAAATATCCTAATAGGGCTGAAGACGAGAGGCTAGAAATACAGTGGAAATGCATGGGTAAAGGGAAGAAAAGTTGACAGATCTCCTGAGGTCAGGAAACAACAACCTGTAAACTAGAGTCAAAAGTGGTGTCTTCACTGTCTCAGCAGCAGAGAATGAGGATGACCAGGAGGGGATGATGCACCTGTCTTCTTAAGCTGTGATTTGCACATTTTCAGAATCTCTTACTATAGGTGTTATTTAAAGGGTTTTGTTCATATATTTGTTAATGATTAGGATGTACCCTCTAAGAATTCTTTATTATCTTTTCCAGTTTTTAAGTATTGAGTTTACTGTTTTTCATGTTTGTTCTTCAATTTTATTTTTAATGTATTACTCATCTTTTAATTTTTGTGTAGAACATTTTTGATTGGGATTTTTTTCATTCTTTATGTCAACTTTATGATTAGAAAACCCTTTTTCATTCTAATTTAATACATTTCCCAATACATTTCACTCATTCCCTTATTGTTGTAACAATTCCATCAAACCCTTTAACATTTCCTTTCAAATTTTTTTTAAGGAAGTAAGTATCCATCTTTACTTCTTTTTCTAAACTGTAACTAATTGTGTCTGCATCATTTGTTTAAGAAAACTTTCCCTCATCTGTTATTTTTTATCCCTGTATCTTAAAAATATTGTAGTATTCAGGGACTTAGCAATATCCACAAAGCATGGCTCCAAAAATCTTCTCTATTGTGTTTCTGAATTTACCTGTATTCACAACATGTGCATTTCTGTTAAAAATGGCTTCCCTCCAACTGACAGACACAGATTGATGGCAATCAAGGAAAAAAATTATTATGGGGCTGTTGAATCTAGGTCTCGAATGATGAAAATATTCTCTCCATCAAGAAAGTCAAAGAGAGGGTGAAGAGGAGGAGGGGCTGAAGAGAAAGGGAAACATCCTGTGTGTTCTGGCTTCCGTATTTAGCTCAAGAAAAATACATTCTTAATAAATATCAAACAAAATAAAATTTCTAAATGTCATATTATAGAAGATTATGCATATCATGTTTCTGCAGCTCCCAGGGGGAGCTTTTGTGGACTTACAGGAAAAGCCTCATGACCTGGACAATGGGAGAAGATCTGGGGCTTAGACCCTAACAAAGACATCGCCGTGTAACACTACTGTGTGATAACACCCCCAACACCACCGTAGGCTATCATGAAAAACAGGGTTCCTGGGCAAGCACTTAGGCAGTAGAACAGAGATTCCAAACAGAAAGGCCAGAGCCATCCCTCCAGTTAACACCAAGGCAGCTAGTGCACACATGGCTGGGTATCATAAGGAAGAGGTCAAACTTCTGCAGATACCAATTCAGGATGATTCAAGTTAAAAAATATTTTGAAAAATCTCACAAGCCAAAAAGAATTCTCGATGACCTGAAGTGTAACAGTAAGATAACCAGTGTGTGTAAGATAGACAAGCACACAGGGATGCAAGTATGAGAAAGCTTTTTCAAAAGCAGAACAGCTCAGGGGACCACATCAGAACAAAGATGAGCCCATTGCTGGATGGGAATAACTGGAAACGATCATCCAAACACAAAGTATATCTGATATTTGTAATTACATTTATATATTCTTTTATCCCAAACTGCATACATGTTTTTAAAGTCTATTTTCAAATAATCTTTTAAAAATAACCCTTAAAACATGAAATAAACAAGTTTTCCACCGTTTTCCTATATGGCTATCTAGAAAGCACAGCCCTTCGCTATCTGCTATAATCAAGATCCCTTCACCCAGTGAAGTGGAAATTATCCAAGAATATAACCTTGAGAATGTTTATTAAAGTATCTTAATTTGCTATCTGTGTCATTCTGCAACAGGAAATCCCTTTAATTTAGATATTGTCTCAATCAGAATATTGTATGATCACTTCTAACTTATATATCTTTCCATGTTTTTTCCTCTTTCTTCTAAGTGGAAGCAGAATCTTCCAGACTCAACTTTACAATCACCATTCCAGACAGCATTTCTGAATAAGTCATATTTTAATATTGCCTCCCCACTTTGAATAAAGCATGGATCTTTTCACTACACTTAAAGTAAAACTCGATAAATATTTATTGATCACTTAAATATGTCAGGCACTGTGATTAAGAATTTAAATAAATAAACTTCATCCTTTAAACTATCTTTTTTAAATGCACTACTATTAGCCCCATGTTATATACAAGAAAACTGAAATATACTGATGTTAAATTAAGTTTGGGGGTCATCGACCGCTATGGGCTAAATGTGTGCCCCACCCCACAGTTCATCCGTTGAAATCCTGATGCCTGTGGGAGGTGATTAGGTTGTGAGGGTGAAGCCCCCAGGAATGGGTCAGTGCCCTTAGAAAAGAGACCCCACAAAGATCTCTCACCCATTCCATCATTTGAGAACACAGGAGAAGACTGGCTATGAGCCATAAGGTGAGGCCCTCACCCAGGACATTAACGTGCTCATACCTTGATCTTGGACTTAGCCTCAGATCTGTGAGAAAGACATTTTTGTTGTTTATGTCACTAATGTGGTAGGATTTTGTCACAGCAGCCCAGCAGAATAAGACATACGTCAAAGCAATGGTCTAAGATTGGCATCCAACCAGTCAGACTCTAGAACTGACCTGGTCTTGTGATATTACAATTACTAACCCATCTTCCTCTTTCCCAATTCTCCACTACTTTAGCGAAACATCAAAATCATCTGTTGAGTTTTTCTTTAACACAGATACATCAGTTCTACTCTTTACATCCATCTTGATTCAGCATTTCTGATCTTTTACTCTTTGATTTTCTTAGCATTCTCCCAATCTTAAACAGATGAAGTCAAATGTGTGATTGTGATGTTTAGTCACCTGGAAGAGCTACAGCCTTAGAATCGACACTTCTTATATTCAGGGACAAAATCTTGACTTATTCAGAACCCTTATTACGTCTCTATAGTCTTGCTGCTAATAGACACTCCATAAATATTTTCTCAGTGATTAAATCTTTATAGGCCTCAACACTATTAAACAGTTGCCTCAGGGTGCTAATATCTGGAAAGTCAATAGGAAATACCTAAAATAATGTATTATACTGAGTTGATTGCTAATTTTATTTTCAAGACAGCACAGAAGGGAACTGGTGGGGGGGAAGAAAATTTGTAGTACATTTCTAAAATTTTGAAAATTGTATGGCTAGTGCTAATTGACTGTAATATATTGTGTGAGAATTATAATCACAAGGTTTGACAACCTGTAGGTGATGAGCACTTTTCAGTCAGAATGTACAAGGCAGTGAACATCAGGTGTGATTACACCGGACTCCAGCAGCTGAATTTCAGACCTGTATTTAACCATAGGCGTTTGTTACTATGTAAAAGATAAATTCTGTCTGTTACAATGTGGTCAATTGTAAATTTAAGTTTATTTTCCCATTTCATATTAGGTTTGTACTCACGGTTCTAAATTACATGGTCTCCACATATTAGTACACTTTAAATGCAGTTTTCTATGTAACATGCATTGCTTTCATATACAGTGTCATTAAAGTCGTTTCCTTTCTAAGTTTCATTATGTCAGTATGCTTTTTACTTTGTAATATTGTGAAAACAATTTTCCTAGCTTTTAATGTGCACACAATATATGTTTATAAAATAGCAATAAAAGTAATTTAGGCAAGCTTCTAATTATTGAAGGTCACAGAAATACTATTATCTAAAAATTTATGTGATTTTCTAAAAATTATGGCAATTTCTTACTGGCCTATTTACTTAGATATTTAATCTTTCATCAATAAATAGCACAGTGAAATATAAATTAAATATATAAATTGAATTTGATAGATACATTACTCTTAACACCTTTCTTTCCTAAAGTAAAAAATTTCATGTATCAATTCAAAGAAACACAGCAGAAAACGTAATGTACAGGAATTAAAATTCTTATTTCAAATTGGTAGCAAACAAAAAGTGAAGCAACTGCGTTATCAGGTAGAAAAGCTGCCACCAGGCGGCGCAGTTGAGCCCCCAGCCAGGATTGGCGGCGCGCTTTGCCTCGCGAGCGCCACGCTGGGTGACTGGGAGCGGGACCGCTGCCCTTTGCGCCTGGGCTGGCTGCCGTGGGGCGCCAGCTACCGGCTGGGGTGGGGGCTGGTTTTCTTTCCATCGGGGAAGGCCGCTGGAGAGAGGGGAGGGAGGACAGGGGGTGGGAGCGGCGGGAGGGCAGCCGGAGAGCAGGGCGAGGAGGCGGTAAGGGGAGGGGAGGGGCCGCGCGAAGCTGGAGCCAGGCCGGGAGGGGTGCGGGGAGGGTTGGGACCGAGAGAGAAAGTAACTCCAGGACGAGACCGGAGCGTCTCGCGCCGCGGGCACAGGCGGCGTGGCTGCGCCCGAGCCTGTGCCGCCGCTCCCGATACAACGTAAGCCCGGCGCGGGCGCCACCGTTCATCGATGCGCACCCCTGTCCCTAACGTGGCTGCGACGCCCAGAATGTCGCCCAGCCGTGATTCGTACCTGGGCAGGGGCGGCGGGACACGCGGAGCGGGGACATCCAGCGTCAAGGCCTGGTGTGGAAGAGGGGACTGCCCACGTGGCCGGCCCTGGCCCCGGTAGAACCTCTCCAGGCAGGTTGGGGGCTCAGGTCCTGGCACGCTGGCCTCAGTGCAGGGCTGGCGAGTATCCGGTGTCAAAGCCGGGCTCCCGGAGCTGGGGCTTTGGGCTGACTGGGCCCAGCTTGGTGTCCAAGTCAGAGAGAGAAAAGGTCTCCAGCGGGACAGATGTGCGTCCTCTGCCGCCCACCCGCGAGTCCGAATTGGAGCGGGAGGGGCTGGCGCGCTGCTGGTCGTGCCAAGCGTGCGGGATCTAGAGCCCCAGGGGGGCACCTGGGAGACGTGATCGCCCCTCGGGAACCCCGCTGCCCGCGGGCATCCCCGGATCTGGACCGCGCACCGCATACACTCGCAAACAGCCCCCTCCCCCGGAGCTGGAGCGTGCTTCCCTCCCTCGTCCCCAACCCCTGACTGCAGAAAGATAAGCTTCAAATTTTCACTCCGTGTCTCATATGTGCCTGAAGGTATTTAACTGCAAGAGTGAATAACAGCATTAGTTTCAATTTCTTTTTAATCCCTGCAACAATAAACTTTGAGAACAACAACAAAAGAAAACTAAAACCAAAAGTATGAAAATTCTATGTGACAATATTATTTGATGGTACATGTAATTAGTTAGATTAATTTTATTTCACTTAAGGAAACAATACTGTTAAAAAATTTCTATTAACATGCATAATAAAAATACATAAAAATATCAGTCACTTTTACAGAATTATTATTCAGTGTTTTACATATGCGGAGTCAGACTTGCCATGAAGCTGATGGAATTTGTTTCCGAGCACCTCATTTGTACAAACCTTTCCAGGGACCTGAAAACAGTCCTAGAATGTGTTTATAAGGTCAGTTATTTTTGTTACAATTAGAAATATATTTATAATTGTGATTTTTTTCTTATTGTAATTAATATTTTATTTTGTGACTGATAGTTATTTATAATTTGTCTTCTATTTCTTAAATAGAGCAGCTTCAAAATGGAGGGGCTTTGAAAGTTAAAGGGTCATATAGCCTTGAGCTGTATTAGTTAGCTATATGAATCGACTGCATTAATTTGTTTAATTAATATGACAATATGCTTTACACACAAAGAAACAGGACAGGAAAATTAAGGAACTTCTATATGAAGGCTGTTAAGTTAATGATATAATATTCAAAACAAGGCCTTCCGGCTCTTGAGTCCCTGTTCTGAAAGTCCACACTTATAGACATAGATATTAACACAGATGGAACTCCAGACTCAGTCATACATGTATGAGGTATGGCTCAATTTATGTAAAATTCCAAACAGGCAAAAATAAATGGCATGTTTTACAGATACATACATTTACAGTAAAAATACAAAGACTAGCAAAGAACTGGTTAACATAGGACTCATGGTAGGAGTTACCTCTAGAGAAAAAGGAGAATTTAGTGGGGAGGAGCCTCCAAGGGCTTCAAGTGTCTTTGCCATTGTATATTTTTAAATGATTATTAATTCTACAGTTATCAGAGTATTATTTTACTTTAAGTCGTATGTAGCTTATAGATACCCTCATGTGTGCAATACGTATAAAAAATTCAATAAAAATTGTCACATATTTCAAAGTACATAGGTTCCCCTAAGTATACATAGAAAATCCCACATCTCTTTCTTATTGCTTTAAATAGACAGGAACTGTATTTTTTAATTTAATGGAATAAAAATAAAACATTTAGATTTTAAGCTATATTTTGGCATATTTCAAAGGAGAACACATCTTTATTTTGGTTTCATCATGAAATATTAATAACATAATAACCAAAAATACCTGGAATCTTGGTAACCATGAATAATTAGTGATTTAATCACATGTATTACAGAGACCTGGTTCCATCTAAGGATAGACACATGGAAAGAGTGTCATACTTATCAAACCATAAGAAGAAGCTGGGAAATCTGCAAAATCACACTGCTGCTGAACCCATCAGAGTGCTGAGTTTGAATGGTTACCATCAGGGTAAAATTTGAGGAACGCTGGCATGAGCCTCCAGACAGACAAGACACTGGCAATCCCTCACCTGTCCCAGAGCACTGAAAGTGTTAGGTAGTTAGATAAGTGGGGGCACCAGGCAGACAGGTGGAGGAGAGAGAGGATGGTCTGGATGATGGTGGCATGCCTGCCTCCAGCATAAAGGGGCTTTACTTCTTCTAAGTGAGTGCCAGCAAGAAACCAGTTAGAACTAAAAGGCTGGAACTTCATGGTAGTGACAAGGACCTAACCGGAAATGACACAGTGCTCATTGTAATATAATTAGCATTGAGGTTCGGGCCCCTCCATGGGTTTTTCTGTGTTCATCATGGATAAGGGCATTCACAAAGGGGGACAAACATGACTAAGCACTCCAGGGGCAAGAGCCATCAATCAATCAAAAGACCACCTCTAAGTGAGGGTACAAGAGGAAGGAGCAAAGACCATTGCTGTGTGCACTTGGATCAGCCTGCCTCCTGTTCTTGGAGGGGTACTTCACCTTTCCTAATAAAATCTTTCACTGCACAATGCTTTCATCTCCCATGTGAATTCTTATCTTTTGAGTAAGTCAAGAACTGGGGACTTTTCCTTCCCTCTTTTAGGGTAACAGAAGGAGACAAGGTGGGGATGCAAACAGATACAAAAGTATCAACTAACTCCTTAATGAACTGCTCAAAGCTGAGCACTCCCAGTTGGGAGAGTATAGAGTCCTGGGAGCACAGATGGTCGCAGCCCCTTCTCCATGGACCTCACTGTTTGCTTGTGAAAAAGCCTGGGGGCAGGAAAGAGTGGAGAAAGCCTCCCACAGTTGGTGTGTTCCTGTTGCCCTGGGATGGCACTGCTGAGGGAGAAAACAATTCTTACCTGGATGCTTTCCCCAGTGGAATAATGTCTTAAGAAGCTGAAAATAAAGGGCAGTAAATCCTGTCACTTTCAGGGGGTTGAAAACTCAGAGTTTGGTTAATGGATACAGGCAGACATCCTTCTAGTTTCAGAAAATTTAAGATTTCTTTTTACCATGGAAAGCAGGGCAGGATCACCAAGGAAACTTGGCTCCAATGACTCAGAGACACGTGAGCTACCTAAGACTGATGCTAAATGAGGAAAATGTGGAAAGCCTCTTTGTTCCTCATCACCTGAAGTAACCAGGACTAAGAAACAAGCAACAGCAGACAAACCCCCAGCAGAGGGATAAGAGCACACAGGGACCAAGATGCAGGGTCACAGGGAACATCTCCAACTGAAGGTGGACCAAGCACATTCCAGAATAAAATTCAGATATTCTATCAGTCTAGCTCCCGCCCTAACCACAAGGTGACACTGAAGGAACCTGAGGTTGGCCATGCATGGCAGGTAATTGAAACTACCAGCAAAACAGAAACACAGCTCAGTTCCTCAATGAAAGCCTAGCAGGAAAAGAGGTGTGCCTATTTCCAGCCTTAAACATTATTTACTTAGGCTTCTGACCCCCTACATGGAATATGTAGATTTCAACTAAAAGTTATGAGACCTATGAAATGGAAAGAAAAAAGAATCCACTGTTGAAAGATAAAACAAATAATAGAAGTGAAAATCAGACAGGGAATATAAAATCACTATGATTAATACATCACACGCTCCAGTGAAAAGACTTGAAGACATTCATGAATAGATGGGTCATTTCAGCAGAGAAATGGAAACAATAAGAAAATGTCAAAGAGCAGGCTAGGAATAAATTTAAACACATGCCCAGCAAAGGGAATGAAGAATGTCTTTTACAGGCTCATTAGTAGGCCTGACACATTCAAGGAAAGCCTTGGTGGACTTGAATATAGGTCAACAGACATTACTCAAATGAAAACAAAAGAGGAAATTCTTGGAAAATTTTAATAATTTAAATTTAAAAGAACAGAGTATCCAAGAGATGTAAGCCAATCAGTCTGAAATATATTTAATTGAAGTCCCAGAAGGAAAAAGAAAGTAAAAGAATGAGGGAAAAAAATTGCAAAATGAATGGTCAAGAATTTTCAACAAATAATGAATTAAAAAACTATCTAGAAATAAATTCATACTGCTAAAGGCCAAAGATGAAGGGAAGCATTAAACTCTGTCAGAGAAAATTACATGATCATCTTTAGGAAATGGGGTGTCTCCCAGGTGTTTGAGACCAGGTGGAACCAGAATAAAGTTATCAACGTGCCTAAAAAAATGATGTATAATTTAGAGGAGTGAATGATCCGCCAAAGGGGTTAAGAGAAATCAGAGAAGGGAGGTAACAAGGTCAGTTATCCCGTGTAAAGTATGCTTTTCCTGGCTAGAAGTTGGATCATCCTGTCATATATAGTGTACAAATCAATGAATCAATTAATTAACTGTATGAACATATATAAATAACTAATAAAGACAATTTAAAATTATATTCTGATGCTATTATATATTCAAATGATAAAACAAAATATGTCTCGGTATTTGTACTCAAATAATATACATTTCTGATGTTTTTTTTTAATGTAAGTATAGTCAGTTTACAATGTATCAATTTCTGGTGTACAGCATAATATTTCAATCAGACATATACATACATATATCCCTTTTCATATTCTTTATTACAGGTCACTGAAAAATACTGAACATAGTTCCCTGTGCTAAACAGTATAAGCTTGCTGTTTATCTATCTTATACACAGTAGTGTCAGCAAATCTCAAACTCCCAATTTATTCCTTCCCACTCCCTTTTGATTTGCTTTTCAATAACATTTGCTTCTTTCTTTCAATGTAATTTCAATAATTACCTTTCCAATATCTCAGGTTGACTTTAATATTCTACTAAGTTGAGCTTAATATTCATTGACAGATATTTTAAATTTCATAGATTCAACTGACAAATAATACTATGCAAAATGCACTCAACTTTACTACTGTGAATCATGTCTTGAATCAGAAGAGCTCTGGGACCCTGAAGAAAGCAAGCACATCAGTCAAGCACTAATCCAGAGGCAGGAACCATGTGGTACCTTGAATGTGGACATTTTTATTAAAAGTATTAACTATAACAGGGAAACATCTACTAGAATGTAAAGGGTCCTATAGAAAATCTAGAAATAACAGATAAAATAACAACCAGATCTCCTAGAGATGAGATCATGAACCACAGGGAGAGACTCATTTCCTGAAGTGTGGAGAACATCCAGACCTCTTTTTAGAGGGTGGGTATATCTATGGCTCATGAGAGAGTGGAGAAGTTCACCGAGGCCACAAGCCTCCCAGGGAGTACAGGAAGAAATTTTAAATAGGAGGTACCCTGCTGGAAAATCCCCACTAAGAAGCCACTGTGGAGTTGGTGGAGAAATCAACCCCCCAGGAATATCCTGAGCTGCTTATAAGTCAGGTACTTCTGGAGTCAAGGGACTGGAGGAGCTATGCCCTCTGCTGAGCTTGGAAGTTGACATGGTGCAGGAGCCTGCCTAGGAAAACACAGCAGACTTGGAAGAGAAACCCCTTTCTTACTCTAGTGTCTCTCTGGTACTCTCTACTAACAAAGCATGCCATCTGCCACAGAAGAAACATCTACAGGGTCCAAATATATTATTTCAGAGCAGTCATTTAAGGGTGGTTTGCAGCAGAGAGTCAATGCACTGATAACAAGTATATTACATTTTAATGTCTCTCAAGAAAAATGCATCTGGAAAAAAAAACATGGTCAGCTATCTGGTCTAGTTTGAGCCACAAATTTTTCACTACACGCACTTGCTATTCTAAGTATTTGCCAATAATAAGGGGAAAGAAAGAGACAACACAGAGAAAACATTCAAAAGCATCCCAGAGCTGCTTATGTCAGTGTTTTCAATTTGTGAAATCTCATCAAGCTTTAAAGTTAAGTTTTATGCACTTGTCTTATCATTTATGTATTTCAATAAAGACTTTTAGAGTAAACCATATATGTGGCAAAGTTTAGTTTTTGATTATGTAGCACTCCATAGAATTCATGTATTTAGCTCTATTGACACATGGATTTCTTTATATTTCAATTGTCAATTCAACTGCAAGGACTCTGAATTGAACATAACTGTATTTCCAGGCTCTCAATAAAGATTTTTTTTTAAAATTGAAGTATGAGTGTATTTTGGAAGGAAAGACATGTCAATCATGCAAAATATGTGTTTTCTTTGACTTCTTAGAGGTTCCTAGTTTGCCTCTAACTGAAAGTTATAGTCATTATAAATGCCATCAGGAAGCTAGTAATTATTGTATGGTAATTATTTTATAGTAAAAAACCAAATGACCCTCATTTCATTCACTAAGTTCTTTTATTTTAAACTGAAGTATTTTTGACTTACAATATATTAGTTCTGGTGTACAGCATGGAAATTTTATATTTTTATAGATTATACTGCATACAAAGCTATTATAAAATAGTGACTATTTTCCTTGTGCTATCCATTAGGTCTTTTTGTATCTTGTTTTATGCATAGTAGCTTGTATTCCATAATCCTCTATAATAGCTTTGCCCCACCCCACACCCCTCTCTCCTGACAACCAGCAGTCCATTCTCTGTATATGTGAGTCTGTTTCTGCTTTGCTATATCTGTTCTAATTATTATTATTATTATTAATATTATTATTATTATTATTATTATTATTATTATTATTATTATTATTATTATTATTATTATTATTAATTATTATTACTACTGTCTTCACCCTTCATTGGAGAATCAGTCCCTGTCTTAGAAGACAGGTCTTCAACAGTGTTATTAACAAGCGAATCACCTTTTGTGGTAGGCTAATTTCATTCATGGTCTCTTTAATTCTTTTCTAAATCCTGTCATTTACTTTGTAATTTTCTGCTTTTCCCTTTGACAATGGACTTTTCTACATTGCAAGCTCTGGTCAAAGCAATGTTAACAATTTTGATATAAGCTGAAAATTAATTGAAGATAGAAGAGTGCACTTTTGATTGTCCTGTTCATGACATGACCTACTCTCTCTTGAATCCTCACCATCAACCTGAGAATGAGCTGAGACTAGCTTCCTGGCAGCTAAGAGACCCCATCAAGCTGGGTTAAGTCACCCCAGCTGAAGCCAGCCAAGTCTGGTCAGTTCACTACTGACTCATAAGTTTATTATACAGGAGAAAGAACCTTCAGCAATGTCATTCCAACTCAATTCAGATTAGCAAGACCTCCAAACTGAGTCAAAACCTTGCAAAAAAAAAAAAAAGCAGGTAGATGTGATTTTAAGTCACTATATTTTGATATGTCATGGGAAAATATCTACATAGCAAAACTTTTCACTTCTGGCAGAAGTTTTCTCTCTCACTCAATGTTTTAAAATTTAAAAACAATGTTTTTTGTTCCTTAGGAAATATTATTCATAGCACTCCTCTCGAGTTTTATGCATTGACAGGGAATTAAGAACCAGAAAAAGCACTGATATTCTTATATGAGATGGTCATGTGAATTTATTATAGTTCAAAAACATTTTTCTTCATCCCAGCAAGAGAAATTGTGAATCTAAATTTCACTATAACTAAGATACAAAATATTACATACTATGAACTTGTAGGGTTCCTTGGGAAGAGTTAAAATTTAAAGTTAAAATCTACAAGTGTTGAGTCCACCAAATGAGAGAATTGATTAGAAACTAAGAATGGTTTTTACTAATTATTTTTGGATCTAGAGATTATCATATTATCTGAAGTCAGAGAAAATCAAATATCGTATTACTTACATGCCGAATCTAAAAATGATACAAATGGACATATTTACAAAACTAAACCAGACTTACAGACATAGAAAACAAACTATGGTTACAAAAGGGGAAAAGGCAGTGGAGGGATAAATTAGGAGTCTGGGATCAACAGACGCACAAGGTATAGCACAGGGAACTATATTCAATCTCTTGTAATAACCAATAATGGGAAGGAGTCTGAAAAATAATATATATATACTAAATCACTATGCTGTACAGCTGAAATTAACACAAAATTGTAAATCAACTATACTTTAATTTAAAAAAATAAAATAAAGCCAGCAACCTCTTGGTGATGGTCATTGTGAAAAAAAAAACAAGCAAACAAAAATAAAACAAAAAGACAATACTGGTGATCTGATTCCCTCATTAACAGATGTTGCAAGAGTTAAGTGAATTTCTTTTCAAAATTATTTAGAAATATTTTACAATAAAAAAGTGATAATTGAATAAGTGTAGGCTTAATCATTGTTACACCAAGTGTGTGTGAACCCATAGGTTATTAAAAAAACAGGGCAAATTTAATGACTGACAATCAGGCAATTATGAGAACAGCTGCCAAAACCAAACTGTCCCAAGTCCTGAATCATTGTGAAAACTCAGGGAAAGAACCTGTGACTTGACGAATAGCCAATAAATATAATTTATGTGAGAAATGTATTACTAAATTTTATGAAGATTTGTATGTGTGTCACTTGGTGATGCCATGTGTTGGGCTCAGCTGTGATTCATGAGTCAAGAGAGAATGGGGAGCGTTGCTCTGCTAATTGCACACACCACAGCTAAAACATACATCATATTCCAAAACAATGACTTTTTTTTTTTATTACTTTTTAAATGTCTGTCTGTTTTGGAGACAAGAATAAACAAGAATTTTAAAAATGAAGAGCACTAAAAACATTCTGTAAGACTATATTTTTGAGAAATGTTTATTGAGCACCTCATCTTTACCAGCTAATATGAGTCACAGGCAAAGACTGCCTAACTCTCCTTTCAGAAGTTGAATGGGAAGAAATAACTTCCTTTTAACTAATAACAAAGGAAAAGATATAATTGATGTTGAGGACCTGAAAAAAGCCATCTGATTCTTATTCTACTTCTAATCTTAAATAATTTCAACTCTCCAATTTTATGTTTGCTTATATAGCTAAGAAGATACTTACAGTATTCTTGGATGATGATTATTTATCATCTCTAAATGTTTTTTATTTTGACCTATCCTTTCTGCTTCTTTGAGCTACATTGGATGATATTATCTACCCACATGTGTGCAATAATTTTCCCATGAAAATTAAGCTTCTTAGAGAAAATCTATTGTTGCTTGGGTTAACTTTACAGCCCTTCAGATCCAATTATTTATTTAGGCCATTAAGTGTTTGAAAAATGAAGACTTAGATTTGAAACCCAATTTGGTCACTGACTGGTTTCAAGAAATTGGAGAAAATTATTTCCTTTATCTCTGTTTTGATTTCCATATGTACAAAATTGGAATTAAAACATTTGCTCACTTTATCTCACAGATAGGTGTAAGGGGAACATGAAATGCAGTTTCAGAAAGAACTTAGTAAATTACAATGAAACGTGAAGCATATTCTCTTAATGATAAGGAATTAAAAGTTCATAAATTGACATATTTGATTTCTCATGCACTGGAGATTTCTAAATGGGAGTAAACCTGTTAGGGTTGTAAGGATGAAAGTTTTATAATTACTTCTAGCCATTCATTCCAATATCACATCCCTGTATTCTTTGTGAGGTTGGTAAATTTAAGATGTTCTGGGTTCCCTTATAAGTGAAGCTGCATATTCTTGCTTTCTCAGGGAAGGACTACATTTCTAAGGGTCTCTTTCATTTTGGCTGTGAGGGATCAGACAGCTTCATTGTTCAGATGATAGTTTCACATTCAGAGAAAAATAGGAAGGAAAAGAATAACTGGAAATCAAGCTATTTTCACAATTTGGAAAATTTATACACATTTCTAAAATCATGAAAAATCATACAGTAAAATGTCATGACCATAAATCTTAAAAGAGCAATTCTAATGGGTTTCTAGACTGAATATATTATAATGCCTTTCTAGGAAATCATTAGTACATATCACTAAAAAATATTTCATATCTTAGGTTAACAGTTATAAGGGGGGAGACATATGGTACAATAAAAGAAAATGTCATGAGTGGTTTTTTTTTTTTTGAGAGTTTTAAATTTTATATCAGAAAAGAATATCTTATTGCCTCTCCAATTTTATCTCCTGCCATTAGACTTGGCCCAGGGAGGCCTCATTCAGACCCTCCAGCAGCCCAGGATCCTTGGTATCTTGTGGTCCACATATTTGTCACCTGGGATACACTTTTCAGAATATCTCCTACATATCCTTGAGACATTAAGTCTCTTCTGGGATAACATAAATTAGGTCCCCTTTGTAAAATCTATCACTTGGCATGTTGTTAAATAATTTAAAAAAAAAAAGTCCTGTGTTTGTGGTGAACATGAGGTTGTAATATTCTGCTGAATACAATCCTCACTGGTATATTTTTATAGTTGTATAATGGGTATATTTTTGCTGAATATCTTTCAGGTTAAGAAATATTATGTTGCTTTAATTTCCTTAAATCAAACCACTTGCATATTAACACCTCTTCCTTATGTGGTGAGAAATATTTATTCTATTCAGCCAAGTTACTCAATAGGGAGCTGTTTCCTCCTCACTGGCAGTTTTACATTTGACCCTTGGGGACTTTCACTGGCTGGTAAGTTAGACAATGCTCTCCCCTACACACAGACTCCCTCCCTGACATGATCTATTCAGCACATCAATCTTAGGTCTCTGCTCTTTTTGAAAGCATCCAAACTAGTTGGCTAATGTCCTATCACTACTATCATTCACATAGACAGAATTGAGTTTGTCAGGCTCCAGGACAAAAGCCTATGTCTAATTTAAGTCCAACTATAGGCAATTGCAAAGGATTTACTTGAGGAAATTCACAGGGGAAAGCTGCTCAGCCCACCCAGACTCAGTGCCCAGCCAATGAATTGCAGTCTCAGAACCCAGGGACCCTAGTCATGCATGTCTTTATGCTTACCTCATTTCCTGGCCCAGGCCCTCCTCTTGGAGGCTTCATCATCAGTGTCTCACTGCAGAGGAGGCTCTCAGGCACCTCTGCCCTGATAACCTTATCAGGGACCCTTGAAAATATTTTTCTCTGTGGTATCCTAGCCCTTACCCTTTGGCTCCCCACAGACCTCAGATCCAACATGACAGGAGCATTTGGTTTGGGGGCTCCCTGGAAAGTAAGACAAATATTTTCATTGATCCACCTGACCATTGTCTTGGGCAATATCCTGGGGGAAAGTGAACCACCATAGGTGCTGGCACTTTCTCCTGTTTAACCTCTAACTGTGTCATCTCAACAAGTGATAGAAAGCTTGACTGTTACATTCATCTGGTCTTTTGTCTTGATCAACTACTTCAACATCTGACAGCTTATCTCTCTTTAGCTCAGCAGGCTCTGTGCAAGACCCAGAGATGGTGCACAGCAACAAATGCAGCATGTAGTAATAGAGCCAGAGCTTAGGAAAATACTCTATGAAAATAATCATTTGGGGCCATGCAGCTGCCTTTCAGTTATACTCTTTTTGCGTTTACACATTTTGGAATACTCTAATTCTAAAATTTGAATATTCAAATTAGTTTCTCACCATTGTCCGTTTAAGTCCAGAATAGCCACAATTCCCAGGACACAATGCTTCTCTGACTTTGAGGAGGAGGGTTACCTTGGTCTCTCACTCTTTGCTGTGTAGGATACAGTTGTAAGAATAAAACAGGAATTAACATGTATTAAACAATCCTGTCAAATCTGTGACAGGAAAATCTTCTTTCTGTGTTATCCTTCCAAGGCTTAATTTCTCCTGTATCTTAAGTCAATTGCTCTCTTTCTGGGTCACACCTGCTACATTGCTTCTGTTTCCTGTGTGTTAAATATTTATGCTAGTGGGTTTTTGACAGCATTCTCTCTTATGATCTTCCCCTCCCCTCTACTCCTCTTCTCTTTCCTTATTTTTTGGGGTTTGTGTTTTACAATTGTACTTTGTTTGTTTGTTTGTTTGCTTATGCATGTATGCTTTCTGATGGAAAGGATAGTTCACCAACTTCTGGCCACTCTGCACTGTTACATAGTGTGAGAACTTAATGACAATACAATGGGGAAATGGAGAATGTGCACACAATCAGAAAAGTGAATCTTGTATCACTCTTGTTGTCATGCTTTATTCCTCTTGACACTATATTTTTTTATTCTGGAATTTGCCATGCATCAGTGTTTCATGCAGATTGATTGGGTGGGAGCGGTGCAGGGAAAAAGACACCATTTGTACCCTTGACTCATACAACATGGTTCCTTGACTCTGTTGAGAAATTCCAGATCACTTTTTAAAATATAAACATTTTTCCCTAAGGGAAAAACTAGATTTTGAAAGGAATAAAATCAGAAGAATATATGTCCTATGGAAAAACATGACTGGCAGCTTCAGGTTTAAAACAAGAAAGAAAAGAAAATAGTAGAACAAAATGTATGGTTATCCATATTTTTTTCTAAAACTGAGTTTCATACTTGTTTCTATTTATTTACAATCCCCAAGTTTGAAATGGAGAATATAACTAGTCTCTTAAAGTATTAATTCTCAAACAGTATTTTAATATTTTAAAGAAGAAAATATTTTGAGTTTATTCCTTTAATAATCTTACAACAATTAATTTTTGAATGTCCTAAAAATAGCTTTAAATGCATCTGAAACTATATACATCAGATATGTTATTAGGATCTGATAGACAGCATAATATCAATAGATGAGAAATATCATCTGCAACCCTTCTTGTCTTCCTTTATGAGTATGGAAATGAGATACTGTCAAATATCTCTTTTCAATTATCTATTTTCAAATATCCATTGTCAATTGGTCAAAGTTTTGACATTGTCTGGGGTTTTTTTGACTTGTAATAAATCACAATTGCCACAGATCCAAATTTTTTAAAAAGCAACTTCCTTAGAAAAAAGTGTTCCCAAATTTGTATTATAACCAAATAAACTGACTTTTTTATTTTCTTTGATGTAGGGCAGCTCTCAGAGGGTATTATGCCCCTTTGGAGAATTACTGAGGAACAACACTGATAGAAAGTGAATACTGTTTGGAAGAAATCTGTGAGAATCAGATTTGTAAGAGGACAATAAAACATGTTTTACTATTGCATTATTCAGTAACCGTTTGGTTAAAAGTGACATTGATTCAAACTAGTTTAAGCCATAAAAAATTACTTATCTGTCCATACTTTGAGAAGGATAGATACTGTGATAAGGGAAATAAGAATTATCATGGTTCTTAGTGAACTGAAAAAAAATTAATGAGAGATAGAAAGTGTGATATAAGCAAGGTTTTTATTAGTAAAGTAAAAAGGTACTAAAAGAGAGTACACTCCTGAGAATCGGGAGCAGGCCAACCGAGGGGAAAAATGCTTATTTCAGATGAGAATGGATTCCAGGCTTCAAATATGTAACTAGCAACCTATATCATTTTCTGCATCTCATTTCTGACTTCTTTCTGAGACACCCTCTCTTCATCATTATGAATGCTGCTCAGAGTTCCAGTTTAACAAAGAACTTATTTTTCAGGACCTCACATGCAGAGATATCCTCCTTTCCAAATTCCACGTTGAAAACTCCACATATGTCTACTTCTACCACCCAGAAAAAAGAATCAATCAAGATAAATCAAATTAATCAAGCAATCAGGCAAGCAAGCAATCCCAATTCTGTCTTGCTTAGCTTAAACCACATAATCATCCTTAAACCAATTGCAATCTGTGGAAGATACATTCGAACTGAAATGTTGGTCTCTGTGTTTTGCAGTGACTGCTTCTTGACAAATTATCAAAACTTTTGTTGTGAAAATTCATTTTGCTGTTTGGTTCTGTGGGTCAGTGTTTCAGAAAGGGAATGGAAGGGAAGCCTTGTCTGCTTCACTTGACATCTGCCAGGGCATCTCAGAGTCAGGGGTCTGAAGTAATCTGAAGTCTCTCTCACTCATATGTCTGCAGGTTGAAGTTAGAGGGAGTTGGACAGCTTAGGGACAGAATAGACAGGAATCCTATGGCATCTCTTCCTTACTCCATGTGGTCTCATCACCTGACCTCAGCATGAAGCTTAGGGTAATCAGGCTTTTAATGTGTCAGCTCAAAAGTTCCAGAACAAGAGATCCAGGTGGAAGGAAGTTGCGTTTCCTTTTTCTTTGAGTCACAAGTTATACAATGTAACTTCTGACACATTATATTCATTAGAAATGAGTCAATAAACCAGTCCATATTCCAAAGTCTCATATATCTTGTGAGAATTTGAGAACATGTTTGAAACAACCTCAATGTGCCTAATTTTGGGAATGGTAAATGACACATTTTGGTAGAAATTTCCACAAAGTAGAAGAATAGATAACCAAAAAAAGGGGGTGTATGTGTTTGTTACAACCATGTAAGAAATAAATATATAATAATCACAATCAGTTTTAGTTTTAATGGTCCAATATGCTATAGATATTATCTTATTAATTATAATTTGCTGTTACAGTTGTAATAAAGTTAACAATTATTTATATCATCTCTGAATTATCATTAAGTCTTGTTCATTGTTAGACATTTTAATCAATCTTTCTATTTAAGAGTATTAATTTTCCTTTTTCTATCAATTGGTTAAAATAGATCTTTATTTATTTATTTTTTTTAGGCAAAGTAAACAGGTTTAAATTATTCTTGAGTCCTGTTTAATTTAAGTGGATTTTATCTTGAAAAGGAATATCTGATCATGAGCTTTTATTTTCAATATTAAACTATGGATGATGCTGTGAGTTTATTTTTTCTTCTATCATTTTGTGTTTCAAAAGAAAATGTGAGGAATATGAGTTTGTTTATTTGCTATTTTTAGTATGAAGCTAACCTTTATCTTTGACTTTTCTGTTATATATTTTATGGGATGAATTTCCTTCCTCTCTCCTCTGTGTTTACATGTAGGTGTCTTAAGAATTATATTACATGTAACATAGGGAGCATTTCATTGCACATGCAATGATTTTTAAAAATTTTTATTTGTCTAGAAAACATATCCACACTACAATTTTGGCTACCACTTCTTCCCTTTTTGTTCTGTTCTATCAGTAATCACCAGTAATCTGCATTTTAGAATCAACAGTTTACAGCTTCTATAGATACTTGCATATTTTTTCTGTTAATTTTCATCTTGTCCTGTGAATTCAGGGAAACCTTTTCAAATTGTTACCCATGTCACTTAATCAATAACATTCTTCTGAGAATTCAAAACAATTTCCCAAACATTTTCCAAATTATGGAACAGATCATTTTCAGAATTAATACCCTCCTTTAAGTGTTTTGTATTTTGTTCAATATATTTGATTCTGCACTATACTTTCATGGCTCACAAGTTGTTAGTAACTATGTTTTTCTTTTAATATCATTTGAATTGTAATCCCTCCAAAATTGTTTATCAAGAGGTGGGTTATGTTAACTTGATCTCTATCCTTCTGACAGTGCCACACCATCTTGAATAATGTAATTTATAGAAAGTTTTGAAATTGGGAAATGTGAGTCTTCTACCTTTGTTTTTCTTTTCCATTTTTGTGGTAACTTGGACCCTTGAATTTCCATATAAATTTTACAGTCAGCTTATCAATTTCTGTGAAAAAGTTAGGTAGAATTTCAATAGGGAATTCACTGAATCTAAATCAGTCTGGGAACTACTGATCCCCCCAAAATATTGTTTGCCAATGTATGAATACAAGATTCCTTTCCACTTATGTAAGTTTATCTTAATTTCTTTAAAAGAGGTTTTAAAGTTTTCAGTGTACAAGTCTTATAGTTCTTTTGATAAATAGATTTTAAACATTTTATTCTTTTATATGCAAGATCATAAATGTATGAAATTTGTCCACTGCTATTGTATAGAATTACAACTAATATTTTATACAGATTTGATATCCAACAATCTTGCTAAACTCATTTGTTACTTGTAATTGTGTTTGAGTGTGTGTGAAATACTTTGTAATTTCTGTATCCACTCACATGTCATCTGTAAGTATATGGAAACATTTTTATATTTAGCAAGGCATAACTCTTATATTTTCCTTTAGTTCATTAAACATGATTTAATTTGATTCTTGGGAGATATTTGTAGAAGTTGATATAAAGTCTTTGTAAAGTGTATCCCACATCTAAGTTTTCTCAGGGACAGTTTCTTTACTCTTTTTTCCCTATTGTGTAGCATAGTTTCGTGATTCTTTGCATGTCTCATAAATTTGTTTGTTTTTTTTTTGTTGTTGAAAACTGAACATTTAAAGTAATATAATGTGGCAATTGTGGAAATAAGATTTTTTTTCTTACTGCTTTTTTTTTTTTTGGTACATTTCCTGAACAAACCTGTAAAGTCTGTGTTCTATATCACTTGTCACCAGAACTACCTCTTTTATTAGCTTAGCGGTCACCTAATAAGTGCACATATTTTACTTAAATGCGATGTTCCAATAAGTCTCCTGGATATTGCTGAGGGGTTTTATGTGCATGTTAGACACATCTTTAATGCTCCTTCAGTTTACACTATGCTTCATCTCTCACTTTGAAGTTTCAATATCAGCCAGAAGTGAGATATTAAGACCTTCTTAGTTCCTCCTGGGCTTAAAAACTGCCCTATACATGAACTTCCACATTCTCAGGAATATATCAGAGCTATTTAAAAACCCCTATGGATGTCCTATTTTCCAATTTTTCCTTTTAAGTCTTTTGGTCATCTTCCCATTTGCTCCAGGTGTTGTTATTGGCTCAAGCAGTTGTGGTACTAAACAATTATGGCTGATGGTTTTTAACACGTGTCCTGGGGTAAAAATTTCCACTCTACATGCTGACTCGTATCAAATAAAAAGCAGCTGTTGAATTTGGGTTTACAGGGGGCTGCCATGCCAAATAATAATAAAAGATATCTGTAGGAATAAGGCTCTATGGGGTAGTCCAAATCTATTCTACCCTATTGGGACACCAACTTCAGGAAGTGCTTTATATTTGTTTATATTTAAATAGATACATAAAAGTACTTAAAGAATATTATCCTATTAATGCAATGAACAGAGGGTAGCTATTTTAAGATTGTAAATGATATATAACTTTCTGTAAAAGTTAAATGTACTAGAAAAATTTATATGGGTTTTTTTGGTATTAGTTTCAGGTATGCAGCATAGTGATTCAGTATTTTTGCAGATTTTATTCCAGTATGTGTTATTATAAGATATTAGGTGTAATTCTCCATGTTATACAGTAAATCCTTATTGCTCATCTATTTTATATATTGTAATTTGCATTTGCTCATTCCATATTTTCTTAAGATTGACAATAAGGCCAGGTCACCCACTATCACTACCCAAACCATCATAACTTCAGTGAAGTTTAAATTATAATTCCTGACAAATTATTTTTAGTAAATACTCAACATACATACACAAGAGCATCTATTTAACAATAGTTCAATCATTTCAAAAAAAAAAAAAAAAGAACCTGGAAGACTTTTCCTACCTGAGAAGATGTCATATTTTAAAGAAACAAAACAATGTAGTATAAACATCACAGTAAACAAATCAGCTTCTTGGAATAAATTGGAAATTTTTAAAATAGAAATAAAACACATATGAATGAATCTATTCTGTGGTAAAATTATCGCAAAAATTGGACAAAGTGCAGCTTGTTTAAAGGAAGGTATTGGAAAAACTGAATCATGGAGAAGATTATAACTTTGGATCTCTACATATCAATATACACAAAGAACTATATGGGAATAGTAAAATTGTAAAGGTAATAGAATAAAACCAAGGAAACTATATTCACCATTGTGTTCAGTAAGGGATTTTAATAAAGCATTTGAAAGCACATATACAAGGCCAAAAATTAAAAATTCTGGTTCAGTATTGGCAAATTTAATATTGTTGTTCAATCAAAGGCACAACTGAAAAATAAGCTGAGATAATAGAGATATGAAGGTATTTGCAAAATTAGTATCTGAAAAATATTTCATATCTACACTATACAAGTTTATATCAACATAATAAAAAACAGTAGAGACCAAATGCGAAGAGGACAAAGCTCACTAATAAGCAAAGGAAAGAGGGGCCTCTGTACATGATATGTCCTTTAGTGTATATTTTCTAGATGTTTATTACAGCATTCTATGTGGAAGCAAACAATTGGAACCATCCTTGTTACTGATTACTAAAAATAACAATGTAAATGTAGGATATGTGTAATACATATGATGCCATAATAGGTAGCAAAACAAATATGTATAAACTAGAGGCCCTCAGAGCATTTTGATGGATCTTCAAACATGATGTTGAGCACAAACAAGAAGAAAAATAAAATGTCATTGTATTATCATTTCTCAATCACATTTATGCATGTAAACAATGAAGATATGCAAGAAAAATACATTATATTTAAAAGGATACATATATATTCAACATATGTGTGTAGACACATATATTCAATTATTCATGCCCAAAGCATTAGAATATCTCTGTTGGGGGAACTGGGGATATTGAAAGCATGTAGAAAGTAGAATGGGGAAATATGTACTTAATTCTTGTACTACAAGTCTGCAATAGTGAGAGGAAAAACAAAAATAGAGCTATTCTAACCTAATGGGTGAAACTTAAATCTTAACCTGTGATACACTGGTTTTATACTTTACCTCCTACAATCTCTTTTCACAATCAACCTATTATTTATATAATAAATAAATGTTAAGTTCCTGGATGCTGATGCCCAATATCTTGGATGTGTTTTCCTATAATATCAAGATAATACAGAAACCTAATTCATGGTGTTGTTTTAAAGATTACATGATTTAATATGTGAAAATATTTAGAACAATGTTTGAGACATATTAAATGCTCAGCAAAATTGCCTTCTTGAAATATTTGATTGTTTATATATATATAAAAAATTTTAAAATAAATAAAAATATATGTATGCTATAATATGTACAATTTTTAGAATAAATGATATTGCAATGTTATTTCTTCATTATTAAGTGATTAGAAATCTGAATTCAGCATTGTTTCACTTACTTCTAAGGCTTATTGGTAGTCTCAATTTTGAACTTGGTCTTTGAAAAATTTAAGAGTTTTATAGTTAAATATAACTATATACATAATATATTTAATATATGAAATATTTGTAAATAAATGTATATATACTCTTTTAAATAAAAAGGTAAGTGTTTAGATCACAGAGCAGAAAACTTAAAAAGAGCCCTGGATTCTTTTGAATGTTAATTTCCACATTCACACATCCTCAGAAATTTTGCTTTATTTCTGTGTATTCTGTGATGTTTTGGGCATTTTTTTCCTCTGTGAGTCACTTTCACCATTAGGACAGCTCATCTGATGAGTAAAATATATATAGGAGTTCCTAAAATCCCTATGCTACTCCAACCAGTCCAATATTCTTTTGTTCTCAAGGAGTTAGACAAAGCTTCTTTCCTTACTGCCTTAGCTAAGTGTTCTCAATGTCACATGACATGGATTAGGTCTTGTGGTCATCTCAGAACTGAATTCTGTGGCTAGGAGAATAGGAGTCCTTCACGGAGCTTAAGATTAATCATTCCCATCGAACTCAAGGAGAGAGTGGAATCGGAATGCCATTTCAGAAAAGAAAAATTGAGTGCTCTAGTTAGAATTCTAGGGAGTGAGTCTTAAGTAAATAGCCAACAAATAGAACCTTTAAAATGAATACACAGTAGTTCCATGCATTCCCTCTAGTGTCTTTTTTTTTTCTTTTTTTTTTCTTATTATAAAGGATTATTCAAGATGTGTGTCTCCATTTAATCTGTTTTCCTCATGTTTTTAAAGACTTTCCCAATATATCTAAGTTCTTGGCTTCTCCTTATGACAACATTTCAGATATTGACAAATCCATTGGTTTCATTTGTTCATATTGTTTGTGGAGTATTTAAATGCTCTGCTGTAAAAGGCAAAAGAAGAAGAAACAGCACATATATTTTCCTGAAAAAGAAATTGTCCTACAAAGATATTCTATGTTGTATTTCTTTCTTATTCTTTAGCTTTAGATGAACAAAACCAAGTGCGTATAGTTTGATGAAGTCTAACTGAAATTATCATGGTCAAGCTAAAGGATATAGGTTGGTTGCATCATCTAACTACATATTCAGTTTTCCCTACAGTGCAAGCATAAAATCACAGATGCTGACAATCTGAAAAGGCCCATCAACATGATGCTGGAGATGTGCCTAGTGAGGGAGCCAGGAAAATTTCAGAGGATGTACTATGCTTTTCTTTAGAGACATGATATATATTTGAGAATGCTTTCAGAGAATGTGTATAAAGAAAGAAATGAGTGTAGGGCTTTTCTCTCTCACCTATAGGTGTCAGATTGCAGAAAAAACACAAGCAAAAAACCTCACATTTGGGGGATTGAAAGATTGTTTAGATAAAATAAAACATAACAACATAAATAACCATAATAAATTTATCTCTGACCACTGAATGGCAAGGATTATATTTTATCCAAGGAAACTTGGATTTTTTTTCATGATTAGTCTAAGCTGCAAGTGAATATTTTACTTGATGTTGCAACGTGCGGCATGAAAATCACTAACTCAGCTTGTTTTGCTCCTTTCACTAGGTATTTAATAAATAAAGAAGGTACAAAAATTAGAGGAGCATTTCTCAGTACTGAAAATTTTTGCTGTTTGAAAATAAAAGTTAGAATATATTAAGGTACACATTTTAAGCCTTAGGCCATAGTTTATAAAATTCAAGTGTTAGATACAAACCTTCTACATCCCAGAAACAACATTTTAAGGCAATAAAGTCCATCAGGAAATTTTCTAGAGAATCAAGCACAACAGGCTGGTACATATTGTTAGATTTCAAATAACAGAAGACTCCAAAACAACTTGCACTTAACTGTATGTATATTATTTGTATACAAGACATTTAGAGACAGGACATTATGAAACTGTATTTGTTGACATGCAGTGACATCAACAAAGACCCAGTTCTTCTCATCTTTCTTCTCTGCCATTCTCAGAGTGTTTGATTTGTCCAGCCCTCAGATGAGGCTAATGGCTGATGAACAGGAAGGAAGTTGCTGCATACTGATGTAGCCAAGGTGGGTAAATTCATCCTGCAGTAAGAATTTCTTTTTCTGAAGACAAAGTCAATGAATTTATCTAGAACAAAGTCCACAAGCTGGGATTAATAGCCCAGTGGCCTGCATTATCAAAAACTCATGAAAGTGATCCCATAGTGCATTTCACAGCCAAATAAGCATATGAAAGACTGGGCTAGACTAAGAATTTCAATGAGATTTGTGTCCTGAATGGATGAATTTTTTTTTCCCCAGCAGGGATTCCTACAGAATTGAGAATTTTCTTAACAAATCTGAATAAGAATAATAAGCTTTCTCATCAAGTGTGATACTGGAGGCCATGAATGTGGTCATTCTTTGATCCTTATGTGTTCAATTCTGCTTTACAGAATTTTTGGTTGGCAAATTTTTGAAGCTGGCTTTACTTGTTTTTGTCTGGGAGTAATTTTTCAAATGTCAAATCTGTGAGTAAATTTTAATCTATTTTGCTGATAGAAAATTTTACTTATTTTATATGTCTTGATGATTTCATTAGAAATGTTGGAGACTAATCTTGTGGGGGGGGGAACACATCCGATTTCAATATGTTTTAATCTTTACATGATACCATGTGAGCGTTTCTATTTTATGCATATGGACATTAATATATTAAAAATATTTTGCATCATTATGAACATTTTGATCAGCTGTTTTATCTTAAATTACTTTATAGAAAAAAATGAACTGTCATTGATGGCAGTACTATAGGATAGGTAATTATTGCTATTCATATAATTCATTAACAGGAAAAGATAACAAATTAGTTTAATGAGTCTCCCAGACATAAATTTGTTTCAATCTACAAACTCATTTATGGTTTTGTGGTATATCCAAATTAAATTGTCACTCTCTGATATTCTCAGAATTGTTCTTTCTTGTAAAGTAATAAACATAGAACATTGATCAAAACAATTTCTTTACTCAAGTGTTATAGCACTTCCAGGAAATTATTAACACTTCTGGCAAAACTTCTACTTATGATTTTAAAAAACAATATCATTTTCCAATCAATATGGTAAACTCAGACATCACTATATGATTATGTGCAGTAGAACCATGAACAGCCACTTATCTAAAGAATCTTATTTAAAATATTTCTAAATTATTTTATCCAAACAATTGCAGCTATCACTACATAAATGTACAAATGTTTAAAATAGTAAACTCTAGAGTAAACTGTGTGGATTGGAATTCTGGCTCAGGCATGTTCTAGATATAATCAAGTAACTTAAAGCCTTTATGCTTTAGTTTCCTTATCTGTAAAACTAAGGATTAAAATAGTACTTTCCAAATGAGTGATTATGGCAATTGATACTACAATATAAGTAAAATGCTCATTGAAGGCATATTATTTTAATTATTAAATATATTTTCTTATCTTGAATATATGAATATATGTGAAACGTAGGATATATATTTGGTCTCTGCCACCAATTTCTGACACAGAGCTTCTAAATCTCTTGTAACTTCCTGGATGACGAGAATATCTTTTGTTCTAACGAGTAAATTCTTGGTGGGCTTTTGGATAGCTTCAGCATCAGAGCTGGTCACCAGACCAAGCCATTATCAGAAGTTTGGAACTTTCAGCCTCATCCCCTGTTCTCCAGGGAGGAGAGATAGGCCAAAAATTGAGTTAATAATCAGTGATTTCTACCTGTACCTCAGCACCTCCCTGTGTCTCAGGGCTGACAGCTTTTCCTTTTCTATGTGAAAAGAAGTGTTTCCTATGTTCTGTGCATTCTCTGAAAGGCAGAGAAGGGCTTCTTGTTTCCTTTTTTCTGGACCACTACTTATCATCTGCTTCTAAGCAAAGATAACTCATGCTAATTAAACTTGAAAAGATTCAGTTCTACTATCTTTAAGATGTTAATAAGAAAGAAAAATAAAGAAAAAAGACAAAGATGGAGAGGACAAAAGAGAAATAAGCAAAGAGAAGAAAAGGAAGGAAAGGAAAGGAAAGGAAGGAAGGAAGAATGATATATGGAAAATGATAGGCAACAAAAATAACATTTAACATTGTTTTGTTAGCTAAACTATAGAATATAGGATGCAACAGAAACATCAGAATTCTTTGATATGACCCTTTAACATCAGATGAGAAAACTGAAGAACTGCTGTGCTTGGTATCCTTGAGTTCATTCATCAGTGTTTATTTAGTGCTAATGAAAGTCAGGCTTTGGTCTAGATGCTAGAACACCGCAGTAAATAAAAGAAAGTCTGGGGATTTTCTTAGCAGAATTAAGGGTCTTGTTCTGATTTCCCAATTCCTAATTACTCTGCCTACCTCATTTCACCCATGCCCTAATGAAAGTGACCTCACTGATGCCATGAGACTGGCGTGCATTTTTGGAAGAAGTGGCTACATTTAGCATTTTAACATGCTAAGAATCTCTGGTCCTAAATGCAATTATTTAAAACACCAAATTATTATTTAGAAAATTATTTCCATAACATGTATTCTACTGAATGTGTGCTGGCCTCACTAAAAAAAGAATAAATGACTTGTGGTTGGTAGATAAAAACAGGAAAGGGATCATTCTTAGAAAGTTACTTTATTCTTTGTTTATTTTTCCAGGCTTTTAGTGTGCCAGTTATTCTGGCAAACAAACAAGCAGCCCTTAAATATTGTTACAACACAGAAAACATGCTTAGGAAAAGATAAAGGCTATATTAGAGAGGATTTAAAAATACTTGGAAATATTGCATGTGCAAAACAGATAGAGGAGTTGCAGAAAATTCTACATTTTTACTTGTCTTGATTGGCATAGTTAGGGGAATGTAAATTGCTTGGGGTCCATCAAAACATGGCAGGTGACTCAAAATGCCCCATGTGACATTGTACAAGCTAGACAATTTGTCACTAGAAACCTCTTTTCATTTTTGGGTGTGTCTTTGTTTGGAATCATATTGTTGAGTTATCACATTTTATAGTGCATTCAGTATGCATTTATGTAAAAAATAAACATTATTCTGCAAAAAATGTTTTCTGAGAAGAGATAAAAAAATGTTTAAGAGCTTTGTAGCAGGAAAGCATAAACTGAACAGTCCTATGTCAGGGAGGTCTACAACCTTCTCCTGGTTTTACCTTCTTTTCTTCTTTATCAAAGTCTCTGCCTTTTCTTTTCATTTTTTACCCCCATGGGGAAATGTCTGTCTCTTTATCAAGGTCAAATTTAAATGTCAGCACATTGTGAGGCTGGTCTCACCTCCAGTTCTGTCTTTCTTTTATCAATCTCTTCCTTTTCTGCCATTCTGAATCCTTCACATTTACTTCCTTTATAGTAGTTTAGAAAGATCAGTCCTGCAGTGTTGATAGGATTAGAGTAATGAGATGAGGATTCAGGAACACTAGTTAAAAATCTGATTGCATAATCCAAGTAAGAATTGATGCTGATCTGATATAAAATAATGTGGTGGAGATGAATGGAAAACAATAAGACAGGTATTAGGAAATATAAAATAAAAATATGAAATTAAACAAAGTAAAGCACAAAACCAAAAAACAAAATAAAAGCAAAAACAGAAAACCAGATGAAATAAACTAATAAAAAAAAAAAACCCTTGATTCATCAGACTAAAGAAAAACAGTAGAATAATTTGGGTGAATATAGAATTTATCATCTGAATCAGGAAAGAGTTTAGGGTGAAAAGGAGCACTATTGATAATTAAATCAAACAAGAAACTTCTAACTAAAGCAGGCTGTGAAAACCTGGGCATCTGGTCACCCTGAGGATAATGGAATCATTGCTGAATTATACATTGAAATGTATTTAAATCCTAATCTTAATTAATCACTACTTTTCTGGGAAAATTTTTGAAAATTAGCTACATGATTTGATGGTTAGTTTTATCTTGCCAAAATTGGTCTAGATGTACTGAAAATTGTGGGTGAAAAGGACTGAAATCTAAGCATCTAGCTATTTTTCTAAGATTGTATGAAAACAAAGAGGATAAAAGCTCTCCTTCCTCTCCCTTCCTTCCCCACCCATCCTCCAACTCCTGAACACAAATAAGCAAACCAGACCTCCTCTGAAGAAGCCCGGTGCTCACCATGGTCACATTGTCAACCCATAGGAAGATGTTACTCCTTGCTAACCACACTCTAACCAAATGATTAAGTTCCAAAGCTTCAACACTGTGTTTATACTGATGCTTTCAAAATGCATATCTCCAATCTCAATATCTCTAATGAATGGAAGACAATATATTTAATGGGGTACTCACCTCAAATCTTTGAAAACTAGCATGTATTTTACACTTAAAAGATTTCCCAATTCAGATACTAGATTTTCATCAATTACTTGATCTGTATTTGAATTTTATAAAATTTGCAGTTCAGAAAGTAGAGTCACAAGCTAAGTTGATCCAAATACAAGGAAAATTTTTCAGTGAGTTGAGTAGCAGCTTTAAATTTAAGTTTAACTTCAGTAGATTAAATAAAATGTAAAATTTGGTCTCTGCTAAGTACCAGAGGCTACCATATAAAACAATGTAGGAAAAACAGGTGTCTCAAAGTTACAGATTCACAAATTGCATGTTTACCCTACCCTCAAATCTGCTTCTCTCCTAGGCTTCCCGACTACAGTACCTGGCACTGTCATTTGCCTGTGGGCTAAGGTCAAAAAACTTGAAGTCAGACTTAACTCTAGGCTATTTCCACCCCTCATATGCAGTGTCCAGGAAATTGTGATACAAATGTAAAAAAAAAAAAAAACTGACCACTATTCACCACCTCTGCTGTTAAAGCTCAAATAATTATTGATTCTTCTTCTTTCACTTTTAGTGCCTATATGGTATTTCCGAGGCTAACTAATCCTTTTCATCTGAATGTGCTACTTAGTTGCTCAGAGTTCCTCAAAATGTTTTCATTACTCATAAAAAACATACTGCAATCAAAAGTCTGACATGATCTGGTCATTTCTCACTCTGTTGACTCATCTGCCATCTGCAGATCATCCAAGGTGTTTTCTTGATTATGCCCTGACCACAGGAAGCACATCCCACAGTAAGGCTTTACCTTTGCAGACCCCTTTGAAGTTCCTTCTCATCTAGTTACTTGGCTAACTCCCTTATCTTCTCATTGAGGCTCTCCTATTTTTTTTATTTTATTTCATTTTTTTAATTGAAGTATAGTCAGTTACAATGTATCAGTTTCTGGTGTACAGCATCATGTCCCAGTCATGCATATATACATACCTATATTCATTTTCATATTCTTTTCCATTAAAGGTTATTGAAAAATATTGACTATAGTTCCTTGTGCTATATAGAAGAAATTTGTTTTTAATCTATCTTTATATATAATTGTTAACATTTGCAAGTCTCAAACTTCCAAATATATCCCTTCCTAACCCATTTCCCCCAGTAATCATAAGATTGTTTACTATGTCTGAGAATCTGTTTCTGTTTTGTAGATGAGTCCATTAGTGCCCTCTTTTTCTTTTCTTTTCTTTTCTTTTTTTTTTTAGATTCCTCATATGAGTAATATCATATGGTATTTTTCTTTCTCTTTCTGGCTTACTTCACTTAGAATGACAACCTCCAGATCCATCCATGTTGCTGCAAATGGTATTATTTTATTCTTTTTTTTTTAATCACTGAGTAGCATTCCATTGTGTAAATATACCACAACTTCTTTATCTAGTCATCTATCAATGGACATTTAGGTTGCTTCCATGACTTGGCTGTTGTATATATTGCTGCTATGTACATTGGGGTGCATGTATCTATTTCCTTAACTAAAAACTCTCTCATCTTTCACACATTCATGCTATTTTCTCTTAACAAGTTACACTCTAATTTGTTTTCAGAACTCTTCTTACATGGAGAACTGTCATAGCATAGTGATTAAGAGTACAGATTTTGGAGCCATATTTCCTCGGTTTTACTTCTTAGTAGTTATGTGACCTTGAGCAATTTTACCTACCACTCTGTGCTCTGGTTTCCATAACCCTAAAAATGAGGCTAATAATAGTACCTTGATAGTGATAATGTTACTTTATCTAAGGGGCTAAAAACAGTGCCTGGCACATGGAAAATACCCAATGTTAGGTTATATATTTATTTGTTATTATTTATTTCTCACATTAGAGTGAAAGATACATGAGAAGGGGCAATTTGTCAGTTTATTTACACAATCTTCCTAGATCCTAGAAAAAATGCCTGGCCTATACATGAATAGAAAGACCAGAGTTAAAAAATATACATACAGATTCAAGAAGATATCAACAAATAATTATAATTAAATAAGATAATGCCCAGAAGAAATATTCAAACAGGGGAATTGGGAGAAGAGAGGATTAAAAAGAAAATCTATCTGTACTGTTTTGAATTAAATTAAATTGTTCTTTTAGCTTCACTCTTGTTAGCTCATTTCTGCATCCATCCTTCATTTAATATTTTACATAGGTAAGGCTAACTTGCCTTGGCTTATCAACAGGGCAAATCATGTGACATCCAAGATGCTCCATTTGAAAGCATGCCATGTAATGCAATTAAGAGAGGACCATGTCAGTAAATAGGAACCTGGATTCATTTCTTGACTATACCACCACAAGGGATTGATACTGCTTTGTGTCTCTCATCTTAGTTTTATCATGAATGGAACTGGATTAAGTAGTTACTATTAACCTTCTAGCTTTCTAATTTGTTGCATTTTTGTGGTATGCTCTGACATTTTCCTGAATGTTTTCTATCTTTGCCCTCTCTCTGTCCTCAATTGGATATCATGGTAAACAGAGCATAATTGCAAAGATAAACATAAGGCACAAAATTATATGCTATACATGTGTACTCACTGATAGTTGAATGTTATGCTATTTGGATTAGCATGGGTAATAATTTCTTATCTTGCCCAACCAAATATGGTAATATGAATTGATGTCAATTGATACGATAAGGCACATGAAAATGAAGCAGTAAAAGTAAGTGAAATAGAGAAATGCAGGGTACCAGATAAAATTACAAGTGGACAAAATGAGGGCAAGCAGATTCTATAGCCATCATAATTTATATATTTCCTATGGCTTCAAATTCTTTCTGGTTTCACAAATTAACCAAAACTGCTTCCTAGTGGAATAAGAGAATGGGGAAAATCAACAAATATGTGTAATCCTGAATCTGATTTCCAAGTGGGCATCTGATTCAGTGAGGATGTGTTGTCTTCAAGTTGCAGAAAATCTGAACAATTTTGGCTTCTACTGTAGGCACTTGTGTGCTTTCCTTTAATAGAAATTCTAGAAAAAGAGAATATCAAAAACGGTGTTCCAGTGATGGAATGATGGAATCCTTTTCAAGCATTCTGCTGAGTATTCGGGCTACTCCCCATTCATCAGATGGTGCTGGGGTTTCAGTATCACATCCTCAGTTAACAACATCTGAAAGCAGCAAGGAAGAAGTGTGTGGAGGAGATCTTCCTTACTACTCTCCCTTTTCATCAGGAAGAAATAATGTTCCCTGAAACACCAAGTATTTTCTCTTATGTTCTCTTTGAAGACAATCCCTGACAAACTAAGCCAATTGGGCTGAATATTGGTCATTTCCTGAGTTTAAGGTGTCATATGAAAACACTGATAACCTTATTAAGTTTATTTGTGGTTTTTAACAGAGAAGTGGGAAGGAAAGACAGGCTTTTGGGATCAAAGGGTGTTTGTTTATCTGTAGTTGTTCTTGCTTTTCACACGTCCTTTAATAGGTAATAGTTCTAAACAAGGTCTATATTATTTTTGGCCTTGTATAAGGTTGTGCTCCATTTCTTTACCTTTTATTTTAATATGATTGGCCCCTCAGGCTGAATATACCCACCGCCTTCCCAGGAGCAGGAGGTGAAAAGATGGAGTCCTTCTTTGGAGTTTTGCTGTAGGCTTTTGTATAAGTAAAGCTGATAAACCCACATGGGAACATTCCTGGACCTACTATGTGGTGGTGCACTTAATGCTTTTTAGATTTGTAAGTATCATAACTGCTGACTTCCATTGATCTTCACAAAATGAAAAATAGAAATAAGTTGTGAACAAATCACTCATAAACTCTTTAGCCACAGTTGAATCAGTCATTTCCTTGTGATGGCATTTTGGGAAGAGAGGGTTACCAATAAAGCAAAGTCCCTACTGGGAGAGTTTCAACCACCAAAACAACAAAACAAGTGTTAGATATGACACTTCCTTCTTAAGAAGGTGCCCTTAACATTGGCCAGTATATGATTTTTGTGTGTTAGTGTCAGTGTATGTGTGTCTGCATGTGTGTGTATGGACTAAATTATTAAATATCAGGGCTGCTGTTAATTCTTAGAATTATTTGTATTACTAGGAATAAAGAAGTATTCCATAAGGGCAAAGCATTTGCCATAATTTTTTGTGTCCTTTATTATAGTATTTTAATAATTTGTCAGAAAACTATATACCTATATATTTTTATTAATTATATAATTTATTGTAACTTCATAAACAGTAACTATATAATTTATTACAATAATATTTATAATAACATTAGAACAGTTTAAGGTGCTCAAATGTTTTATTATTTTGATATATAACAGAAATATGTGAGAAATTATTGTTTAATATATTAAAAAATCAAATAAGGATAAAAATTAAAATAAATTCTTAAATGCTAAGTAGTACACACATTTCATGTTGTCATGGCAACCTAAATATCAGCGATCAACTGGAGCATCAGGCAGAATGGCAGACAGCTTTAATGCATTTATTTTAGAATCTTTGCCTCCTGTAGTGATAGTTTATGCATTTAACTACAATTTCATTCATGTATTATCATCTAATGAGTAGTATAAATGACTGTCAATGAACCAGATATGTTACTGTAGAAAATATATTTTTAAAAGACATGAAATCAAAGTGAATATTGTACAAGTACCATAAATGCAGACTTCCTTCTCATCACACATTAATTACAATATTATTATTAAAATTCTCTCAGTACAATGATTTTCAAACAGAATAACATATATTCAGCTCTTAAAATCATCTTTATATAAGTGTCCTGCTTTCCTGTGGAGTTTCAAGTTAAGTGACCATTTCTTCCTCTTTTGCTGTTGTCAGTCAGGTGCATATTCAAAACATAGAGCTTACACAGTCATTGTTAAATGAAGGGCCAATCCGAAGGAAAATAAAGAAAAATAATTATCACGGACATCCTTTGAAAGCAGAATCTAAATAGCCAAAACTAATGCCAAGTAAATGCAAGGGTTTTTTTAATTTTTTTTCTCTCTCTCATTACTGCTGTGTTTCCTCTGAGAGTAAAATTCTTTTTAAAACTGCTTTATAATTTTAGTTTTATTGAAAAGTCTTCAATTGATTCTAAATACATGAGAATTTACATCAACCTATCTGAGACTGGCCTTTGGGGGCAGGAAAATGGATATTTCAGCCTCTTGAGGTCTTCAGGGTTTTTACGAGTGACAAGATGAAAAATGCTAATGTCATTGTCCTGGATGAGCATATCAGTGATTTTATATATGACATTCTGTTTTGAACCACTTGTTTGGGATATTGAGATTGAATGCTATTGCATCTATGTGATTGAAATTTTATTAAACTTTATTCTCCACCCCCCATATTCACAAATAACAGGGGAAATATTAAATCCGTGGTTATAGACTATTTCATTATGTTTCATTGATGGATTTCAGACAAACACATAATCCTGATACTTATCACAATTAAGTCTCGATAAATGCTCTATCCTTGGTCACACTTTGGGGAAAAAATATCAAAGCATTGTGAGAGAAGTCCTTAGTGTTTATGAATACTAGCTTTACAATTGGTAGCCTCCACTCCAGTGTTTGTGTTTTGGTGCCAGTCTAGCAGTTGTACATTCTTAAATAATGTCCTAGGATTTAAATTTCCTAATGTCCAAAATTACTAATTTTTTGGCTTCAATCACCAAATATGTACTGATGCATCTCTCATCTTTATTTCCAGATTAAAGAATCTTTGCATTCATCTTAATTTAATGTTAAAATAAATAGCAAGGTGAGTTTTTAGATTTACCAAATTCTCTGTAACTTACAGGTTACTATTTTAGTGGGTCATTTTAGGATAAAGAATAAGAGACTTTGTTCCATTCTAAAGAATGTGTTACTAACCCTTTAAAATAATAGAAAAATTTCAGTCTTTTCTCTTTAGAGCTTGAACTGAATGTAGGCATTAAGAAATAAAGAAATTGTGGTAACAATAGAAGTTACATATAGAAAAGTAAAGAAAATGATCACTTTTAATTCCTAATTTTAATGACTTTGATAATGATAATAACATAAAACTATAGTATAAAAGTCTAGATGTTCTAATAATTTAATGTATTTTATCCTTTAAAGCCTCCCTGATAATTCCATGAGCTAGGTTTCATTATTAATCCAATTTTACAATCAAGAAAACAGATATTAAGAATTTAAGTTACTTGTCCAAGATCACACTACTTAGAAATGACAAACTTAGTATTAGAGCCAAAGGAGACCCAGCTTTTTACACTAGGTTGATACTTCTTTCTCATAAATTTCAGACATCTTTGGTGTCCAAACATCACAAATTTCTCCCTGCTTCTTCTTAGTCTATACATTGCTTTTATCCTGCTACCTTTTGAATATATATGAACCAGAGTTTAGTTCTAAGATTTTATATTCTCACCTTGTACCTAGTTAACTTGTTAATGTAACTAGAGTAATTTACTTCACAAGGCAGCAATCTTTTGGAGATTAAGACATTTTTACTCCATATTATTCAGTGGCTGCTGGAGGCATATTGCCAATGATATTAAATCTTAAATGCGATTGAGCTCTGCAGTCATCACATAAGGTAATACAGGCAGACTTCCAAGTTTTCATGCTGTTGGGTGTAAGCCTCCTGGGAACCATGAGATATCTCTGCCCTGTTTGCCATCAAGTAGAATCTCATACAAATCAAACCCTTCTTGCATTTCATCCAAGAAAATTTGCAAAGACTTGTATACAAAAATTCTTCCCTTTAATGCATCAAGCTTGTAAATATCTTGTGAACTTGTTTGATGGCAAGTTGTTTTCCAAGGCAGGGCAAACTTCTTCAATGAGGAAAATTCATTTTTCAAAAAAAACAAAAAAAAGCATAAAGCAATAAAAAAGATCAACTTATATCACCTTTAACAAATGGAACTAGGGGACTTAAAGTTTTTCCTGAATGTTTTTCCTTTGATGAATGTGGTTAAATTGTATGTCACATATCTAAGGACAAAATGATGAGTTTTCATTCTTTGATTTACAAAGGCCTCTCATCTACTTCTGCTCTTCAACACACATGCCACTTTCCCCTTCATAGGACAGTAGGGAAGAGAGTTCTGGATTTAGAAATAAGAGATCATGGAGTAATAGTCCTATTTAAAAAAAAGATCAACAATCGCTTAGGCTCCTACATATGGATATGTGTAATGCAGTCTTTCTTATACGCATAATGTGTTTTAAAAATAAGATACCAAGTGCATAGTTCACACATAAAAAAGGAAGTCCTCTATATAAGTTTACAAATATATATAATGGATATTTTGTATGTTTGCTTGTGGGTGTGTGGATGTGAAACTAAGTAAATGTATTCATATACACATATATATATATACACATACATATATATACACATATACATATATATATTTATATACACACATATACATATATATATTCAGTGCTGTTCCAGAAGGTAGATTATTACCTACATTTTTCAGACATACTGGAGGTACAAATACACTAATAAACATTTTTCAAAGACATTAATCCATGCATAAAGTCTCTATCAGTTTAGCTATTTGCTTAGTTTCATCATTTATATTATAGTGAGCCTCATGATGTTAGATATGAATGCAATATGGTCTATTATGTCAGGCCCCAGGTTGTTAAACACTCCCAGTGAGCTGGTAAACTTTTCAGAAAATTGCATTGTCATAATACTTGTCAACCACAAGCAAATATTAAGAACTTACTTCTTCATTGTGCATTGCTAATTGCAGGATAATTAATTGAAGGGTTTTGTGACTTACAGAAACAAAGTCCGTGATCTCTCTGGTATCATAGACACAGTTACATAACAGCCTTAGGAAATAGAGATAGGAAATGTTAATTAAAAATGAATATTTGGATAAGTACTAGAACAATATAAAACAGACATCCAGGAAGCTTTTCATATAGAAACACCAGAGAAGAATGCCATAGAGGTTTAAAAGATTTGGAAAAAATTTGTAAAGTGAGCTGGAAATTAGACATATATGTTTAAAGGAGGAAGGGATATTGATTTGGAATTGGATCAAACATCTACCTTCTTTATGTGATTTAAAGGACTTTTCAAACATTTCTTCTTCAATGATTTGATGAACTTAACAACCACAAGACAAGTTTTCAGTAATTCCTGTTAATCCACTGAAGAACTTCATTCTAACTCAACTATCCACATATATATGAGTTTTAGGTTGTTATTAGCTTGTACTAGCAACCATCACCCATAGCTGAATAAATAATTGTACAACTATTTTGATGTCACAATTTACAATATTCTCACTCTTACATTTGAACCTCAATATAATGTGAGTTAAGGAGGACATGGTATATATTTTTTCAATTTTGCAGATGAGAAAAATGAGCATGGCATCTTGAATCAGATATACTTGATTTCAAATTCTGGCTTTATAACTTACCATCAATATGCATTCCCATGCATTCTTCAGTATTTTTTTAAATAAAATTGTTTTGAACAATTAAATTAAATAGGGGAGGTAAAGCTGTTAGTACAGTCTAACAGATTAAGAAATGGTAGTTATTTTGTTTTAAATTTAAAGCGAACATTTTCTCACTCTGTCAAGTTGAATGCTAAATCTCAATCATTGAGGTATTTTAGAATTTTTGTATACTAGACAGTGTATTCATAAATATTCATGCAATTTAACTTTTAAACCCTGAGCTGAATGTTTTGGCACATATTCTATTCCCTATGTAATGACAAAGACATGCGAGTCCCAGTCATTAAGTGGAGTTAGGTGAGGCAGAAAGGAGAAATGACACTGATAAATAATTCCAGGCCATTTCTGTGAACCACAGAGGTTTACATCAAGCTGATTAATATTTTCATAATTCAGAATAGATTAATTTATTGTGGGTTGCCACCTCCAGCTCTTTTATAAATCAAATTATTAAAATTGTATTTAATAAATCATTTTCATTTTCTAAAAATATGTAAAAAATTTAGCTGTCATATTAACATATATTGTGAGTCCACAAATGAAGATTTTTTGAACTCTAACTCTCATAATACAGAGAGAGATTTCATATATTGAAATACAGACAGCCTTTGAAAACATTTGTACATCATTATTAGATAATAAGTTTAAGGCAGGTGTCATATTTTCATCTTTATCAATCTGATCAATTTTGTCCAAATATTGGTCAAAAGAAGAATCTGAGTCTATAATCTTATTCCTGTCTCCTTCCCTGTCAAAGTTTTAGTTTAGTTTCTTTAGAGACCTCTGTTGGAGGTACATATTTCTTGTTAACAACCTTCTTTCATCTATATATTTTCTTCTCTCACATTTTATGATTATAGTTTTCATATTATCTTTAAAATTATAAGCAGATTATTCAGAATGATTTTGTAATCAAGTAAGTTAATTATTCATACTTGACCCTAACTAGAAGCAAATCTATAAACTAAAAATGCTATTAAATAATTGATTTCCTGTCTTGTTTTAAGCAACCTGTTCAAACTGTGATTGTTAATTTTGCTGGAAATTTCAATTTAATCTCCTCTAAGATAGCATGAAGTTATTTTACTAGTTTCTTCTCTCCCCATCATGTTTTTAAAACAATTTTCTAAATGTATTATTGATGAACTTTACCTATCTATCTATCCATCTATCCCTTCCCTTCCTCAGGATTTAACTCATTTCTCATCTCCACCCTTCTGCTTATCTGTTGTGGACTAAATTGTGTCTTTCTAAAATTCATATGATGTCATATGATGTCCTAACCCCCAATGTGATTGTGGCCATACATAGGACACTTATGAGGTAATTAGTTAAATTAAGTCATTAGGGTAGGACCCTAATCCCACAGGACTTCTGTCTTTATCAAAAGAGGAAAAGATACAGGTTCTCTCTCCATGTACATACAAAAAAGGGGACATATGAAGACACAGAGAGCAGATCATCATCTACAAGGCAGAAAGAGAGGTCTCCCAGAGACCAACCTGTTGGCAACTATATATCAGACCGCCAGCCTCCAGAATGGTATGGAAATAAGTGTGCCTGTTGTTTAATCCACCCAGTCTGTGGTATCTTGTTATAGCAACCTGAGCAGTCTCAACCTAAGCAACCAATTTCTACCACCCTTTCAGATTTCTGTGTAAATATTACCTTTTCCAAAGCCCTTTCTATCACATCCATTTTCATCAACACCACATTACTAGACTTGCTGCATTTTTATATGTTCTATCTAATACTGTTTTGGATTTCTGTCACCTGTGACTGATTTAGAAGCTTCTTCAGTTTAGAGACTGTTTCCCACCAATTAAACATCCTTAAGACCTATCACAGGGAGTGGTGAATGTTAGGCTACAAGAAATATTTGTTGAAGTGCATTTTTGGAGACATATCAGTACCTGGAAGGCTAGCTATCATAAAGTTGTCAAACAATTGCACATGTTCAATTTAACTTCAATTGAAATTCTAAAGACATTTTTTATGTGATAAAATCATGGGGTTCTTCCCTCCAGTGAAGTAAAATAGCTACCAATGATAGTATTAATTATATTATGCTATATCAACTCAATATACGTTTAAGTGGCCTCTAAAAATAATGATTATGAACTCTGTGTAGCATTGTGGAAACATTATAATAAAATGTATGTGAATTGCATGTAACATAATAGAAACATTATGATAAAATGCAAAAGACAGGAGGTGAAATTGCTCATGAACTATGATTCCAAGTGTTAACAGATTGAAACATGAGAATATTTAGAGAATAATAGTTATAACATGGTGTCAATATGAATATTTTCTCCATTTTCCAAATTTCTGTGTTGTTTTCTATTTTCACCATTAAAATATTAAATTTACTTAAAAACGCAAGGAAACATGTGAGTAGCATAGAAAATACGTATTAGAAGAATATGTGTTAAAAAGGTGAAATAGCATGGCAGCTGGACTCGTGGGCATGGGCAAACTGGATGGGGTTAAATCTCATATTTAATGCTTACTAGCTTGATGATCTTGAAGAAGTGATTTGCATGCTCTGAGACTTCATCTCCTTGTCCTTTGAATGAGAAATGATATTAACATAATGCCCACCAAAGAACTAAGACTGCTGGAGTATCAGGAGTGCTCTTAAATGCCAGCTAATAATTTCCAATACAGTGTAATCTCTGTGAGGCTAGGGACCTGTGAATTCACTACTATAGATTAGTGCCTGGCATTTGGTAATTTTATAATACAACTTTACTTATAGATAAATGAATAAAAGGGTGAATGTAATGAAGCTAATAGAAAAGACTTCATAGAAAGTCTAGGAATTTTGAAGAAAAGAAGAGCAGGACTTTATATACATATACGTGCATATCTATCTATAATTTCATTAAATGCCTGATGTCTAAGCAGATAACTAAATAAACAAACACTTTTTGCTTCCTGAAGAGAATTAATCCAATTTTCCTTTAAGTTGTTTCCTGAGTAAGATAGTTTTTTTCATAAACTGCTTTAACCCATAGCTTGTGATAATTTACTGTGTCTCTGTTCAGAATGATTTCCTTGTGATAGGTTAACTCAGGTTCTAGTAGAATCAGCCATGGTAAATATGTAAAATAAAATTACTGTAAGAAAGATTAATAACATTGGTAAGATCATTTAATATTTTTGGAAGAGAAAAAAAGCAGAAACTGCCTAAAATTTAGAATGCCCCTAGGAACAAGCTGCATTCCCTGCTTTCAAAATCCTTCTTGCTACTTCTGCTCAGTGATGGCACTGAAATTCATTGATGCCTCTGCACACAGTTTTCTTTTTTCAACCTCAGGTCATATCACATTTACAGTTTACTGTCTTAAAAACACATCTGGAATGCACCCAGTGTATTGATCATCTCTCATATTTAAATTGAAAAATATAATGGACTTGGAAGGGAATAAACCAAGTGGTGGCCAGCTTTCTCTATCACTTTTTCTGTGTGTAGCACAGCAGATATATCTAAACATTTTCAGGATAAAAGGAGATTCAAGTGAGCCACTCAGTGATGTCATAATAAACTTCCTCCCCACGCACACATAGGAGTGTAACACTGACTTACATGTGTTCCAGGAGATAAACCACTCACCCATTCTTTAGGAAATAATTATGAATGGAGTAAGTCAAAGTGTGTCTCCCTGTCCCCTCTCCAGCCCTTATTAATATATTCATACATCTATTGATTCAAAAGGTTAGTCATTCAAATATATATACTATGTATTCATCACAAATTTTCTCTATACTAAAGGCCTGTGGAATTTTTGCATTCCAAGAACTTACATTCTAACTGGGAGAGAGACACTGTAAATGAAAAAAATAAGTAAAGTAATTTCAGAATGCAAAAAATAAAAAAGTAAAGAAGAAATAAGGGGGCAGAGGTATAGAGTGAGGATGTTTTCATGGCTATTTTAGAGCTAGTGTTCTGAATGTCTTCTCTTAGGGAGTTACATTTCAAGCTGGGGTGTGACAAATGGACACTCAGCCACAACAGGATATTGGGAGAAGACTTAATTTCAGGCTTAATTTCCAAGGAGGATAGTGGCTTGAGGTTTCCAAAGAATTGAAGAAGAAAGGGAAGGAAGGAAGAGGGAGAGAGAGAGAGAAAGAGAGAAAAAGATGAGAAAATGTTAGTGGGATTGAAGAAAACCATGACAAGTTTTATGGGGTGGATGTGAAGGAATAATATGGGCTCAATTTGGCCATGAAAAAGTCTTAGGTATTCTTCTAATTTCAATTGATCTTCAGTGGAGCATTTTCTCTAAGGCAGTGATATTATCTATTAGATAATTTCTTAAAAAATTTACACACACACACACACACACACTACTCCAACATCTTTTGTCTTATGAAAAAGTTGTCTAGACACAGAGATAGGACACCATGTACTGAAAGATGTCCAAAGGAATCAATGTGAGAACTGAATTGTGAAAGCTTTGAGTTCCAGTCCAGTTGAACAAGAGGAAAAAAGCACTTTTTAAGTATTTAAGTATTGGTGAATCAACTTTACACTAACATTTTTTAAACCCTTGATTTTGTCAAAAAACATAAATATCAGCAAGATGCAACTGAAATTTTTTGACATCCCTAAAATTTTAAACAGTCTAGACTTGTTTGCTTAAAGGTTGAGCAAAGGTTGAGAGGTTGACTTCTCAAGTATCTGCATATATTTTATTTTCTACAAATATAAAAATTGTATAACAGAAACAGAATAGAAAGTGTTTCCTCAAAAATATGTTGGTGTATATTTGTAAAATATCTACCATTTATTGGACTATTACACTGTTCTGCACATATTTTAATTTTTCAAAAATTCAGATTTGAGGAGGAGGTTAGAGTTCAGTGGTAGAGTGCATGCCTAGCATGCACGAGGTCCTACGTTCAATCCCGGACCTCCATTATACAAACAAACAAACAGACCAAATTACCTTGGCCCCCACTCACCTCAAAAAAAGATTGTGTTAAAAAAATCTTCAAAATTTACATTGACACTAACAGGGAACTATTATCATGTTCAATTTCCTGTTGAAGAAAATGAGTTTCAGGGAGGCTTCCCCAGCTCATTTCAGATGGCAAATGTCAGGGTAGGACTAGATCTGAGCTCAGGTCCACCGAATTATTCTGCTGTCCCACACAGTTTAAACCATGGCTTCTTTCAAAGCATGCTTGAGTATTCAGCAGTAGAATGTGGGTTTCTTTTACTGTGTGGCTTACTCTGAAAACAGTAAAAGCACATAAAATTATGAAAAAGAGGAAAGAAAACATATACATTGCTTTTTTGCAATTTTTTTAAACTACTCTATATCATTCTCCTCCTCATCCTCTTTTCTATTGTCCTTTCTTACTTAATGGCTTCAAACTTTCTTATGTCCCTTCTTCATGTCCTTTTTTGTACTGTGCTTTCTTTGTGGCATAAGCCTTTATTCTTAGATCTACAGTCTTATAGTACATTTGTGAATATATCTTATCTTTTTAAGAGAAAAATATGTAATATATATATGATCATAGAATAGCAAACTTTATACGACTCCTAAATCTATAATTTTATACAAATATTTTTGTCATTTTTAAGCTTATAAGCAAAATCTCCATGTGAATAGTATGTTTGCAAATACACAGACACCAAATATAAAATGATATAATTTGGAATTTTTATATATTAAAAGCTATGGAAATAAGCCAGAAGCAAAGTGCTTATAATTGTTGTCATGGCAGAGAGAAAGTTATGTAGTTTACATAGCCTCAGAGCATCTGTTATCTGAATATGAACCAAAAACCCTCTTTAAAAGATCCTGGGCACATTAATGGAATCATGATTTCCCCTAAAAGTAAATAAACCTATAGATTAATATTACAGGAAACTGTGTAAGAGGATATAGTAAAATATTTATTCAATGTTATTTAAAAAAATACTACTTCTGTTCTACCACGTGAAGACATCCAAGTATCAAGAATTTGAGTGGAAAGAACAAAGGAAGAAAAAGAAATAAGTAGAAAAAAGGCTTGAAGTCAATTTTCCTAGAAGCAGTACATTTTTCCTGGGCTTGGCACTTTATAAAATACAATTGTCTATGCCTGCTCTTCAAATAGAATCATTTATAAACATTGTGCAAATCTATATTATAAATTTCATAGCTCCTGCCAAAATTAAGGATATTTTCTTACTTTGAAAAACACCTCATTTAATTGTTTTAACTGCAAAATTAATGAAATTCAGAACATCTAAGAAAAATTACAAAACAAATGACTAACATATTTTATAGCACCTCCTATTCAAGAGATGGATTCTGCATCTCAGTTCTGTGAATCTGGGCTTGTCTATGACTTTCTTTGACCCAGAGAACCTGACAGAAGTAATGGTTATCTTTTTAAGTTGCTAAGTTTCCAGGTGTTTCTTTCATTCAACACAAAATAACTGATACAACACTGACCAACATGAATTGGACAAAATTATTTCAATAAATTTTCCCTGACAAATTAAATATCAAGTGATCTCTAGATATTAAGTTCACTATTCATGCCCCCTGTCAGAATGTGGCTTTCTTCACCTGTCTAGAAATTCTAGAGACCCTGAGCTGTGGTTGCTTCTTTCTTAGAAAGGATGGATGAGAGTGGACTAGCCTGCTTATTGGCCTTGTCCTCTGTCAGCCACATCTGAAAGTAGCTGCTCATCTAAAGGTGGGATTCTGCACTGTTCCTATTTATTATTTTCTCCAGAGCAGAAACTGTGGACCTATGGTTACATGTGATCACAATCCATGGAAGGACACATCACCATGGTCTTTTAAATAGATATAAAATGTCAACAGTCCTTGCTTATTAACACATACAGGTCCTTAATAAAGGCTTAGGTAAAGATTGATCTTTGAGCTTCAAAAATGAAACAAAGAGCTATTGGAGGTCATCAATGAGAGGATATGACTTCAGCTGAATCATGAGCTGGACCCAACAATCAGAGCTCCTCAACCCCTCCCCTGCCCTTTCCATGTACCTTCTGACCACCTTTCCCACAGCTGGAGCTGTTTTCAAGGACACAGCCTTGAGAGAGCAATGTATGATGCAGACCATCTGGAAAGTACATGTGACTGAATCCAGTAAAGGCCTCCAAATAAACTTTTAAGATTCTGGTGGGCAGGTTCAGAAGTCTATTTGTCCCACAGCCACCCAAGACAAAACTCATATGTAACTTCCCATGCTTATTAAACCTGCCACCTACCAGTCTGGAGTGGTTTACCTCTTTCTTCAGGCTCTCTTTACCCTCCATGCATGGGGTCAGTTTTTAAACCAACAAAAGCAGCTTCATTTCTCTAATGTGGCTATTAGCAGAAACCATAGATTGAATAAAGCACATCTGGTTACTACCTCCATCTACCTTAGAGGGTGGAGGAAGAGGGTAAAGGATAAAGGGCTCCTGACTTGAGTCCATGATGTTTTTAGAGAGGAGATTGCTCACTGCTTGGTAGTGAGTTCTTGAGTGCAGTATCTCAGCTTTACTACTTCAGACAAAGGCAGTGATTTTCGTAGGGAATGGGTGACAGCTGCGGCACTGATTCCACCAGGTATCCAAGGAAGAGAGGCTGAAGGATTATGCTTTTAAGTGGCCAGGTGGGTTGCTCAGAGTTTTTTATTTATTTATTTATTTTTTTAAGCAGTAGGTCTCCACCTGGAGTAATTCTTCCCTGGGACATTTGGTAAGATCTGCAAAGATTTTTGATTGTCATACTAGGAGTGCAATGCTATTGCGATCTCATCTAAGATGCTGCTAAATGTCATAAAATATACAAGTCAGCATCCCTCCTCACTCCCCCCTACCACAGACACACACACAAGCACAATCCCGTCCAAAATGGCAATAATGCCAAAGTCCAGAGACCCTGGTCTAGAGGAGCCAGGCCTTCCTTCCCAGATCAGGAGCACACAGGTAGTTTTTGCTCTCAGTCTTTCAAATTGTGTAATTAAATCCCAATGACACTTCTATAATTGAAACAGAATGGTTGTGCTTAAATTTAAACTACTCTATTATAACGAAATAATGTTATCCTATTTAAAATTTACAGGGAACAGATTTCAAATGATTTAGGGAAGAATCTGTTATTCAAAGGGAAATAATAGGCCCAGGTCCCCAGTGTGGGATTCCATGAAACAATTTACATAATACATTTACCATTTACTAAATGGTATTATTTATTATTATTATACAATTTTAGTTTTATAAAGAAGCTTTCATGTACCTTGTTATTAACAATAGCCCCAAATCACTGCTTAAAAAACTCATCTGTTACCGAAGTTGTAAATGAATCATTTCCTTGTGATGTCAGGGATCTTGGGGCCCATAAAAGGAATTTTTTTAGTGTCTATCAGAGTACACTACAAAACAGATATCATTAAGCATATGAAAAGCAATATAATGCCCTTGCTTTTTGAGAAGACTTAGAAGAAAACACTTATTTAATCAGATCCTCACACTGAACATTATACAAAGAAATGTGCAGCTTAATTAGGATTAAATTTAAGCCTTGTTTAAGTTGTAATTTAAATTATGCTTTTATGTTAACTTTTTTAAAAATCTATTTATGTGTATTTCTGAAATTTATTTGGATGGATATTTAGTTATATCATATTTACTCCTCTCATTCTTTCTAAAATAGAATCTAAAATAGATTGAGGGTTGTTTATCATCTGAAAGTTAACACTCAAACTATAGATGATTTTTAGCTCCTTACGCCGTTCATTTTTCCCTCCATTGGGAACTGGCCAAATGCTGTAGTTATTTAGAAGTCTTTTCCATTGTCTCCTGGAGAGAGTGACAAGAAACAGAAATGGGATAGGAGAAATTAGCCTAATGCATTGACTTTAGAAGAAATAAATGTGAAAGCTGTTATTGTAGAGTTTTGCAGTTGGATAACTATTGTATAAAGTGACAGAAAACCAATTTTTATAGAAGTTTTATACCATTAAATGTATATTTAATTTTTTTTTGAAATTCTTGTTTTTCCCTTTGTTACTTACAGATCAAAATTTATAATGAGTGCTTTTTGTTATTTTTTCTTCTCCATGAAAGTCATTTTGATAATTAGTCAGTTTATTACTGTGTTCCTTAAGTTATTTCTGCTTCTTCATTACCTTGATTACATTATCTTATACAGTGACCCAAAAAACTGCTGTTACCCCTTTTATTTACTGATTGATAAGGCAGTGAAAATAGTTAGCAGAAATTTTGTAAAAACTGAAGTGTGTCATGCATGTGGAAGAATTTAATTTTATTTTTCTTGAATCTATATCCTGACATTGATGTTGTCATTCAAAACTGCTTTAAGCATTGCTTTCTAAATTCTTACATTTATTCAACAAATATTGAATACATATAACACATCAGAATGTCCTTAGACAAAGGGATATAATGATTAAAACAAAATATGCCTGCCTCCACAAAACTTGCATTATAGCATCCTCTATCCTTCTGATTATGGTGTTTCTCTTTCTCAATCTATGCATTCATCTTTTTAACAAATATTTATGGTGTTCTTATGTGCTTGGCTTTGTTCTACATGTTTGGTACATAATGGTGAGATGATTACTATCTTCGTGGTTTTTAAATTAGAATGGGGAAATGAATATTATATAATAAAGGCAGACATGAATACAAAATAATGACATTTTACGTACTAAGAAAGAGACAAGTGCTTTGTAAGAAAACAATCTGGGTAGCAGATTCTTGTATAGAATATGCAGCCCAATATTGTCCTTAAAGAAGTAAATCAACCTGAGAGCTGAGTGAAGAGAAGGAAATAGCCATGCCCAAGAATTCAAATTCATGTTTTTCTGATAGAATATCATTACATTTAAGTACTGAGATGGGTAAAAGTCACAGTCTTCAGTACACCAGAGTCCAGTGCAACTGAAATTCAGTGAATAAAAGGAGAGAAAGATATTAGAAGATGCTGGGTGGTGGCCCTGATGCTGAAGATCAAGAAGGTGTTTTTTGGAAATATAATTATCAGGAATTGGTGATTTTTTGTATGTGAGGACTAAGGAATACAGAAATATCAAGGATGGCCCCTAAAATCTGAGCTTAAGCAGCAAAATAGGGGACATATTTTATGGAAGGAGTGAGATGAGTTTGCAAAATGTGTTAGAGACACCCTTTCTGGCACTAAAGCAGAGATGTCAGGTGGAAAGCTGAGTATAGGTCAAACTTCAGAGGAGGTGATCAGATTGAAGTTAGAGGTATAATGAGAGATATCTTGGGCTGCAATTATAAGTCATAAAAACAGGTTCCCCAAAGAGTGTCTAGAGAAGATACTTCCAGTATAGATTCAATAGTAAGGTTTGAGAAGAGGAATAAAATCTGGGAGCATGCACTAGGAAATGGAGATACAGAAAAAATAGAACAAAGCTTTGACTTCTAGGCGATTAAGGTCAAGCTGAAGAGATATACAAGTATCTGAATAGTTATATGATAAAGGTATGTACTAGCTACTAATGGAGCACAATGGAGGAAACATTTAATTCTACTGAGGGTAATTCAGAGGAGTTACAGAAGGATAATATGGAGCAATTCTGAAAAATCTTCAAAATAAATAACAAGCTAATAGGACACAGGGAAGAACATTCTGAGCAAAGGATTTGAGATTAAAAAATTCAAAGCATTTGAACAATTGTAAATAGTTCAGCTTAATTACACGGTTATAGCTTGTTTCACAATTCAAGATTTAGGTTAACCTTCACTGATGTACCTTTCCACCTGCATTTTATATTCCTGTAGTAATTAACAAATCATATTGCTTTTGCCCTCTCATTGTCTCCATTAATATTTTCTCTCCTGGCTTGTCTTTAATCTGCACACTAAAAAGAGGAGCGTAATTCCTTTTTATAAGCAAATGCTCATGCAGTTCTATGCAAAGAGCAGATGGCCTACAAATGTATCATTTTCTAAACAACTGTATTCTTGTCCCTTTGTCCTTGGTGGAGATGGAGGTAAAACTTTTAATTAGTGTGAAAACCAAAATAACTGCATCCAGAATATTACAACATATCATTCTATCCTATGTGTGATGCCCTGATGTAAATAAAACAATTCAGTGATCTGAAATTAACCTGTAATTAAAGTGTTGAGAATCAATCAGTACAATTTAAGTTTCATTAAATTCAAACACACTCAAAATTGAATCAATTTATTAAGCTTACTTATTTCCCAGCCCCCAACAGACACAATAATACCAACATGTAACAAGTTCACATATAAACAGCTTCACTATTCCACTTACAGAAGTGAGACTACAACTTCCCAAGTAGAATAAGGTACACTCTAAATGCAAATTAAAAGCAAGACAAGACACTCTAAATTGGAGATCTGCTTGCTGTTGGTGAGAATGCCTTGAAGTATTGTTTTTGATCTATATGCAAAAGTATAGGGACACACACTTGTCAAAAGAGAATACAAAGTTCAATCTAACTGATCCATATTGTGCAGATTTTCCCTTCATTCAGTGCAAATTTAAAATGTATAAATTATTTTGATCAGAATTCAGCAATAAAATCTTAACTCTAAAACAGAAACAACAGAAGTGTCTTGTTCACACAATGCCTCTGTGTCTTTGAAAAAAGAAAACTACCTGGAAGCAATCGTCTCTGTACCTCTCTGCCAATTTTGATTAACAGATTCCCTCTTCTTGACTTGGAGCAACTCTCTTAGAATCATAAATTGTGAAAATGAATTGCACATTAAAGGTTCTGGCACCCGAGGACCTTGAGTTTTCCAAATTATGTTTTTCAAGACATTTAACTAAATGCAACTATTGTGTAAGGAGACGGTAGTTGTCAATATGAACACTTCAATAGAGTAGAAGTAGTCATGTTGAATTTTTTGCATTCAATTATTCATTCTATTTTATGTGATAACAAATAATCTATGAATTATTTGTTAAATATCACAATTAAATTTGTCAGATTTTTTTTTTGGTAAAACCACTACCAAAAACAGCAATGACTAAACATGCTTTTATAAGGATCAATCAACCAATGCAGTTTAACACATGATCCATTAGAACCTCTCTTTTCAAAGCCTGGAGTTCTTTGACAGGTGGAAAAAATGTACATACTGTATACATTACAGAAGAGATCTTACAAAATTCTATCAATAAATATCCACAAAACTATTGCATGTCACTGCTAAAATTCAGTTTCACTATTCTGTTGAAAAAATTCCATTGGTTACATATCTCATTTAAGTGTTGGAAAGAATACTCCATGACTTCTAAGAAATGATGGACAATCTGAATTAAATAGCTAACTAACTTAAAATCAAAACTATAAGTTACATATTTGATAAAAGTAATATATATGTGTGCTTATCACACTAATATAATGTAGAATAAGATGGCTATAATTGTGGGAGACTAGATCTACAGAGGTAGTAAAATGGTCCTGCTAGCTAGTAAATCTGATTATTAAAATCAGGAAGGAATAAGAAGAAAGTAGGGAAGAGAGGGAGAGAGGAAGATGAGAGGGAGTGAAAGAGAAAAAGGAGGGAAGGAAGGAAGGAAGGATTTGTAGTCAAACTGTTACATATCAGGCCCTAAAATAAATTCTTTCCTTAATTCCATGAATTCACTTATTATACAATATTAACAAATTACTTAAAGAATGAATCAAAACCATATAAGATATTATTTCTCATGTAATGGAAAAAATAATACGATGAAGCAAATTAAATCTAATAGTGTTAAAATATTCAAAGACTTTCTAATGATAAAAACTTTAAATATAAAGTATTCTACTTCAAAAATGCTTTCAGAGATGTTATCAATGGTGAGAGGATGTATATATCATATATAGTTTTCTGTTTATGAATTTGATTATATTATAGCAATGGAACAGTGTAATATTAAATTTAAAAAATGCATATCAATTGAAGATATAAATTAACCTCAAATTTGGGTTGTAAATAATTTTATATTTAGCTTTCAGTTTTCTTTATGTTTTTATATAATTTTAGGAAAATAATTATCATACATAAATGTACAGATCTGAGTCTTTATCTAATATGTCTCAATCTCAAGAGTTCTAAAACCCCTCAATTTCCTTCTTTCCTTTCTTCTTTTCTCCCTTCTTTCCTATTCCTTTATTGGTAATTTGGGGTATAAAAGTTAATTGTTGGCAATATTTTATCAGAACTTATAATGTGAATGAAGGATGAAAAATATATACATATATACACACACACATATAGTGATGATCCAACTTGGAATAAATATTTCCATATTTCTATGAAAAATTGTGAATGAATTTAACGATAGTATGTTATTCCTTAACATTTTTCATAATATACAGTATATGTACTTACAACTTTATACTGTGAACTTAATTGTTTAATATCTACCTTCATGCATGGAAGAGTTTTTATGTTATTATAAAGCATACTTTAATAATGTGATAAAGGAGAATGACATGGTGTTAAGAAATTATGTTAATGTAATGGGCTTTATGAATTCACAAATTAGCTGAGCACTGAGAGTGATTGGAATTAGATAGGCAAATCTCTTGAGGGGAGTAGGGCATTGATGTGTAAAAGATTATTTCTGAGAGTGAGAATAGCATGTGTATGGCCCTGTAGCATGAGGGAACATAGTAAGTACGAGGATTGTAAGACATATATCTATGGTAATGATCATGAAGGTGAACAAGGAGTGATTTGAGGCAACTAACAATGGTAAGGCCAAATATATAACAGTCAGCATATTGCAGCAGGCTGTCCGGCGAGCCGGCCCTCCGCCCGCGCCGCGGGGTGGGCTAGCGCCCCGCGGGGGTCTCGGGCTCCCAGCCCACTGCCCCGCCTCCCCGCCACCCGCTAGGCGTCGTCCGGGGACGCCCCTCGCCGAGAGAGACCCTCAATCACAAGTCACCCCGCCCTCCCCACCCTCCTCGCCGTGCCACGCAACCCGGCCCCGGAACCGCCCTCCCGATCTCCCTGCAGTACCCCTCGACCCTCGCCGGGAAGAAGTGACTCCAGCAGCCGTGGCGGCTCTTTGGGCCCAAGGGGCGGGCGCGGCAGCCATTGGCGGAGGCCGCTGCCTCCGGCTGTCAATCCCGCGGCCCGGCCCCGCCCCACCGGCGGAGCGTGGCAGGACGCAGGGCCGCGGGGGCTGTCGGGACGGCTCCAAGATGGCCGCGCGCTTGGGGTCCGCACCTGCTGGCGGCCTCGAGCCCCGTTAACTGCCACCGCTGCTGACCGGAGCCGCCAGTCGTCCTGGCGACTCCGTGGGCTGTCCCCGCGGGGCGGGAGGCCGCCATGGCGACCCTGGAAAAGCTGGCGAAGGCCTTCGAGTCCCTCAAGTCCTTCCAGCGGCCGCCGCCTCAGCCCCCTCAGCCGGCACCGCAGCCGCCGCCGCCTCACCCGGTACCGCCGCCGCCGCCGCTTCAGCCCCCTCAGCCGGTACCGCCGCCGCCTCAGCCCCCTCAGCCGGCACCGCAGCCGCCGCCGCTTCAGCCCCCTCAGCCGGTACCGCAGCCACCGCCGCCGCCGCCTCAGCCGGTACCGCCGCCGCCTCAGCCCCCTCAGCTGGCACCGCAGCCGCCGCCGCCTCAGACGGCACCGCAGCCTCAACCGCCGCCGCCGCCGCCGCCTCAGCCCCCTCAGCCTTCACCGCAGCCGCCGCCGCTTCAGCCCCCTCAGCCGGTACCGCCGCCGCTTCAGCCCCCTCAGCCAGCACCGCAGCCTCAACCGCCGCCGCCGCCGCCGCCGCCTCAGCCCCCTCAGCCGGCACCGCAGCCTCAACCGCCGCCGCCGCCGCCGCCTCAGCCCCCTCAGCCGGCACCGCAGCCGCCGCCGCCGCCGCCGCCTCAGCCGGCACCGCAGCCTCAACCACCACCGCCGCCGCCGCCTCAGCCGGTACCGCAGCCGCCTCAGCCCCCTCAGCCGGCACCGCAGCCGCCGCCGCCGCCGCCGCCTCAGCCAGCACCGCAGCCGCCGTCGCCTCAGCCGGCACCGCAGCCGCCGCCGCCTCAGGCCCCTCAGCCTGTACCGCCGCCGCCTCAGCCCCCTCAGCCGGTACCGCCGCCGCCGCCGCCTCAGCCCCCTCAGCCGGCACCGCAGCCTCAACCGCCACCGCCGCCCGTCCACCGTGGGTCAGGAGCCGCTGCACAGACGGTGAGTCCCTGCGGGTCCCTCCCCAGCCCTGCGCGGGTATCCGTCCCTCCCTCGGCCTCCCCCGAAGGCCCCGAGGCGGTCCGGGCCCCAGGCCTCTGCTTTCCCGGCTGCGAAACTCGGGAAGGAATGGGGCTGTGTTGTGATCCGAGGCCGCGCGTCCCGTTCGGCTTCCTCTGGGCCACTCCCCACCCCTCTCCTTCTCCGGGCCAGGTGTAACATTTTGTCTTCCCTTTTCAACTGAGGGTTTAAAACAGTGTTTCAGATAACTGTCAAAATGCTATGCATGCAAAACCCTAGGTTAACTTAAGGGAAGGAGTAGGAGAGAAGAGGGGAAGGAGCGAAGTTCACTGGTCACTTCTGTGGGGGTGGGTTAGATGGTCACAGTGGTGAACGCTTAACTGCTACATGGCCCCGTGCGCTTACCAGCATAGTCGTTACTGTTACTAACCCCGGACAGCACTGGTGTTAAGGAGGCATGACCACGGACCGTGTGCTCATTGAGCTTAATTTTACACAAACTAAGATTTCCACAGAATCAAGAAAGGCAGTAAACGCCAGCTGCAGAGGACAGCTTGTGCAGGGTTGGGGAACAGCATGGCATGATCAGAACTTTAGTTTGACTGGCTTGAAATGTAGAGGGAAAGGGAAACTTCACACTGATGAATCAGAGAGGAGATAGCTGTTTTTATTAAACTAAAATGGTTAAATGAGCCTTGTTGGTTAATGATTTGCCTTAGCAATGTGAATTTGGATTCTGCAAGTATTTTATAAGTTCTGTAAGAAGCTTGTTTTAAAATTTCAAAACTCTTAAGATATTAGAAGTTCAGTTTTATTTTATAAGAATTTTTTAAAAAGTGTTTATTTAACTCAATTAGAACTGAGTTCCTTTAACATAGACTTTATTATCTCATGTATTAATACCCTCTAGAGGTACACAATGAAAAATGTGATTTATAAACAGACACATACAGACACAAGGAAAACAGTATGTAGCTTCAGTAACAGTTTAAGAGAAAAGTCAGAAACTAATTTTCCCTGGTCAAAATATCAAAAACAGCACCTGGGGCTTATATCCTTTAATTGATTTGAGCTCTAAATGGACAAATACACAATTTTTTTTTTTTAAATTGCTAAGAACAAGATTCTTTTTCACGTTGAATAATGATTTTGAAGTTTAAATAAGTACCAACAATAGAGTTATGAGGGAGGAAAAATATAAAATACTGATTTTTTTTTTTAATCTCACCGTAAGGTGCATTCTTAAACACATAGGAGAGAACTGTCATGATTTGCGCAACTCGCTTGCAAATAGTTCAACAGTATTAACGATTGAATTTAGATGGTGGGCATATGGGAATTTATCATCCTATTAAACAGTTTTTTGTACTTCTGAGACTTAGAATAAAACATTGGAAGGAACCTGTTAGACATAATGCTCTATGTGAAGTAATTTGTTCCCTTTGTGAAATTCTAGGAAGGTTAAAATGCATGTTCATAACATCAAGAAAATCACAAGCATTTACGATGTAATCAGAACTACCTGAGGATCTGTGAAACTTGGTGAGTTGGTGGATTTTTTAAAATGTCTTAAAACATTTTGTTTTTACAAAGATTACAGGAGTAAGAGAAGATAAATTTTAATCAACTCTTAATATTTTTTTCCTGGTTGATGTGATATAATTAAATGTGGGGAAAAAAGGTAAATTCTAAAAGGAGACACTACCTTGATGGTTTTCTATGGAGGAAACTCAAGCAGGAGGAAGTTTAATTTAAAAACATGAATTACTGCTCTTTATAATACATTCTAAGTTGTCATTCTTTTGATTGCCTTCCTTTCCAAACAGGTGTGTTATTCTGGGAGATCATCAGGACTTCTGGGTATTTGGAGGTACTGACCTAACCAGTGGAACTGCTGATTTATAAGAAGTTGTCCAGAATTTTGGAAAACTGATTAGTAGAGGTAAATAATGTTTCCTTGGCAAGTGATGACAGAAAGTGACTTGAGTGAATTTTCCTTTGTTTTTAGGCAGATGTACCTAACCATGTATGTTAACAATGATTACAGGCTGGAGACCGAGAAGAACTACCATTTTTGCCAGCTGGGATGCAGAAAAAATTGGACTTCTGGGTTCCACAAATGGGCTGAGGTAACTAAGACAGAAAACGTATCTTCTTGGTCAACATGTATCTCAGGGTAATCACAGATGTGTTCCATTACCTGATATTGTTTTAATTTGGATAAATACTCAAGAAAATTTAAGAAATAGAGTTTGCTTTTGCTTTTACATCAGTTTGGTAAAACAGAACAACCTCTTAATTACTAAGTACAAACCAAGTTTTTCATTATTTTTAAAATATTTTAGTTTCTATTTGTATTTGTTTTGTGATAAGTAAGTAAAATCTGTAAGCTCAGAAAATAGTCAAACCTAGGAAGCTGCTTCTGACAAGTGAATTAGCTTATTGAAAATCTGATATAGATCCTTGGCATTAATTTTCAAGTTTTTACAGTTTTCTTGGATTTCTTCTATCTAGGAAAACAACATGCTCTTTTAAGATGACTATACTCTGATTATAGTCTCTCCTTTATGGATTCCATACTAAATTGTAAGCATAGGTATATTTTACCATTTACAAAAGTGCCTGATTGGGAAGTATAATACAATGATTTTGTAAATTGAATTACTCTAAAATTTCAAGGATTTATTTTTAATTCAATTATGATTAATTTTCATTTGTCACTGGCTCTTAATGCTTTATTTTAAAGTGTCTTTCATAGGCCCCCTTCTTTCATCTTCTTCCCTTAAGCTCTCTGTCCAGTAACTCTAAGTTCTTACATGTTCATGGTAGGCTTGTGTGTTTTTTTTAAAGGCAGGTGCACCAAAAAGCACTTTCCTGTGACTATCCTCTGTTTTGTTCATCATTTATGAGTCCAAATTTTATAGAATTGATTTGAAGAATGTCATATCTTTCTTATCATTGTGTCTGGTTTTTAAAATGCTTTCCTTCTGACTCATTTCTGCATACTTTAAAATAATAATATGAATCAAATAAGTATGGGAATAAAATCACAGTTACTTGTATCACATTTGATTCCATGTATATTGCAAAGTCTTATTATTATGTTGGTGTTATGAACATGCATTTCATAATACACTTATTTACATGAATCAGATCTTATTCATTAAGGTCATTTACTTTTAGAAATATGTAATTTCTTGTGAATACATGTATATAGAAATACATGTGTCTTTTTATAATTTATGCAGCTTAGAATACAGATAAAATAAATCCAAGATACAAGATAATATGCCTTACATTAATTTAAATTCATGTGAGTTAAAAGACAATTTGAATATTGTTTCCCATTTTCTACTAGCTTCTTGATCATATTCAGCAGCACATTTACCTTTACATATATTTAAGGAATCTTTTTTATTTCTACTGTAGCTCTGTCATAATGGAAACTCTGCAGCAGAATCAGCTGTCATCTATCCCGTGTGGCCAAGTGCAGAGGTGAGAATTCTCATTTGTGGGATGACCACTCACAGCTTTAAATGTTTTTACTGTAACTGCTCTTATAAGGTAGCAAGCTAGAGAGAGAGAGAGAGAGAAACAGAGAGAAGAAAAGAGTTCTCTCTGCATATTCCCATGTGTGTGATGGCATTAGTCTTCTTCTGCTGTATTTTTCTAGAATGTGTGTGCGTGTGTGCATGTATGTGTGAGAGAGAAATGTCTTGTCTTTGTCCAAATAGCCACTCTTCTCTCCCTCTAGTTTTTTCTCTATCCTCCCCTCCTTTCTTTTTCTTTTTCATCAATATCTTCTCTTTCAGAAAATTCTTGATAAATAAAATTTCCAACTTCCTCACTTTTAATATGGTAAAGTTACTTGGATCCCCAACGTCAAGGGATCTCATACTTTAATGTCTGTAAGGATTGCCAGGGACACCTTTTAAAAGTACAGATTTCCAGGCCTTACTTTGAGCAGTTCTCTTCCAGTAGATCCAGGGTGAGGCTGAGCATCTCTGAGCCTTCCCCCTTCATATTATGGTGCAGGGGATCAGGGGCAGCTTTCCTCTGGGTCTCCGTGCTGTTGCTATGAAAAGTGGCTACAGCATCACTAATATTTTTCTTTCTTGTTTTAATTGCATTAATATTATCAAGCAGTTAATAGCATTTTCTTAAAATTATGGTCAAAGGCATAGGCATTTGATTTATAATGGTATCTGCAAACCACTCTTTTACTGAATTAATTTGTTTTGCTTGTATTTCCACAATTGTAAATGCCGTGAGTTAAGTGACTGCTTTGCTTCAACTACAGGAGAATGTGAAAACACTCCAGGAGAGAGAGGTTGCATATATCAATGCAGACTCATACACAGAAGGTAAATTTTATTTCAGATTGTCATTAAATAGTATACCAGTATTTAAGTCTGTCAACTCCAACTCATAAACTAGGATTATCCTCTTTCTATGAGATGCCTCAATAATACCTCCATTTCTCCATTTTACCAGAGAGAACATTATTATGATTCAAATGAATCAATATGATTCATAACTAAGCTATTGATCCTAATTTCTTTAGTATATTTACCATTGGCCTATCTTGGATTACTACTTAAAACTTTAGTACTTTTGACATTCTTCCTGTGGAGCTATTTTTAAAAGTTGGGCTAAAGTATTTCATACAGAAATAGTTCCTGTATGTATTGGAACAACTCTGAAATAAGCACCCACTACAGACTTTCTTTTGATCCTGACATGTGGCATGTGCATCTGTAGGCTTTCATCGTGTTATGGTTATTTCTAGGTAAGTGTCACAGGACACATGTTAGTTACTGACACGCTCTAGTCTAACGTCTTGATATTGAATTGAATGAATGAATAAAAACGTGAACATTATGGCCTTACCACTTCCTTTGCCAAAGACCCCTAGGTACTGCTGCCATAATGAGCAATGGCCCTTACTGTTACTGCAGGAGCTGCAGCCTTAGCAGCAGAGTCTGCCTCTGCAGTCTTCTATCCTGAGTGTGTGCTGCAGCCTCTCTGGCTCCTGAAGAGTTATTTCCACCTTGTGTTTTAGTTTTAGCCAGACTGTCTGTCTGTCTATTTATCTACCTACCTATCTATCTATTCTAAAATTTTATTTATTTGTTTTTACTGAAGTACATTTGATTTGTAATATTAGTTTCAGGTGTACAGTGAAGTTACACAGTTATATACATATACATATACATATACATACACATATACATTGTTTTTAGATTCTTTTCCATTATAGGTTATTATAAGATACTGAATATAATTCCCTGTGCTATACAGTAGGTCCTTGTTGTTTATCTGTTTCATATATAATAGTGTATATCTGTTAGTCCTGAACTCCTAACATCTCTATTCCCTTCCCCCTTTCCCCTTGGGTAACCATAGTTTCTTTTCTATGTCGTGAATGTATTTCTGGTTTGTAAATAAGTTCATTTGTATCTTTTTTTGTTTGTTTACATTCCACATATAAGTGATATAATTTGATATTTGCCTTTCTCTGTCTGACATACTTCACTGAATATGATAATCTGTAGGGTCCACCCTATTTTTAATTCTCCAGGAATGATGCCTTCAATTTGAAATCTGTTATATCTTGTTTATAATTAGAAAATAAAGTTAGAATTAAATACAGGTTTGAAGTCCATTTGGAGGTATTAAAATACTCTCTATTTTATTTTGCAGGCAATTATACTCTCAGAGTTGACTGTACACCCCTTCTTTTCCAGTTGGTATATAAACTGACAAAAGAGGTATGTAAGTAGATCTGTCATAATGTTTTTTGATGAGTGGATAAATCAATAACTTTTGTTTTCTAAATTACTAATATTTAAACTGGTGACAGACATAGCTGATTTGTATAAATAACAAATCAGAATGAGCTTTAATACACTACTTATGTGACATAACTATGAGAACAGTAGTGCTAGTCTCTGTTCTAATAATAGTTCCTAATAATTGTATACATTTGTTAAAATGTGCAGGGTCTATTGTCTCATGGGGCAGAGTCTCTTTGATATAACAGAAAGAATACTGAGCTGGGATGGGGAAGCCTTGGCTGTGAATATTGCCTTGGCTATTCATTCATTCATTCATTCATTCATTCATTCATTCAGCAAGTATTTATTGTGTGGTTACTATGTATCAGGTCCTATGAAATGAATTCTAGCAGCTACAGTGATAAAGCACAAGGTTTCTGAATCCAAATACTTTATAATCTAGAGAGGCCACAGACCTGTAAATGAGGACTCATACTTCACTTGAATATTGGATACTATATACAGTGGAGGACAGTTGTGGAAGAGAGAAGTTAAAACCCTGGGGTAGCTGGTGAGGTTGGAAAGCACTAGAAGGTGTTCACAGAAGGATTAGTGGTTAGGCTGTAAAATGGAAGGATGTGAAAGTGGGGAGAAGGTTTCTCCTCAGAAGACACAGGACCTAATAAAGACATGGATGTGTGAAAGAACATTTCCCGACCTCTGGGTAATGCAATATAACCTAAATGTAAGGTGTTGGTGAAAAAGCTGGCAAGAAACGGGGCCTGACCCATAGGCCTAAGTGTTCATAAATCTGGTGATGGAGAAATTAAAGAATCTTTAACAAGTTGTATATTATCATTTTTATTCATTAGAAAAATTACTCTGTATCAGTGCATTGAATAGGTTAAGCTGTAGTAAGTCTAAAAGCAAAATGGAAATAATTCCACATAATTATTTAGCGCACAGGAATTTATAAATACTAGTTATTGATGTAAAAAGTACTCTGAAAATGCTAATGCACTCTGAATCTCTAAAAATTATGTGATCTACTCATTGAGTATATGTGTGCTTCATTTAAATAACCCCCCATTATAGAATTTAACTGTAAAAATATTTCTTTCAAGTAGGTATCACTTAGATGACAGTGGGAAGTAGATGTCACATCTCTGTGGTCCTGTTTCCCAATCGCCCTTCATCTTGCCCTGTCCTTTTCACTGTTAGTGTCTTTAACATCTCATCCTCCCAAGTGAGCATCCTCCCATGCCCATCACAACTCCCACCATACTGGGAAGCTTAGGTCCTTGATCCTTTTATTGAAATGTCCCATAAAAACATCTTATCTAAAAGCACGCTGTAAAGACAGCCCTTGTTGGGGAATCCTTCTCAGGAGATACATTTACACTCTGTCCTACAGAGGAGGCTCCTGCCTTTATAGGAGGGGTAGTAAGAATTTTAGGGCCAAGAAGGAGAAGCTTAGGTCTATCCCCTTTGTACATTTATTTAATAAGTATTAAAAGTGTAAATGGTTACCATAGTGACAGGATAACTCAAACATAGATCCTGCTATTAGTGTGTTACCTGTGTAGCCAGGAGAGACTATGATCAGGAATTTTCAAATCCAAGATAGAGATTAAAATCACCAAAGTGAATACAGATAAAAGTGTGGGAAGCAAAAAATAAATATCTTAGTTTATTATTTTACATGTTGGAATTAAACAGCCTGCTTAATGGGAAATTGCAAGTTTTTTTCCCATTTTAAAGCCTCTTTTATGTTAATTTGAATTTAATTTTCATGCCACTTTATATACAGTATATTTGTCTTTCAGAGTTTTTGTTTTAGGTAGTTTTTTAACAGTTTAACTGGGAAATTAAAATGTATCTTTAGAACTTACATTATCAGGATGAACTAATTAATTGTCCAGAAGAGAAGAGTGAGATTTTATAATCTTGTTTGATTTGTTAGTGGAAGAATCAGACATCATTCATCTGGAGAAATGCTATTGGTTGCTGAGGGCTCAATCCTGAACTGGATGACTTGATTTAGAGACATTTGGCCCATTGGCTTCACCACCAATTTGTCCATCTCTGAGTGAAGGTGGGAATCCTATTTTCTACAAATGTTCTTTGCTAAAAACGTGAGCCTTGTTCCACCTTTGGAGCCTTGTGTAAGTCGGTTTACCTTTCTGCACCTGAATATTCTCATATATAAAATCGGTTTGACCAAGAAAATCATTATGAAACTGTGCTCCAGTGCGGTGCCTGAGCATCTGGTGCAAGGTCAGGGTGGTGGACACTGAATAGGCAAAGCTCTAGCTTCCACACATGACCCCACCTCTTCCTCAGCTGAGTAATGTCTATTGTATTTCTTTTATATAGAAGAAGGTTCCACTGCTGTATCCTTCCCCCACCCTTAAAAAATTAAGAAACCACTGGACTAGACCATCTCTAAGGTCCCCACTTAGCTCTAAACTGTTCACTACTATATATATATATATATAATTAAATGAGGTTTACAAGGAGTAGTTGTGGGTGATAATCACAAAAACTGTATTTGAAATCTGAAAGCTTGGGTTCTGCTTCTGATTCAGACCTTCTTAAAAAAAACTTCTTACTTTCAGCAAGTCATTTAACTACTTCTTAGCTTCAATTTTCTGCTCTTTGAGGGCACAGAATTAGATTCTTGAAATAGTCTGTATTCTTCAGGTTTCTTGTGTGTTTTAGAAATACTTGTTAGGGGAGCTAGAACAGACAGGGCTTCCACTTCAGCAGTGCAGTTATATTTTTACCTTTTTAGAATTAGAGATTGAGAAATCATTTCATTTGAAAACAAAATGATTCCATTTATTTTTTATGAAAAGTTTAAAATCCACAGGATTAGATTATAAATTGCCCTTTATTTCTGAAATTTAATATATTTATGTATACAGATTAAGTGGTACAATGAAGACTGCAGTACAGAATTTCTTTCTCTTATAATATAGTGTGTTAGTTTTCTTTGCTTCATGAAGGAGCTGTATGAAGCTTGTTAATAACAACACAGTATATCTTTGATAGAGTTCAACTTTTCTTCTTCTTTTTTCCTTTTTCTTCTTAGTCTTTCCAAATTAGGATAATTGTGGTCTCTGACTTTTTTCCAGTTACATTTTTAAAATATACTTTTATTTTTTACATTCTACAATCACTTTAGACTTTTGGAATTAATATAAGATAGAGACAGGTAGGCAGACAAAACCAAACACTAAATGATAGTATTTTCTTCTAGGAAGTTAAATTTTGGTTATAATTATGCCAGGGGGAAAATAAAAACTTCCTAAGACAGTGGAAACTACTGATAACTTTTAAAAACTAAGTCAGTTTATGCGAGTCATGCCTCCTTTCATAAGCATGTCATTAACAGGAAGTTTGTTGGCTGTGATTTATTCTGTGTTCCTATTTTACAGGTTTATTTAACGCTTTTGGTGAAAATCATGACAGCCACATAGATTTTAAGGAGATATCCTGTGGGTTATCAGCTTGTTGCAGAGGACCTCTGGCTGAAAGACAGAAATGTAAGTGTGTTAAACATCACAAAATTTGGAAGCTATACAGAGAAAAAAATTAGCATCCATTCATGTAAAAAATCATCTGATTAAAGCTTGAATTTTCATCCCTTTGGCAAATAGCAATCTCTTGCTGAGGTTTTACTGAGGTCAGTGTAAAGGTTCAATCATCTGTTCTTTTTTACTGTGGAGTAATTTAAGATCTTTGTTATTAATAATGGTTGATTTTCCAGATGAATGTACAATTCATGGTAAATGAACTACATCATTCATGATGTGTTTGAAAATGTTAAGCATATAGAAAATATTTTCTGGTAGTCTATATAGAAAATTTGTCTTGCTTAACTTGAATTCCAACTTATTTTCTAGCACTGTGTATATTGATATTTTATTACCAAAATTAAATTTATGATAAAACAATTTTATTAAATACTAAATTTATCTTTTAAACCTAGCTAAAATATTATAGCGTAATTTATAAGCATATTACATTAATAAATCTTAACCATATTTGGTTAGGAAAATGCAGCAGTTTACATTTAATTGGAACCTAATTCTTATATATTCACTAGGGTCATTATCTCTGCATATTTCTAAAATACAGCTTCACAAATACTGCGTATTTTGGGTATGATACTTATTAGTTCAATATTCTTTAGTAATGTTGTACTGTGATGTACTCAGTTAATTTAATAGCATAATTAATACATAATTATTACACACACGGGTGTGTGAAGTAGATAATTATTTAATCTTAAAAATTTAGATTTCTTTTATCTTCCCTGATAGTATACCATTACTCTAACCTGGCTTTGTGATAGATTATTTGTTCACATTAAAGTTCTGGTATTAAAGAGGCTGAAGTCTTTGTTTCTCAATTGAGGTTAATTATTGTCTTAAATTTTTTTAATTTATTTTTTGCCAGTGGACTAGTGGAAGTTAACCAACTAGACTAACTAGCAACTTTGCTGATATTGATGTTAATTAGCAAAGTGCTGATATTTCAGATTTTTAGCTTGTTGTATATAAACTTCATTGAAGATTTGAAATTGTTCTTAGGCAAAAATATTGGGTGCACATTAATTATATTGGAGAGGCAAAATCTTTATAAAGTCATCTCTCATTATCTGCTGAGGATTGGTTCTGAGACCCCCTCAGATACCAAATCCATGGATGCTCAAGTCCTTATGTAAAATGGCATAGTATTTGCATATAACCTATGAACATCATCCTGTATACTTTAAATCATCTCTAGGTTACTTGTAATACCTAATATAATGTAATTATTTGTAAATACAATGTAAATGATATGTAAATAGTTGTCAGTGCATAGCAAATTCAAGTTTTGCTTTTGAGAACTTTCTGGGAAAGTTATATATATATATTTTATATATATGTATACATATTTTTTTGATCTATTGTTTATACCTGTGAATGCAGAACCAATGGATACAGGGGGCTTACTGTACCAGCTTTTTGTTGATTCTTAATGTAGATGGAATATTTTCAGCATTGTAAGAATCAACTCTGAAGTGATCAGTTTTAAATATTAGAAATTAATTTAAAAGGTTGAATTACCTTCTCAAAATCTGTGAGATATTGTATAGTAACTTGGCCCTTTTTCAGTTTGCAAGAAATTTAACTTCAGATTTAGGTGAAGGATAGAGTTCTCTAAGCTGGCTAATGATATAAGGAGAGAGACTTGTGAAGTGTACAGGAATTCCTACAAGTTCAAAGGACTTTAAGGACACAGTGTCCTCCAAATAAGAACTTAGTCCAGAATGTAGTTGTTTGAGGAACTAAGTAATTTTACTAGGGCAGCTTGTAATAAAATATATTATACTTCAGAATATGAAAGTAATTTCTCTCCATAAGAGTTTCTTTTCTTTAGTTTGCTTCAAGGTATTTGATGTTGACGGTGACGGAGTTCTTTCTAGGGTTGAACTGAGAGACACGTGGTTGCACATTTAGAGGTCTGGAAGGACAACTGCACCGATGATATCCTGGTAAAGTCTGATTGCATACATCTTCTTGCATGTAAACTTCCAACAGGAACATAGAGTGAAGAATTTTTTAAAAGAGGTTGAGAAAAAGATTTCTTACTACTTCTAGGTTCTATATTATGCTACTCAAAATATTCATAGCCAAAGATGCAAAATTGGGAAGAGAATTTGCCTTAGAAAATTTAATAAACTGAATGTATTATGTAAAAAAAATTGAAACCACTGGAAAATTGTCATAAATTTTTAAGGTAAACAAGCAATCTATTTCTGTAATTAAAAAAAAAAAAAAAAAAAGAAAAACCTTGACCGAAAATACTTTATACTTCAGCTACTGGCTAATAAAAATGATACCTTCTCCTTCCTAACTACTGATTTGGGTTTCTGGTTTTAAAGGAATTACACGTGGATGTATCCAACATTGTAGAAGACACATAGAATGCGCATGATACCACAAAGTTGAGTCTAGCAGAGACTAATTTATTCTTTTCTAAAAATACATTATATTCTGAATTGCTATACATACCTTACGTATACATACTTGAATCTCTTCTACATCATCCCTGCTAAATGCTTATTTGGACCTGTCGTTACAATACCTCCAAGTTGTCCCTAAGGAAAGCCCATTCCACCTTTAAACAACTCCATTAAGTGTTATTTACATAAAAAAATTATATTTTATAAGCTAGGCATTTTATAAAAATTAAGTAGAGACAGCTCTTGCCATCTGTAGTTTATAATCTTTACTTCTCCCATTTTAATACATTATGGTAAGACAAAACTTATATTGAGCAAAAGAAGCCACAGAATAAAAGAACACATTGTACAATTCAATTTATATGAAGTTCTAGAACAGAGACAGAACTAATGTTAATAAGTGTTACAATAGTGATTTTGGAGATGGGTGATTTAACTGGGAAGGACCATAGGATATCTGGGATGATGGAAATTATTTTTTATCTCAATCTGGGTGGTGTATATTGTTTAAAAAAAATTTTTTTTTCAATAATATTGGTGAGGGTCTGTCCTAAGTTCTTTAATAGCAGCCAGAATAATTGTATAATAGCAGAAACGAGCATGTACTTTACAAAGAATAAAGCCTTGAATTTTTTTAGTTTCACAACATTTATTAAAGATATTATAATAGGTTTGCCTTAATGTCTATGTATCCCTGTGAAACTGAAGATAATCCATATATGTGAGACACATATGAGCTAATTTGACCCTTTCTATTCAAATGTTGACATGTACCAAGTAGCAGATGGTAGGATGTAGACCATAGTGGTCTTATACAGGCTTAGAAAAATAAGTAACATTTTTTTTAATCACAAATCCAGAAGAAATCATCATAGTCTTATTAACTGACACTCAATAGAAATAAATAATAGAAATGAATTTTTCAGGGCTTGATCTTTGGCAATTCAGATAACCATCTTCATTTACTTTTCTGCCCAAAACTAAGGTAGCCATTTCTATTTGGTATATATGAAAACCGAAACATAGGAAAGTTTCTTTTAGGAAATACCTTATGTAGAGATACAATTTCCATCGCCTTTTTTCTGGGTGTTTGATAAGTATGGAGGTTATCATTGCTGTCTATTTTTGTGTAAGACCGAGTTTCTTCTTATGACTGTACTTTTGAACATTAAAAAAAAGATCATTTAGCTGCTCCATCTCTGTGTAACCATAATAATGAAATGGTAAAAATTTAGAATAGAATTTGGACCTTTCAACCAAACCTATTACCCATATTCACTGGTGACTAGACTGTGACAATATTACCCATTATTTTGTACCATTACATTGGTATTAATATACTTTAATGGAAGTTGCATCATGAAAGCCAATAAGTACCATCACAGTGCTTTAAAATCTTTTCTTATAATAAATGGTATTATATATTGAATGAATACATGAATATCATTAATAAATAATATTAAGTATCATTAAATAATAAATCATTAAATAATAAAAATATAATTAAGTAATAAAAGCTAAGAACATTATTATTCATCTAGGACTGTTAAGGTGATTGTTCAAAAGATGAAGTAAGAGGCATTTGGTTATATTTTTGCCTCCCAAGAAATATTGTCTACTGTATATAAATGTAATTTTTGGTACACTTTGACACGAAAAAAAAAATACTGCTTTACTCAACTTGTGAAAGTAATGTTAAATTTTATTTTGAGGGAATGTTAATATAGATACTCATTTATTATATATATTTAGTTCTTTTAAATCTCTTAAGAAGTCTAATAATGCCAGATGTTTTAAAGAAGATCTTAGAAAATTGTTAGGGTCAAAGGGCATAATCCAGAGAGTTTGGAAAAATGCTTTCAAAGTTAGTAAATAATCCTTTTTCTCTACCCAGAACCTTTTGTGGGTTCTGTTAGTAAACTTCACCTTGAACCAGAAGATACTGTGAGTTATTTCCCAGGTCTTACTGGAGGAAGATTTTTGGTGATAAATTGCCCACGTTATGACTCACTACTTCAGAGTTTGGTTATTTATGAACTTATTTTTGCTGGCCTACTTTTAGATGAACACATAGCATCTACACTAAATCATTAGTTTTCTTTCAGGCAAATGACCATTGCAAGTTTAATAAAAGAGTTTATTCAAATAATATAAGAAAATGAAGATTTAAGATGTTCTTAAATATTGTTTCTCTTTCAGAATGGCCATCTTAACTCAAGAAGAATATCAGATCTGGAGTGTGAAAAATGTTCTTGCCAATGAGTTTTTGAATCTACTTTTCCAGGTATGTTTAAGGTAAATGACAGACACCGAGGGCAGTGGTACCAGTAGTTCTACATCTTTTCCATTATGTAGTAGTTAGATAACTAGACTACAAAACCATATATTGTCAAAAGAACTGCATTAACCTGTACACCACCTGCAGATGGTAAGTTAGAGCGTGAGTGCTTTTCAGAGTCACAATGTGCATGATAGGAAAGTAGAGTAAAGCTGATAATGTTTATCTTAATAACTCATGATAGAGCAGATTATAAACACATAGAAAAGAATTTAAAATGTAAAAGCCATTATAATTTGCTATTTTTCTTTACTTTTTTTTTTTTTTTAAGACCTTTCCTAACAAGTAACACAGTGTGGACAGAGACATAGATCATAAATTGGCAGCTGTAAATTTTTCACAAAGTATACAATCTTTCCAGTTAGGAGGTTATTTTAGATGCAAAGCTGTTTCTTAATTTTCTTTTTTTTCTTTCTTTCTTTCTTTTTTTTCTTTTTTTTAATTTAATTCTTTAGAAGGCCCAAAAAAGATTGAAGGAGAAAGGAGGAAAGAAAAGCTGTCAGGGGTGAACATGAAATCATAAAACTTGCCAGATTTTAACTATTTTCCCAGTTAAAGTAGTTCTCTTTGCTCCAATTTAAAGAAACAACTTATAGTTTCCCATTTTTCATAGTTCTTCATAAATATATGTTGATTTAATAGTATTTTACAGGGTGTGAGTAGGGACAGACTGGAAGTTCAAGATTTGTAAATACTGACAGTATATATAGAATAGAAACAAGTTTATACTGTATAGCACAGGGAAATATATTCAAGATTTTGTAGTAGCTCATGGTGAAAAAATATGAAAACAAATATACGTATATTCATAAAGGACTGAAAAATTGTGCTGTACACCGGAAATTGACACAACAATGTAAACGGACTATAACTCAGTAAAAAAATAAAAATAAAGATAAAACTGTTAGAACACTATAAAAAAAGTAGTATTTTAGATTTTTCTTATTTTATTCTCCTTTTCTTATAAAAGCACCCCTATGAAGATCAATAAGACTTGATATCTTTATATCTATCAAGATCCTCCATTGTAAATACAGAGTAACCTGCCTGTGACACAGCTATGTTAGAATAAATGAAAATTGAACTCTTCCTGACAGCTAATAACTAATGTATATTTAAAGCATATGAAATCTGATAAGCCTATGATACCCATTTAAGTCAATCAGTTGCTCTACTGTCAGTTATCAGCCAGGATCTAAGTTGATGTCTTTATAAAACATAAATACATATAAAAATAATATAAACCTATTGTAAACAGAAATGACTTGCTTAGTAATATGAAAATGGTGCAGCTATTTTAATCTCATTTAAAATTGTGTCCTCAATTACTTTAAGTTATCATTAATTATATAAACATTTTGACCACTTAAGTTTGTGTCTGAGTCATCTTGCAGCTCTTAGATAGCAAAGCATTTTGAACTTTTATATTGCCTTTCCTATTTTCTCATGCTTATTAGGGACTTGCATAGGCACTATTTTTTCTATGACTCTATAAACAGATGTATGCCTGAGATTTTCTTTTGTGTCTCAGTGTCTCTAGCATTATATTACTGACAGATTTTTTGTTGGTTATCAATCTAATTTTTTTCTTGGTATATATAGTCCTTTCAAATATATATATATATGTAGTCAGTTTACACTGTTGTGTCAATTTCTGGTGTACAGCACAATGCTTCATTCATACATGAACATACATATATTCATTTTCATACTCTTTTTCACCATAAGTTACTACAAAACAGTATTGGATATAGTTCCCTGTGCTATACAGTATGAACTTGTTTATAAATTGGGAGTTTGATTTGCAGGTACTAAATATTAACATTACATTTTATGATGCTCACTTTATCCCATATTCAGACATGCTTTTAAAACTTTATGTTCACTTAATATATAAGTAAGCAGACTTACTCTAAATTGTTTTATTTTCTGTCTGTTTCTAAAATAGAATTAGCTAGTAAATTCAGTGATAAAAGCTTGAATTATACTTTTATTTTATTTGCCAAGATCCCACTCCTGGCTGACCATTTTGGGTATTTAAGTATAAAGTAAGTAAATGTCAGTAGAATTAGGAAACCATTCCTGTGGTAATATTATTTTCAGTCCTTTCAAATAAACTCAGTGCCCAATATTTTGCAGAGGAAGCATTCTAAACATGATCAGGGTCTTCTATCTTGTACGTTAGTCATAAAGTGTCAAATGTTAAACAGTTTGATAAACAGAATAGTGCACCACACTGACCCCTACCTATATCCATGCTCTAATCCTGAAATCTGTGAATATGTTATTTTACATGGCAAAGGGGATTTTGCAGATGTATCAGGTTAAGGACTCTGAGACAGGGAGATTAGCCTGGATTATCTACATGGGCCTAGTCTAACAACAGGAGTCCTTAAAAATTGAAAATCTTTCCCAGCTGTGGTCAGAAAGATATGACTTTGGAAGAGGGATTAGAAAGCTGTAAAGCTGTTAGCTTTGAAGATAGAGGAAGGGCCATGGGTAAAGAAGTGTGGGTGAACTCTAGAAGCTGAAAAAGACAAGGAAATTCATTCTTCCTTTGACCTACAGAAGGGCATAGTGCTGCTGACATCTTGATTTTTAGCCAAGTGATACCTGTTCCTGACGACCTACAGAACCATAAAACAATAAGTTTGTGTTGCTTTAAGCTGCAAAATTTGTGATAATTTGTTACAGCAGTGATAAAAATAAGTATAGGGGAGATAATCCAAATTTATGGATTGGAGGGCTCAACATTTTAAAGATGTCAGTTCCCCTTCAACTGTTTCAAAGATTTATATATGCACATCAAAATCCCCAAAAGTTAATTGTTACTGTTTTTTTCTAGAAATTGACAAACTGATTCTAAATACATAGAGAAGCGTGAAGAGCCAATAGCCAAGATGATATTAAAGAACAATGTTAAAGGACTTATTATAAAACAATATTAAGTCTATGTGATAACTACCTAAAGTTAGACATATAGACCAATGGAACAGTATTGAATTAAACCCTGTACCATACATGAACAGTAATTTTAGATAGATTATAAATCTAATAAATTTGAAACATAAAGCAAAGCATCTGGGGGAGGGTAAAGCTCAGGTGGAATGTGTGCTTAGCATGCATAAGGTCTTGGGTTCAACTCCCAGTACCTCCATTAAAATAAATAACCTAATCCCCCACCAAAATAAAGCATCTAGAAAATAGTGTAGGAGATATTTTAATGACTTTGAAGTGGCAAAGAGTTCTTAAACAGGACACAGCACTAAACATAAAAGAAGAGTTTTAAGTTGGACTTCAGTAAAATTAAGAATTATTTTTATCAAGAGATACCATTAAGAAAGTGAAAAGCTAAGCCACACGGTGGGAAAATATATTTGCTATACCTATATCCAACAAAAGACTTGTATCTAGGGCATATAAAGAACAAAAACCAGTGGAGAAAAAGGCAGAACCTTAATATTAAAATGTGCAAAAAAATTGAACAGGTGCTTCTCACACACAAAAAAAAATCCACATAAGCTATGAAAAGGGGCTGACCTCTTTAGTAATAATGGAAATACGTACTAAACCCACAATTGGAACACCATTAGACATCCACTAGTATAGTTAGTTGTTAAGTGATACGAAGCATTGGTGAGGGCAACAAGCAATGAGGACTCTTACACATGGCCAGTGGGAATATAAATTCTTACAAATACTTTGGAAATAGGCTTTTTGAATGAAAGTTATATATGTATATGTGTGTGTGTATATGTGTACACACACACACACCCACACCCTATTACCAAGGGTAAGCCATGTGTGTACCCTTCAGAAACTTCTACATCTGAGCACCAAAGGACATCCAGAAAATTCTCATAATCACTATTTGTTATACCCCCAAATAGAAAATGACCCAAACACTTTTCAACAATACATGACCATAAGTGGTGGCACATGCATACAAGTTGTATACTTTAAAGCAATAAAAATAAATATACTAGTTTACAGAAAACACTAGTGGATGAATCTTACATAATTTTGAGTGGAAAGTATGGGACCAAAAATATCAAAAGCAAAAAAGCCAATCCATGGTGGCAGAATTTAGGATGGTGAGTCCATCAAAGGGGTGCCGTAGTATCTGGGAAGAAACCCAAAGTGGAACAGCAATGTTCTGTTTCTTGACTGGATGAAGGTTACATAGATGTATTTACTTTGTGAAAAATCACTGAACTGCATACTTAAGATGTGTTCACATTTAAGCATGTATATTATATTTGCATTTTTAAAAAAAAATGTTTGCTTGCAAAAAAAGATATCCAAAGCCTAAATATTTATTAGTAGGAGGATGGGTAAAACAAATGATAGTATATTCAAATAATGGAATACTATTCAACAATAAAAAAGAATCAACTACTGATACAAGGATGAACCTCAAAAGCCTAATTTATACATCTCATTGTCAGGTAAATTTTAACTCAGAAGGTAAACAAAACTGTAAACAGGAATGTGCCCTGGGGGGAGGGGTGCTTTAGCCTTTGTCTCCTCAGACCTGTGCCATTACTGGCACATCTCGCAAGAAGAGAGGCAGGGCTCAGCCACAGCTACCATCTCCTCCTGTGCATAGTGCCCGGGCGGGGGCGGGGCTGAGGCCTGAATCTGCACGTGGGGGCTCCACAACCTCCTAGGCAGGACTGAGACTTGTTTATAGCCTGAGGCAGGGAGGATCTTTCTACCCTGACACCTCAGAGAACTTGTGCTGCCAAGAGAAACAAGGAGCTCAGATTTGGCACAGAGCGTAGGCGGGGCTGTTCCGCGGTCTTCCCCGAGCCCACCTACAGACCGCCTACCCGAGGCAGAGCAGGCAGCTGCACAGAGCAGCGGAGTGACCAGCACCAGGAGAGGGCACAGCACCTGAACACTGTGCTGGGATGGGGTGTAATCTGCCCACCTGCCTCCCCCTGAGCACAGCATCTGACTGTGGCATCAGGAGGGGGAGTGACCTTCCCGCCCACTGGGTAAGAGCTCAGCTCCTGACCTAGTGTTAGGAGGGGGCACAATCTGCTAGCCAACAGCCACTGAGAGCAGCACAGATGAGGGCGCCAACAGAAGGCCTATGAAACAGCAAGCTGAGTTCGCGAAGCAGGGCGAAGACACAAAGACCTCTCGATCAAATCATTAAGGGCACACCATCTCCAGGTTAAGTAGGTAACTGATACTCCTTAAGCCACGGTGCCAGAGAGATATGAGCAATGTGAAGAAGCAGAGAAACCACTCCCAATTAAAAGATCAAGAGAAATCCCCTGAAAGCATGATCAAGGAAATAGACATTGATGGCCTAGTAGATCAAGATTTCAAGAAAAGAGTGATCAAAGTACTGAAGGAACTAAAAGAAATAGGGTTTAGGGATATAAAATATGTCAAAAATGAAATAGAAACTATAGAGAAGAACCAAGTAGAATTAGTAAACTCATTGGCTGAGATGAGAGCTGACCTAAAGGCTGTGCAAAGCAGACTAGAAAATACAGAAGAACAAATATGTGATCTAGAAGACAGGACAACAGGAAGCACCCAATCAGAACAGCTGAGAGAAAAACAAATAAAAAACAATGAAAACAATATATGGGACCTATGGGGTAATATAAAGTGTGCCAATCTATGCATAATAGGAGTTCCAGAAGGGGAAAAAGAACAAAGGGGATTGAAAAGGTATGGGAAGGACTCATGACTGAAAACTTCCCAAACCTAAAGAAGGAACCATATCCAAGCACAGGAGGCTCAGAGGGTCCCAAACAGGAAGAACCCAAACAGACCCTCACCAAGGCACATCCTAATCAAGATAGCCAGAGTCAAGGATAAAGAAATGATCCTAAAGGAAGCAAGAGAAAAACAGAGTGAGTTACAAGGGAACCCCCATAAGGTTTTCAGCTGATTTCTCTACACTGTTTACAACAGCTAAGACATGGAAACAGCCTAAAATGTCCATCAACAGATGACTGGATAAAGATGTGGGATATTTATATGATGGGATACTATTCAGCCACAAAAACTGACAACATAACGCCATTTGCAGAGACATGGATGCTCCTGGAGAATGTTATTCTAGGTGGAGCAGAACAGAAAGAGAAAGAGGAATACCATATGAGATCACTCATGTGTGGAATCTTAAATATATGCAAGATCTTGTGGTAACTCACAGCAAAAAAAAAAAGTGACAATGAATACATGTACGTTCATGTATAACTGAAAAATTGTGCTCTACACTGGAATTTGTCATAACATTGTAAAATGACTATTACTCAATAAAAATGTTTAAAAATAAGTAAAGTAAAATATAACCTTTAAAATACTGTATAATGAGAGATGTGATGTTCTAGTATCTGTTCTAAGAAGTACGTTAGACACACATAAGAATAGCCAATGGTCAGAAAGATCACATGTTATCAGCTACCACCCCATGCAAATTAATCGCATTTAGTAGATATTCATATATGTGTGTACATATATAAAATGTGTATTAGTATATATGTAAATCAAATAAAATAATTATATTATAATCTAATGTAAAATCATATCAGCAAGCACACTGTGCTGACATAAGTGTCTTGGTGTAAACAGATTACAATTTTTCATTGAGTTGTCATAATGGGATAATATTGTGATCCAAGTGGAAATTGTAAAAAACTGTTATCCCCCAAAAAAAAAAAATCCTGACTACATGAAAAGATGCACAGTTACTATAAGGGCTCTCCCCTTATTTACTATCAGTGTCAGAAAGTCTCTTGGAATAAGTTAGCAGAATTAAAAACTCTAAAAAGACACAAGAATGCACTCTCTGTTAAAGAAACCAAAAGAAAAAACAAATGAATGGACAATTGAGATCCTACAGATAAAAATACCAATTTTTATGGGAAATAGCCTTAATATAAAAAATAAGGAGATTATATTCTAATTTCACTTTTTGATTAAAGATATACAAAATTTAGCTGAATACTTTCGTATTTTGCACTTATGAAGAAAAAATGTATTTGCAATGAAAAAGCAGCCATTATCCTGCCTTTTGAGTATTCTAAAGTTTTAGGTTTGAATATATTTCATCTTAAATGGTCTTAAGCACTATGCACTGGTTGGTGTTTTAAAAATACCAGTGTGTGTGGAACTTCTAAAAGTGATTCAAAAAAAATTTATATTTTTGTAATAATTTAGTAATGGCCCGGATATTATTTTTAACAAGACTACTCACCATGGAATGCTGCAAGATTTTTTCAATGAGTTTATATTCACACATGTTGAAGATTGTCACTATATTATGAGAAAATGTCAACCATGGCAGTATTTTGACTTGAAAACGAGATAAGATGAGAAGCATATTTTAAGTATAAAATAAATGATTGCATGCCTTTAAAGACAAGAAAGTAAAAGCACGATAAACTCTGACTTTGACACACTTAAAATATAAAAATTAACATAATGTGATTTACACACTTCTCTTTAACTCTTTCAGTACTTTCACAGCCCCTTTCCCATTACACCCGCATCCCCGCTCCTGACCCTTAGTGTACACACCCCTGATCACACGGGGGAGCGGGGACCCGGGCAGTGAGGACCAGGGGCACGGACACTCCAGCGGCCCGGATGGACGCGGACACTCACCCGCTCCCGGCGGGCGAGGAGAATAGTCGAAGCGTGCCCGCCAGCGCACCCGTCCCCTCCTGCCCAGCCGGCCGGGGCCCCAGCTCGGTCAGTTCCACACACACCCGGGCAGGAAGCGGGCGCAGGCAGTGGGAAACCGGCGTAACTTCAGACAGCGGGCGGGGAGCGTCCTCCTCCCGCGGACACGCAGGCAGCGCTGTCCCTGAGCTTCCATGGCGCCGCCCGCTCAGTCCTGAGGAAAACAAGCTCCGCCCCCAGGGAAGACGCTGGCTGCTTACGCGAACTGCGCATGCGCACCGCCACCTAAGACACGCTGGCTTCGCGCGCCCCCTGCAGGTCCTCGAGGGCGGTGCAGGATACTCAGAAGTCACTGTAGAACACATGACCCCTCCCAGCCAGGATGCTAAATCACTGGAAATCTCAGTGCCCTGGCCTCTTTGTGGATGGCACTGGCGATGCTCTCATCCAGCCATGCCTGCTCTCTTGCCTGACACATGCCTCAGTCCTTGGAATCCCGCCTGAATCAGATTCTGTTCTGGAGGAAGGACAGGTGCAGAAGAATCTCAAAATTCCAAACTTAGAAGATGATCAGGAACCCAAACTCAACTCTGTCAACTCCCTGGGGTCCCCTGAGGAGTGTGGTTTTCTCAGACCATCTGCCCTGTGTCAGGAGCAGACCAAGCCTCAGGTAGCTTAGAGAGACTATCATGCAGCACATGCTTTAGACGGTTCTCAGTTCTGACCTGCATGACCTTGAGACCCTTTTGTAACTCCTAACACTGTTTTCTCATACCTATAGTGATGGTTATTGATGACTGAGTTAATCCTCTTACAATGCTGAGGTGCTGTTGTTCTTTGGATAACCGAATATTTTGAAGGGATCAACTGTTTATCACTTCCCCCTAATTAAGTATGTTTTTAAAACTAGAAATGTTTCAGGGGGCACTCAGGTCCTCCTCTTGCACCAGTTCCTGGTGTTGGCAGTTTCTGCTCTGAGCTCCAGATCTTGATCCTGCCGGTGGTCTATGGTGATGCCAGTGTGTACATGCTCTTCCTTGTGCACTGGTGAGGAAAGGAGGCAGCCCTTCCCCTAAATGAGGCTGCAACATGCTGGCACTCAAAGCAGGCACAATGAAGAATCAGCTAGAGTTCCCGGTACCAGCTGTCCCAGGTAGAAACATCACCTTCACCACAGTGTTCCTGTGCTCCTATCAGGCCTTCACTACTCGCAGCAGGCCATGCATGAGCAGTGTGACAGGTGACTGCCTGTCCCAGCACAGCATGGTGGTGATGATCCCACCTTATCTGTTTGTCTTTGGAGTGTCCCCACACCTCTCTGAGCTTCACTTTGCTCTTCTCACAGGCAGGCTTGTACAGGCATGAACCTCACAGGATTATGGTAGGTAGTCATGGTAGCTGCTCACCCAGTGGCAGGCTCTGCCGAGAGGGCTGCTGGGAGTGCTGTGTGTCTTCACACTTGTCCTTCACTCTCCCCAATGAAAACACTCTTGGCCTTATCCTTCCCTGGCCTGTGGCCTTTCTGTGTTTGCAAAAGAACATGGAAGCAATCTGCAAAGAAGTTTTGAGGTTCTGTCCATCTGGTCCAGGAAATGCTGACTCTGCTAGATGTGCTGTTGTGTGGGGTCTCATGGGAGAGGCTTGGGCAGGACTTCCCTTGGCAATAAGCTGCCCCACCCAGGCCTTTCCATGATCCAGACTCCTGGGACCAGGGTGCAAATCCCCAGCTCCTCACTTGTCAACAATGTGACCTGGGCAACTTTCTCAAACCCAAGCTTTGTCCACCCAAGGTCAGCAGAGATGGGGGATAACAGGATGTCCTGCACAGAGTGTCTGTGCAGATTAAGTGAGGTAGAACAGACAGAACAGTGGTGGGGCCTGGCCCGTTGGTTGGCAGAAGGGAGCTCACCATGTGCAGCAATTTCCGCGGGTCACCCAGCAATCTGCCCAGAGGCTTAGCCACTCCATCACTATCATGTGTCTGAAGTCCACTTAACCACATGGGAGAGAAACAAACACATATTCTGAGTGTAGCTGCCACAGGAAAAAGTGCATCTGAGCGGGGAGTAATACCAGAGGCTGATCAGGATGGTGGAAGATGCCCCCTTGGGTTGAGCAGAGTGTAGCTGCCCTCTGGAGCCTGGGGTTAGTGAGGATGTGCTTGTAGAAATGCCCCTCTCCTTTACCCATCAATGCTGGGTCCTGCGGGTACTGAGTCCCACAATCGGTGTGCTGCTAGTGCCCTCAGCACAGAGAAAAACCCAGGGGTTCCCACAAGGCTTCGGCCACATCCTCTGCTTCCTGAACTCCCATTCTGGTGACCCCACCTGGGATGCAGAGATGAGGTGAGGCAGGGGCTTGTGCTGTCAACACCACTGCTCTACCCTGGGAATCTGACACACAGTAGGTTCTCGGTAAGTCATTGTTGAATGAACAGCAATACTGGGTCAAGTTTCTGTGGGTGTCTGTGCCCCCAGATCAGGGACCCCTCAGGGCCCACCTCACAAGTGACATGAAAATAATAATGCCACCAGGAGCAATAACAGTTCCTCAGAATAAGTGGGCTTTTCCAAGCACTCTCCACCTGTTGCAAAGGCCTCCCAGCAGGGAAGTGGGCTGTCAGGGGCAACACTGCACTCTCCACTGTAACAAGGAGAAAGCCAAGGGCCACAGAGAGGAGTGCCTTTCCAGTGTCACTGCTCACTTTCCCACCTTTTGGGAGACTGGGAGGCTTTTCTACTACATTCTGGCTCTGAAGCCCCAATATTGTTTGGACATGCCTCCCTCCCTGGAGCAGGGAACCACTAAGTGACCTGTCACTTGTCACCAAGCAGACAGGCTCATTTCAGCTCATTGTGCCACCTGCAGTTTGTGCTAGTAGCAGGATCCTCTGGGAGACATCACACTCTCCCAACCTGAAAACAGGTGAACAGCTCACAGGTTTCCTGGAGAGGATGGTCACATGGCCTTGATCTGGCCAATCAGCATTTTCCATCCTCCCTGGCCACTGTGATTGGCTCAGGGCTGGGCACCAGCCCAATCAGGCTCCACGGAGGTCAGGCCTAGTTGCTGGAATCCTGGGAGCAGAGAAGTTCTATTTCAGTTGGGAGTTGAGGGGTGGTGATGTCAGCCTCTGGCAGTTGGTGACTATCTTGCTCTCGTAAAGGCAGAGCCATGTGAAGATGACACCAGTGGCAGAGCCCAGAGGTGGGGAAGGATGACTTCTGCTGATGTCACTGAGCACCAGGTACAGCCCTGCCTGAAGCTATCTCCCTGTGGATGTCTCAGTTAGGTAAGTCATTCTCTCCTGCCCTGTTTGCTTCTTTAAGCCACTTTGGTTTTCTGTCACTGGTTTTAAGAAAAAGTTTCACTATTCCTTCAAGCTGGCTAAATGGAGACCCTGGAACTGCAACAGTGTGGTGACAGGCAACAATGTGGCTAATAGACTCCAGAGGCCTCTGTTCAAACAGGGGATTGTAAATGACAAGGGAGAGTACACATGGCCTCAGTGAACAGATTTGCTAGTGGTAGCTCGCAGTTCCTGGATATTAGAGTGCATGCACTCAGCCAAGTCTCAGCCCTGCTCTCACACCTGCTAACCCATACATCTCCTCTCCCACCTGCCCGGCCTAGGGGCCTGGACACCCCCAGGCACCTGAAACAGCCCAGGGCTTTGTGTTGTAATTTACACAGGCTGCCCCCACTTCTGAGGGTGAGGGTGACTGTGTTCCAGTTTACAGAGAAAACAGACTAGACGGTCTCACTGGTGAGCTGTGGGGGTGGGACCCCAATCTACCATCTGACCTATGACTTCAGAGTGGACAGCCTCCCCACCCTCAGCCAGGATGCTTGCTAAGCCTAGGGGCTCAGGAGTCCTGCTCCCTCCAGCACCCCTCCTGGAGGTGAGAGTGGGGGGCTCTGCCCTATACAACATTCACCCCTGCAGGGGCACACGTGTGACCTCACAGTCTGTCATCCCTTCCTTATGACCTGGACCTCCTTGGCAGGGCATGAGAGGTGCCTTGATGTGTGAGAACTGCAGTTCATGGCTGCACATGTGGGGAGGTGCACCATGACTGAGAGGACAGCACCCCAATTTAAGCCCCCTCCATGCTCAGATGATTACATCCTGGAATTGAGGGGTTCCCAGGGGTCAGGTGGCCAATTCTGGCCTTAAGGACAAATTCTTATCACCCAGGAGGCTAATTTTTAAATTAAATTACACATTTACAATTCAATAGTCAAGCCCCTTTCTCAGCAGCCTTGTAGCCTCTCAGCTTTTACCCCTCGCTGTGACCATGTTCTTAGCTTCAAATTGAGTGCCATTATGGACATGAACATGTCCCTGTCATGTGTCACCTTCAGAGTAAGGGGCCACCCAAAACTCCCCTCCCTTCCCCTTGTCGATACCTCCACACAGGGAGTAGGGCCCTTTCGATGCAGTTGTGCAAATGTGTGAGCTAAGGGTTTAGAATGACCAGGCTAGGAGGGGTCTGCCCCACATGGCAGGGCAGGTGGGCTGGCAGGGGGTGATGGTTCACTTGTAAAACTCAGCTGGTGTCAGGCAGCGACAACAGACTGGCAGCCAAGGGCTCAGCTGGTGCAGAGTAAGCGGATTAAATGTGTTCACCCAGACGCCTCGGGGATGGCAGCCCTGGAGTAAGACTACAAGTGAGGAAGGTGGAGGGTCCCCAGTGCCTGGACCTCCACCTTCTAAAAATCAGGACTGAGATGTGGCTTTGAAATCAAAACACTGGAGTTCAAAGCTTCCCCCACCACTCGGTCAATAATTCAAAGCAAATGAGCCTCAGTTTTCTCATGTGTAAAATCGGAACATTGAAGCCTCTCCCTCTGAGGGTGTGGAGGGAAGTAAATGCGGTGACAGCAGAGCACAGGAGCTGTCTGGGCTGAGCCTGAACACAGGCAGGCCGTTGTTGCTGCCATGACCACCGTCTTCCAGGGCAGGGTCTGCACACTCTCCCTGTGAAGGTCCAGACAGTAAACATTCTAGGCTTTGAGGGACCTACAGTCCCTGTCACAACTACCACCCTCTGCTGTTGGAGGACAAAGGCAGCTCCTGCAGTAGGTAATCCAGGCTCGCACCCCCGCTTCCTGGGATAAGTATTCCTGAGATACAATTGTCACATAACTTTGTTGGCTTTAGGTGTGCAGCATAATGGCCTGTTACATGTGCATATTGTGAAATGATCACTGCATTAAGTTTACTTGACGTCTGTCATCACCCATAGTCACACACTATTTTCCTTGTGATCAGAAATTTTAAGAGGTACTCTTTTAACAACTGTCAAATGCACAGTGCAGTGTTATTAACTACAGTCACCTTGCAGTACATTATGTCCCCAGGACTTTTTTATCTTCTAACTGGAAGTTTGTACATTTTGATTATCTTCCCGTATTTCAATCACCCCCTGACTCACCTCTGGCAACCACCAACCTGATCTCTGTTTCTATGGGTTTTGGTTTATTTTATAGATTCCACATATAAATGAGATCATAGGTATTTGTCTTTCTCTGTCTTATTTATTTCACTTAGCATAATACCCTGAAGGTCCATCCAAGTTGTCACAAATGGCAGGATTTCATTTTTTTAATGTCTGAATAAGATTCCATTATATATACATATATATGCATCACGTTTTCTGTATCCATTCATCTGTTGATGGACACTTAGGTTGTTTACATATCTTGGTTATTGTAAATAATGGTACAGTGAACGTGAGGGTGCAGTTGTCTCATTGACATAGTGATTTCATTTCCTTTGGATGTATTCCCAGCAGTGGACTTGCTGGATCATATGGAAGTTCTAATTTTAAATTTTGGGGGAGTCTTCTTACTCTTTTCCAGAGTGATGGCACCAATTTACATTCCCACCAACATTGCAGAAGTTTCCCTTTTCTTCACACCACCACTATCACTTGTTATCTCTTGTATTTTGATGACACCCACCCTGACAGGTGTGAGGGGATATCTCATTGTGGTTTTGATTTGCATTTCCCTGATGGTGAGTGATGTTGAGCACCTTTTCATGTACCTGTTAGACATCTGTGTGCCTTCTTTGGAAAAATGTCTATTCAGTTCCTCTGCCCACTTTTTAAATCAGATTGCTTGTTTTTTTGCTGTTGAATTGTAAGAGTTATTTATATGTTTTGGGTGTTAACCCCTTATCAGATACATAGTATGAAAGTACTTTCTCCCCTTCTGTCTGTTACCCTAACCTCTGCTTTCTGGATGACAGGGGTCCAGGCACTTGGGAATCTCTGCTTCTCACATGTTTCCAATGGTGGGTGGGTGAGGGCTGTGTTCTGATAAAACTGTGCACAACCGTGGGTCACTACCCCTTCTTTTAGAAGGTGGGCTCTGAAGAGTGCAGTGTGGGCAGGGATGTTTTCCTGAAGTCATCATTTGGATGGTCATGTGCCCTGGAACTCACATCTTCTAGCCCGGATGTGATGGGGGAATTTGCAAAGGGAGGACCTTGCAGCTAAGAGACTGACCAGGTGCTCTTGTGTCTTGTTGGAAGCACCTGGAAAAAAAGTTGTGTGGAACAGGGACTCCTCCAGGTCACAAGGCTCAGTTCAGGCTTCTGGGATGCAGAGACCTGCTCTGAGCCACTCACTGAGGAGGGAAGGGCCTCAGGCAGGAGGGAGGTGTTGCTGGATTTCACTTGCCCTGTTTGTCAAGTATCAGCTCTGTTGATGTGTGGCACATGGGCTTAGCTTTGGGCATGTAAGAGGAGAGGTTCCTGGGGAAGGGCTGGCTTTTTCCTCTGATTGAGGTCCTACTGTTTGCCAAGCACAGCAGTCCTCTGAGTCAGAGCTGGAAAGCCAAGCACAGAGAGGTCAGGGAGTTTCCAGGTCACACAACATTAGGGGCATCATTAGGGTCTGATGCAGACCTGACGCCCAGCCTACATTCTCTCTCCTTTCCCAGGACCATCATGATCCCACATGTCAGCATCACCCAGAGAGGCCCAGGTATGGGCACTGGGACCTTTCCTGCCTAACATGCCAGGAGCCTTAAGAGGGAGGACAAGACACTTCCTAAGTCCATGATGCCCAGAGGCTGCTCTCAGCGAGAGGCCCAGCACACACTCTTGGATGAATCCTATCTCTGTACTGAGTCACTGTGTCCTCCTTGCCTCAGTTCTTCTGCCCACATGGGGCTGGAAACAGCAGCCACTTCACAAGGGTCTAAGGAACCTCCAGGATCCTGGAAGCAGCGCCCTCACACAGGGAGCATGGTGGGGTCAGCCTCCATTGTCTCCTTAATTTTTCCTCACCTCTTTGCTGGATGAGGAGCCCTAGCGGGGCCCTGGCTTGTCCCAATTCTCACCCCAGATCAGGGTCCAGCAGGGGGTGGTGTCCAGGCTGGACTCTGTCCTCTGCCCCTTCTGGGCAACCTCATTCCCCACACCTTGGCTGCCTGGACACTGTCTTCCAGGGGCCACTCTGTGCCTCCCACACCTACCTAGCATCCACCCACCATGGGTTAGTCCATCGCCCTCTGGCCCTTGGACACACACCTCCGTGTTGAGTGGAAATGAGGTGACTGACATGCTGGGCCTCCTAGACAGTCTGGGGGAGCCCGATATCCCCATCCTGCCCATCGCCCCAAGAGCTCAAGTTGGGGAGAGGGTGTGCCTCCATTCATACTCTGATTTGCTCAGATTCTCAGCACTTACTTTGCTGGGTGGATATGGGGGCAGAGGGATGATGTAAAAGCAGGAGACCTGGACAGCAGAGCATGAGAAGGGGGCTAGCACAGGCTGGTCTCATAACCCCCTTAGCCTTGGCTTTCTCATCTTTAAAGTGGGACAGACTATTGTGAGGTGAGCAGGATCCTGACCCATAGCCAGGCACTGTCCTACAAGCATAAGAGATCACTGACTCCTCATGAAAACCTGTGGGGCAGGGACAGGCGTTATCACCCATTTCTGCAGAAGTAACTGAGGCACAGAGAGAACAGGGGAGGTGACCACCCCAGATTACAGAGCCCAGGCCATCTGATTCCAGTGTCCAGGCTCATGGTCAGTGCCCACTCTGGGTTTCCTTCCTCCCTTCACCCTCCACTGGGACCCATGGCTGCAGCCTCATCTCAGTGTGATTGTTCATGGGAAACAGGATGGGGGCTCTGAGGGCCTGTTTCTCTGAGCACTGCTTTCCCAGAAGGCTCAAGGGGTTGACTGTATTCACTACTGGACACCCAGGCCTGGGCCCAGGCCAGCCACACTGCAAGGCCTGAATCAATGATTGTTGAGTGAATACCTGAACCTCTGCATATACATGCATGTTGCTCCCATTTCCTCATCTCCACAGCTGGCTACCCGACCAACACCTCGTGTCATCTGGCCTCTGCCAGGGACAGTCAAGGGGACTAGAGCTGCTCATCTGGGGACAGGGAGCCTCAGGGGCCCTGTGTCTGTCCCAAGCATCTCCTGGGCCAATTCACAGGGAAGCCCAGCCAGCTTCCAGGAACAGCAATCAGGTCCCAATCCCAGGGGTGTAGAGTAGGTCTTGAGGGGTGTTTCCTGAGACTGATTTTGTGTATGAAGGGGTCCTGGGGGTCAGGCTGCTTTCAACCTCCATTCCAGGCCCACACCACTGCTGGCAGCATTGAGCTAGTCATAAAGGACACAGGCCGTGGGGCCAAGGCTATAGCAGGGCTCTGCTCCCTCTCTGTGGCTCAGTGTCCTCATCTGTAACAGAGAACTAGTAACAGGGCCAAGGGAGGGCTCACTGAGACCCTCCTCTGTAGCTTTGGTTGGACACTGCCCTCTCTCTGCTCAGTGCCCTTCTCTGTAATAGAGAACTAGTAACATTTTTCTTAGCCCCTTTTGGCCCCATTTTTCTGAGTCTCTTTCCACATTGAGCCCAGGGCTTTCACAGAGATCACAGACTTGGGAGGTAATCAGAGTGTGGTCTCAGCCCTAGTGGTCCCAACTGAGGCCAGAGGAACTTCAGGAGGGGTGGGAATCCAGAAGTGCTTCATGGAGGAGGTGAGATCTGAGCTGTGTCCCCAAGGATGAGCTGTCATCCAGCTGAGACCTGGCACTGAGCAGGACCCATGTACATGGTGAATGAGGGTGTGAATGAATGAATGGGCACCCCTCTAACAGAGAGTGAGGGGGGAAGTCCCCCAGGCCAAAGCAGGAAACACAGGGCACCCTGGGGGAGCAGAGGGCGGGGCTGCAGTGTGATGCCTGCCTCACCCTTTATGGGTGTCTTGCCCCCACTTTAGCCTGTGTTCTGGTGGATTGGGAGCCCTTGCCTCTCCTCTGCTACAGTATCCTGCTCTTCATTCCTAGCAACACCCGCCTGTGTCACCTCAGTGTCCCCAAGTGGACCTGGACCTGTCTTGTGGGTGATTGTGAAGAGGGAATTGGTGTGCAGCCCAAGACTGAAGTGGGAGGGAGAGGATAATAGGGACCTCCAGAGGGGATCATGGGCTGGGGGAAGTCGGAGGGGTGGGGAAGGCAGAGACTCAGGGCTGAAGGATCCTGCTAGTGGTGGCTCCTTCACAAGGGGCTTCACAGGGAGGAAGCATTCATGGGGTAAAGGCAGAGCTCAGTTTGGGGCTCGCTGACATGGAACAGCTCATCACAGAGACGTCCAGAGGAGCTGGATATAGGGAACAAAGGTGCCACTGATATCAGGGTCAGAGCCTGAGACCCAGATGAGGTGGGGTGGTGGTGCAGGGTAAGGGGCTTGAGAATGTCAAGATGTTCATTCATTGGGTTCCTCAGGGTGGGGAACTTCATGTTCATTTCACAGCCACCTGGTTTCTGACAGAGCTAGGCTTAGGGAGGTCACTGAGTAGACACGTGCTGACAACTTAGATTCTCCTGTTTTCACATAAAGTCCCTGGTGTGAAGCCAGGTGGCACTCTTTAGAGTCATACGCCCTCACCCATGGGCTCTCTGTGTGTCTAGAGCCCAGTGGCACCTTTCCTCCCACTCCCCACTGCAGGACCCTTTGCACACCTGAATTTCCACAAGCTATAAAACATCTTCTCTTGCTGTGTGTTTACCCTATGAAAACTCATTGCCCTAGGAAGAGAGGCCTCACATCCTGCCCTTATTAAAGTGGTAAAGCCTGTTGTTCAGAGAAGCCCCTGTCAGATCTCACAACCAACCAGGTACCTGTGCAAGAATTGATCATGCAGCCCCCTCCTCCTTGTGTGAACAGCACCCCCCCAATAACAGACCCCACACACTCAACCTTGGCCCTCATGTAGGCACCTCTTGCCTGTGTGGCCTGATGTTGCCTATAGCAGTGTCCCTATTAAACTTTCCTAGACCCTTCTCAGACGCTGGTAATTCTTTACCAACCCAAGTAACTAGCCCGCCATTGTGCCCACAACACCTGAAACAGAATTGGCTAAATTATGCAGATTGATGATGCAGTTTAATTTGCTATAAAGGTGAAATCAAGGTTTACAAATAAAACAACATACGTACTCAAGGCAGGACTAAGAACTCACACGGATAACTAAGACCCTCCACCCGCATCCCACTGTGGCCTCAGGGCCTTTGCGCTGGCTGCTCTTTCAGCCAGGATCTCTCTCCGCCTGCTTCTTGAACACCTCCAGGAATCTGCTCAAATGTCCTCCCTGACCTTATTTTTCTCCATGGAACATATCACCTCCGGACATTGTGTATATTTTACTTAATTTTCTCTGTGTCCCCCACCAGGCTGTCTGCTGCATGAGAATGGAGACCTGCCTGCTTCACTCCCTGCTGTGCCCGGTATATGGAACCCGCCCAACACACAGTAGAACCTCAGCGAATGTGTGACGGGTGTGTGATCACTGTAGGTCACAGACAAAGGTCTTCCCAGCAGTGATGGTAAGAGTCATTCATTCTCTACTTACTGAGCCCTACTGTGCACTGGATACTGACCTGGGTGGGAGGCATGCAGTGGATGAGACACAGTGAACACACACAGCATGTTAGGAGGGACACGTGCTCTGGAGAGCACACAGGGCTGGGGGAGTGCAGGAGAGGAGGAGAAGAGAGCCAGGTGGAGACAGTGGTGGCAGAAGAGACAGAGAGGTGGGGCCCAGGTCGTGCAGGGCTTGATGGCTCCTGTGAGGGCTTTTCCTCAGGGCAGCGGAACCATAGCTGGGCTTGGAGCAGGGGCCCGGTTCCTGAATGCTATGCAGGAGATGGAGCAGGTGTCTGCTTTGGAGATGTGCGTGGAGGAGGCTGTCCCTGTAGACTGTGCAGGCAAGGAAGGCTCCTCTGAGGGGGTGACATCTGAGCTGAGCCCTTGTATGGGCCATGTTTCCACCTTCTGTAGACTGGATGCTTTCGTCTGCCCTGCAGGCCAATGCAGGACACACCCTTTTCTCAGTCACCTGGGCTTGGCCTCCTGCCTCCATTATGGGCCTTCCCACCCCAGAAGGAGTCCTTCTAGATCTAACGCACTACCCCCTCCACTGGACTTGGACTCACACTGAGCCACTGTCCACCTGCCCAACTCACCCAGAGTCAAGTCCAGACACTTGGGGGAGCCCCTCCACCCCAGAGCCCATGAACTTACTCAAATGGCCAGTCCTCAGCCTGCTCACATGCCTCACCCTCCCCTCCTGCAGAAACCCTGTGACAGATCCTGTCCACAGCACCCTGCTCCTCCGATCCTGACCCCAGGCTTTCCCATGGGGTGTGACCCCACATGGGGTGCAGTCCCCTCCTCCAGTCTGGTGAGTAGAAACTACCTTTTCTTTTTTCTTTTGTTAATATATTTATTTTTTAATTTTTATTTTATTGAGTTATAGTCAGTTTGCATTCTTGTGTCAATTTCCAGCATAGAGCATAATTTTGTCAATTGTGTTTACTCTTTCAAGAAACCATCTCTTGGCTTGATTTTTTCAAATGTTTCTAATATCTCTATTTTATTTATTTCCTCCCTGATCTTTATTATTTCCTTCCTTCTGCTTACTTTTGTTATTTTTTGCTCTTCTTTTTCTAATTCTTTTCGGTGGTAAGTTTGATTGTTTATTGCAGTTTTTCCTCTTTTTTGAGGTAGGCCTGATTCTCTCGCTATAAACTTCACTCTAAGCACTGCCTTTTCTGGATCCCATAGGTTCTGTGTGGTTGTGTTTTCATCATCATTTGTCTCACTGTGTTTTTTTTTTTTTTATTTCTTCTTTGATTTCATCATCCACCCATTTTTTTTTAAAGTAATATGTTGTTTAATCTCCATGCTGTCATTTATTTCTCCTTTATTTTTCTGTAGTTAATTTCTACTTTTATGATATTGTGTTCAGAAAAAGTTGCTTCAAATATTTTCTATCTTCTTCAAATTGTTAATGCTTCTTTTGTGCCAAAGTATATGATCTATCCTAGAAAATGTGGTTCGTGCACTTGGGAAGAATGTATATTCTATTTTAGGGAAATATAATGTTCTGAAAATATTAACCAAGACAAATTGTTCTATTTTATCATTTAATTTCTACATTGTCTTATTAATTTTATGTATGGAAGATCTGTCCAGTGATGTTAATGGATAGTTAAAGTCTTCTACCATGACTGTATTCTGATCAAATTTTCCCTTTTTATCTGTTATGTATTTAGGTGCTCCTATATTGGGTTCATATATGTTAATGAGTGTAATATCTTCATCTATGACTCCTTTAATCAATATAAAATGTCCTTCTTAATCTTTCTTTATAATCTTTGTTTTAAAGTCTATTTTATTTGAAATCACTGTTGATATTCCTGCTTTCTTGTCATTTCCATTTTTGTGGAATATCTTTTTCAATCCTCTCGCTTTCAATCTATGTGTGTCCTTCTACCTAACGTGGGTCTTTTGTATACAGTGTATTGTAGATACTTGCTTTATTATCCACTCTGCACTCTATGTCCTTTGATTAAAGCATTTAGTCCATTGACATTTATAATAATTATTGATAGATATGTGTTTATTATATTTTGAACTTTGTTTTGCAGTTGATTTTGTATTTCCTCTTTGTTACTTTCTTTTTCTTTTTGTGGTCTGATAATTTTCCTTTTTATTATCTTGGTGTCTTTTTAGTTTTGTGACTCTATTGTAACTTTTTGGCTTGTGGTTACCTTACTTTGTTCATATATTAACCCATTACTATACCTGTTTGTTTTAAACAGATAGTAATATAAGCTCAAACTCATCCTACCAAGAACAAAAGAGAGAGAGAGAGAGAGAGAGAGAGAGAGAGAGAGAGAGAGAGAGAGAGAGAGAGAGAGAGACCTGTACATTTTCTTGTTCGCCTCCCCCACCCTTAATGATTTAGATGTCCTCTTTTATGATTTCATGTTTATTCTGTTGTAATTCATTGTAGCAATCACCTTTCCAATCATGGTTTTCTCCTTTTTGTAGCATCCTGCTTCTTTTCTGTTTAGAGTAGGTCTTTCAATATTTCCTTTAGCATAGGTTTAGTGTTGCTAAATTCTTTTAGTTTTTGCTTGTCTGTGAAGTTCTTTATCTCTCCTTCTATTCTAAAGGATAGCCTTGCTGGATAAAGTATCGTAAGCTGCATCATATTTTCATTCAGGACTTTGAATATTCCTTGCCCCTCCCTTCTGGCCTGTACTGTTTGTGTAGAGAAATCAGCTGAAAATCTTATGGGGGTTCCCTTGTATCTCATTCTTTGTTTTTCTCTTGCTGCCTTTAGAATCATTTCCTATTCTCAACCCTGGTCATCCAAATTGTAATATGTCTTGGTGTGGGTCTGTTGGGTCCTCCTTGTTTGGGATGCTCTGTGCTTCCTGCACTTGTGTATCTGATTCCTTCTTTAGGTTTGGGAAGTTTTCAGTCATGATTTCTTCAAATACCTTTTCAATCCCCTTTGTTCTTTCTTCTCCTTCTGGGACCCCCATTATGAGTAGGTTGGCATGCTTTATGTTATTCCATAGGTCCCTTATATTGCTTTCATTGGTTTTTATTTGTTTTCTCTCAGCTGTTCTGTTGTCCTGTCTTCTAAGTCACATATTCATTCCTCTCAATTATCTAGCCTACATTTTACAGCCTTTAGCTCAACTCTCATCTCAGGAAATAAGTTTTCCAATTTTCGCTGGCTCCTCTTTAGAGTTTCAATTTCGTTTTTTGACATATTCTCTGTCTCTATAGACAATCTCTTTTAGTTTCTTCAGTATTTTGATCACTCCTTTCTTGAAATCATCTAGTAGACTATCAATGTCTATTTCATTGATTGTTCTTTCAGGGGATTTATCTTGTTCTTTTAATTGAGAGAGGTGGCTCTGCTTCTTCATCTTGCTTATATCTCTCTGGCACTATGGCTTATGGAGTATCAATTATCTACTGTGGTCCTTAAGAGTTTATTTATTTATAGAAAGTGGATGCAGAAATAAAACTAAGCACAAAGAAATTAGTTTTAAAAGCAGTATAATCAATAATAGAAGAACATATTGAAACAAGATAACAATTGAGTTGGGATGAATTTTTAAAATATTAAAGTAAGAAAATATTTGAGAACAGTATAATCATAACAGAAGAACAGAACAAAGATAAAAATGAAATTGGACAAATTGAAAGATAATAATATAAGTATTTTAAAAGAAAATTTTAAAAGGGATTAAAAATAGAAATATAAAAATTATTTAAGAAGTAACATTTAAAAAGTAAAAGAAAATGGAACAGAAAAAGAAGAGGGTATGTTCCCGTGAAGATTGTGTGCCCTTAATAATTTTATCAAGAGGTCCTTCTTAAATATGTGTGGTTGCCAAGTCTTACTTCTGTGCCTTTTGTCTGTTATCCCTTTGGTTAGGGATGTGGCCGTTAACATGTTAACCAGAGCCTACCCTGGTTATTGAATGGGGTCTCCTATTTTTTTTGTGGTTGTCACAGCTCCTGCCCTTGCCTTGCTTCATGAACTCAGCTCGTTGGTTCCAGAGACCCTCTGGTCACACCCTTGGTCTGTGCTGCTCCCAGTGCCTGTAGGTAGACATGTCACATCTCCTCCCAATGCTGCATCTTGGTGCTGCTCTCCTGCATGTTAGGTGGGCAGGTTGTGCCCCTTCCCAATGCCATGTCCAGGTGCAGCAGTGCTGCACAGTAGTTGGGTTGGTTGCTCCCCTGTTCAGTGCTACTCCCCACTCCACATCTGTTCCACACTCTGTAGGTGGGCTTGAGGCAAATGGCCACACCAGCCCTAGTCCCTGCTCTTTGCCAGAACTCTGCTCCTTGTTCATTTGTCTTAGAGGTGCGAGTTCGTAGAGGCACCAGGACAGAACCTTCCTATATGTCTGGGGATGTAAGCAAGTCTGAGTCCCACCTATGAGGCTGCAGAACTGCCAGGTACATATTCAGGTTTCCACCCTGCCTCTGCCTGGGTGGGTATGATGGCTGTGGCTGAGCCTCATCTCTCTTCTTCTGAGAAATCACCAGTTATGTTGCCGTGGGTCAGCAGAGACAAAGGCAAAACTCCCCTTCCCCCAGGCAAGCCAGCAATGTTGCTTTGCTTTATTTTTTTCTTATTTTATCGGGGTCCCAGGCTGTTCTGCTCTGTATAGAATCCAAGCAGTTGTCCACAGCACACTGTAGTCCCCCAGGGTTACCACTGTACATTCAACCAGAGTCTGCCTGGATCCAGCAGCCTGTCCCTTCCCATCCCTGATTCACTTCTAGGTTTGGGGGTTGTTGACACACTTTGTGCCCATGTAACTTAATTCTGTCAGTCAAGGCGGTTCTGTACACTTCTGAGCCTCAGAGGTTCCCTGTCGATCCTGCTGACCTCTCCGTTGGGAAGGGGGAGACCCAGTCAACCAGCACTATCCCTCCTTTGCTGCTCCCTCTTCAAAGGACCAAACCCAAGCCATTTTGCATTTTCGTCCTACTTTTTTCCGTTTCTCCTACCAGATTGGTGGCACATTTTGTCTTTTGAAGATGGCAATGTTTTATCAAAGTTCAGCAGATGTTCTGAGTGGGTGGGTGTGTCTGTGAATGTCAGTCTTGGTGTATTTATTGGAGAGGATAAGATACAAGTATCCTTCTACTCCACTAACTTGGCCTTTCTCCAAGAATATGCACTCAATAATTTTGTCATAAGGTTGTTTTTAATTATGGGTGGTTGCCAAGTCTTCCTTCCATGCCTTTTGCCTGTTATCCCCTTTGTTGGTGGTGTGGCTAGTGTTCTGGTGTCCTGAGTCTGCCCTGGATATTGAGCAGGAGCTCCTTTTTTCCTGTGGTTGTCACACTCCTGCCCATATCCTGCTGTGAAAACTCCACTTGCTGGTTCCAGAGGCCCTCCAGTCGTGCTCCTGGTCTGTGTCCCAGCATCAGTAAGTGTGTGGTCTGCACCCCCACCAGATGCCTGGTCCCAGTACCACACTTGTGCAAGGTAGTTGGCAGGTAGCTCCCCTGCCGCATTAGGTCCATGCTTCATAGGTGGACTCAGAGAAAACAGCTGCACTAGCCCTCACCCCTGCTCTGTTCCAGAACACTGCTTCTTGTCCATTTGTCTTAGAAGAGCCAATTCAGAGAGGCATCGGTGTGTAATGGTCCCCTCTGCTTGGGACTGTAAACAAATCTCAGTGCCACCTATGAGGTTGTGGAGCCCCTAGGTAGGGATTCGGGTTTTGACCCCTCCTTCACCTGGGAACCATGAACCAGAAAATATGGTGGCTATGGCTGAGCCTTGACTCTCTTCTCCCAAGAAGTCTCCAATAATGGCACTGTGGGTCTGTGGACACAATGGCTACGGATCCCCTTCCCCCCAGGGCAGACCAGCAGTGTTGCTTTGCCTTTTTTTTTTTTTTTTGGATTTTATGGGGGACCCAGGCTGTTCTAATCTGTATACTCTCCCAGCCATGGCACACAGAACATTGCAGTCCCCCAAGGTTTCCTCTGTACAGTCAGCCCGAGTCCTCTGCTCGACTCAGACAGCCTGTCCCATCCCACCTCTGCTGGTTCACGTCTAGGGCTGGGGATCGTTGGGGCTCTTTGTGCCCAATTAACTTAGTTCTGTCAGTCAAAGGCTATTCTGTACAGATCCGAGCAGCAGATGTTCCCTCTCCATCTTGCTGAACTCGCCATTGGAGTTGGGTAGACCCAGTGTATTAATGCTATTACTCCTTTGCAGCTCCCTCCTCATTGGAATGGTCCTTTTTCTTCTTTTCTCCTTTTCTCCTACCAGATTTGTGAAAATTTTATCTTTTGAAGAAGGCAATATTCTGTCAAAGTTCAGCAGGTGTTCTGGGTGGTGGGTGTGTCTGTGGATGTCACTTTTGGTGAATTTGTGGTAGAGGGGTGAGCTCTGAGCATCTTTTTTACTCCACCATCTTTCCCCCTCCTTCACTTTTTCTTTTGATTGGAACACTTTGTCCATTGACATTTATAGTAGTTATTTTATAGATGTGGTTTTATTGCCATTTTGAAATTTGTTTTCCAGTTGATTTGGTATTTCTTATTTGTTTCTTTCTTTTATTTTTTTTTTTTTATTTTTGTCATTTGATAAATTTCTTTTCTATAAGCTTGGTTTCTTTTTGGGTTTTATGACTCTTTATATACTTCTGATTTGTGGTTATCTTGTCTTTCAAGTATGGTAACCCCTTACTTCATCTGTTTGGTTTTAGTTGATAGTCATGTAGGCCCAAGTGCATCCTAAAAAGAAAGAAGACAAAAAGAAAGAAGAAAAAAAAAAAAGAAAGGGAACAAAATCTATATTCTCTTGCTCTCCTCTTTCACCTTTTATGATTTTGCTATTCTCTCTTTCTCTCTTTCTTTCTTGCTTTCTTTATTGACTTGCTGACTTATTTATATATTCATGTTTTCCCTTGCAATTCACTGTATTTATTGCATTTCCAATTATGGTTTCCTAATTTCTATAGTTTCCTGTTTATGTTTTATTTAGATTAGAACTTTCAATTTTTTTTTTTTTTTAGCATACATTTAGTACTGCTGAATTCTTTTAGTTTTGCTTGTCTGTGAAATTCTTTCTCTCTCTTTCTGTTCTAAAGGAGAGTCTTTCTAAATAGAATATCCTAGTTTGCAGCCTTTTCTCATTCAGGACTTTGAATATACCTTGCCACTCCCTTCTGGCCAGAAGTTTTTATGTAGAGAAATCTGCTGAATGCTTATGGGGCTCCCTTGTAACTAACATTTTGTTTTTCTCTCACTGCCTTTAGAATATTTTCTTTATCTTTAATTTTAACCATTTTAATTATAATATGTCTTGGTGTAGGTCTGTTTGGTTTCTTCTTGTTTGAGACCCTCTGTGCCTCCTGTACTTGGATAATTCTTTCCTTCTTAAGGTTTGGAAAGTTTTCAGTCATGATTCCTTTAACTATCTTTTCAATCCCCTTTTCTCTTTCTTCTCCTTCTGGGACCCACTATTATGCATAGGCTGGCACACTGTATATTATCTTGCTTTAATTGGTTTTTATTGGCTTTTCTGTCTGCTGTATTGGGTTATTTCTTTTATCTTGTCTCCTAAGTCATTTATTCATTCCTCTGCGTTATCTAGTCTGCTTTTGATTGCCTGTAGTTGAATTTTCTATTTTTAACTAGCTCTTCTTTATAGTTTAAATTTTCTTTTCAAAGTTTTCTGTCTCTATTGACAGTCTCTTTTAGTTCTTTCAGTGTGTTGATCATTCCCTTTTTGAAGTCTAGTAGACTATCAGTCTATTTTACTGATTGTTCTTTCAGGGGATTTCTCTTGTTCTTTTAATTGAAAGTGGTTCCTCAGCTTCTTTATTTACTTATATTTCTCTGGCTCTATGTATTTCTTCTAGACCCGTTTCTGAGCTGTGGTGTGTAGTAGGCAGTGTGGGAGCACTTCAGTTGTGAAGAAAAATAGGCAGATGTCCACTGGGGATTTCCCTCTGTGGTGTTGTCTGTCACCTGTTATGCAGACTTACAAAGTACTATTTGTTGATGTTGACTTTATCCCTGCCTTAGCTATGGGAATGTCAGCCACCTACTCTGGTGCCCCTCAGGTTCTGAGCCCCAGGAAACATCAGTGCAGATCCAGCAGTGTCAGTCCCTTGGACCTGCCTTAGCAAGTGTGTAGTCACACACATGAATTTGTGGTCCACTACAGGTTCAGCTCAAACCCCAATCCCGCATCCACATATGGAACCATACACCACCCTGTTGTAAATACCCTCACTGGCCACCCTTCTTGAGTCACAACTCCACTCACTGCCTGTAAGTCCCAGAGGTGTGGATCCACAAAGTGACCAGAGAGAGCAAATCCACCCTCTCTGCCTGGGGCTGTAAACAAATCTCAGTCCCGCCTGTGAAGTTGCAATGGCACAGGATATGGATTCAACATTCAGCTCTGCCTTTGTGCAGCAGTGTTGGCTATGACCAAGCCCCATTTCTCTTCTCATGAGAACACACCAACAATGGAGCCAAGTGGAGAAAGTGACTTTGGCACAGCCATGCGTCATTCCTTCCCCATTTTACCAACATTGGTGCTTTTTTATGAGGGTTTCAGTCTGTTCTGTTCCACACACACACACACACACACACACACACAGCCAGAGCTCACACTGCCCTCTAGTTTCCTGATGCTGCCTCTCTGCAGTGTGACCCAGCCCTCTGCCTGGGCTCTTCACTGACTCCAGTAGACAGTCCTGGCTCATCCCTGCTAGCTCATGTCTAGTGCTGGTCATCACAGGGACCCTCTGTGTCAGTTCCCCAGTTCTGCCTGCCATGCAGTTGCCACTGTCTCCTCCAAACCTTGGAAGCTCTGCTTCTTTCCTAGTTGATCTCCCAGCTAGAGAGGTTGTGTCCCAGTGTGAGGGTGCCTTTCTTCCTATGCTACTCTTTCCCTGCAGGATCAGTCCTGCACTGAATTTTTCTTTTTTCTTTTTATTCCTTACCATATTTTGTGAGAATCTTCCTGTATTTCAAAATGAGAGACAGTCAGCCAGATTTCAGGAGGCTTCTGTGCAATTCAATGTTTTTGTAGATGTAATTCTTTGTGTATTTGTGGGAGAGGTCAAGCTGTGAGTCTGTCTACTCTGTCATTTTGGCTCCTTCAAATTTTAAAATAGGGCTAGTTCTTTCTTAATTACTCTCAACAAGCTGTTGTAGTTTCCAGCGTACATGTCTTGTAATTTTTCCTTGCCTCTATTGGATGCTGATTCAGAACATACACAACCTTCTGGAAAAACATGTCCCACCCTGCCATTTGCTGCCAACTAGCTGGCCTGTGTCTGAGTCACCAAAAGGTTTTGTTCTTTATCTGATTCTTAATTCTTTAGAATTTATCATTTTACTCTCATAAATGATGATTGTACTTGTAACAAATACTTTAAATAAAAATAATAAACTTTATGCTGTGGATGCAATATGAATGAATCTCAAGTAACATATGCTTTAAATACCTTAGAATTAGTAAAGCAATATAGATACATTATGAACACTTGAAATGTTGCCTAAAGGAAAAGTGCAGAGATTTGCAAATCCCACACCCAGAAGTGACCGTCATGAATGGCTTGGTGAACATCTCTCAGTCTCTATCTCTCTTATTCTCTCTGCCTCTGTCTCTCACACACCACAAGATTCATTTACATCTATGATGATTTGACACATATGTGGTCATAGATGGAATCTGGGATGTAGATGATGGATTAACAAGCATCCAAACTGAGGGCTTCCTTGACATCAGGTAAAGACCTAGCAGTCATTTTTCCAGCTGCACAACAATCATTCCTCCATGTGAACCAGAACTGATGAATCCCACCCCCTCTCCATGAACATTAGTGTTGCTTCCAATCTCCTACTAGTTAAACCAGAACTGTGATGAACATCCTTGGAAAGACATCTTTGAAAAATTGTGCAAGAATTTTAGTATGATCAACACTAAGCATCGGCACTACTCGGAAAGGGGTGAACTTGTGGAACTGTAATTCATCCTGCATACTCTTCTCCCAGAGAGGAGTGTCTGCTCACTCTTCCCTCCAGGGTATCTACTGTGGCCTCTGCCTCCTCATGTTGTCACTAGAGCTGGTTGTCACCAGGCTAAAGTCCTGCCAGTGTGATGGTAACCAATGCTGTCTCCAAAGTGTGTACATCTGTGTGCATCCTCACTTGAGAGGTCAAGCACCTCTAATATACACTGGCCACCTGCATTGCCTCTTGTTGGAATTGCATGTGTTTGTTCTGTTTCTGTTTAGAACACAGTGTTTCAAGAAGTTTTTGGACCACAGGGATGTGAAACCTTTCTCTGACTTTAGGTTATGAAAAATGATTTTTCCAGGTTGTGGTTTGTCTTTCATGGCTTTTGAATATTATTATTTTTTATTTTGTAGGTTATGTTTTGCCACAGGAAGAGCTAAGCATCTCCCTTCTGGCTCTGGTTTCACACATAGAATAGCAGTGCCTATCTCGAGATTATGCACATAGTTACTAAATTTTTCATTTTGTACATCTCATGTTTAATCCACCTGGGTTTCCCTTTCAAATAACCAAAATGCTACTTCAAGTAAAAAAAAAAAAAAAACACCAGTCCCTTGTTAAAATATGAGAGCAGACACAAACAGCCATCTTTTGTATGATTTCATTGATAGGGAACATCCAGGGTAGGGAAAGACACACAGAAAGAAATAGGATTAGGGCTTGTCAGGGGCTGGGGGAGGGAGAAAAGGGAATATGTGCTTTGGATACAGGGTTTTATTATGAGGAAAGAAACAGTCTGAAACTAGACAGTGATGATGGTTACACAGCATTGTGAATGCACTTAATGCTCCTGAATTGCACAATTTAAAATGGAAAAACATCTAAATTTTATTATTGTAAACTTAAAACATAAAAAAGATGATACTCTAAATGACATGAAAGAAAACAAGGAAATTACAGAAAAAACAAACAAAAATGATGCCAGGAGAAGGGAAGTAAATTTTGGGTCTGGGAGTGGGTTGATTCTGAGAATTAGATGACAGTGTTGGTGTTTGCAGAGGCATCTCAGACCCTGAATTGGCTCTGGGTCTCATAGAAGTGTGTGTGTAGGTGCAGGAGGAGCTACAAGATCAGGCTCAGGGTCTCCCTGCAGGACTGGTAAAGTAACCTGTCTCTAGGTCTCCTGTAGGGCTAGTCTTACAGTCTCCCTGCAGAGCTGGTGGGATGTGACACGGTTCTGTGTTTTTTGCAGGTGCAGGTTCGGGTTCCCCTGCAGGGTTGGTAGAATGGGACCCAGTCCTGTGTCTCCTGCAGGATCCAGCTCAGGATCTCATGCAAGACCAGGCTCAGGGTCTCCTTGTAAGGCTTGTGGAATGAGACTCCATCCTTTTTCTCCTGCAGCAGCAGATTCATGGTGTCCCTGCAAGGTTTTTCAATTTCACCCTACTCTGTATCACCTGCAGGAGCAGGCTCAGACTGTCCCTGCTGGGTTGATGGCATATGACCCATCTCTGATTCTCTGGCAGAAGCAGGCTCAGGGTCCCTCTACAGGGCTAGTCAATTTTGTTCCAGTCCTAGGTCCCTTGCAGGTGCAGGATTGGGGTCTTCTTTCAGGGCTGGTGAAATGTGACTCAGCTGTTGGTCTCCTGCAGAAACAGGCAGAGTTTCTCCCTGCAAGCCTTGTGGAATGAGACCCAGTGCTGGGTCTCCTACAGGAGCATGCTCGGGGTCTCTATGCAGGGCTAGTGGAATTGGACCTGGCTAATGGTCTCCCTGCAGTCCTGTTGGAATTGGTCCAATTCTTGGGTGTCTTGAAGGTGCAGGCTCTAAGTCTCCCTGCATTGCTGGTGAAATGTGAGCCAGTTCTGGTTCTCCTGAAGGAACAGTCTCAGGGTTTCCCTGCAAGGCTGGTGGATGGGACATAGTCCTGGGTATCCTTGAGGAGCAGGCTCTGGTTCATTTTAGAGCTGTTGCAATATGACCAATCTCAGGTTCTCCTGCAGGAGTAGGCTCGGGGCCTTCCTACAGGGCTAGTGGAATTGGACACGGCTCATGGTCTCCCTGCAGTGCCATTGGAATTGGTCCAATTCTTGGGTCTTTTGAAGGTGTAGGTTCTAAGTCTCCCTGCATTGCTCATGGAATGTGACCTGGCTCTGGGTCTTCTGCAGGAGCAGGCTGATAAATTACCTGTAGGGCTGGTGGAATGTGACATGGCTCTTAGTCTCCTGCCAGAGCTGATTCAGGGTCTTTCCACAGGGCTGGTAGAATTGGCCCCAGGCCTGGGTCTCCTGCATGTGCAGGCTCAGGTATCCCTGCAGGGCTTGTGGAATGTGACTGGGTTTCTGTTTCCTTCAGGGGCAGGCTCAGACTCTCCTTGCAGTGTTGCTGGAATGGCACATGGCTCTGAGTTTCCTGTAACAGCAGTCTTATGTTCTTCCTACAGGGCTAGTGGAATATGACTCAGACCTTGGTCACTTGCAGGAGCAGGCTAGATTTCTCCCTGCTGGGGTGGTGGAATCAGACCCTGTCCTGGGTCTTCTGCAGAAGCAGGCTCCAGGTCTTCCTGCAGGGCTGTTGGAACATGACCCCATCACTGGTTCTGCTTCAGGAGTAGGCACAGGGTCTCCTTGCAAGGATAGTGTAATTGGACCCAGCTCAGGGGTCACTACAGGGCTGATGGAATGTGACCTGGCTCTGTGGTTCCTGCAAGTGTAGGTTCTGTGTCTCCCTTCAGGGTTGGTTTAATGGGACCCATTCCTGGGTCTCCTGTAGAAGTAGGTTCAGAGTCTCCCTGCAGGGCTGGTGGAATGGGACCCATCTCTGGGTCACCTGCCAGAACAGATTTGGACACTACCTTCAGGCTGGAGGAATTGGGCCTGTTCTTGCATTTCCTGCAGGAACAGGCCTTGGGTCTTCCTGGAAGAATACTGTAATATGACCCATCTCTGGTTCTCTTGCAGGAGAGGCTCATGGTCTCCCTAGAAGGTTAGCAGAATTTGTCCCATTCCTTGGTCCAAGGCTCAGGGTATCCCTGCAAGGTTGGTGGAATGGGACCTAGTCCTGTGTCTCCTGCAGCAGCAGGTTCTGTTCTCTTTGCAGGGCTGGTGGAATGTGACTCCACTCTGTAGTATTTTTTGCAGATGCAGGCTTAGGGACCCCACCAGAACTGATGGCTCTTAGTCTCCTATGGGAGCAGGTGAGGGATTCCCTGCAGAGCTGGTGGAATTCGTCCCAGTCCTTGGTCTCTTGCAATTGCAGACTCAGTGTCTCCCTGCAGGGTTTGTGGAATATGACTTGGCTGTGGGTATCCTGCAGGAGCAAGCTCAGTGTTTCCGTGCAGGGTTGGTGGAATGAGATCTAGTTCTGTCTCTCCTAGAAGAGGAAGCGGGGTTCTCCCTGGAAAGGCTGATGGAATTGGACTGGGATGTCTGTCTCCTGCAGGAGCAAGCCTAGGGATTACCTGCAGAGCTGGTAGAATGTCACACAACTCTTGTTCTTCTGCGGGAGCTGGCTCATGTTCTCTGTGAAGGGCTTGGTCTCCCCCAGGAGCAGGTTTGTAGTCTCACTACAGGGCTGGTGTTATGTGACCCACTCTGTTTTCTGCAGATGCAGTCTCAGTGTTTGACTGCAGGTTTGGTGGAATGGGACGAAGTCCTGGGTTTCCTGGAGTAGCAGGCTTACAGTCTCCCTTCTGGGATATTGGAATGTGACCCAGTCATCTGTTTCCTGCTGAAGTGGCCTCAGGATATCCCTGCAGGGCTGTTGGAATTGTACCTCGCTCTGTATCACCTGCAGGATCAGGTTTGTGCTCTCCCAGCAAGGCTGGTGGATTTGGACCTATTCCTGGGTCTCCTACAGGAGCAGGTTTTCAGTCTTCCTGCAGGGCTTCTGGAATATGACATATCTCTAATTTTCCTGCAGGATCAGGCTTGTGGGTCACCCAGCAAGGCTAGTGGAATTGGACCCACTTCAAGGTCTTCGTGCAGGGTTGATGGAATGGGACCCAGTCCTGGGTCTCCTGCAGGAATTGGCTCAGTGTCTCCCTGCAGAACTGGTGAAATTAGACCCATTCCTGAGTCTCCTGCAGGAGGAGGCCCTGCATCTTCCTGGAGGGATGGTGGAATATGACAGAGATCTGGTTCTCCTGCAGGAATAGGCTCAAGGTCTCCCTACAAGGCTAGTGGAATTGGACACATTCCTGGATCCATTGCAAGTGAAGGCTTGGGGGTCTTCCTACAGAGCTGGTGGAATGTGATTTGGCTCTGAGTCTCCTGCAGGAGTAGGCTCAGGGCCTCCTTGAAAGATTGGTGAAATGGGACACAGTGCTGTGTCTCCTGCAGTAGCAGGCTCAGGTTCTCCCTACAGTGTTGGTAAAATTGGACCTGGCTCCAATTCAACTGCAGTAGCAGACTGAAGGTATACCTGCATGGCTGGTTTAGTGTGAAGGAACAGCAAGTCTTAATACATTGGGCCACTCCTGGTAAAACTATAAAAAGGGCTTGGTGCATGGTCTCTTGTATTGTCTGAAAAAGCCCCTTGAGATGTGTTGATTATGATGACCTCTTCCAAGAACTTGAACACTTATAGAATCTCTGCCAACTCATCTTGTTTAGACTGAAGGAATCTGCCTTTCATCAGTTCTTGGAATGGGGATCAACACAAAATGAAAGAGGGAAGAAAAAATTACCAATCTATCTATTAAGAAATCAGCTGAAGACATTAGAAAGTTCTCTTGCAATGCACTTGTTTCTATTTTGGTGCATTTAGAATCATTTCTTTATTATCAACTTTGGCCATTTAAGTTAGAATATATATTGTTGTAGGCCTACTGGGGTTCATTATGCTTGGACCCTCTGTGCTTCCTGTGTTAAGATAGCTGGTTCTATCTTTGGTTTAAGAAAATTTCAGTCTGATTTCTTCAAATATCTTTTCAAACCATTTGTCTTTCTTCTTTTCCATGTGGGATCCCTATGAGTCATAGACTGGTATGTTTTCTCTTATCCCAGGTTTCAGTTGCATTGCTTGCATTGGTTTTCAATTGCTTTTCTATGTCGTGTTCTGACTGACTGATTGCGGTTATCCTGCTTTCGAAGTCACTTATTTGTTCCTCTGCATTATCTAGTCCGATTTGGACTGTCTTTAGCTTAGCTATTCTCACCATTGAGTTTTCTGATTATATTTGGCTCATCTAAAGTGTTTCTCTTTCCATTTATACTAGCCTGCATTTGTACTCATAGACTCAAGATTTCCTTCAGTGTTTTAATGTACTCCCTTTTCAAGTCATGTTCTAGTAAATTTTGGTGGTCTAATACATTGGATGTTCTTTCAGGAGACTCCTGTCTTTTGAAAATTTGGAATGGTTCTTTTAATTTTATTATATCTCTCTATCGCTATGGGTTAAGGATTATCAGTTATCTATTATAGACTTGAACAGCTTTTGTAAGTGAAATCATTTCTGTGCACATTTAATATTAATGCTGTGAGGATTGTTTTTGGTATGTAATGATGCCATGCATTCCTTCTGTGTCTGTTGCCTGTTATATCTATGATTGCTAGTGTGGTTTTTGTTGTGGTGAATACAACCTATTCTAGTAAAGTTAGCAGAGTGTCATTTTGCTTAAATGCTTATCATAGCTCTGACAGTCCTGGGACTAGTAATTTTTGCTGGAATAGAGGCTTCCAAATGGTTTCTGGGCTGCCGGCTGGATATGTGGATAGGGAATGGTTCCAATACACTCTCATGAAAGTGCATTCATCCTTACTATTGCCACGGAAAAGTCAAAATTTTATAATGGGTTCCCTCAGGTTCTCTGCAAACAAAAACAAAAGTGGAAACAAATCTAATGATGTCACACATTAGAACCTGTTGAAGCGTGCAGTGCCACAGTTGGGTCCTTAGTGTAGTACTGGGTCAGCACCACAACTATTGTTGCATTAGCATGTGGTAGTCACGTCTGATGGAAAGGCTTCAAATTCACATATTGTTCAGCAGATCTCTGCTCCAAGAACTCTTGCAATAAGGCATTGGAACTCAAAGGCAAGCATGGGGCATTTCAAAAACCTCTGCTTTGGACAATAAGAAATTTCAATCCTGCCTATGAAAGTTGCAGATCCTTGGGCTATAGAATCTGATTTCAACAATAAATTGCCCTGGATTCTAGAAACTAGATGAAGATGGCTCTGAATGAGACCCATTTCTCCTTTATGGAGAAAATGAGCAATTATACTGTGGATGTGGAAAGACTGTGACTAAGGCCCTGGGTTACTAAGCTAATTCACAACACATATGCCAGCAGATTTAATATTAAGAGAGGACCCAGGCAGATCTGTTCTCTAGATAGTACCAACCACAGACCAAAACAATCTCCAAACCCCTGGGAATAAATTTGTGACATCAGCCACAGCCCTAACACACAGATTCCACAGGCACTCCTAGCTCAAAATTAACAGGTGGAGTATTGGTCTGGGAATGAATTGCAGAGAAATTTTGTGATTATTGCTTTCAGATATGTCAACCAAACGTCCACTATGCACTCTTTTAACCCTCAGCACATTGTCTTCCGTCTCAAATGACCTGTCCACTTTAGAGTGTGCATTCCAGTAAAACACAGTTTCCCCTTTACTGCTCCCTCACCAAAGGTCAGGTCCTGCACTGATTTCCATTCTCTAATTTGCCTTCTACTCTTTCCAGGTTATGTGAGAATTCTTTCTGACTTTTGAAGTAAGAGATGTTTGGGCATTATTCAGCAGGGTTCCTGGGCCAAGGGCTGGGAGAGTGTATGTTTATCTTGCTGTATACATGGGAGAGAGTGAGCAAAGTTTGCACTGGTACTCTGCCAGTTTGGCATGGATAAATTAACACAATTTAGTCATAACTCACAGACACTTGATTCTTGTTTAGCTAATTTTCTGTATATCAATTGTGGGAGGATGTGTCCGAAAACTCCAGGTCTGACAATGTGTTCATACCTCATTGCAGACTTTCAAATAATAAACAGAATTAAATTACATACATGGGAAATGTATCAAAATAAATACAGTTTTAGAAACATACTAAATCTAACTATAAGACAGAGTTGCCAAATTTAGGTACCAGCTTGAAATATCCAAATAAGAAAAATGCCCAGAAAATATAAATTAGCAGCCAAAAGTCAAGAAGGAGGCAGGTCAACAGTTTTCTCTTGGTGCCTCCAGCACTAACAGAAACAATGAAATTATTCTTAGAACCATTAACAACCACAACCCTAGGTTTCCATTGTGCATGTGGTGCCCTTTCCTAATAATGCCACATAATGGTCAATGTTGGCGATTCAAGGGGAAAAATTATTATTTAGGAAACCACAAAGAAACCCAAACTATGTATTTTTACATAGGCTTGGTTTCAATAGCACTTAGAGATATTATAGATATGAGAACACTGCCGCAGCTTTGCTAGGCTATTGAGAATCATGTGCTCTTCTATCAAAGATGAGAATGTTTAATTGACTAATTATGTTGAGAAAAGCAATTTAACCCAAAAAATACAGCAATCACATTATATCCTGCTCCTGGGACTTGACAAAAGGGAAAAGACGGTCCACAAAAGAAGTGTCACTACATATCTATGCCAACAATTACACTTCATTTCAATAACTGAATTATAATAGTTACAAATACTGTTTTGAAAAAATGAGGATAAATAAATATCCAAATTCAGGCAAAAAATTCACTCACTTACAAAACTCCCTTCACACCAAAGTAGACATAAGCCCAGCATTTGCTGAATTTAGGGGAAGATCATCATTTCAAGGTGTGAGCGAAGAATTCAATACCAATCTATTTTAGTCGAGAGTAGTTGACAATGGAGGAGTTCACTGTTGTGCACAGAATGTGAAGGAGGAGGAACTCTGATACAAGGAGGGGCTTGCTCAGCTCCTACTGGCTTCATTGCAACTCAAGTGCTGATTCTTTGAAATGGATACATGAGGGGAGGGGAGGGAAGAGCAAGTGCTTGGTACCAAGGGCCAACCCTGGGAAAAGGCTTACCTGTGCTTCGTGCTTGGTCGTCTGAGTGGTTTATAAATGCCCCTTGGGACTTGTGGATTCTCACGACCTCTTCCAAGAACATGAGCGCTTTTATCATCTCTGCCATCTCTTCTCTTTTAGACGTCAGTAATCTTGGACCCGTTCTTGGAGCAGAGAATTGAGTACCTTCCTAAAGTGCACGTTGACACTCCATATGTTTCTGCCAGTATCAGCGAGGTTCAATATGTCTCATGAATGTCTTTTGAGCCTGGTATTCTCAACAGAAGTCTCCATGCCAGTATTCTCCATTGTAGCAGAACAACTCTCATCAATGTGTTCGCATCTCACCTCAATTCGTGCAGCCAGCTTTTCTGCCAACTTCCTTCATGTCTCCTATAAAGTCAAATTCTAAAGGACAGGGCAAGTCTGAAAGTACCTCGGAGCCTCACCTGTAAGCTGATGACAGGCAGATCTTCCACTATCTGCCCTTTCAGATTCTGGAAACTGACCCGTGAACTCAGGCCATTGCGCAGCACGAGTATCTCGAACTTAAACAGATTCCAGAAAAAGAGACTTAAGCCAAGCTCCATAGAGGGCGGTACCGCCTCCATGACACTGATCCACCCACAGAATTCTGCCCAGTTACCTTGGATCCACCAGCCACAACAATCCTGGCGGAACACACCAAGATTCCACCTGGAATCCAACCTGTAACTGCCATCCCCAATGGTTGCTGCATCTTGTCAGTGTTGGGGGAGGGGCTGCATCAGACGAGAGGTTCCAAAGGTAAATGTGATTCTCTCCATTAGCGTCCCATGATCAGTTTTTTCTTCCCTCTATTCTTTTGTACAGATCTGTATACACAGTACAAACGGAGGGAATTCTGTCCATGTTAAGTTTATGGTTTCACACGTCTTTAAACTTTCTAACAGTTAACATTACACAAAGACCCACTATAAGAATCTTTTGTTTGTGTAATATCCATTCACCCACAATGCATATCCATCTGTTGCTTTTCTGCTGAAATACACACTCTCTCAGAACATGGATCCATTTGTTTCATGGTGGCTGAAATTCCTAGAAGTGAAACCAATCCCAATGTGCACTTTCCTGTCTGTCTCTTTTGCTCTTAGTACAGTTTTGCAGAGCTACTTGTCTTTGTTATAGGTGTATGCCATTTATTCTCTACGTAGTGTTGAATATGCCATTCATTGATCCTGTTGGAAGACTTCTAATCCTATATCACGGACTATGACTCCATCTTATTCAAAATCGGCATTTGGGTTAGGTCACGATATGCTCTTTTGAATCAATATTTATGAATATTAATGCACACGTCTGTGTTCTGAATACATGTGTGTTGATTACATGCAAGCCTCGATACTGGGTCAATGCAGGCTGAATGATCCTTGACATCACTTTGAGTAATTTATTTTGAATTATCATGTTTCCTTTGGATAGATGTCAGCCAACCGTACACTTTTTGTGTTTATTTGTTTGACTGTTTGCTTGTTCTTTGTTTTGCAAACACATTACGCCATGAATCTCTCCGTTTGCTTCAGAGAGTTATGTAAGATGATTTACTTAGTATAGTGCAGAAAATCACCTATGATTTCCTGCTCCCCACTTCCATCTTCAGGATTTTGATTTCCTCATTGCCTTCTTGTTTATTCTTTGCAACTCTTTGCTCTTCTTGCATTTCCAATAATGGTTTTCTTATTTACATTTCTACTTGCTACTTTTCGATTCAGGGTGGAATTCTCAATCTTCCTTTAAGGCTAAGTTCCTAACTGCTGAATTCTTCTAAGTTTTGCCGGTCTGTGAAATTATCTAGCTCTGCCTTTAATAGGAATGGCAGTCTTGTAGCATAGGCTACCATAGATTGCAGCTTTTTCTTATTCAGGATTTGGTCTATGTCCTGTCACTCCTTCTATCCTGCAATATTCCTTTCGAAATATAAGCTGAAACCCCTCTGGAGGTAGTGTTGTGACTAAGTTGTTTTCCTCTAGATGCATTTAAAATCACTCGGTAGATCATGAACTTTGTTGATTTGAATAATACTGCTGAATGTAGGTGTATTGGGTTTCCAACTCCTTTGGTATGTGTACTTTCTGATTTCGTATACCTCATTCTTTCTTGTCTTTCAGCAAGTTACAGTCTGATTTTTCTACAAATATCTTTTCAGACTTTTTTGTTAATCTTGCTTTTCCATCTGGGACTCTTACGAATCTTACTCTTTCATGCTTTGTCTTACCCCAGGCTTCAACAGCAAAGTTTGCATTGGGTTGCACTTCTTTTTCTATGTCTTCTTCTGATCGAGGGATTTCTGTTCCCCTGTCTTCAGTCTTTCACAAGTCCGTCTGCATTATCAAGTCTGCTTTGGACTGACTTTAGCACTGATATTATCTCATCCTTGAATTTTCTGGTATTATTTGGCTCGTTTTTAGAGTTTCTCTTCCCCTTTCCTGGATAACTGCCTTTTGTGATTCTGAGACACTGTTGTACTTCATGTTTTCCTCACCTCCGTTTTCAATACATGCTCTGGTAGCGTTTTGCAGTCTAGATGTTTGAAAGCTTATTTTTTGGGCCTTCAAACTCTTTGAAACTGAAAATGGTACTTCCTGTTTCTTTTACTCTACTTCTTTATCTCTACTGGTCAAGTAATATCAGATATCTAATATAGATTTATAGGGCTTTGTTAAGTGAAAATTTTAGACCATTGGGTGTACAAAGTTCCATGATATTTCTGTGAGGACAATTTTCCCTAGGCATTGATGCCATGTCCTGTTCCTGTGTGTGTTGTCTGGTATATCTCTAATTGCTGGTGTTGCCTTTGTTGTGATGAACAAACCATATAATTTCAATTAGTAAAACTTCGTTTTATTGCACTTACCTCACATTTCTGAAAGTGCAGAGTACAATTCCTGTTCTGGAAATGAAGCTTAAAGATTTTCAGCTCGGCATTCTGCTGTATGTCATATTGGAGTCTTTCCAAAACAGCAAATTGAGAGTGCGCTTGTGCTTTCTATTGCCATGGGAATGTCCCAACGTTACCAGTTCTTCCCAGAGCTCCTCTGTCTACAGAAACACCAGTGGAAGCATATGTATGGATGTCATACATCAGGGCCTGCTGGAATGATCCCGCAGACCAATCTTTGTGTCCTCTGTGCAGTACCATGTCAGTGCCATCCAAAATGTAGCATCTGCATTTGGGAGATAATGCTGAAGGAAATGCTTCAACTTCTCACGTTGTGGACTTTGACCACTCTTCCTTGATCACTCATCCTTGGGTCATGGGTGAACGAATGCAACCACAGAGCTGTACTGAATTCTCTTCCTCAAACCAATCCATAATCCCTGTCCAGGTTATGACTGTAGCAGATCCTAAAGCTTTTAATACTGATTTCAAACCCAAGGGCCACTGAATCCCTCAGACCAGATGCACGACATCTCTGAGCCCCACACGTGCTCTATTGGCAAAATGCCAAATTGATCCTGGGCCTGCAAGATGCAGTGGATGTGGCCATGGCACATATTGAAAAACTCAACCTCACACGCCAATGTGGTTGCTTTCTTAATGGGGTAACAGGTCGGTTTGCTCTCTTGATAGAACCCACCACAACCCACAATGCACTCCAGATCCCTGAGACTCAGCGTGTGCCATTATCTGTAGCTCTATAACTCATTTTCTGCTGCCTCTGCTGGCTCAAATTTGGCAGATCGGATCTTTGTCTCAGAATCAATTGTGAGAATATTTTGTGCTGATTTCTATGAGTTACGTCATCCAAGCATCTGCTGTGCACTCTTCTAACACTCAGCGCATTACCTACAATCCCATCTGTGCTGTCCGCTTGAGAGTGTGCGTCCACGTAAAACAGAGTTTAACCTTTGCTGCTCCATCAGCAGGGGTCAGATCCTGCACAGATTTCCATTCTCTACTTTGCCTTCTCCTGCTTCCAGGTTTTCTGAGGCCTCATCCTGTCTTTGGACGTAACAGGCCACACTTTGGAAAGTGTCCTGTGCCAAGGGCTGGGTGAGTGGATGTTTACATTGCTGTGTACATGGGTGGGAGTGAGCGCAGGTTGCACTGGTTCTCTGCCAACTGGGCATCGATAAATCAACACTTTACAGATATAATTCACAGAATTGTGATGCTTGTTTAGCTCTGTTTAATATGCAGCCATGGTGGGAGGGTTTGTTCTTAGCCTCCAATTTTCACATTGTGTTGATAACTCAGTTGCAGTTTTTAAGAAGGTTAATAGAATTGATTTACATGTTTTGGGATTTATAAGAAAATGAAGGTAGATTTTGAGACATACTAAATCCACCTAGATGCCAGACCTATCAATTTTGTAACATTATGTCAACTATAAGAAAAATATAGACAGTTATAAAGTAAAATCGCTATCCAATATGTTGAAGGGGATATGTCAACTCTTTATTGTTGAAAACAACACCAACCGGAACCATGAAGTACCTATTGGAACCACGAAATAACCGAGAACCTGGGTTTCCCTTGTGCATGTGGTTCCCTTTACTCCCAATGACACATACTGGCCAATGTTGGCATTTCAAGGGGTAACATTCCTCTTTAGGAAAATACAAGAAAAACCAAACAAAATTATACATTTAGGCTTGATTCCAAGGCACCTAGAGGCATTTTAGCTATGAGAACCCTGCTGCAACTATGCTAGGCAATTGAGAACCAGGTGTTCTTCTATCATTGATGAGAACGCTTAATCATCCGATCATATTGGGTAAATCAATTTCACACAACCAAGTGTGCACCCCCATGATATCTTGCACCCAGAGCTTGTCTGAAGGGAAAGACGCCCCACATAACCTGTGTCTTTAATGTCTTTCACGACTTTTACAGTTCAGTTCACTATCTGACTTATAATATTTGACTATACTGTCTTGAAATACTGATGCCTAATACATATTCAAGTTCAGTCAAAGATTCCCCTCACATACCACACTCCCTTCACCTGAAAAAGACTTAACCACAGCATTTGCTGAATCTACGGGAAGGTCATCATTTCTTTGTGTGAGCTGAGTATTAAATACCTATCTATTTTAGTCGAGAGTATTTGACTTTTAAGTAATTCAGCATTCTTCACAGAGTGTGAAGTTGGAGGAACTCTGATTCTAGGAGGGGCTTGCTCTTCTCCTACTGGCTTCATTGCAGCTCAGGATCTGATTCTTTAAAATGGATGACTGAGTGGAGGGGTGGGAAGTGCAAGTGCCTGATAGCTATGCCCAAACCTGGGAAAAGGCTTACCTGGGCTTGGTGCATTTTGGTCTGAATGGTTTGTAAATGCCCCTTGGGACCTGTGGATTCTCATGACCTCTTCCAAGAACATGAGCGCTTTTATCATCTCCACCATCTCTTTTCTTATAGACATCAGGAATCTTGGACCCGTTCTTGAAGCAGGGATTTGAGTAACTTTCTCAAGAGCACGTTGACACTCCATATATTTCTACCAGTATCACCGAGGTTCAGTAGTTCTCATGAAAGAATTTCGAGTCTGGAATTCTCTAGAGAAGCCTCCATGCCGGTATTCTCCATTGTAGCAGAACAACTCTCATCAATATGTTCGCATCTCAGCTCAATCCATCCAGCCAGCTTTTCTGCCAGGTTCTCTTCGTGTCTCCCATAAAGTCGACTTCAACAGGACTTGGCAAGTCTGGAAGTAACTCAGCCTCACCAGTAAGCTGATGACAGGCAGATATTCCACTGTCTGCCTTTTCAAATTCTGGAAACTGACCCGTGAACTCAGGTCTTTGGGCAGCAGCAGGAACTCAAAGTTGCACAGCTTCCCGAGCAAAACACCAAAGCCAAGCTCCACAGAGGGCGGCAGACCCTCCATCACACTGATCCACCCACAGAATTCTGCCCAGTTACCATGGATCCACCAGCCACAACAAGCCTCGCGGTACACAGCAACATTCCATCTGGAATTGCATCCGGTAACTGCCATCCCCAATGGTTGCTGCATTTTTTCAGTGTTGGGGAGGGGCTGCATTAGAGTAGAGGTTCCTAAAGGAAATGTGATTCAATCCACTGGCGTCCAATCGTCCTTTTTTCTTCCCGCTTTCCTTTGGTCCAGACTGTATACACAGTACAAACGGAGGGAAGTGTGTCCATTTTTAGTTTATGTTTTCAAACGTCTTGATACTTTCTAAAAGTTCACAGTACACGGAGACCCACTAAAGTAAAGTCATGTTTGTGTAATATCCATTCACCCAGAATACATATCCGTCTGTTGCTTTCTGCTGAAACATCCACACTCACAGAACATGGATCCATTTGTTTCATGGGGGCTGAAATTCCTCGAAGTGAAACAAATCCCAATGTGCCCTTTCAAGTCTGTCTCTTTTGCTCTTAGTACAGTTTTGCAGAGCTACTTGTCTTTGTTATAGGCTTATGCCATTTCTTCTCTACGTAGGGTAGAATATGACATTCGTTCATCCTGTTGGAAGACTTGTAAGCCTATATCACGTTCTATGAACCAATCATATTCAAAACCGTCATTTGGGTTGGCTCACGATATGCACTTCTGGATAAGTATCTATGAATAGTAATGCACGAGTCTGTTTTTGGAATTCAAGTGTGTTGTGTACATGCTAACAGCGATAATAGGTCGATGGGTGCTGAATGATTCTTGACATCACTTTGAGTATTTTGTCTTCAATAATCATGGTTGTTTGGTATATGTCAGCCAACTGTAACCTTTTGGTGTTTGTTGGTTTGTCTGATTGTTTGGCTAACACATTAGGCCATGCAAATCTCCATTTGCTTCAGAAAGTCATGTAAGCTGATTCACTTAAGATAGTGCATAAAATCAACTATGATTTCCGGCTACTCTCTCCCATCTTTAGGATTTTGATGTCCTCCTTGCCTTCTTCTTCTTACTTCTTTGCAAATGAGGCTCTTCTTGCATTTGCAATAATGGTTTTGTTATTTCCATTTCATCTTGCTACTTTTCTACTCAGGGTAGGATTCTCAATTTTTGTTTTAGGATCACTCTCAAACTGCTGAATTCTTTTAAGGTTTGCCGGTCAGTGAAATTCCCTAGCTCTGCCGTTGTTATAAAAGGTGGTCATTTGGCATACACTACCCAAGATTGCAGCTTTTTCTCATTCAGGATATGGTCTATGTCCTGGCACTCCTCCCCGTGCTGCAAAATTTCTGACTAGCTATCAGCTGAAACCCCTCTGGAGGTTCTGCTGTGACTAAGTTGCTTTCCTCGAGGTGCATTTTACATCACTGGGATGATCATGAAATTTGTTTGTTTGAATTCTACAGCTGCTTGTTGGTCTATTGGTATTCCACCTCTTTTGGACGCTGTGTACTTCCTGAATTCGTATACATGATACTTTCTTGGCTTTCAGCAAGTTTCATTCTGATTTTTCTACAAATTCCTTTTCAGAATTTATTATTTTATCTCTTGCTTTTCCATTTGGGAATCCTATGAGTCCTATTCTTACCTGCTTTGTCTTAACCCAGGATTCAACATTGATGTTAGCGTTGGTTTGCACTTGCTTTTCTGTGTCTTCTTCTGATGGAAGTATTTCAGTTCCCCTGTCTTCACAGTCATTCACGAGTCCCTCTGCATTATGTAGTCTGCTTAGGATTGACTTTAGCCCAGTTTTTATCACATCCATTGAGTTTTCTGATACTATTGGGTTCTTCTTTAGAGTTTCACTTCCCCTTTTCTGGTATTCTGCCTTTTGTGATTCTGAGGCATGGTGGTTCATCAGTGTTTTCCTCACCTCCATTTTCAGAGCTTGCTCTGGTATCGTTTTGCCGTTTAGTTGTTTGAAAGCTTATTTTTTGGGCCTTTAATCTCTTTGGAACTGAAAATGGATCTTCCTGTTTCTTTTACTATGCTTATTTTATTCTACAGGTCAGGTAATATCATGTATCTAATATAGACTTATAGGGCTTGTTTAAGTGCAAACTTTAGACTCTTTGGTGTACGCAATTCCATGGTATTTCTGTGAGGACAATTTTCCCTAGACCTTGATGCCATGCCCTGTTCCTGTGTGTGTTGTCTGGTATATCACTAAATCCTGGTGATGCCTTTGTTGTGATGAACACACCATAATGTTTCAGTTAGTTCAACCTCATTTTTATTACACTAATCTCACAATTCTGAAAGGGCGCAGGGCAATTCCTCTAGTGGAAATGAAGCTTCTATAGGTTTTCAGCTCTGCATTCTTCTGTATGTCATTTTGAAGTGTCTCCAAAACAGCCAACATAGAGTGCGCTTGTACTTTCTACTGCCATGGGAATGTCCCAATGTTACCAGTTCTTCCCAGAGTTCTCTGTCTACAGAAACACCAGTGGAAGCATATGTATGGATGTCATACTTCAGGGCCTTCTGGGATGATCCCGCAGACTGACCTCTCTGTCCTCGGTGCAGTACCCTGTCAGTGCCGTCCAAAATGTAGAATCTGCATTTGGGTGATAATGCTGTAAGAAATGCTTCATCTTCTCATGCTGTGGACTTTGACCACTCTTCCTAGTTCTCTAATTCTTGAGTAATGGGTTCACGAAAGCAACCACAGAGCTGTTCCGCATCCTCTGCCTCAAACCAGAATTTAATCCCAATCCAGGTTTTGAATGTAGAAGATCCTAAATCTTTTAATACTGATTTGAAACCCAACGGCGCCTGGAACCCTCAGTCCAGATGCATGATACCTCTGATTGTGCCCCACGTGTGCTGTATTGGCAAAATGTCAAATTGAACCCTAGTCCTGCACATGCAGTGGATGTGGCCATTGGACATGTCGATAATCTCAACCTCACGCGCCAGTGTGGTTGCTGTCTCACTGAGGTCACAGTTCTCTTTGCTATCTTGAAAGTGCCCACCAAAACCCACAACGCACTCTAGATCTCTGAGTTGTGCAAGAGCCATCATCCGTAGCCCTATCCTTCTTTTTCCACTGCCTCTGCTAGCTCAGATTTGGCAGCTCGGATCTTGGTCTCAGATTCAATTGTGGGGATATTTTGAGCTGATTTCCTTGAGTTCTGTCAGCCAAGCATCTGCTGTGCACTCTTCTAACACTCAGCGCATCACCTTCAATCCTGTGCCTGCTGCCCGCTTGAGAGTGTGCTTCCACGGAAAACAGAGTTTCACCTTTGATGCTCCATTACCAGAGGTCCGATCCTGCACTGATTTCCATTCTCTACTTTACCTTTTCCTGCTTCCAGTTTTTCTGAGTCCTCAACCTGTCTTTGGAAGTAACAGACCACTCTTAGGCAAGTGTCCTGTGCCAAGGGCTGGGTGAGTGTGTGTTTAAAATATTTTGTGTATGGTAGCTACTGAGAGCAGATTGCACTTGTTCTCTTCCTACTGGGCATCGACAAATCAACACTTTTCACAAATAATTCAGAGAAATTGGATATTAGTTTCGCTCTGATTTCTTTACAGCCATGGTCGGCGGGTTTGTCCAAAGAATCCAGCTTTTACATTATGTTGATAAGGCAGTTGCAGTCTTTAAGAATGTTAATAGTATTGATTTACGTGTTTTCGGATTTATATGAAAGTGAAGTTAGTTTTTGAAAATTACCAAATCAACCTAGAAGCCAGACTTGAAAATTCCTGAAAGATTTTGTCAGCTCTAAGGAAAAAACAGACAGACTCAATGTAAAATAGCTGTCCAAATGTTTGAAGGGGACATGCCAACTCTTTACTCTTGAAGCCTCCAACAACAAAAGGAACAATGAAATACCTATTGGAACCCTGATATAACCCCCAATCTGTGTTTCCCTTGTGCATCTGGTGCCCTTTACTCCCAATGACACATACTACGCAATTTTGGCATTTCAAGGGCTAACATTCCTCTCTAGGAATATACAAGAAAATCTAAACAGAATTTATAGATTTAGGCTTGAATCCAAAAACACCTAGAGGCATTTAACTATGAGAAACCTGCTGCAGCTATGCTATGATATTGAGAACCAGGTGCACTTCTGTCAGTGCTGAGAATGCTTAATCATCCGATCATGTTGGTTAAAGCAATTTAACACAACCAAGTCTGCACCTCCTAGGTAGAGTGCACCCGGGGCTTGAAGGAAGTGAATGACTGTCCACATAACCTGTGTCTTTAATGAGTTTGGCGACTTGTACAGTTCAGTTCACTATCTGACTTCTAATATTTTCCTGTAGTTTCCTGAAAATCTGAGGCCTAATACATATTCAAATTCATTCAATGATTCCCCTCACTTCCCACACTCGTTTCAGCCAAAAGAATACATAAGCCCAGCATTTCCTTAATCTAGGGGAAGGTCATCATTTCATCGTGTGAGCTAAGTATTCAATTCCTATCCATTTTAGTCAAGAGTATTTGACCTTTAAGGAGTTCACTGTTGTTCACCGAGTGTGAAGTAGGAGGAACTCTGATTCTAGTAGGGGCTTGCTCTACTCCTACTGGATTCATTGCAGCTCAGGTTCTGATCCTTTGAAATGGAAGCCTGAGTGGAGTGGAGGGAAGAGCATGTGATTGATAGCTAGGCACAAACCTGGGAATAGGCTTACCTGGGCTTGGTCCATTTCGGTCTGAATGATACATAAATGCCCCTTGGGATGTGTGGATTCTCACGACATCTTCCAAGAACATGAGCGCTTTATCATCTCTGCCATCGCTTCTCTTTTAGACGTCAGGAATCTTGGACCTGTTCTTGGAGCAGAGAATCGAGTAACATTCTCAAGGGCACGTTGACACTCCGTATGTTTCTGTCAGTATCAGCGAGGATCAGTAGGTCTCATGAATGTCTTTCGAGCCTGGTATCCTCTAGAGATATCTCCATGCCGATATTCTCCTGTGTAGCAGAACGACTCTCATCAATGTGTTCGCACATCTCCTCAATCCATGCAGCCAGTTTTTCTGCCAGCTTCTCTTCGTTTCTCCCATAAAGTCGACGTCAACAGGACTGGGCAAGTCTGAAAATACCTCGGAGTCTCACCAGTAAGCTGAAGACAGGCAGATCTTCCACTGTCTGCCCTTTCAGATTCTGGAAACTGACCCGTGAACTCAGGTCTATGGGCAGCAGCAATAACTCGAACTTACTCAGCTTCTCGAACAAAAGACTTAAGCCAATCTCCACATAGGGCAGCAGATCCACAATCAAACAAATCCACCCACAGAATTCTGCCCAGTTACTTTGGATCCATCAGCCGAAACAAGCCTCGTGGTACACACCAATATTCCACCTCGAATCCAACCGGTAACTGCCATCCCCAGTGGTTGATGCATCAAGACTGTGTTGGGGGTGATGCTGCATTAGACGAGAGTTTCCTAAGAGAAATGTGATTCTATCCAGAAGGATCCCAATTTTCCTTTTCTCTTCCCTCTTTCCTTTTGTTCAGATCTGTATACACAGTACAAATAGAGGGAAGAGTGTCCATGATCAGTTTATGGATTCACACCTCTTTAAAATTTCTAACAGTTCACAGTACACAAAGACCCACTCAAGGAAACTCATGTTTGTGTAATATCCATTCACCCAGATTACATATCCGTCTGTTGCTTTCTGCTGAAACACCCACACTCTCAGAACATGGATCCATTTTTTTCATGGGGGCTGAAATTCCTAGAAATGAAACCAATCCCAACGTGCACTTTCCTGTCTGCCTCTTTTGTTCTTAGTAGGGTTTTGCAGAGCTACTTGACTTTGTTATAGGCTTATGCCATTTCTTCTCTACGTAGGGTATGATAAGGCATTCGTTCGTACTGTTGGAAGACTTGTAAGTCTATATCCCGTTCTATGACCCACTCTTATTCAAAATCGTCATTTGGGTTGGGTCACGATATGCACTTCTGGATCACTATCTATGAATAGTAATGCACGCATCTGTTTTCTGAATACAAGTGTGTTGAGTACATGCTAACAGCGATAATAGTTCGATGGGTGCTGAATGATCCTTGACATCACTTTGAGTATTTTGTCTTGAATAATCATGTTTGTTTTGTATATGTCAGCCAACTGTATCATTATGGTGATTGTTTGTATGTCTGATTGTTTGTTTTGCAAACACATTATGCCATGCATCTCTCCTTTTGCTTAAGAGAGACAGTCATGTAAGCTGATTCATTTAAGACAGTGCTTAACATCACCTATGATTTCTTGCTACCCTCTCCCATCTTTAGGATTTTGATGTCCTCCTTGCCTTCTTCGTCTTACTTCTGTGCAAGTCAGGCTCTTCTTGCATTTGCAATAATGGTTTTGTTATTTCCATTTTATCATCCTACTTTTCTACTCAGGGTAGGATTCTCAAATTTTGTTTAAGGATCAGTCTCAAACTGTTGAATTCTTTTCAGGTTTGCCTGTCAGTGAATTTCCCTAGCTCTGCCATTGTTATAAATGGCGGTCATTTGGCATAGGCTACCCTAGATTGCAGCTTTTTCTCATTCAGGATATGGTCTATGTCCTGGCACTCCTCCCCTTGTTGCAAATTTTCTGCCGAGATATCAGCTGAACCCCCTCTGGAGGTTCTGTTGTGACTAAGTTGTTTCCTCGAGGTGCATTTTACATCACTGGGATGATCATGAAATTTGTTTATTTGAATTCTACATCTGCTGGTTGGTCTTTTGGTATTCCACCTCTTTTGGACGCTGTGTACTTCCTGAATTCGTATAGATGATACTTTCTTGGCTTTTAGCATGATTCATTCTGATTTTCTACAAATTCCTTTTCAGAATTTATTATTTTATCTCTTGCTTTTCCATTTGGGAATCCTATGATTCCTATTCCTACCTTCTTTTTCTTAACCCAGGATTCAACAGTGATGTTAGCTTTGGTTTGCACTTGCTTTTCTGTGTCTTCTTCTGATCGAGGTATTTCTGTTCCCCTAAACTCACAGTCATTCACGAGTCCCTCTGCATTATGTAGTCTGCTTAGGATTGACTTTAGCCCAGTTTTTATCTCATCTATTGAGTTTTCTGATACTATTGGTTTCTTCTTTAAAATTTCTCTTCCCCTTTTCTGTTATTCTGCCTTTTGTGATTTTGAGGCACAGTGGTTCATCAGTGTTTTCCTCACCTCCATTTTCAGAGCTTGCTCTGGTATCGTTTTGCCGTCTAGTTGTTTGAAAGCTTATTTTTTGGGCCTTCAATCTCTTTCGAACTGAAAATGGTACTTCCTGTTTCTTTTACTATACTTCTTTTACTCTACAGTTCAGGTACTATCATGTATGTAATATAGACTTATAGGGCTTGGATAATTGCAAACTTTAGACTTTTTGGTGTACGCAATTCCATGGTATTTCTGTGAGGACAATTTTCCCTAAACCTTGATGACATGCCCTGTTCCTGTGTGTGTTGTCTGGTATATCACTAAATCCTGGTGATGCCTTTGTTGTGATGAACACACCATACTGTTTCAGTTAGTAGAACCTCATTTTTATTACACAAATCTCACAATTCTTAAAGGGCGCATGGCGCTTCCTCTTGTGGAAATGAAGCTTCTATATGTTTTCAGCTCTGCATTCTTCTGTATGTCATTTTGAAGTGTCTCCAAAACAGCCAACATAGAGTGCGCTTGTAGATTCTACTGCCAAGGGAATGTCCCAATGTTACCAGTTCTTCCCAGAAATTCTCTGTCTACAGAAAACCACTGGAAGCATATGTATGGATGTCATAATTCTGGGCCTGCTGGAATGATCCCGCAGACGGACCTATGTGTCCTCGGTGCAGTACCCTGTCAGTGCCGTCCAAAATGTAGCATCTGCATTTGGGTGATAATGCTGTAAGAAATGCTTCATCTTCTCATGCTGTGGACTTTGACCACTCTTCCTAGTTCCCTCATTCTTGAGTAATGGGTTCACGAAGGCAACCACAGAGCTGTTCCGCATCCTCTGCCTCAAATCAGACTGTAATCCCAATCCAGGTTATGAATGTAGCAGATCCTAAACCTTGTAATATGGTTTCAAACACAACACCCTCTGGAACCCTCAGTCCAGATGCATGATGCCTGTGATTGAGCCCCACACGTGCTCTACTGGCAGAATGTAAATTGGAAACTGGTCCTGCATATGCAGTGAATGTGGCCATAGGACATATCGATAAACTCAACCGCATGTGCCAGTGCTTTTCTGTCTCACTGAGATCACAGTTTCCTTTGCTCTCTTGAAAGAACCCACCAAAACCCACAATGCATTCGAGACCCCTGAGTCCTGCGAGAGCCATCATCCGTAGCCCTATCCCTCTTTTTCCGCTGCCTCTGCTAGCTCAGATATGGCAGCTCAGATCTTGGTCTCAGATTCAATTGTGGGGATATTTTGAACTGATTTCTTTGAGTTCGGTCAGCCAAGCTTCTGCTGTGCACTCTTCTAACACTCAGCACATCACCTTCAACCCCGTAACTGCTGCCCACTTGAGAGTGTAATTCCACGGAAAACAGAGTTTCACCATTGATGCTCCATTAGCAGAGGTCAGATCCTGCATTTGTTTCCATTCTCTACTTTGCCTTTTCCTGCTTCTGATTATTCTGAGGCCTCATCCTGTCTTTGGAAGTAACAGACCACTCTTAGTCAAGTGTCCTGTGCCAAGGACTGGGTGAGAGTGTGTTTACATTATTTTGTGTATGGTAGCTAGTGAGAGCATATTGCACTGCTTCTCTTCCTACTGGGCATCGACAAATCAACACTTTTCACAAATAATTCACAGAAATTGGATATTATTTTCACTCCGTTTTTTTACAGCCTTCGTCGGATGGTTTGTCCAAAGACTCCAGCTTTGACCTTAGGTTTATAAGGCAGTTGCAGACTTTAAGAAAGTTAACGATATCGATTTACGTGTTTTGGGATTTATATGAAAGTGAAGTTAGTTTTTGAAAATAACCAAATCAACCTAGAAGCCAGACTTGACAATTTCTGTCAGAATTTGTCAGCTCTAAGGAAAAAACAGACAGTCTCAATGTAAAATTGCAGTCCAAATATTTGAAGGGGACATGGCAACTCTTTTCTCTTGAAGTCTCCAACAAAAATAAGGAACATTCAAATAACTATTGGAACCATGAAATAACCCCCAACCTGTGTTTCCCTTGTGCATTTGGTTCACTTTATTCCCAATGACACATACTAGGCAATGTTGGCATTTCAAGGGGTAACATTACTCTCTAGGAATATACAAGAAAATCTAAACAGAATATATAAATTTAGGCTTGATTCCAAAAGCACCTGGAGGCATTTATCTATGAGAAACCTGCTGCAGATATGCTACGATATTGAGAACCAGGTGCTCTTCTATCAGTGCTGAGAAGGCTTAATCATCCGATTATGTTGGGTAAAGCAATTTAACACAACCAACTGTGCACCTCCAAGATATAGTGCACCCGGGGCTTGACAAAAGTGAATGAATGTCCACATAACCTGTGTCTTTAATGTGTTTGGCGAATTTTACTGTTCAGTTCACTATCTGACTTCTAATATTTTCATGTACCCTCTTGAAAAACTGAGGCCTAATACAAATTCAAGTTCATTTAAATATTCCCCTCACTTCCCACACTCCTTTCAGCCCAAAGAATACATAACCCCAGCATTTCCTGAATCTAGGGGAAGGTCATCATTTCATTGTGTGAGCTAAGTATTCAATTCCTATCTATTTTAGTCGAGAGTAATTGACCTTTAAGCATTTCACTGTTGTTCACCGATTGTAAAGGAGGAGGAACTCTGTTTTTAGAAGGGTCTTGTTCTCCTCCTACTGGATTCATTGCAGCTCAGGTTCTGATCCTTTTAAATGGATGACTGAGTGGAGTGGAGGGAAGTGCATGTGATTGATAGCTACGCACAAACCTGTGAATAGGCTTACATGGGCTTGTTGCATTTCGGTCTGAATGATTCGTAAATGCCCCTTGTGATTTGTGGATTCTCACGACACCTTTCAAGAACATGAGCGCTTTATCATCTCTGCCATCTCTTCTCTTTTAGACGTCAGGAATCTTGGACCCGTTCTTGGAGCAGAGAATCGAGTTACTTTCTCAAGGGCACGTTGACACTCCGTATGTTTCTGCCAGTATCAGCGAGGTTCAGTAGGTCTCATGAAAGTCTTTCGTGCCTGGTATGCTCTAGAGATGTCTCCATGCCGATATTCTCCACTGTAGCAGAAAAACTTTCATCAGTGTGTTCGCACATCTCCTCAATCCTTGCAGCCATTTTTTCTGCAAGCTTCTCTTCGTGTCTCCCATAAAGTCGACGTCAACAGGACAGGGCAAGTCTGAAAATACCTCGGAGCCTCACCAGTAAGCTGATGACAGGCAGATCTTCCACTATCTGCCCTTTCAGATTCTGGAAACTGACACGTGAACTCAGGACTTTGGGCAGCAGCATTATCACGAACTTAGGTTCCCGATCAAAAGACATAATCCAATCTCCACATAGGGCAACAGACCAACCATCAAACTGATCCACCCACAGAATTCTGCCCAGTTACCTTGGATCCATCAGCCGCAACATGCCTCGTGGTACACACCAACATTCCACCTGGAATCCAACCGGTAACTGCCTACCCCTCTGGTTGATGCATCAGGACCTTTTTGGGGGTGATGCTGCATTAGACGAGAGTTACTTAAGGGAAATGTGATTTTAACCACAAGGGTCCCAAGGTCATTTTCTCTTCCCTCTTCCTTTTGTTAAGTTCTGTATACACAGTACAAACGGAGGGAAGAGTGTCCATGTTAAGTTTATGGATTCACACCTATTTAAGCTTTCTAACATTTCACATTACACAGACACCCACTCAAGGAAACTCATGTTTGTGTAATATCCATTCACCCAGATTACATATCCTTCTGTTGCTTTCTGTTGAAACACCCACACTCTCAGAACATGGATCCATTTGTTTCATGGGGGCTGAAATTCCTAGAAATGAATCCAATCCCAACGTGCACTTTCCTGACTGTCTCTTTTGCACTTAGTACAGTTTTGCAGAGCTACTTGTCTTTGCTATAGATTTATGCCATTTCTTCTCCACGTAGGGTAGAATAAGGCATTCGTTCATCCTGTTGGAAGCATTCTAAGACTGTATATCGTTCTATGACACAAACTTATTCAAAACCATCATTTGTGTTGGCTCACGATATGCACTTCTGGATCAGTATCTATGAATAGTAATGCACGCGTCTGTTTTCTGAATTCAAGTGTGTTGAGTACATGCTAGCCTTCATAATGGGTCGAAGCGTGCTGAATGATCCTTGAAAACACTTTGAGTATATTGTTTTGAATATTCATGGTTGTTTGGAATATGTCAGCCAACTGTAACCTTTTGGTGTTTCTTTGTCTGATTGTTTGTATGTTTTGCAAACATATTAGGCCATGCATCTCTCCTTTTGCTTCAGACAGACAGTCATATAAGCGGATTCACTTAAGATAGTGCTTAAAATCATCTATGATTTCCAGCTACCCTCTACCATTTTTAAGATTTTGATGTCCTCCTTGCCTTCTTCTTCTTACTTCTTTGCAACTCAGGCTCTTCTTGCATTTGCAATAATGGTTTTGTTATTTCCATTTCATCTTGCTACTTTTATACTCAGGGTAGTATTCTCAATTTTTGTTTTAGGATTAGTTAAAAACTGCTGAATTCTTTTAAGGTTTGCCGGTCAGTGAAATTCCCTAGCTCTGCCGTTGTTATAAACAGAGGCCATTTGGCATAGGCTACCCTAGATGGCAGCATTTTCTCATTCAGGATATGATCTATGTACTGGCTCTCCTCCCCGTGCTGCAAAATATCTGCCGAGATATCAGCTGAAACACCTCTGGAGGTAATGTTGTGACTAAATTTTTCCTCGAGGTGCATTTTACATCACTAAGAAGATCATGAATTTTTTTATTTGAATTCTACAGCTGCTTGTTGGTCTATTGGTATTCCAACAATTTTGGACTCTGTGTACTTCCTGAATTCGTATAGATGATACTTTCTTGGATTTCAGCAAGTTTCATTCTGATTTTTCTACAAAATCCTTTTCAGAATTTATTATTTTATCTCTTGCTTTTCCATTTCGGAATCCTATTAGTCCTACTCTTACCTGCTTTTTCTTAACCCAGGATTCAACAGTGATGTTAGCATTGGTTTGCACTTGCTTTTCTGTGTCGTCTTCTTCTGATGGAGGGATTTCTGTTCCCCTGTTCTCACAGTTAATCACGAGTTCCTCTGCATTTTATAGTCTGGTTAGGATTGACTTTAGCCCAGTTTTTATCTCATCCATTGAGTTTTCTGATACTATTGGGTTCTTCTTTAGAGTTTCTCTTCCCCTTTTCTGGTATTCTGCCTTTTGTGATTCTGAGGCACTGTGGTTCATCAGTGTTTAACTCACCTCCATTTTCAGAGCTTGCTCTGGTACCGTTTTGCCGACTAGTTTTTTAAAAACTTATTTTTTGGGCCTTCAGTCTCTTTGGAACTGAAAATGGAAATTCCTATTACTTTTACTATACTTCTTTTACTCTACAGATCAGGTAATATCATGTATCTTATACAGAATTTTGGGGCTTGGATAAATGCAAACTTTAGACAATTTGGTGTACGTAATTCCATGGTATTTCTATGAGGACAATTTTCCCTAGTCCTTGATGACATGCCCTGTTCCTGTGTGTGTTGTCTGGTATATCTCTAAATCCTGGTGTTGCTTTGGTGTGATGAACACACCATACTGTTTCAGTTAGTTGATCCTCTTTTTTATTACATTTATCTCACAATTCTGAAAGGGCGCAGGGCACTTCCTCTAGTGGAAATGAAGCTTCTATAGGTTTTCAGCTCTGCATTCTTCTGTATGTCATTTGGAAGTGTCTCCAAAACAGCCAACAGAGAGTGCGCTTGTACTTTCTACTGCCATGGGAATGTCCCAATGTTACCAGTTCTTCCCAGAGCTTCTGTGTCAACAAAAACAACAGTGGAAGCATATGTATGGATGTCATACTTCAGGGCCTGCTGGGATGATCCCGCAGGCCGACCTATGTGTCCTCGGTGCAGTACCCTGTCAGTGCCGTCCAAAATGTAGCATCTGCATTTGGGTGATAATGCTGTAAGAAATGCTTCATCTTCTCGTACTGTGGACTTTGACCACTCTTCCTATTTCGCTCATTCTTGAGTAATGGGTTCACGAAGGCAACCACAGAGCTGTTCCGCATCCTCTGCCTCAAACCAGAGTGTAATCCCTATCCAGGTTTGGAATGTAGCAGATCCTAAATCTTTTAATACTGATTTCAAACCCAACGCCCCCTGGAACCCTCAGTCCAGATGCATGATACCTCTGATTGAGCCCCACGTGTGCTCTATTGGCAAAATGTCAAATTGGACCCTGGTCCTGCAGATGCAGTGGATGTGGCCATAGGACATATCGATAAACTCAAACTCACGTGCCAGTGCTGTTCCTGTCTCACTGAGTTCACAGTTTCCTTTGCTCTCTTGAAAGAACCCACCAAAACCCACAATGCATTCGAGATCCCTGAGTTCTGCGAGAGCAATCATCCTTAGCCCTATCCCTCTTTTTCCGCTGCCTCTGCTAGCTCAGATTTGGCAGCTCGGATCTTGGTCTCAGATTCAATTGTGGGGATATTTTGAACTGATTTCTTTGAGTTCTGTCAGCCAAGCTTCTGCTGTGCACTCTTCTAACACTCAGCACATCACCTTCAATCCCATGCCTGCTGCCCGCTTGAGAGTGTGCTTCCACAGAAAACAGAGTTTCACCTTTGATGCTCCTTTACCAGAGGTCAGATCCTGCACTGGTTTCCATTCTCTACTTTGCCGTTTCCTGCTTACGGTTTTTCTGAGGCCTCATCATGTCTTTGGATGTAACAGACCACTCTTACTCAAGTGTCCTGTGCCAAGGGCTGGGTGAGTGTGTGTTTACAATATTTTGTGTATGGTGTCTAGTGAGAGCAGTTTGCACTTGTTCTCTTCCTACTGGGCATCGACAAATCAACACATTTCACAAATAATTCACAGAAATTGGATATTAGTTTCGCTCCTTTTTCTTTACCGCCATGGACGGATGATTTGTCCTAAGACTCCAGCTTTGACATTATATTGATAAGACAGTTGCAGTCTTTAAGAAGGTTAATAGAATCGATTTACGTATTTTGGGATTTATATGAAAGTGAAGTTAGTTTTCGAAAATAACCAAATGAACCTAGAAACCAGACTTGACAATTTTTGTAAGATTTTGTCAGCTCTAAGGAAAAAACAGACAGTCTCAATGTAAAATAGCAGTCCAAATGTTTGAAGGGGACATGCCAACTCTTTTCTCTTGAAGCCTCCAACAACAAAAGGAACAATGAAATACCTATTGGAACCATGAAATAACCCACAACATTGTTTCCCTTGTGCACCAGGTGCCCTTTACTCCCAATGACACATACTAGGCAATGTTGTCATTTAAAGGTATAACATTCCTCTCTAGGAATATACAAGAAAATCTAAACAGAATATACACATTTAGGCTTGATTCAAAAAGCAATTAGAGGCATTTAACTATGAGAAACCTGCTGCAGATATCCTAGGCTATAGAAAACCAGGTGCTTTTCTATCAGTGCTGAGAAGGCTTAATCATCCGATCATGTTGGGTAAAACAATTTAACACAACCAAGTCTGCACCTCCAAGATATAGTGCACCCGGGGCTTGACGGAAGTGAATGACTGTCCACATAACCTGTGTCTATAATGTGTTTTCGACTTTTACAGTACAGTTCACTATCGGACTTCTAATATTATCCTGTAGTGTCTTGAAAAACTGAGATTCAAGTTCATTCAAAGATTCCCCTCACTTCCCACACTCCTTTCAGCCCAAAGAATACATAACCCCAGCATTTCCTTAATCTAGGGGAAGGTCATCATTTCTTTGTGTGAGCTAAGTATTCAATTCCTATCTATTTCAATCGAGAGTATTTGAATATTAAGGAGTTCACAGTTGTTCACCGCGTGTGAATGAGGAGGAACTCTGAATCTAGTAGGGGCTTGCTCTCCTCCTCCTGGATTCATTGCAGCTCAGGTTCTGATCCTTTGAAATGGATGCCTGAGTGGAGTGGAGGGAAGAGCATGTGATTGATAGCTAGGCACAAACGTGGGAATAGGCTTACCTGTGCTTGGTGCATTTCGGTCTGAATGATTCATAAATGCCTATTTGGGTGTGTGGATTCTCACGACCTCTTCCAAGAATATGAGCGCTTTATCATCTCTGCCATCTCTTCTCTTTTAGACGTCAGGAATCTTGGACCCGTTCTTGGAGCAGAGAATCGAGTAACTTTCTCAAGGGCACGTTGACTCTCCGTATGTTTCTGCCAGTATCAGCGAGGTTCAGTAGGTCTCATGAAAGTCTTTCGAGCCTGGTATTCTCTAGAGATGTCTCCATGCCGATATTCTCCACTGTGGCAGAACAACTTTCATCAATGTGTCCGCACATCTCCTCAATCCATGCAGCCAGTGTTTCTGCCAGCTTCTCTTCGTGTCTCCCATAAAGTCGACGTCAACAGGAATGGGCAAGTCTGAAGATACTTCGGAGCCTAACCAGTAAGCTGATGACAGGCAGATCTTCCACTGTCTGCCCTTTCAGATTCTGGAAACTGACCCGTGAACTCAGGTCTTTGGGCAGCAGCAGTATCTCGAACTTACTCAGCTTCCCGAACAAAAGACCTAAGCCAATCTCCACATAGGGCAGCAGACCCACCATCAAACTGATCCACCCACAGAATTCTGTCCAGTTACCTTGGATCCACCAGCCGCAACAAGCCTCGTGATACACACCAACATTCCACCTGGAATCCAACCGGTAACTGCCATCCACAGTGGTTGATGCATCAAGTCAGTGTTGGAGGTGATGCTGCATTAGACGAGAGTTTCCTAAGGGAAATGTGATTCTATCCACAAGGGTCCAATTTTCCTTTTCTCTTCCCTGTTTCCTTTGTTTCAAATCTATATACACAGTACAAACTGAGGGAAGTGTGTCCATGTTCAGTTTATGGATTCACACCTATTTAAACTTTCTAACAGTTCACATTACACAGACACCCACTCAAGGAAACTCATGTTTGTGTAATATCCATTCACCCAGATTACATATCCTTCTGTTGCTTTCTGCTGAAACACCCACACTCTCAGAACATGGATCCATTTGTTTCATGGGGGCTGAAATTCCTAGAAATGAAACCAATCCCAACGTGCACTTTCCAGTCTGTCTCTTTTACACTTAGTTCAGTTTTGCAGAGCTACTTGTCTTTGTTATAGGCTTATGCCATTTCTTCTCTACGTAGGGTAGAATAAGGCATTCGTTCATCCTGTTTGAAGACTTCTAAGACTATATCCCGTTCTATGACCCACTCTTATTCAAAACCGTCATTTGGGTTGGCTCACGATGTGCACTTCTGGATCAGTATCTATGAATATTAATGCACGCGTCTGTTTTCTGAATACAAGTGTGTTGAGTACATGCTAACAGCGATAATAGGTCGATGCGTGCTGAATGAAACTTGACATCACTTTGAGTATTTTGTCTTGAATAATCATGGTTGTTTGGTATATGTCAGACAACTGTAACCTTTTGGTGTATGTCTGTTTGTCTGATTGTTTATTTTGCAAACACATTAGGCCATGCATCCCTCCTTTTGCTTCAGACAGACAGTCATGTAAGCTGATTCACTTAAGATAGTGCTTAAAATCACCTATGATTTCCTGCTACCCTCTCCCATCTTTAGGATTTTGATGTCCTCCTTGCCTTCTTCTTCTTACTTCTTTGCAACTCAGGCTCTTCTTGCATTTGCAATAATGGTTTTGTTATTTCCATTTCATCTTGCTACTTTTCTACTCAGGGTAGGATTCTCAATTTTTGTTTTAGGATCAGTCTCAAACTGCTGAATTCTTTTAAGGTTTGCCGGTCAGTGAATTTCCCTAGCTCTGCCGTTGTTATAAATGGCGGTCATTTGGCATAGGCTACCCTAGATTGCAGCTTTTTCTCATTCAGGATATGGTCTATGTCCTGGCACTCCTCCCCTTGTTGCAAATTTTCTGCCGAGATATCAGCTGAACCCCCTCTGGAGGTACTTTTGTGACTAAGTTTCTTTCCTCGAGGTGAATTTTACATCACTGGGATGATCATGAAATTTGTTTATTTGAATTCTACTGCTTCTTGTTGGTCTATTGGTATTCCACCTGTTTTGGACGCTGTGTACTTCCTGAATTCGTATAGATGATACTTTCTTGGATTTCAGCAAGTTTCATTCTGATTTTTCTACAAATTCCTTTTCAGAATGTACTATTTTATCAATTGCTTTCCATTTGGGAATCCTATGAGTCCTATTCTTACCTGCTTTGTCTTAACCCAGGATTCGACAGTGATGATAGCGTTGGTTTGCACTCGCTTTTCTGTGTCTTCTTCTGATGGAGGGATTTCTGTTCCCCCGTCCTCTAAGCCATTCACGATTCCTTCTGCATTAATTAGTCTGCTTAGGATTGACTTTAGCCCAGTTTTTATCTCATCCATTGTGTTTTCTTATACTATTGGTTTCTTCTTTAGAGTTTCTCTTCCCCTTTTCTGGTATTCTGCCTTTTGTGATTCTGAGGCACTGTGGTTCATCATTGTTTTCCTCACCTCCATTTTCAGAGCTTGCTCTGGTAACGTTTTGCCGTCTAGTTGTTTGAAAGCTTATTTTTTGGGCCTTCAATCTCTTTGGAACTGAAAATGGTACTTCCTGTTTCTTTTACTATACTTCTTTTACCCTATAGTTCAGGTAATATCATGTATCTAAAATAGACAAATTGGGCTTGGATAAGTGCAAACTTTAGACTTTTTGGTGTACGCATTTCCAAGGTATTTCTGTGAGGACAATTTTCCCTAGACCTTGATGCCATGCCCTGTTCCTGTGTGTGTTGTCTGGTATATCTCTAAATCCTGGTGTTGTCTTTGTTGTGATGAACACACCATACTGTTTCAGTTAGTTGATCCTCTTTTTTATTACATTTATCTCACAATTCTGAAAGGGCGCAGGGCACTTCCTCTAGTGGAAATGAAGCTTCTATAGGTTTTCAGCTCTGCATTCTTCTGTATGTCATTTTGAAGTGTCTCCAAAACAGCCAACAGAGAGTGCGCTTGTACTTTCTACTGCCATGGGAATGTCCCAATGTTACCAGTTCTTCCCAGAGCTTCTGTGTCTACAAAAACAACAGTGGAAGCATATGTATGGATGTCATACTTCAGGGCCTGCTGGGATGATCCCGCAGGCCGACCTATGTGTCCTCGGTGCAGTACCCTGTCAGTGCCGTCCAAAATGTAGCATCTGCATTTGGGTGATAATGCTGTAAGAAATGCTTCATCTTCTCGTACTGTGGACTTTGACCACTCTTCCTATTTCGCTCATTCTTGAGTAATGGGTTCACGAAGGCAACCACAGAGCTGTTCCGCATCCTCTGCCTCAAACCAGAGTGTAATCCCTATCCAGGTTTGGAATGTAGCAGATCCTAAATCTTTTAATACTGATTTCAAACCCAACGCCCCCTGGAACCCTCAGTCCAGATGCATGATACCTCTGATTGAGCCCCACGTGTGCTCTATTGGCAAAATGTCAAATTGGACCCTGGTCCTGCAGATGCAGTGGATGTGGCCATAGGACATATCGATAAACTCAAACTCACGTGCCAGTGCTGTTCCTGTCTCACTGAGTTCACAGTTTCCTTTGCTCTCTTGAAAGAACCCACCAAAACCCACAATGCATTCGAGATCCCTGAGTTCTGCGAGAGCAATCATCCTTAGCCCTATCCCTCTTTTTCCGCTGCCTCTGCTAGCTCAGATTTGGCAGCTCGGATCTTGGTCTCAGATTCAATTGTGGGGATATTTTGAACTGATTTCTTTGAGTTCTGTCAGCCAAGCTTCTGCTGTGCACTCTTCTAACACTCAGCACATCACCTTCAATCCCATGCCTGCTGCCCGCTTGAGAGTGTGCTTCCACGGAAAACAGAGTTTCACCTTTGATGCTCCTTTACCAGAGGTCAGATCCTGCACTGGTTTCCATTCTCTACTTTGCCTTTTCCTGCTTACGGTTTTTCTGAGGCCTCATCATGTCTTTGGATGTAACAGACCACTCTTACTCAAGTGTCCTGTGCCAAGGGCTGGGTGAGTGTGTGTTTACAATATTTGGTGTATGGTGTCTAGTGAGAGCAGTTTGCACTTGTTCTCTTCCTACTGGGCATCGACAAATCAACACATTTCACAAATAATTCACCGAAATTGGATATTAGTTTCGCTCCTTTTTCTTTACCGCCATGGACGGATGATTTGTCCTAAGACTCCAGCTTTGACATTATATTGATAAGACAGTTGCAGTCTTTAAGAAGGTTAATAGAATCGATTTACGTATTTTGGGATTTATATGAAAGTGAAGTTAGTTTTCGAAAATAACCAAATGAACCTAGAAACCAGACTTGACAATTTTTGTAAGATTTTGTCAGCTCTAAGGAAAAAACAGACAGTCTCAATGTAAAATAGCAGTCCAAATGTTTGAAGGGGACATGCCAACTCTTTTCTCTTGAAGCCTCCAACAACAAAAGGAACAATGAAATACCTATTGGAACCATGAAATAACCCACAACATTGTTTCCCTTGTGCACCAGGTGCCCTTTACTCCCAATGACACATACTAGGCAATGTTGTCATTTAAAGGTATAACATTCCTCTCTAGGAATATACAAGAAAATCTAAACAGAATATACACATTTAGGCTTGATTCAAAAAGCAATTAGAGGCATTTAACTATGAGAAACCTGCTGCAGATATCCTAGGCTATAGAAAACCAGGTGCTTTTCTATCAGTGCTGAGAAGGCTTAATCATCCGATCATGTTGGGTAAAACAATTTAACACAACCAAGTCTGCACCTCCAAGATATAGTGCACCCGGGGCTTGACGGAAGTGAATGACTGTCCACATAACCTGTGTCTATAATGTGTTTTCGACTTTTACAGTACAGTTCACTATCGGACTTCTAATATTATCCTGTAGTGTCTTGAAAAACTGAGATTCAAGTTCATTCAAAGATTCCCCTCACTTCCCACACTCCTTTCAGCCCAAAGAATACATAACCCCAGCATTTCCTTAATCTAGGGGAAGGTCATCATTTCTTTGTGTGAGCTAAGTATTCAATTCCTATCTATTTCAATCGAGAGTATTTGAATATTAAGGAGTTCACAGTTGTTCACCGCGTGTGAATGAGGAGGAACTCTGAATCTAGTAGGGGCTTGCTCTCCTCCTCCTGGATTCATTGCAGCTCAGGTTCTGATCCTTTGAAATGGATGCCTGAGTGGAGTGGAGGGAAGAGCATGTGATTGATAGCTAGGCACAAACGTGGGAATAGGCTTACCTGTGCTTGGTGCATTTCGGTCTGAATGATTCATAAATGCCTATTTGGGTGTGTGGATTCTCACGACCTCTTCCAAGAATATGAGCGCTTTATCATCTCTGCCATCTCTTCTCTTTTAGACGTCAGGAATCTTGGACCCGTTCTTGGAGCAGAGAATCGAGTAACTTTCTCAAGGGCACGTTGACTCTCCGTATGTTTCTGCCAGTATCAGCGAGGTTCAGTAGGTCTCATGAAAGTCTTTCGAGCCTGGTATTCTCTAGAGATGTCTCCATGCCGATATTCTCCACTGTGGCAGAACAACTTTCATCAATGTGTCCGCACATCTCCTCAATCCATGCAGCCAGTGTTTCTGCCAGCTTCTCTTCGTGTCTCCCATAAAGTCGACGTCAACAGGAATGGGCAAGTCTGAAGATACTTCGGAGCCTAACCAGTAAGCTGATGACAGGCAGATCTTCCACTGTCTGCCCTTTCAGATTCTGGAAACTGACCCGTGAACTCAGGTCTTTGGGCAGCAGCAGTATCTCGAACTTACTCAGCTTCCCGAACAAAAGACCTAAGCCAATCTCCACATAGGGCAGCAGACCCACCATCAAACTGATCCACCCACAGAATTCTGTCCAGTTACCTTGGATCCACCAGCCGCAACAAGCCTCGTGATACACACCAACATTCCACCTGGAATCCAACCGGTAACTGCCATCCACAGTGGTTGATGCATCAAGTCAGTGTTGGAGGTGATGCTGCATTAGACGAGAGTTTCCTAAGGGAAATGTGATTCTATCCACAAGGGTCCAATTTTCCTTTTCTCTTCCCTGTTTCCTTTGTTTCAAATCTATATACACAGTACAAACTGAGGGAAGTGTGTCCATGTTCAGTTTATGGATTCACACCTATTTAAACTTTCTAACAGTTCACATTACACAGACACCCACTCAAGGAAACTCATGTTTGTGTAATATCCATTCACCCAGATTACATATCCTTCTGTTGCTTTCTGCTGAAACACCCACACTCTCAGAACATGGATCCATTTGTTTCATGGGGGCTGAAATTCCTAGAAATGAAACCAATCCCAACGTGCACTTTCCAGTCTGTCTCTTTTACACTTAGTTCAGTTTTGCAGAGCTACTTGTCTTTGTTATAGGCTTATGCCATTTCTTCTCTACGTAGGGTAGAATAAGGCATTCGTTCATCCTGTTTGAAGACTTCTAAGACTATATCCCGTTCTATGACCCACTCTTATTCAAAACCGTCATTTGGGTTGGCTCACGATGTGCACTTCTGGATCAGTATCTATGAATATTAATGCACGCGTCTGTTTTCTGAATACAAGTGTGTTGAGTACATGCTAACAGCGATAATAGGTCGATGCGTGCTGAATGAAACTTGACATCACTTTGAGTATTTTGTCTTGAATAATCATGGTTGTTTGGTATATGTCAGACAACTGTAACCTTTTGGTGTATGTCTGTTTGTCTGATTGTTTATTTTGCAAACACATTAGGCCATGCATCCCTCCTTTTGCTTCAGACAGACAGTCATGTAAGCTGATTCACTTAAGATAGTGCTTAAAATCACCTATGATTTCCTGCTACCCTCTCCCATCTTTAGGATTTTGATGTCCTCCTTGCCTTCTTCTTCTTACTTCTTTGCAACTCAGGCTCTTCTTGCATTTGCAATAATGGTTTTGTTATTTCCATTTCATCTTGCTACTTTTCTACTCAGGGTAGGATTCTCAATTTTTGTTTTAGGATCAGTCTCAAACTGCTGAATTCTTTTAAGGTTTGCCGGTCAGTGAATTTCCCTAGCTCTGCCGTTGTTATAAATGGCGGTCATTTGGCATAGGCTACCCTAGATTGCAGCTTTTTCTCATTCAGGATATGGTCTATGTCCTGGCACTCCTCCCCTTGTTGCAAATTTTCTGCCGAGATATCAGCTGAACCCCCTCTGGAGGTACTTTTGTGACTAAGTTTCTTTCCTCGAGGTGAATTTTACATCACTGGGATGATCATGAAATTTGTTTATTTGAATTCTACTGCTTCTTGTTGGTCTATTGGTATTCCACCTCTTTTGGACGCTGTGTACTTCCTGAATTCGTATAGATGATACTTTCTTGGATTTCAGCAAGTTTCATTCTGATTTTTCTACAAATTCCTTTTCAGAATGTACTATTTTATCAATTGCTTTCCATTTGGGAATCCTATGAGTCCTATTCTTACCTGCTTTGTCTTAACCCAGGATTCGACAGTGATGATAGCGTTGGTTTGCACTCGCTTTTCTGTGTCTTCTTCTGATGGAGGGATTTCTGTTCCCCCGTCCTCTAAGCCATTCACGATTCCTTCTGCATTAATTAGTCTGCTTAGGATTGACTTTAGCCCAGTTTTTATCTCATCCATTGTGTTTTCTTATACTATTGGTTTCTTCTTTAGAGTTTCTCTTCCCCTTTTCTGGTATTCTGCCTTTTGTGATTCTGAGGCACTGTGGTTCATCATTGTTTTCCTCACCTCCATTTTCAGAGCTTGCTCTGGTAACGTTTTGCCGTCTAGTTGTTTGAAAGCTTATTTTTTGGGCCTTCAATCTCTTTGGAACTGAAAATGGTACTTCCTGTTTCTTTTACTATACTTCTTTTACCCTATAGTTCAGGTAATATCATGTATCTAAAATAGACAAATTGGGCTTGGATAAGTGCAAACTTTAGACTTTTTGGTGTACGCATTTCCAAGGTATTTCTGTGAGGACAATTTTCCCTAGACCTTGATGCCATGCCCTGTTCCTGTGTGTGTTGTCTGGTATATCTCTAAATCCTGGTGTTGTCTTTGTTGTGATGAACACACCATACTGTTTCAGTTAGTTGATCCTCTTTTTTATTACATTTATCTCACAATTCTGAAAGGGCGCAGGGCACTTCCTCTAGTGGAAATGAAGCTTCTATAGGTTTTCAGCTCTGCATTCTTCTGTATGTCATTTTGAAGTGTCTCCAAAACAGCCAACAGAGAGTGCGCTTGTACTTTCTACTGCCATGGGAATGTCCCAATGTTACCAGTTCTTCCCAGAGCTTCTGTGTCTACAAAAACAACAGTGGAAGCATATGTATGGATGTCATACTTCAGGGCCTGCTGGGATGATCCCGCAGGCCGACCTATGTGTCCTCGGTGCAGTACCCTGTCAGTGCCGTCCAAAATGTAGCATCTGCATTTGGGTGATAATGCTGTAAGAAATGCTTCATCTTCTCGTACTGTGGACTTTGACCACTCTTCCTATTTCGCTCATTCTTGAGTAATGGGTTCACGAAGGCAACCACAGAGCTGTTCCGCATCCTCTGCCTCAAACCAGAGTGTAATCCCTATCCAGGTTTGGAATGTAGCAGATCCTAAATCTTTTAATACTGATTTCAAACCCAACGCCCCCTGGAACCCTCAGTCCAGATGCATGATACCTCTGATTGAGCCCCACGTGTGCTCTATTGGCAAAATGTCAAATTGGACCCTGGTCCTGCAGATGCAGTGGATGTGGCCATAGGACATATCGATAAACTCAAACTCACGTGCCAGTGCTGTTCCTGTCTCACTGAGTTCACAGTTTCCTTTGCTCTCTTGAAAGAACCCACCAAAACCCACAATGCATTCGAGATCCCTGAGTTCTGCGAGAGCAATCATCCTTAGCCCTATCCCTCTTTTTCCGCTGCCTCTGCTAGCTCAGATTTGGCAGCTCGGATCTTGGTCTCAGATTCAATTGTGGGGATATTTTGAACTGATTTCTTTGAGTTCTGTCAGCCAAGCTTCTGCTGTGCACTCTTCTAACACTCAGCACATCACCTTCAATCCCATGCCTGCTGCCCGCTTGAGAGTGTGCTTCCACGGAAAACAGAGTTTCACCTTTGATGCTCCTTTACCAGAGGTCAGATCCTGCACTGGTTTCCATTCTCTACTTTGCCTTTTCCTGCTTACGGTTTTTCTGAGGCCTCATCATGTCTTTGGATGTAACAGACCACTCTTACTCAAGTGTCCTGTGCCAAGGGCTGGGTGAGTGTGTGTTTACAATATTTGGTGTATGGTGTCTAGTGAGAGCAGTTTGCACTTGTTCTCTTCCTACTGGGCATCGACAAATCAACACATTTCACAAATAATTCACAGAAATTGGATATTAGTTTCGCTCCTTTTTCTTTACCGCCATGGACGGATGATTTGTCCTAAGACTCCAGCTTTGACATTATATTGATAAGACAGTTGCAGTCTTTAAGAAGGTTAATAGAATCGATTTACGTATTTTGGGATTTATATGAAAGTGAAGTTAGTTTTCGAAAATAACCAAATGAACCTAGAAACCAGACTTGACAATTTTTGTAAGATTTTGTCAGCTCTAAGGAAAAAACAGACAGTCTCAATGTAAAATAGCAGTCCAAATGTTTGAAGGGGACATGCCAACTCTTTTCTCTTGAAGCCTCCAACAACAAAAGGAACAATGAAATACCTATTGGAACCATGAAATAACCCACAACATTGTTTCCCTTGTGCACCAGGTGCCCTTTACTCCCAATGACACATACTAGGCAATGTTGTCATTTAAAGGTATAACATTCCTCTCTAGGAATATACAAGAAAATCTAAACAGAATATACACATTTAGGCTTGATTCAAAAAGCAATTAGAGGCATTTAACTATGAGAAACCTGCTGCAGATATCCTAGGCTATAGAAAACCAGGTGCTTTTCTATCAGTGCTGAGAAGGCTTAATCATCCGATCATGTTGGGTAAAACAATTTAACACAACCAAGTCTGCACCTCCAAGATATAGTGCACCCGGGGCTTGACGGAAGTGAATGACTGTCCACATAACCTGTGTCTATAATGTGTTTTCGACTTTTACAGTACAGTTCACTATCGGACTTCTAATATTATCCTGTAGTGTCTTGAAAAACTGAGATTCAAGTTCATTCAAAGATTCCCCTCACTTCCCACACTCCTTTCAGCCCAAAGAATACATAACCCCAGCATTTCCTTAATCTAGGGGAAGGTCATCATTTCTTTGTGTGAGCTAAGTATTCAATTCCTATCTATTTCAATCGAGAGTATTTGAATATTAAGGAGTTCACAGTTGTTCACCGTGTGTGAATGAGGAGGAACTCTGAATCTAGTAGGGGCTTGCTCTCCTCCTCCTGGATTCATTGCAGCTCAGGTTCTGATCCTTTGAAATGGATGCCTGAGTGGAGTGGAGGGAAGAGCATGTGATTGATAGCTAGGCACAAACGTGGGAATAGGCTTACCTGTGCTTGGTGCATTTCGGTCTGAATGATTCATAAATGCCTATTTGGGTTTGTGGATTCTCACGACCTCTTCCAAGAATATGAGCGCTTTATCATCTCTGCCATCTCTTCTCTTTTAGACGTCAGGAATCTTGGACCCGTTCTTGGAGCAGAGAATCGAGTAACTTTCTCAAGGGCACGTTGACACTCCGTATGTTTCTGCCAGTATCAGCGAGGTTCAGTAGGTCTCATGAATGTCTTTCGAGCCTGGTATTCTCTAGAGATGTCTCCATGCCGATATTCTCCACTGTGGCAGAACAACTTTCATCAATGTGTCCGCACATCTCCTCAATCCATGCAGCCAGTGTTTCTGCCAGCTTCTCTTCGTGTCTCCCATAAAGTCCACGTCAACAGGAATGGGCAAGTCTGAAGATACTTCGGAGCCTAACCAGTAAGCTGATGACAGGCAGATCTTCCACTGTCTGCCCTTTCAGATTCTGGAAACTGACCCGTGAACTCAGGTCTTTGGGCAGCAGCAGTATCTCGAACTTACTCAGCTTCCCGAACAAAAGACCTAAGCCAATCTCCACATAGGTCAGCAGACCCACCATCAAACTGATCCACCCACAGAATTCTGTCCAGTTACCTTGGATCCACCAGCCGCAACATGCCTCGTGATACACACCAACATTCCACCTGGAATCCAACCGGTAACTGCCATCCACAGTGGTTGATGCATCAAGTCAGTGTTGGAGGTGATGCTGCATTAGACGAGAGTTTCCTAAGGGAAATGTGATTCTATCCACAAGGGTCCAATTTTCCTTTTCTCTTCCCTGTTTCCTTTTTTTTCAAATCTATATACACAGTACAAACTGAGGGAAGTGTGTCCATGTTCAGTTTATGGATTCACACCTATTTAAACTTTCTAACAGTTCACATTACACAGACACCCACTCAAGGAAACTCATGTTTGTGTAATATCCATTCACCCAGATTACATATCCTTCTGTTGCTTTCTGCTGAAACACCCACACTCTCAGAACATGGATCCATTTGTTTCATGGGGGCTGAAATTCCTAGAAATGAAACCAATCCCAACGTGCACTTTCCAGTCTGTCTCTTTTACACTTAGTTCAGTTTTGCAGAGCTACTTGTCTTTGTTATAGGCTTATGCCATTTCTTCTCTACGTAGGGTAGAATAAGGCATTCGTTCATCCTGTTTGAAGACTTCTAAGACTATATCCCGTTCTATGACCCACTCTTATTCAAAACCGTCCTTTGGGTTGGCTCACGATGTGCACTTCTGGATCAGTATCTATGAATATTAATGCACGCGTCTGTTTTCTGAATACAAGTGTGTTGAGTACATGCTAACAGCGATAATAGGTCGATGCGTGCTGAATGAAACTTGACATCACTTTGAGTATTTTGTCTTGAATAATCATGGTTGTTTGGTATATGTCAGACAACTGTAACCTTTTGGTGTATGTCTGTTTGTCTGATTGTTTATTTTGCAAACACATTAGGCCATGCATCCCTCCTTTTGCTTCAGACAGACAGTCATGTAAGCTGATTCACTTAAGATAGTGCTTAAAATCACCTATGATTTCCTGCTACCCTCTCCCATCTTTAGGATTTTGATGTCCTCCTTGCCTTCTTCTTCTTACTTCTTTGCAACTCAGGCTCTTCTTGCATTTGCAATAATGGTTTTGTTATTTCCATTTCATCTTGCTACTTTTCTACTCAGGGTAGGATTCTCAATTTTTGTTTTAGGATCAGTCTCAAACTGCTGAAATCTTTTAAGGTTTGCCGGTCAGTGAATTTCCCTAGCTCTGCCGTTGTTATAAATGGCGGTCATTTGGCATAGGCTACCCTAGATTGCAGCTTTTTCTCATTCAGGATATGGTCTATGTCCTGGCACTCCTCCCCTTGTTGCAAATTTTCTGCCGAGATATCAGCTGAACCCCCTCTGGAGGTACTTTTGTGACTAAGTTTCTTTCCTCGAGGTGAATTTTACATCACTGGGATGATCATGAAATTTGTTTATTTGAATTCTACTGCTTCTTGTTGGTCTATTGGTATTCCACCTCTTTTGGACGCTGTGTACTTCCTGAATTCGTATAGATGATACTTTCTTGGATTTCAGCAAGTTTCATTCTGATTTTTCTACAAATTCCTTTTCAGAATGTACTAGTTTATCAATTGCTTTCCATTTGGGAATCCTATGAGTCCTATTCTTACCTGCTTTGTCTTAACCCAGGATTCGACAGTGATGATAGCGTTGGTTTGCACTCGCTTTTCTGTGTCTTCTTCTGATGGAGGGATTTCTGTTCCCCCATCCTCTAAGCCATTCACGATTCCTTCTGCATTAATTAGTCTGCTTAGGATTGACTTTAGCCCAGTTTTTATCTCATCCATTGTGTTTTCTTATACTATTGGTTTCTTCTTTAGAGTTTCTCTTCCCCTTTTCTGGTATTCTGCCTTTTGTGATTCTGAGGCACTGTGGTTCATCATTGTTTTCCTCACCTCCATTTTCAGAGCTTGCTCTGGTAACGTTTTGCCGTCTAGTTGTTTGAAAGCTTATTTTTTGGGCCTTCAATCTCTTTGGAACTGAAAATGGTACTTCCTGTTTCTTTTACTATACTTCTTTTACCCTATAGTTCAGGTAATATCATGTATCTAAAATAGACAAATTGGGCTTGGATAAGTGCAAACTTTAGACTTTTTGGTGTACGCATTTCCAAGGTATTTCTGTGAGGACAATTTTCCCTAGACCTTGATGCCATGCCCTGTTCCTGTGTGTGTTGTCTGGTATATCTCTAAATCCTGGTGTTGTCTTTGTTGTGATGAACACACCATACTGTTTCAGTTAGTTGATCCTCTTTTTTATTACATTTATCTCACAATTCTGAAAGGGCGCAGGGCACTTCCTCTAGTGGAAATGAAGCTTCTATAGGTTTTCAGCTCTGCATTCTTCTGTATGTCATTTTGAAGTGTCTCCAAAACAGCCAACAGAGAGTGCGCTTGTACTTTCTACTGCCATGGGAATGTCCCAATGTTACCAGTTCTTCCCAGAGCTTCTGTGTCTACAAAAACAACAGTGGAAGCATATGTATGGATGTCATACTTCAGGGCCTGCTGGGATGATCCCGCAGGCCGACCTATGTGTCCTCGGTGCAGTACCCTGTCAGTGCCGTCCAAAATGTAGCATCTGCATTTGGGTGATAATGCTGTAAGAAATGCTTCATCTTCTCGTACTGTGGACTTTGACCACTCTTCCTATTTCGCTCATTCTTGAGTAATGGGTTCACGAAGGCAACCACAGAGCTGTTCCGCATCCTCTGCCTCAAACCAGAGTGTAATCCCTATCCAGGTTTGGAATGTAGCAGATCCTAAATCTTTTAATACTGATTTCAAACCCAACGCCCCCTGGAACCCTCAGTCCAGATGCATGATACCTCTGATTGAGCCCCACGTGTGCTCTATTGGCAAAATGTCAAATTGGACCCTGGTCCTGCAGATGCAGTGGATGTGGCCATAGGACATATCGATAAACTCAAACTCACGTGCCAGTGCTGTTCCTGTCTCACTGAATTCACAGTTTCCTTTGCTCTCTTGAAAGAACCCACCAAAACCCACAATGCATTCGAGATCCCTGAGTTCTGCGAGAGCAATCATCCTTAGCCCTATCCCTCTTTTTCCGCTGCCTCTGCTAGCTCAGATTTGGCAGCTCGGATCTTGGTCTCAGATTCAATTGTGGGGATATTTTGAACTGATTTCTTTGAGTTCTGTCAGCCAAGCTTCTGCTGTGCACTCTTCTAACACTCAGCACATCACCTTCAATCCCATGCCTGCTGCCCGCTTGAGAGTGTGCTTCCACGGAAAACAGAGTTTCACCTTTGATGCTCCTTTACCAGAGGTCAGATCCTGCACTGGTTTCCATTCTCTACTTTGCCTTTTCCTGCTTACGGTTTTTCTGAGGCCTCATCATGTCTTTGGATGTAACAGACCACTCTTACTCAAGTGTCCTGTGCCAAGGGCTGGGTGAGTGTGTGTTTACAATATTTGGTGTATGGTGTCTAGTGAGAGCAGTTTGCACTTGTTCTCTTCCTACTGGGCATCGACAAATCAACACATTTCACAAATAATTCACAGAAATTGGATATTAGTTTCGCTCCTTTTTCTTTACCGCCATGGACGGATGATTTGTCCTAAGACTCCAGCTTTGACATTATATTGATAAGACAGTTGCAGTCTTTAAGAAGGTTAATAGAATCGATTTACGTATTTTGGGATTTATATGAAAGTGAAGTTAGTTTTCGAAAATAACCAAATGAACCTAGAAACCAGACTTGACAATTTTTGTAAGATTTTGTCAGCTCTAAGGAAAAAACAGACAGTCTCAATGTAAAATAGCAGTCCAAATGTTTGAAGGGGACATGCCAACTCTTTTCTCTTGAAGCCTCCAACAACAAAAGGAACAATGAAATACCTATTGGAACCATGAAATAACCCACAACATTGTTTCCCTTGTGCACCAGGTGCCCTTTACTCCCAATGACACATACTAGGCAATGTTGTCATTTAAAGGTATAACATTCCTCTCTAGGAATATACAAGAAAATCTAAACAGAATATACACATTTAGGCTTGATTCAAAAAGCAATTAGAGGCATTTAACTATGAGAAACCTGCTGCAGATATCCTAGGCTATAGAAAACCAGGTGCTTTTCTATCAGTGCTGAGAAGGCTTAATCATCCGATCATGTTGGGTAAAACAATTTAACACAACCAAGTCTGCACCTCCAAGATATAGTGCACCCGGGGCTTGACGGAAGTGAATGACTGTCCACATAACCTGTGTCTATAATGTGTTTTCGACTTTTACAGTACAGTTCACTATCGGACTTCTAATATTATCCTGTAGTGTCTTGAAAAACTGAGATTCAAGTTCATTCAAAGATTCCCCTCACTTCCCACACTCCTTTCAGCCCAAAGAATACATAACCCCAGCATTTCCTTAATCTAGGGGAAGGTCATCATTTCTTTGTGTGAGCTAAGTATTCAATTCCTATCTATTTCAATCGAGAGTATTTGAATATTAAGGAGTTCACAGTTGTTCACCGCGTGTGAATGAGGAGGAACTCTGAATCTAGTAGGGGCTTGCTCTCCTCCTCCTGGATTCATTGCAGCTCAGGTTCTGATCCTTTGAAATGGATGCCTGAGTGGAGTGGAGGGAAGAGCATGTGATTGATAGCTAGGCACAAACGTGGGAATAGGCTTACCTGTGCTTGGTGCATTTCGGTCTGAATGATTCATAAATGCCTATTTGGGTTTGTGGATTCTCACGACCTCTTCCAAGAATATGAGCGCTTTATCATCTCTGCCATCTCTTCTCTTTTAGACGTCAGGAATCTTGGACCCGTTCTTGGAGCAGAGAATCGAGTAACTTTCTCAAGGGCACGTTGACACTCCGTATGTTTCTGCCAGTATCAGCGAGGTTCAGTAGGTCTCATGAATGTCTTTCGAGCCTGGTATTCTCTAGAGATGTCTCCATGCCGATATTCTCCACTGTGGCAGAACAACTTTCATCAATGTGTCCGCACATCTCCTCAATCCATGCAGCCAGTGTTTCTGCCAGCTTCTCTTCGTGTCTCCCATAAAGTCCACGTCAACAGGAATGGGCAAGTCTGAAGATACTTCGGAGCCTAACCAGTAAGCTGATGACAGGCAGATCTTCCACTGTCTGCCCTTTCAGATTCTGGAAACTGACCCGTGAACTCAGGTCTTTGGGCAGCAGCAGTATCTCGAACTTACTCAGCTTCCCGAACAAAAGACCTAAGCCAATCTCCACATAGGTCAGCAGACCCACCATCAAACTGATCCACCCACAGAATTCTGTCCAGTTACCTTGGATCCACCAGCCGCAACAAGCCTCGTGATACACACCAACATTCCACCTGGAATCCAACCGGTAACTGCCATCCACAGTGGTTGATGCATCAAGTCAGTGTTGGAGGTGATGCTGCATTAGACGAGAGTTTCCTAAGGGAAATGTGATTCTATCCACAAGGGTCCAATTTTCCTTTTCTCTTCCCTGTTTCCTTTTTTTTCAAATCTATATACACAGTACAAACTGAGGGAAGTGTGTCCATGTTCAGTTTATGGATTCACACCTATTTAAACTTTCTAACAGTTCACATTACACAGACACCCACTCAAGGAAACTCATGTTTGTGTAATATCCATTCACCCAGATTACATATCCTTCTGTTGCTTTCTGCTGAAACACCCACACTCTCAGAACATGGATCCATTTGTTTCATGGGGGCTGAAATTCCTAGAAATGAAACCAATCCCAACGTGCACTTTCCAGTCTGTCTCTTTTACACTTAGTTCAGTTTTGCAGAGCTACTTGTCTTTGTTATAGGCTTATGCCATTTCTTCTCTACGTAGGGTAGAATAAGGCATTCGTTCATCCTGTTTGAAGACTTCTAAGACTATATCCCGTTCTATGACCCACTCTTATTCAAAACCGTCCTTTGGGTTGGCTCACGATGTGCACTTCTGGATCAGTATCTATGAATATTAATGCACGCGTCTGTTTTCTGAATACAAGTGTGTTGAGTACATGCTAACAGCGATAATAGGTCAATGCGTGCTGAATGAAACTTGACATCACTTTGAGTATTTTGTCTTGAATAATCATGGTTGTTTGGTATATGTCAGACAACTGTAACCTTTTGGTGTATGTCTGTTTGTCTGATTGTTTATTTTGCAAACACATTAGGCCATGCATCCCTCCTTTTGCTTCAGACAGACAGTCATGTAAGCTGATTCACTTAAGATAGTGCTTAAAATCACCTATGATTTCCTGCTACCCTCTCCCATCTTTAGGATTTTGATGTCCTCCTTGCCTTCTTCTTCTTACTTCTTTGCAACTCAGGCTCTTCTTGCATTTGCAATAATGGTTTTGTTATTTCCATTTCATCTTGCTACTTTTCTACTCAGGGTAGGATTCTCAATTTTTGTTTTAGGATCAGTCTCAAACTGCTGAAATCTTTTAAGGTTTGCTGGTCAGTGAATTTCCCTAGCTCTGCCGTTGTTATAAATGGCGGTCATTTGGCATAGGCTACCCTAGATTGCAGCTTTTTCTCATTCAGGATATGGTCTATGTCCTGGCACTCCTCCCCTTGTTGCAAATTTTCTGCCGAGATATCAGCTGAACCCCCTCTGGAGGTACTTTTGTGACTAAGTTTCTTTCCTCGAGGTGAATTTTACATCACTGGGATGATCATGAAATTTGTTTATTTGAATTCTACTGCTTCTTGTTGGTCTATTGGTATTCCACCTGTTTTGGACGCTGTGTACTTCCTGAATTCGTATAGATGATACTTTCTTGGATTTCAGCAAGTTTCATTCTGATTTTTCTACAAATTCCTTTTCAGAATGTACTAGTTTATCAATTGCTTTCCATTTGGGAATCCTATGAGTCCTATTCTTACCTGCTTTGTCTTAACCCAGGATTCGACAGTGATGATAGCGTTGGTTTGCACTCGCTTTTCTGTGTCTTCTTCTGATGGAGGGATTTCTGTTCCCCCGTCCTCTAAGCCATTCACGATTCCTTCTGCATTAATTAGTCTGCTTAGGATTGACTTTAGCCCAGTTTTTATCTCATCCATTGTGTTTTCTTATACTATTGGTTTCTTCTTTAGAGTTTCTCTTCCCCTTTTCTGGTATTCTGCCTTTTGTGATTCTGAGGCACTGTGGTTCATCATTGTTTTCCTCACCTCCATTTTCAGAGCTTGCTCTGGTAACGTTTTGCCGTCTAGTTGTTTGAAAGCTTATTTTTTGGGCCTTCAATCTCTTTGGAACTGAAAATGGTACTTCCTGTTTCTTTTACTATACTTCTTTTACCCTATAGTTCAGGTAATATCATGTATCTAAAATAGACAAATTGGGCTTGGATAAGTGCAAACTTTAGACTTTTTGGTGTACGCATTTCCAAGGTATTGCTGTGAGGACAATTTTCCCTAGACCTTGATGCCATGGCCTGTTCCTGTGTGTGTTGTCTGGTATATCTCTAAATCCTGGTGTTGTCTTTGTTGTGATGAACACACCATACTGTTTCAGTTAGTTGATCCTCTTTTTTATTACATTTATCTCACAATTCTGAAAGGGCGCAGGGCACTTCCTCTAGTGGAAATGAAGCTTCTATAGGTTTTCAGCTCTGCATTCTTCTGTATGTCATTTTGAAGTGTCTCCAAAACAGCCAACAGAGAGTGCGCTTGTACTTTCTACTGCCATGGGAATGTCCCAATGTTACCAGTTCTTCCCAGAGCTTCTGTGTCTACAAAAACAACAGTGGAAGCATATGTATGGATGTCATACTTCAGGGCCTGCTGGGATGATCCCGCAGGCCGACCTATGTGTCCTCGGTGCAGTACCCTGTCAGTGCCGTCCAAAATGTAGCATCTGCATTTGGGTGATAATGCTGTAAGAAATGCTTCATCTTCTCGTACTGTGGACTTTGACCACTCTTCCTATTTCGCTCATTCTTGAGTAATGGGTTCACGAAGGCAACCACAGAGCTGTTCCGCATCCTCTGCCTCAAACCAGAGTGTAATCCCTATCCAGGTTTGGAATGTAGCAGATCCTAAATCTTTTAATACTGATTTCAAACCCAACGCCCCCTGGAACCCTCAGTCCAGAAGCATGATACCTCTGATTGAGCCCCACGTGTGCTCTATTGGCAAAATGTCAAATTGGACCCTGGTCCTGCAGATGCAGTGGATGTGGCCATAGGACATATCGATAAACTCAAACTCACGTGCCAGTGCTGTTCCTGTCTCACTGAATTCACAGTTTCCTTTGCTCTCTTGAAAGAACCCACCAAAACCCACAATGCATTCGAGATACCTGAGTTCTGCAAGAGCAATCATCCTTAGCCCTATCCCTCTTTTTCCGCTGCCTCTGCTAGCTCAGATTTGGCAGCTCGGATCTTGGTCTCAGATTCAATTGTGGGGATATTTTGAACTGATTTCTTTGAGTTCTGTCAGCCAAGCTTCTGCTGTGCACTCTTCTAACACTCAGCACATCACCTTCAATCCCATGCCTGCTGCCCGCTTGAGAGTGTGCTTCCACGGAAAACAGAGTTTCACCTTTGATGCTCCTTTACCAGAGGTCAGATCCTGCACTGGTTTCCATTCTCTACTTTGCCTTTTCCTGCTTACGGTTTTTCTGAGGCCTCATCATGTCTTTGGATGTAACAGACCACTCTTACTCAAGTGTCCTGTGCCAAGGGCTGGGTGAGTGTGTGTTTACAATATTTTGTGTATGGTGTCTAGTGAGAGCAGTTTGCACTTGTTCTCTTCCTACTGGGCATCGACAAATCAACACATTTCACAAATAATTCACAGAAATTGGATATTAGTTTCGCTCCTTTTTCTTTACCGCCATGGACGGATGATTTGTCCTAAGACTCCAGCTTTGACATTATATTGATAAGACAGTTGCAGTCTTTAAGAAGGTTAATAGAATCGATTTACATATTTTGGGATTTATATGAAAGTGAAGTTAGTTTTCGAAAATAACCAAATGAACCTAGAAACCAGACTTGACAATTTTTGTAAGATTTTGTCAGCTCTAAGGAAAAAACAGACAGTCTCAATGTAAAATAGCAGTCCAAATGTTTGAAGGGGACATGCCAACTCTTTTCTCTTGAAGCCTCCAACAACAAAAGGAACAATGAAATACCTATTGGAACCATGAAATAACCCACAACATTGTTTCCCTTGTGCACCAGGTGCCCTTTACTCCCAATGACACATACTAGGCAATGTTGTCATTTAAAGGTATAACATTCCTCTCTAGGAATATACAAGAAAATCTAAACAGAATATACACATTTAGGCTTGATTCAAAAAGCAATTAGAGGCATTTAACTATGAGAAACCTGCTGCAGATATCCTAGGCTATAGAAAACCAGGTGCTTTTCTATCAGTGCTGAGAAGGCTTAATCATCCGATCATGTTGGGTAAAACAATTTAACACAACCAAGTCTGCACCTCCAAGATATAGTGCACCCGGGGCTTGACGGAAGTGAATGACTGTCCACATAACCTGTGTCTATAATGTGTTTTCGACTTTTACAGTACAGTTCACTATCGGACTTCTAATATTATCCTGTAGTGTCTTGAAAAACTGAGATTCAAGTTCATTCAAAGATTCCCCTCACTTCCCACACTCCTTTCAGCCCAAAGAATACATAACCCCAGCATTTCCTTAATCTAGGGGAAGGTCATCATTTCTTTGTGTGAGCTAAGTATTCAATTCCTATCTATTTCAATCGAGAGTATTTGAATATTAAGGAGTTCACAGTTGTTCACCGCGTGTGAATGAGGAGGAACTCTGAATCTAGTAGGGGCTTGCTCTCCTCCTCCTGGATTCATTGCAGCTCAGGTTCTGATCCTTTGAAATGGATGCCTGAGTGGAGTGGAGGGAAGAGCATGTGATTGATAGCTAGGCACAAACGTGGGAATAGGCTTACCTGTGCTTGGTGCATTTCGGTCTGAATGATTCATAAATGCCTATTTGGGTTTGTGGATTCTCACGACCTCTTCCAAGAATATGAGCGCTTTATCATCTCTGCCATCTCTTCTCTTTTAGACGTCAGGAATCTTGGACCCGTTCTTGGAGCAGAGAATCGAGTAACTTTCTCAAGGGCACGTTGACACTCCGTATGTTTCTGCCAGTATCAGCGAGGTTCAGTAGGTCTCATGAATGTCTTTCGAGCCTGGTATTCTCTAGAGATGTCTCCATGCCGATATTCTCCACTGTGGCAGAACAACTTTCATCAATGTGTCCGCACATCTCCTCAATCCATGCAGCCAGTGTTTCTGCCAGCTTCTCTTCGTGTCTCCCATAAAGTCCACGTCAACAGGAATGGGCAAGTCTGAAGATACTTCGGAGCCTAACCAGTAAGCTGATGACAGGCAGATCTTCCACTGTCTGCCCTTTCAGATTCTGGAAACTGACCCGTGAACTCAGGTCTTTGGGCAGCAACAGTATCTCGAACTTACTCAGCTTCCCGAACAAAAGACCTAAGCCAATCTCCACATAGGGCAGCAGACCCACCATCAAACTGATCCACCCACAGAATTCTGTCCAGTTACCTTCGATCCACCAGCCGCAACAAGCCTCGTGATACACACCAACATTCCACCTGGAATCCAACCGGTAACTGCCATCCACAGTGGTTGATGCATCAAGTCAGTGTTGGAGGTGATGCTGCATTAGACGAGAGTTTCCTAAGGGAAATGTGATTCTATCCACAAGGGTCCAATTTTCCTTTTCTCTTCCCTGTTTCCTTTTTTTTCAAATCTATATACACAGTACAAACTGAGGGAAGTGTGTCCATGTTCAGTTTATGGATTCACACCTATTTAAACTTTCTAACAGTTCACATTACACAGACACCCACTCAAGGAAACTCATGTTTGTGTAATATCCATTCACCCAGATTACATATCCTTCTGTTGCTTTCTGCTGAAACACCCACACTCTCAGAACATGGATCCATTTGTTTCATGGGGGCTGAAATTCCTAGAAATGAAACCAATCCCAACGTGCACTTTCCAGTCTGTCTCTTTTACACTTAGTTCAGTTTTGCAGAGCTACTTGTCTTTGTTATAGGCTTATGCCATTTCTTCTCTACGTAGGGTAGAATAAGGCATTCGTTCATCCTGTTTGAAGACTTCTAAGACTATATCCCGTTCTATGACCCACTCTTATTCAAAACCGTCCTTTGGGTTGGCTCACGATGTGCACTTCTGGATCAGTATCTATGAATATTAATGCACGCGTCTGTTTTCTGAATACAAGTGTGTTGAGTACATGCTAACAGCGATAATAGGTCGATGCGTGCTGAATGAAACTTGACATCACTTTGAGTATTTTGTCTTGAATAATCATGGTTGTTTGGTATATGTCAGACAACTGTAACCTTTTGGTGTATGTCTGTTTGTCTGATTGTTTATTTTGCAAACACATTAGGCCATGCATCCCTCCTTTTGCTTCAGACAGACAGTCATGTAAGCTGATTCACTTAAGATAGTGCTTAAAATCACCTATGATTTCCTGCTACCCTCTCCCATCTTTAGGATTTTGATGTCCTCCTTGCCTTCTTCTTCTTACTTCTTTGCAACTCAGGCTCTTCTTGCATTTGCAATAATGGTTTTGTTATTTCCATTTCATCTTGCTACTTTTCTACTCAGGGTAGGATTCTCAATTTTTGTTTTAGGATCAGTCTCAAACTGCTGAAATCTTTTAAGGTTTGCTGGTCAGTGAATTTCCCTAGCTCTGCCGTTGTTATAAATGGCGGTCATTTGGCATAGGCTACCCTAGATTGCAGCTTTTTCTCATTCAGGATATGGTCTATGTCCTGGCACTCCTCCCCTTGTTGCAAATTTTCTGCCGAGATATCAGCTGAACCCCCTCTGGAGGTACTTTTGTGACTAAGTTTCTTTCCTCGAGGTGAATTTTACATCACTGGGATGATCATGAAATTTGTTTATTTGAATTCTACTGCTTCTTGTTGGTCTATTGGTATTCCACCTGTTTTGGACGCTGTGTACTTCCTGAATTCGTATAGATGATACTTTCTTGGATTTCAGCAAGTTTCATTCTGATTTTTCTACAAATTCCTTTTCAGAATGTACTAGTTTATCAATTGCTTTCCATTTGGGAATCCTATGAGTCCTATTCTTACCTGCTTGGTCTTAACCCAGGATTCGACAGTGATGATAGCGTTGGTTTGCACTCGCTTTTCTGTGTCTTCTTCTGATGGAGGGATTTCTGTTCCCCCGTCCTCTAAGCCATTCACGATTCCTTCTGCATTAATTAGTCTGCTTAGGATTGACTTTAGCCCAGTTTTTATCTCATCCATTGTGTTTTCTTATACTATTGGTTTCTTCTTTAGAGTTTCTCTTCCCCTTTTCTGGTATTCTGCCTTTTGTGATTCTGAGGCACTGTGGTTCATCATTGTTTTCCTCACCTCCATTTTCAGAGCTTGCTCTGGTAACGTTTTGCCGTCTAGTTGTTTGAAAGCTTATTTTTTGGGCCTTCAATCTCTTTGGAACTGAAAATGGTACTTCCTGTTTCTTTTACTATACTTCTTTTACCCTATAGTTCAGGTAATATCATGTATCTAAAATAGACAAATTGGGCTTGGATAAGTGCAAACTTTAGACTTTTTGGTGTACGCATTTCCAAGGTATTTCTGTGAGGACAATTTTCCCTAGACCTTGATGCCATGCCCTGTTCCTGTGTGTGTTGTCTGGTATATCTCTAAATCCTGGTGTTGTCTTTGTTGTGATGAACACACCATACTGTTTCAGTTAGTTGATCCTCTTTTTTATTACATTTATCTCACAATTCTGAAAGGGCGCAGGGCACTTCCTCTAGTGGAAATGAAGCTTCTATAGGTTTTCAGCTCTGCATTCTTCTGTATGTCATTTTGAAGTGTCTCCAAAACAGCCAACAGAGAGTGCGCTTGTACTTTCTACTGCCATGGGAATGTCCCAATGTTACCAGTTCTTCCCAGAGCTTCTGTGTCTACAAAAACAACAGTGGAAGCATATGTATGGATGTCATACTTCAGGGCCTGCTGGGATGATCCCGCAGGCCGACCTATGTGTCCTCGGTGCAGTACCCTGTCAGTGCCGTCCAAAATGTAGCATCTGCATTTGGGTGATAATGCTGTAAGAAATGCTTCATCTTCTCGTACTGTGGACTTTGACCACTCTTCCTATTTCGCTCATTCTTGAGTAATGGGTTCACGAAGGCAACCACAGAGCTGTTCCGCATCCTCTGCCTCAAACCAGAGTGTAATCCCTATCCAGGTTTGGAATGTAGCAGATCCTAAATCTTTTAATACTGATTTCAAACCCAACGCCCCCTGGAACCCTCAGTCCAGAAGCATGATACCTCTGATTGAGCCCCACGTGTGCTCTATTGGCAAAATGTCAAATTGGACCCTGGTCCTGCAGATGCAGTGGATGTGGCCATAGGACATATCGATAAACTCAAACTCACGTGCCAGTGCTGTTCCTGTCTCACTGAATTCACAGTTTCCTTTGCTCTCTTGAAAGAACCCACCAAAACCCACAATGCATTCGAGATCCCTGAGTTCTGCAAGAGCAATCATCCTTAGCCCTATCCCTCTTTTTCCGCTGCCTCTGCTAGCTCAGATTTGGCAGCTCGGATCTTGGTCTCAGATTCAATTGTGGGGATATTTTGAACTGATTTCTTTGAGTTCTGTCAGCCAAGCTTCTGCTGTGCACTCTTCTAACACTCAGCACATCACCTTCAATCCCATGCCTGCTGCCCGCTTGAGAGTGTGCTTCCACGGAAAACAGAGTTTCACCTTTGATGCTCCTTTACCAGAGGTCAGATCCTGCACTGGTTTCCATTCTCTACTTTGCCTTTTCCTGCTTACGGTTTTTCTGAGGCCTCATCATGTCTTTGGATGTAACAGACCACTCTTACTCAAGTGTCCTGTGCCAAGGGCTGGGTGAGTGTGTGTTTACAATATTTTGTGTATGGTGTCTAGTGAGAGCAGTTTGCACTTGTTCTCTTCCTACTGGGCATCGACAAATCAACACATTTCACAAATAATTCACAGAAATTGGATATTAGTTTCGCTCCTTTTTCTTTACCGCCATGGACGGATGATTTGTCCTAAGACTCCAGCTTTGACATTATATTGATAAGACAGTTGCAGTCTTTAAGAAGGTTAATAGAATCGATTTACATATTTTGGGATTTATATGAAAGTGAAGTTAGTTTTCGAAAATAACCAAATGAACCTAGAAACCAGACTTGACAATTTTTGTAAGATTTTGTCAGCTCTAAGGAAAAAACAGACAGTCTCAATGTAAAATAGCAGTCCAAATGTTTGAAGGGGACATGCCAACTCTTTTCTCTTGAAGCCTCCAACAACAAAAGGAACAATGAAATACCTATTGGAACCATGAAATAACCCACAACATTGTTTCCCTTGTGCACCAGGTGCCCTTTACTCCCAATGACACATACTAGGCAATGTTGTCATTTAAAGGTATAACATTCCTCTCTAGGAATATACAAGAAAATCTAAACAGAATATACACATTTAGGCTTGATTCAAAAAGCAATTAGAGGCATTTAACTATGAGAAACCTGCTGCAGATATCCTAGGCTATAGAAAACCAGGTGCTTTTCTATCAGTGCTGAGAAGGCTTAATCATCCGATCATGTTGGGTAAAACAATTTAAAACAACCAAGTCTGCACCTCCAAGATATAGTGCACCCGGGGCTTGACGGAAGTGAATGACTGTCCACATAACCTGTGTCTATAATGTGTTTTCGACTTTTACAGTACAGTTCACTATCGGACTTCTAATATTATCCTGTAGTGTCTTGAAAAACTGAGGCCTAATACATATTCAAGTTCATTCAAAGATTCCCCTCACTTCCCACACTCCTTTCAGCCCAAAGAATACATAACCCCAGCATTTCCTTAATCTAGGGGAAGGTCATCATTTCTTTGTGTGAGCTAAGTATTCAATTCCTATCTATTTCAATCGAGAGTATTTGAATATTAAGGAGTTCACAGTTGTTCACCGCGTGTGAATGAGGAGGAACTCTGAATCTAGTAGGGGCTTGCTCTCCTCCTCCTGGATTCATTGCAGCTCAGGTTCTGATCCTTTGAAATGGATGCCTGAGTGGAGTGGAGGGAAGAGCATGTGATTGATAGCTAGGCACAAACGTGGGAATAGGCTTACCTGTGCTTGGTGCATTTCGGTCTGAATGATTCATAAATGCCTATTTGGGTGTGTGGATTCTCACGACCTCTTCCAAGAATATGAGCGCTTTATCATCTCTGCCATCACTTCTCTTTTAGACGTCAGGAATCTTGGACCCGTTCTTGGAGCAGAGAATCGAGTAACTTTCTCAAGGGCACGTTGACTCTCCGTATGTTTCTGCCAGTATCAGCGAGGTTCAGTAGGTCTCATGAAAGTCTTTCGAGCCTGGTATTCTCTAGAGATGTCTCCATGCCGATATTCTCCACTGTGGCAGAACAACTTTCATCAATGTGTCCGCACATCTCCTCAATCCATGCAGCCAGTGTTTCTGCCACCTTCTCTTCGTGTCTCCCATAAAGTCGACGTCAACAGGAATGGGCAAGTCTGAAGATACTTCGGAGCCTAACCAGTAAGCTGATGACAGGCAGATCTTCCACTGTCTGCCCTTTCAGATTCTGGAAACTGACCCGTGAACTCAGGTCTTTGGGCAGCAGCAGTATCTCGAACTTACTCAGCTTCCCGAACAAAAGACCTAAGCCAATCTCCACATAGGGCAGCAGACCCACCATCAAACTGATCCACCCACAGAATTCTGTCCAGTTACCTTCGATCCACCAGCCGCAACAAGCCTCGTGATACACACCAACATTCCACCTGGAATCCAACCGGTAACTGCCATCCACAGTGGTTGATGCATCAAGTCAGTGTTGGAGGTGATGCTGCATTAGACGAGAGTTTCCTAAGGGAAATGTGATTCTATCCACAAGGGTCCAATTTTCCTTTTCTCTTCCCTGTTTCCTTTTTTTCAAATCTATATACACAGTACAAACTGAGGGAAGTGTGTCCATGTTCAGTTTATGGATTCACACCTATTTAAACTTTCTAACAGTTCACATTACACAGACACCCACTCAAGGAAACTCATGTTTGTGTAATATCCATTCACCCAGATTACATATCCTTCTGTTGCTTTCTGCTGAAACACCCACACTCTCAGAACATGGATCCATTTGTTTCATGGGGGCTGAAATTCCTAGAAATGAAACCAATCCCAACGTGCACTTTCCAGTCTGTCTCTTTTACACTTAGTTCAGTTTTGCAGAGCTACTTGTTTTGTTATAGGCTTATGCCATTTCTTCTCTACGTAGGGTAGAATAAGGCATTCGTTCATCCTGTTTGAAGACTTCTAAGACTATATCACGTTCTATGACCCACTCTTATTCAAAACCGTCCTTTGGGTTGGCTCACGATGTGCACTTCTGGATCAGTATCTATGAATATTAATGCACGCGTCTGTTTTCTGAATACAAGTGTGTTGAGTACATGCTAACAGCGATAATAGGTCGATGCGTGCTGAATGAAACTTGACATCACTTTGAGTATTTTGTCTTGAATAATCATGGTTGTTTGGTATATGTCAGACAACTGTAACCTTTTGGTGTATGTCTGTTTGTCTGATTGTTTATTTTGCAAACACATTAGGCCATGCATCCCTCCTTTTGCTTCAGACAGACAGTCATGTAAGCTGATTCACTTAAGATAGTGCTTAAAATCACCTATGATTTCCTGCTACCCTCTCCCATCTTTAGGATTTTGATGTCCTCCTTGCCTTCTTCTTCTTACTTCTTTGCAACTCAGGCTCTTCTTGCATTTGCAATAATGGTTTTGTTATTTCCATTTCATCTTGCTACTTTTCTACTCAGGGTAGGATTCTCAATTTTTGTTTTAGGATCAGTCTCAAACTGCTGAAATCTTTTAAGGTTTGCCGGTCAGTGAATTTCCCTAGCTCTGCCGTTGTTATAAATGGCGGTCATTTGGCATAGGCTACCCTAGATTGCAGCTTTTTCTCATTCAGGATATGGTCTATGTCCTGGCACTCCTCCCCTTGTTGCAAATTTTCTGCCGAGATATCAGCTGAACCCCCTCTGGAGGTACTTTTGTGACTAAGTTTCTTTCCTCGAGGTGAATTTTACATCACTGGGATGATCATGAAATTTGTTTATTTGAATTCTACTGCTTCTTGTTGGTCTATTGGTATTCCGCCTCTTTTGGACGCTGTGTACTTCCTGAATTCGTATAGATGATACTTTCTTGGATTTCAGCAAGTTTCATTCTGATTTTTCTACAAATTCCTTTTCAGAATGTACTAGTTTATCAATTGCTTTCCATTTGGGAATCCTATGAGTCCTATTCTTACCTGCTTTGTCTTAACCCAGGATTCGACAGTGATGATAGCGTTGGTTTGCACTCGCTTTTCTGTGTCTTCTTCTGATGGAGGGATTTCTGTTCCCCCGTCCTCTAAGCCATTCACGATTCCTTCTGCATTAATTAGTCTGCTTAGGATTGACTTTAGCCCAGTTTTTATCTCATCCATTGTGTTTTCTTATACTATTGGTTTCTTCTTTAGAGTTTCTCTTCCCCTTTTCTGGTATTCTGCCTTTTGTGATTCTGAGGCACTGTGGTTCATCATTGTTTTCCTCACCTCCATTTTCAGAGCTTGCTCTGGTAACGTTTTGCCGTCTAGTTGTTTGAAAGCTTATTTTTTGGGCCTTCAATCTCTCTGGAACTGAAAATGGTACTTCCTGTTTCTTTTACTATACTTCTTTTACCCTATAGTTCAGGTAATATCATGTATCTAAAATAGACAAATTGGGCTTGGATAAGTGCAAACTTTAGACTTTTTGGTGTACGCATTTCCAAGGTATTTCTGTGAGGACAATTTTCCCTAGACCTTGATGCCATGCCCTGTTCCTGTGTGTGTTGTCTGGTATATCTCTAAATCCTGGTGTTGTCTTTGTTGTGATGAACACACCATACTGTTTCAGTTAGTTGATCCTCTTTTTTATTACATTTATCTCACAATTCTGAAAGGGCGCAGGGCACTTCCTCTAGTGGAAATGAAGCTTCTATAGGTTTTCAGCTCTGCATTCTTCTGTATGTCATTTTGAAGTGTCTCCAAAACAGCCAACAGAGAGTGCGCTTGTACTTTCTACTGCCATGGGAATGTCCCAATGTTACCAGTTCTTCCCAGAGCTTCTGTGTCTACAAAAACAACAGTGGAAGCATATGTATGGATGTCATACTTCAGGGCCTGCTGGGATGATCCCGCAGGCCGACCTATGTGTCCTCGGTGCAGTACCCTGTCAGTGCCGTCCAAAATGTAGCATCTGCATTTGGGTGATAATGCTGTAAGAAATGCTTCATCTTCTCGTACTGTGGACTTTGACCACTCTTCCTATTTCGCTCATTCTTGAGTAATGGGTTCACGAAGGCAACCACAGAGCTGTTCCGCATCCTCTGCCTCAAACCAGAGTGTAATCCCTATCCAGGTTTGGAATGTAGCAGATCCTAAATCTTTTAATACTGATTTCAAACCCAACGCCCCCTGGAACCCTCAGTCCAGAAGCATGATACCTCTGATTGAGCCCCACGTGTGCTCTATTGGCAAAATGTCAAATTGGACCCTGGTCCTGCAGATGCAGTGGATGTGGCCATAGGACATATCGATAAACTCAAACTCACGTGCCAGTGCTGTTCCTGTCTCACTGAATTCACAGTTTCTTTTGCTCTCTTGAAAGAACCCACCAAAACCCACAATGCATTCGAGATCCCTGAGTTCTGCGAGAGCAATCATCCTTAGCCCTATCCCTCTTTTTCCGCTGCCTCTGCTAGCTCAGATTTGGCAGCTCGGATCTTGGTCTCAGATTCAATTGTGGGGATATTTTGAACTGATTTCTTTGAGTTCTGTCAGCCAAGCTTCTGCTGTGCACTCTTCTAACACTCAGCACATCACCTTCAATCCCATGCCTGCTGCCCGCTTGAGAGTGTGCTTCCACGGAAAACAGAGTTTCACCTTTGATGCTCCTTTACCAGAGGTCAGATCCTGCACTGGTTTCCATTCTCTACTTTGCCTTTTCCTGCTTACGGTTTTTCTGAGGCCTCATCATGTCTTTGGATGTAACAGACCACTCTTACTCAAGTGTCCTGTGCCAAGGGCTGGGTGAGTGTGTGTTTACAATATTTGGTGTATGGTGTCTAGTGAGAGCAGTTTGCACTTGTTCTCTTCCTACTGGGCATCGACAAATCAACACATTTCACAAATAATTCACAGAAATTGGATATTAGTTTCGCTCCTTTTTCTTTACCGCCATGGACGGATGATTTGTCCTAAGACTCCAGCTTTGACATTATATTGATAAGACAGTTGCAGTCTTTAAGAAGGTTAATAGAATCGATTTACGTATTTTGGGATTTATATGAAAGTGAAGTTAGTTTTCGAAAATAACCAAATGAACCTAGAAACCAGACTTGACAATTTTTGTAAGATTTTGTCAGCTCTAAGGAAAAAACAGACAGTCTCAATGTAAAATAGCAGTCCAAATGTTTGAAGGGGACATGCCAACTCTTTTCTCTTGAAGCCTCCAACAACAAAAGGAACAATGAAATACCTATTGGAACCATGAAATAACCCACAACATTGTTTCCCTTGTGCACCAGGTGCCCTTTACTCCCAATGACACATACTAGGCAATGTTGTCATTTAAAGGTATAACATTCCTCTCTAGGAATATACAAGAAAATCTAAACAGAATATACACATTTAGGCTTGATTCAAAAAGCAATTAGAGGCATTTAACTATGAGAAACCTGCTGCAGATATCCTAGGCTATAGAAAACCAGGTGCTTTTCTATCAGTGCTGAGAAGGCTTAATCATCCGATCATGTTGGGTAAAACAATTTAACACAACCAAGTCTGCACCTCCAAGATATAGTGCACCCGGGGCTTGACGGAAGTGAATGACTGTCCACATAACCTGTGTCTATAATGTGTTTTCGACTTTTACAGTACAGTTCACTATCGGACTTCTAATATTATCCTGTAGTGTCTTGAAAAACTGAGATTCAAGTTCATTCAAAGATTCCCCTCACTTCCCACACTCCTTTCAGCCCAAAGAATACATAACCCCAGCATTTCCTTAATCTAGGGGAAGGTCATCATTTCTTTGTGTGAGCTAAGTATTCAATTCCTATCTATTTCAATCGAGAGTATTTGAATATTAAGGAGTTCACAGTTGTTCACCGCGTGTGAATGAGGAGGAACTCTGAATCTAGTAGGGGCTTGCTCTCCTCCTCCTGGATTCATTGCAGCTCAGGTTCTGATCCTTTGAAATGGTTGCCTGAGTGGAGTGGAGGGAAGAGCATGTGATTGATAGCTAGGCACAAACGTGGGAATAGGCTTACCTGTGCTTGGTGCATTTCGGTCTGAATGATTCATAAATGCCTATTTGGGTGTGTGGATTCTCACGACCTCTTCCAAGAATATGAGCGCTTTATCATCTCTGCCATCTCTTCTCTTTTAGACGTCAGGAATCTTGGACCCGTTCTTGGAGCAGAGAATCGAGTAACTTTCTCAAGGGCACGTTGACTCTCCGTATGTTTCTGCCAGTATCAGCGAGGTTCAGTAGGTCTCATGAAAGCCTTTCGAACCTGGTATTCTCTAGAGATGTCTCCATGCCGATATTCTCCACTGTGGCAGAACAACTTTCATCAATGTGTCCGCACATCTCCTCAATCCATGCAGCCAGTGTTTCTGCCAGCTTCTCTTCGTGTCTCCCATAAAGTCGACGTCAACAGGAATGGGCAAGTCTGAAGATACTTCGGAGCCTAACCAGTAAGCTGATGACAGGCAGATCTTCCACTGTCTGCCCTTTCAGATTCTGGAAACTGACCCGTGAACTCAGGTCTTTGGGCAGCAGCAGTATCTCGAACATACTCAGCTTCCCGAACAAAAGACCTAAGCCAATCTCCACATAGGGCAGCAGACCCACCATCAAACTGATCCACCCACAGAATTCTGTCCAGTTACCTTCGATCCACCAGCCGCAACAAGCCTCGTGATACACACCAACATTCCACCTGGAATCCAACCGGTAACTGCCATCCACAGTGGTTGATGCATCAAGTCAGTGTTGGAGGTGATGCTGCATTAGACGAGAGTTTCCTAAGGGAAATGTGATTCTATCCACAAGGGTCCAATTTTCCTTTTCTCTTCCCTGTTTCCTTTTTTTCAAATCTATATACACAGTACAAACTGAGGGAAGTGTGTCCATGTTCAGTTTATGGATTCACACCTATTTAAACTTTCTAACAGTTCACATTACACAGACACCCACTCAAGGAAACTCATGTTTGTGTAATATCCATTCACCCAGATTACATATCCTTCTGTTGCTTTCTGCTGAAACACCCACACTCTCAGAACATGGATCCATTTGTTTCATGGGGGCTGAAATTCCTAGAAATGAAACCAATCCCAACGTGCACTTTCCAGTCTGTCTCTTTTACACTTAGTTCAGTTTTGCAGAGCTACTTGTCTTTGTTATAGGCTTATGCCATTTCTTCTCTACGTAGGGTAGAATAAGGCATTCGTTCATCCTGTTTGAAGACTTCTAAGACTATATCCCGTTCTATGACCCACTCTTATTCAAAACCGTCATTTGGGTTGGCTCACGATGTGCACTTCTGGATCAGTATCTATGAATATTAATGCACGCGTCTGTTTTCTGAATACAAGTGTGTTGAGTACATGCTAACAGCGATAATAGGTCGATGCGTGCTGAATGAAACTTGACATCACTTTGAGTATTTTGTCTTGAATAATCATGGTTGTTTGGTATATGTCAGACAACTGTAACCTTTTGGTGTATGTCTGTTTGTCTGATTGTTTATTTTGCAAACACATTAGGCCATGCATCCCTCCTTTTGCTTCAGACAGACAGTCATGTAAGCTGATTCACTTAAGATAGTGCTTAAAATCACCTATGATTTCCTGCTACCCTCTCCCATCTTTAGGATTTTGATGTCCTCCTTGCCTTCTTCTTCTTACTTCTTTGCAACTCAGGCTCTTCTTGCATTTGCAATAATGGTTTTGTTATTTCCATTTCATCTTGCTACTTTTCTACTCAGGGTAGGATTCTCAATTTTTGTTTTAGGATCAGTCTCAAACTGCTGAATTCTTTTAAGGTTTGCCGGTCAGTGAATTTCCCTAGCTCTGCCGTTGTTATAAATGGCGGTCATTTGGCATAGGCTACCCTAGATTGCAGCTTTTTCTCATTCAGGATATGGTCTATGTCCTGGCACTCCTCCCCTTGTTGCAAATTTTCTGCCGAGATATCAGCTGAACCCCCTCTGGAGGTACTTTTGTGACTAAGTTTCTTTCCTCGAGGTGAATTTTACATCACTGGGATGATCATGAAATTTGTTTATTTGAATTCTACTGCTTCTTGTTGGTCTATTGGTATTCCACCTCTTTTGGACGCTGTGTACTTCCTGAATTCGTATAGATGATACTTTCTTGGATTTCAGCAAGTTTCATTCTGATTTTTCTACAAATTCCTTTTCAGAATGTACTAGTTTATCAATTGCTTTCCATTTGGGAATCCTATGAGTCCTATTCTTACCTGCTTTGTCTTAACCCAGGATTCGACAGTGATGATAGCGTTGGTTTGCACTCGCTTTTCTGTGTCTTCTTCTGATGGAGGGATTTCTGTTCCCCCGTCCTCTAAGCCATTCACGATTCCTTCTGCATTAATTAGTCTGCTTAGGATTGACTTTAGCCCAGTTTTTATCTCATCCATTGTGTTTTCTTATACTATTGGTTTCTTCTTTAGAGTTTCTCTTCCCCTTTTCTGGTATTCTGCCTTTTGTGATTCTGAGGCACTGTGGTTCATCATTGTTTTCCTCACCTCCATTTTCAGAGCTTGCTCTGGTAACGTTTTGCCGTCTAGTTGTTTGAAAGCTTATTTTTTGGGCCTTCAATCTCTTTGGAACTGAAAATGGTACTTCCTGTTTCTTTTACTATACTTCTTTTACCCTATAGTTCAGGTAATATCATGTATCTAAAATAGACAAATTGGGCTTGGATAAGTGCAAACTTTAGACTTTTTGGTGTACGCATTTCCAAGGTATTTCTGTGAGGACAATTTTCCCTAGACCTTGATGCCATGCCCTGTTCCTGTGTGTGTTGTCTGGTATATCTCTAAATCCTGGTGTTGTCTTTGTTGTGATGAACACACCATACTGTTTCAGTTAGTTGATCCTCTTTTTTATTACATTTATCTCACAATTCTGAAAGGGCGCAGGGCACTTCCTCTAGTGGAAATGAAGCTTCTATAGGTTTTCAGCTCTGCATTCTTCTGTATGTCATTTTGAAGTGTCTCCAAAACAGCCAGCAGAGAGTGAGCTTGTACTTTCTACTGCCATGGGAATGTCCCAATGTTACCAGTTCTTCCCAGAGCTTCTGTGTCTACAAAAACAACAGTGGAAGCATATGTATGGATGTCATACTTCAGGGCCTGCTGGGATGATCCCGCAGGCCGACCTATGTGTCCTCGGTGCAGTACCCTGTCAGTGCCGTCCAAAATGTAGCATCTGCATTTGGGTGATAATGCTGTAAGAAATGCTTCATCTTCTCGTACTGTGGACTTTGACCACTCTTCCTATTTCGCTCATTCTTGAGTAATGGTTTCACGAAGGCAACCACAGAGCTGTTCCGCATCCTCTGCCTCAAACCAGAGTGTAATCCCTATCCAGGTTTGGAATGTAGCAGATCCTAAATCTTTTAATACTGATTTCAAACCCAACGCCCCCTGGAACCCTCAGCCCAGAAGCATGATACCTCTGATTGAGCCCCACGTGTGCTCTATTGGCAAAATGTCAAATTGGACCCTGGTCCTGCAGATGCAGTGGATGTGGCCATAGGACATATCGATAAACTCAAACTAATTGCCAGTGCTGTTCCTGTCTCACTGAATTCACAGTTTCTTTTGCTCTCTTGAAAGAACCCACCAAAACCCACAATGCATTCGAGATCCCTGAGTTCTGCGAGAGCAATCATCCTTAGCCCTATCCCTCTTTTTCCGCTGCCTCTGCTAGCTCAGATTTGGCAGCTCGGATCTTGGTCTCAGATTCAATTGTGGGGATATTTTGAACTGATTTCTTTGAGTTCTGTCAGCCAAGCTTCTGCTGTGCACTCTTCTAACACTCAGCACATCACCTTCAATCCCATGCCTGCTGCCCGCTTGAGAGTGTGCTTCCACGGAAAACAGAGTTTCACCTTTGATGCTCCTTTACCAGAGGTCAGATCCTGCACTGGTTTCCATTCTCTACTTTGCCTTTTCCTGCTTACGGTTTTTCTGAGGCCTCATCATGTCTTTGGATGTAACAGACCACTCTTACTCAAGTGTCCTGTGCCAAGGGCTGGGTGAGTGTGTGTTTACAATATTTGGTGTATGGTGTCTAGTGAGAGCAGTTTGCACTTGTTCTCTTCCTACTGGGCATCGACAAATCAACACATTTCACAAATAATTCACAGAAATTGGATATTAGTTTCGCTCCTTTTTCTTTACCGCCATGGACGGATGATTTGTCCTAAGACTCCAGCTTTGACATTATATTGATAAGACAGTTGCAGTCTTTAAGAAGGTTAATAGAATCGATTTACGTATTTTGGGATTTATATGAAAGTGAAGTTAGTTTTCGAAAATAACCAAATGAACCTAGAAACCAGACTTGACAATTTTTGTAAGATTTTGTCAGCTCTAAGGAAAAAACAGACAGTCTCAATGTAAAATAGCAGTCCAAATGTTTGAAGGGGACATGCCAACTCTTTTCTCTTGAAGCCTCCAACAACAAAAGGAACAATGAAATACCTATTGGAACCATGAAATAACCCACAACATTGTTTCCCTTGTGCACCAGGTGCCCTTTACTCCCAATGACACATACTAGGCAATGTTGTCATTTAAAGGTATAACATTCCTCTCTAGGAATATACAAGAAAATCTAAACAGAATATACACATTTAGGCTTGATTCAAAAAGCAATTAGAGGCATTTAACTATGAGAAACCTGCTGCAGATATCCTAGGCTATAGAAAACCAGGTGCTTTTCTATCAGTGCTGAGAAGGCTTAATCATCCGATCATGTTGGGTAAAACAATTTAACACAACCAAGTCTGCACCTCCAAGATATAGTGCACCCGGGGCTTGACGGAAGTGAATGACTGTCCACATAACCTGTGTCTATAATGTGTTTTCGACTTTTACAGTACAGTTCACTATCGGACTTCTAATATTATCCTGTAGTGTCTTGAAAAACTGAGATTCAAGTTCATTCAAAGATTCCCCTCACTTCCCACACTCCTTTCAGCCCAAAGAATACATAACCCCAGCATTTCCTTAATCTAGGGGAAGGTCATCATTTCTTTGTGTGAGCTAAGTATTCAATTCCTATCTATTTCAATCGAGAGTATTTGAATATTAAGGAGTTCACAGTTGTTCACCGCGTGTGAATGAGGAGGAACTCTGAATCTAGTAGGGGCTTGCTCTCCTCCTCCTGGATTCATTGCAGCTCAAGTTCTGATCCTTTGAAATGGATGCCTGAGTGGAGTGGAGGGAAGAGCATGTGATTGATAGCTAGGCACAAACGTGGGAATAGGCTTACCTGTGCTTGGTGCATTTCGGTCTGAATGATTCATAAATGCCTATTTGGGTGTGTGGATTCTCACGACCTCTTCCAAGAATATGAGCGCTTTATCATCTCTGCCATCTCTTCTCTTTTAGACGTCAGGAATCTTGGACCCGTTCTTGGAGCAGAGAATCGAGTAACTTTCTCAAGGGCACGTTGACTCTCCGTATGTTTCTGCCAGTATCAGCGAGGTTCAGTAGGTCTCATGAAAGTCTTTCGAGCCTGGTATTCTCTAGAGATGTCTCCATGCCGATATTCTCCACTGTGGCAGAACAACTTTCATCAATGTGTCCGCACATCTCCTCAATCCATGCAGCCAGTGTTTCTGCCAGCTTCTCTTCGTGTCTCCCATAAAGTCGACGTCAACAGGAATGGGCAAGTCTGAAGATACTTCGGAGCCTAACCAGTAAGCTGATGACAGGCAGATCTTCCACTGTCTGCCCTTTCAGATTCTGGAAACTGACCCGTGAACTCAGGTCTTTGGGCAGCAGCAGTATCTCGAACTTACTCAGCTTCCCGAACAAAAGACCTAAGCCAATCTCCACATAGGGCAGCAGACCCACCATCAAACTGATCCACCCACAGAATTCTGTCCAGTTACCTTGGATCCACCAGCCGCAACAAGCCTCGTGATACACACCAACATTCCACCTGGAATCCAACCGGTAACTGCCATCCACAGTGGTTGATGCATCAAGTCAGTGTTGGAGGTGATGCTGCATTAGACGAGAGTTTCCTAAGGGAAATGTGATTCTATCCACAAGGGTCCAATTTTCCTTTTCTCTTCCCTGTTTCCTTTTTTTCAAATCTATATACACAGTACAAACTGAGGGAAGTGTGTCCATGTTCAGTTTATGGATTCACACCTATTTAAACTTTCTAACAGTTCACATTACACAGACACCCACTCAAGGAAACTCATGTTTGTGTAATATCCATTCACCCAGATTACATATCCTTCTGTTGCTTTCTGCTGAAACACCCACACTCTCAGAACATGGATCCATTTGTTTCATGGGGGCTGAAATTCCTAGAAATGAAACCAATCCCAACGTGCACTTTCCAGTCTGTCTCTTTTACACTTAGTTCAGTTTTGCAGAGCTACTTGTCTTTGTTATAGGCTTATGCCATTTCTTCTCTACGTAGGGTAGAATAAGGCATTCGTTCATCCTGTTTGAAGACTTCTAAGACTATATCCCGTTCTATGACCCACTCTTATTCAAAACCGTCATTTGGGTTGGCTCACGATGTGCACTTCTGGATCAGTATCTATGAATATTAATGCACGCGTCTGTTTTCTGAATACAAGTGTGTTGAGTACATGCTAACAGCGATAATAGGTCGATGCGTGCTGAATGAAACTTGACATCACTTTGAGTATTTTGTCTTGAATAATCATGGTTGTTTGGTATATGTCAGACAACTGTAACCTTTTGGTGTATGTCTGTTTGTCTGATTGTTTATTTTGCAAACACATTAGGCCATGCATCCCTCCTTTTGCTTCAGACAGACAGTCATGTAAGCTGATTCACTTAAGATAGTGCTTAAAATCACCTATGATTTCCTGCTACCCTCTCCCATCTTTAGGATTTTGATGTCCTCCTTGCCTTCTTCTTCTTACTTCTTTGCAACTCAGGCTCTTCTTGCATTTGCAATAATGGTTTTGTTATTTCCATTTCATCTTGCTACTTTTCTACTCAGGGTAGGATTCTCAATTTTTGTTTTAGGATCAGTCTCAAACTGCTGAATTCTTTTAAGGTTTGCCGGTCAGTGAATTTCCCTAGCTCTGCCGTTGTTATAAATGGCGGTCATTTGGCATAGGCTACCCTAGATTGCAGCTTTTTCTCATTCAGGATATGGTCTATGTCCTGGCACTCCTCCCCTTGTTGCAAATTTTCTGCCGAGATATCAGCTGAACCCCCTCTGGAGGTACTTTTGTGACTAAGTTTCTTTCCTCGAGGTGAATTTTACATCACTGGGATGATCATGAAATTTGTTTATTTGAATTCTACTGCTTCTTGTTGGTCTATTGGTATTCCACCTCTTTTGGACGCTGTGTACTTCCTGAATTCGTATAGATGATACTTTCTTGGATTTCAGCAAGTTTCATTCTGATTTTTCTACAAATTCCTTTTCAGAATGTACTATTTTATCAATTGCTTTCCATTTGGGAATCCTATGAGTCCTATTCTTACCTGCTTTGTCTTAACCCAGGATTCGACAGTGATGATAGCGTTGGTTTGCACTCGCTTTTCTGTGTCTTCTTCTGATGGAGGGATTTCTGTTCCCCCATCCTCTAAGCCATTCACGATTCCTTCTGCATTAATTAGTCTGCTTAGGATTGACTTTAGCCCAGTTTTTATCTCATCCATTGTGTTTTCTTATACTATTGGTTTCTTCTTTAGAGTTTCTCTTCCCCGTTTCTGGTATTCTGCCTTTTGTGATTCTGAGGCACTGTGGTTCATCATTGTTTTCCTCACCTCCATTTTCAGAGCTTGCTCTGGTAACGTTTTGCCGTCTAGTTGTTTGAAAGCTTATTTTTTGGGCCTTCAATCTCTCTGGAACTGAAAATGGTACTTCCTGTTTCTTTTACTATACTTCTTTTACCCTATAGTTCAGGTAATATCATGTATCTAAAATAGACAAATTGGGCTTGGATAAGTGCAAACTTTAGACTTTTTGGTGTACGCATTTCCAAGGTATTTCTGTGAGGACAATTTTCCCTAGACCTTGATGCCATGCCCTGTTCCTGTGTGTGTTGTCTGGTATATCTCTAAATCCTGGTGTTGTCTTTGTTGTGATGAACACACCATACTGTTTCAGTTAGTTGATCCTCTTTTTTATTACATTTATCTCACAATTCTGAAAGGGCGCAGGGCACTTCCTCTAGTGGAAATGAAGCTTCTATAGGTTTTCAGCTCTGCATTCTTCTGTATGTCATTTTGAAGTGTCTCCAAAACAGCCAACAGAGAGTGCGCTTGTACTTTCTACTGCCATGGGAATGTCCCAATGTTACCAGTTCTTCCCAGAGCTTCTGTGTCTACAAAAACAACAGTGGAAGCATATGTATGGATGTCATACTTCAGGGCCTGCTGGGATGATCCCGCAGGCCGACCTATGTGTCCTCGGTGCAGTACCCTGTCAGTGCCGTCCAAAATGTAGCATCTGCATTTGGGTGATAATGCTGTAAGAAATGCTTCATCTTCTCGTACTGTGGACTTTGACCACTCTTCCTATTTCGCTCATTCTTGAGTAATGGGTTCACGAAGGCAACCACAGAGCTGTTCCGCATCCTCTGCCTCAAACCAGAGTGTAATCCCTATCCAGGTTTGGAATGTAGCAGATCCTAAATCTTTTAATACTGATTTCAAACCCAACGCCCCCTGGAACCCTCAGTCCAGAAGCATGATACCTCTGATTGAGCCCCACGTGTGCTCTATTGGCAAAATGTCAAATTGGACCCTGGTCCTGCAGATGCAGTGGATGTGGCCATAGGACATATCGATAAACTCAAACTCACGTGCCAGTGCTGTTCCTGTCTCACTGAATTCACAGTTTCCTTTGCTCTCTTGAAAGAACCCACCAAAACCCACAATGCATTCGAGATCCCTGAGTTCTGCGAGAGCAATCATCCTTAGCCCTATCCCTCTTTTTCCGCTGCCTCTGCTAGCTCAGATTTGGCAGCTCGGATCTTGGTCTCAGATTCAATTGTGGGGATATTTTGAACTGATTTCTTTGAGTTCTGTCAGCCAAGCTTCTGCTGTGCACTCTTCTAACACTCAGCACATCACCTTCAATCCCATGCCTGCTGCCCGCTTGAGAGTGTGCTTCCACGGAAAACAGAGTTTCACCTTTGATGCTCCTTTACCAGAGGTCAGATCCTGCACTGGTTTCCATTCTCTACTTTGCCTTTTCCTGCTTACGGTTTTTCTGAGGCCTCATCATGTCTTTGGATGTAACAGACCACTCTTACTCAAGTGTCCTGTGCCAAGGGCTGGGTGAGTGTGTGTTTACAATATTTGGTGTATGGTGTCTAGTGAGAGCAGTTTGCACTTGTTCTCTTCCTACTGGGCATCGACAAATCAACACATTTCACAAATAATTCACAGAAATTGGATATTAGTTTCGCTCCTTTTTCTTTACCGCCATGGACGGATGATTTGTCCTAAGACTCCAGCTTTGACATTATATTGATAAGACAGTTGCAGTCTTTAAGAAGGTTAATAGAATCGATTTACGTATTTTGGGATTTATATGAAAGTGAAGTTAGTTTTCGAAAATAACCAAATGAACCTAGAAACCAGACTTGACAATTTTTGTAAGATTTTGTCAGCTCTAAGGAAAAAACAGACAGTCTCAATGTAAAATAGCAGTCCAAATGTTTGAAGGGGACATGCCAACTCTTTTCTCTTGAAGCCTCCAACAACAAAAGGAACAATGAAATACCTATTGGAACCATGAAATAACCCACAACATTGTTTCCCTTGTGCACCAGGTGCCCTTTACTCCCAATGACACATACTAGGCAATGTTGTCATTTAAAGGTATAACATTCCTCTCTAGGAATATACAAGAAAATCTAAACAGAATATACACATTTAGGCTTGATTCAAAAAGCAATTAGAGGCATTTAACTATGAGAAACCTGCTGCAGATATCCTAGGCTATAGAAAACCAGGTGCTTTTCTATCAGTGCTGAGAAGGCTTAATCATCCGATCATGTTGGGTAAAACAATTTAAAACAACCAAGTCTGCACCTCCAAGATATAGTGCACCCGGGGCTTGACGGAAGTGAATGACTGTCCACATAACCTGTGTCTATAATGTGTTTTCGACTTTTACAGTACAGTTCACTATCGGACTTCTAATATTATCCTGTAGTGTCTTGAAAAACTGAGATTCAAGTTCATTCAAAGATTCCCCTCACTTCCCACACTCCTTTCAGCCCAAAGAATACATAACCCCAGCATTTCCTTAATCTAGGGGAAGGTCATCATTTCTTTGTGTGAGCTAAGTATTCAATTCCTATCTATTTCAATCGAGAGTATTTGAATATTAAGGAGTTCACAGTTGTTCACCGCGTGTGAATGAGGAGGAACTCTGAATCTAGTAGGGGCTTGCTCTCCTCCTCCTGGATTCATTGCAGCTCAGGTTCTGATCCTTTGAAATGGATGCCTGAGTGGAGTGGAGGGAAGAGCATGTGATTGATAGCTAGGCACAAACGTGGGAATAGGCTTACCTGTGCTTGGTGCATTTCGGTCTGAATGATTCATAAATGCCTATTTGGGTGTGTGGATTCTCACGACCTCTTCCAAGAATATGAGCGCTTTATCATCTCTGCCATCTCTTCTCTTTTAGACGTCAGGAATCTTGGACCCGTTCTTGGAGCAGAGAATCGAGTAACTTTCTCAAGGGCACGTTGACTCTCCGTATGTTTCTGCCAGTATCAGCGAGGTTCAGTAGGTCTCATGAAAGTCTTTCGAGCCTGGTATTCTCTAGAGATGTCTCCATGCCGATATTCTCCACTGTGGCAGAACAACTTTCATCAATGTGTCCGCACATCTCCTCAATCCATGCAGCCAGTGTTTCTGCCAGCTTCTCTTCGTGTCTCCCATAAAGTCGACGTCAACAGGAATGGGCAAGTCTGAAGATACTTCGGAGCCTAACCAGTAAGCTGATGACAGGCAGATCTTCCACTGTCTGCCCTTTCAGATTCTGGAAACTGACCCGTGAACTCAGGTCTTTGGGCAGCAGCAGTATCTCGAACTTACTCAGCTTCCCGAACAAAAGACCTAAGCCAATCTCCACATAGGGCAGCAGACCCACCATCAAACTGATCCACCCACAGAATTCTGTCCAGTTACCTTCGATCCACCAGCCGCAACAAGCCTCGTGATACACACCAACATTCCACCTGGAATCCAACCGGTAACTGCCATCCACAGTGGTTGATGCATCAAGTCAGTGTTGGAGGTGATGCTGCATTAGACGAGAGTTTCCTAAGGGAAATGTGATTCTATCCACAAGGGTCCAATTTTCCTTTTCTCTTCCCTGTTTCCTTTGTTTCAAATCTATATACACAGTACAAACTGAGGGAAGTGTGTCCATGTTCAGTTTATGGATTCACACCTATTTAAACTTTCTAACAGTTCACATTACACAGACACCCACTCAAGGAAACTCATGTTTGTGTAATATCCATTCACCCAGATTACATATCCTTCTGTTGCTTTCTGCTGAAACACCCACACTCTCAGAACATGGATCCATTTGTTTCATGGGGGCTGAAATTCCTAGAAATGAAACCAATCCCAACGTGCACTTTCCAGTCTGTCTCTTTTACACTTAGTTCAGTTTTGCAGAGCTACTTGTCTTTGTTATAGGCTTATGCCATTTCTTCTCTACGTAGGGTAGAATAAGGCATTCGTTCATCCTGTTTGAAGACTTCTAAGACTATATCCCGTTCTATGACCCACTCTTATTCAAAACCGTCATTTGGGTTGGCTCACGATGTGCACTTCTGGATCAGTATCTATGAATATTAATGCACGCGTCTGTTTTCTGAATACAAGTGTGTTGAGTACATGCTAACAGCGATAATAGGTCGATGCGTGCTGAATGAAACTTGACATCACTTTGAGTATTTTGTCTTGAATAATCATGGTTGTTTGGTATATGTCAGACAACTGTAACCTTTTGGTGTATGTCTGTTTGTCTGATTGTTTATTTTGCAAACACATTAGGCCATGCATCCCTCCTTTTGCTTCAGACAGACAGTCATGTAAGCTGATTCACTTAAGATAGTGCTTAAAATCACCTATGATTTCCTGCTACCCTCTCCCATCTTTAGGATTTTGATGTCCTCCTTGCCTTCTTCTTCTTACTTCTTTGCAACTCAGGCTCTTCTTGCATTTGCAATAATGGTTTTGTTATTTCCATTTCATCTTGCTACTTTTCTACTCAGGGTAGGATTCTCAATTTTTGTTTTAGGATCAGTCTCAAACTGCTGAATTCTTTTAAGGTTTGCCGGTCAGTGAATTTCCCTAGCTCTGCCGTTGTTATAAATGGCGGTCATTTGGCATAGGCTACCCTAGATTGCAGCTTTTTCTCATTCAGGATATGGTCTATGTCCTGGCACTCCTCCCCTTGTTGCAAATTTTCTGCCGAGATATCAGCTGAACCCCCTCTGGAGGTACTTTTGTGACTAAGTTTCTTTCCTCGAGGTGAATTTTACATCACTGGGATGATCATGAAATTTGTTTATTTGAATTCTACTGCTTCTTGTTGGTCTATTGGTATTCCACCTCTTTTGGACGCTGTGTACTTCCTGAATTCGTATAGATGATACTTTCTTGGATTTCAGCAAGTTTCATTCTGATTTTTCTACAAATTCCTTTTCAGAATGTACTATTTTATCAATTGCTTTCCATTTGGGAATCCTATGAGTCCTATTCTTACCTGCTTTGTCTTAACCCAGGATTCGACAGTGATGATAGCGTTGGTTTGCACTCGCTTTTCTGTGTCTTCTTCTGATGGAGGGATTTCTGTTCCCCCGTCCTCTAAGCCATTCACGATTCCTTCTGCATTAATTAGTCTGCTTAGGATTGACTTTAGCCCAGTTTTTATCTCATCCATTGTGTTTTCTTATACTATTGGTTTCTTCTTTAGAGTTTCTCTTCCCCTTTTCTGGTATTCTGCCTTTTGTGATTCTGAGGCACTGTGGTTCATCATTGTTTTCCTCACCTCCATTTTCAGAGCTTGCTCTGGTAACGTTTTGCCGTCTAGTTGTTTGAAAGCTTATTTTTTGGGCCTTCAATCTCTTTGGAACTGAAAATGGTACTTCCTGTTTCTTTTACTATACTTCTTTTACCCTATAGTTCAGGTAATATCATGTATCTAAAATAGACAAATTGGGCTTGGATAAGTGCAAACTTTAGACTTTTTGGTGTACGCATTTCCAAGGTATTTCTGTGAGGACAATTTTCCCTAGACCTTGATGCCATGCCCTGTTCCTGTGTGTGTTGTCTGGTATATCTCTAAATCCTGGTGTTGTCTTTGTTGTGATGAACACACCATACTGTTTCAGTTAGTTGATCCTCTTTTTTATTACATTTATCTCACAATTCTGAAAGGGCGCAGGGCACTTCCTCTAGTGGAAATGAAGCTTCTATAGGTTTTCAGCTCTGCATTCTTCTGTATGTCATTTTGAAGTGTCTCCAAAACAGCCAACAGAGAGTGCGCTTGTACTTTCTACTGCCATGGGAATGTCCCAATGTTACCAGTTCTTCCCAGAGCTTCTGTGTCTACAAAAACAACAGTGGAAGCATATGTATGGATGTCATACTTCAGGGCCTGCTGGGATGATCCCGCAGGCCGACCTATGTGTCCTCGGTGCAGTACCCTGTCAGTGCCGTCCAAAATGTAGCATCTGCATTTGGGTGATAATGCTGTAAGAAATGCTTCATCTTCTCGTACTGTGGACTTTGACCACTCTTCCTATTTCGCTCATTCTTGAGTAATGGGTTCACGAAGGCAACCACAGAGCTGTTCCGCATCCTCTGCCTCAAACCAGAGTGTAATCCCTATCCAGGTTTGGAATGTAGCAGATCCTAAATCTTTTAATACTGATTTCAAACCCAACGCCCCCTGGAACCCTCAGTCCAGAAGCATGATACCTCTGATTGAGCCCCACGTGTGCTCTATTGGCAAAATGTCAAATTGGACCCTGGTCCTGCAGATGCAGTGGATGTGGCCATAGGACATATCGATAAACTCAAACTCACGTGCCAGTGCTGTTCCTGTCTCACTGAATTCACAGTTTCCTTTGCTCTCTTGAAAGAACCCACCAAAACCCACAATGCATTCGAGATCCCTGAGTTCTGCGAGAGCAATCATCCTTAGCCCTATCCCTCTTTTTCCGCTGCCTCTGCTAGCTCAGATTTGGCAGCTCGGATCTTGGTCTCAGATTCAATTGTGGGGATATTTTGAACTGATTTCTTTGAGTTCTGTCAGCCAAGCTTCTGCTGTGCACTCTTCTAACACTCAGCACATCACCTTCAATCCCATGCCTGCTGCCCGCTTGAGAGTGTGCTTCCACGGAAAACAGAGTTTCACCTTTGATGCTCCTTTACCAGAGGTCAGATCCTGCACTGGTTTCCATTCTCTACTTTGCCGTTTCCTGCTTACGGTTTTTCTGAGGCCTCATCATGTCTTTGGATGTAACAGACCACTCTTACTCAAGTGTCCTGTGCCAAGGGCTGGGTGAGTGTGTGTTTACAATATTTGGTGTATGGTGTCTAGTGAGAGCAGTTTGCACTTGTTCTCTTCCTACTGGGCATCGACAAATCAACACATTTCACAAATAATTCACAGAAATTGGATATTAGTTTCGCTCCTTTTTCTTTACCGCCATGGACGGATGATTTGTCCTAAGACTCCAGCTTTGACATTATATTGATAAGACAGTTGCAGTCTTTAAGAAGGTTAATAGAATCGATTTACGTATTTTGGGATTTATATGAAAGTGAAGTTAGTTTTCGAAAATAACCAAATGAACCTAGAAACCAGACTTGACAATTTTTGTAAGATTTTGTCAGCTCTAAGGAAAAAACAGACAGTCTCAATGTAAAATAGCAGTCCAAATGTTTGAAGGGGACATGCCAACTCTTTTCTCTTGAAGCCTCCAACAACAAAAGGAACAATGAAATACCTATTGGAACCATGAAATAACCCACAACATTGTTTCCCTTGTGCACCAGGTGCCCTTTACTCCCAATGACACATACTAGGCAATGTTGTCATTTAAAGGTATAACATTCCTCTCTAGGAATATACAAGAAAATCTAAACAGAATATACACATTTAGGCTTGATTCAAAAAGCAATTAGAGGCATTTAACTATGAGAAACCTGCTGCAGATATCCTAGGCTATAGAAAACCAGGTGCTTTTCTATCAGTGCTGAGAAGGCTTAATCATCCGATCATGTTGGGTAAAACAATTTAACACAACCAAGTCTGCACCTCCAAGATATAGTGCACCCGGGGCTTGACGGAAGTGAATGACTGTCCACATAACCTGTGTCTATAATGTGTTTTCGACTTTTACAGTACAGTTCACTATCGGACTTCTAATATTATCCTGTAGTGTCTTGAAAAACTGAGATTCAAGTTCATTCAAAGATTCCCCTCACTTCCCACACTCCTTTCAGCCCAAAGAATACATAACCCCAGCATTTCCTTAATCTAGGGGAAGGTCATCATTTCTTTGTGTGAGCTAAGTATTCAATTCCTATCTATTTCAATCGAGAGTATTTGAATATTAAGGAGTTCACAGTTGTTCACCGCGTGTGAATGAGGAGGAACTCTGAATCTAGTAGGGGCTTGCTCTCCTCCTCCTGGATTCATTGCAGCTCAGGTTCTGATCCTTTGAAATGGATGCCTGAGTGGAGTGGAGGGAAGAGCATGTGATTGATAGCTAGGCACAAACGTGGGAATAGGCTTACCTGTGCTTGGTGCATTTCGGTCTGAATGATTCATAAATGCCTATTTGGGTGTGTGGATTCTCACGACCTCTTCCAAGAATATGAGCGCTTTATCATCTCTGCCATCTCTTCTCTTTTAGACGTCAGGAATCTTGGACCCGTTCTTGGAGCAGAGAATCGAGTAACTTTCTCAAGGGCACGTTGACTCTCCGTATGTTTCTGCCAGTATCAGCGAGGTTCAGTAGGTCTCATGAAAGTCTTTCGAGCCTGGTATTCTCTAGAGATGTCTCCATGCCGATATTCTCCACTGTGGCAGAACAACTTTCATCAATGTGTCCGCACATCTCCTCAATCCATGCAGCCAGTGTTTCTGCCAGCTTCTCTTCGTGTCTCCCATAAAGTCGACGTCAACAGGAATGGGCAAGTCTGAAGATACTTCGGAGCCTAATCAGTAAGCTGATGACAGGCAGATCTTCCACTCTCTGCCCTTTCAGATTCTGGAAACTGACCCGTGAACTCAGGTCTTTGGGCAGCAGCAGTATCTCGAACTTACTCAGCTTCCCGAACAAAAGACCTAAGCCAATCTCCACATAGGGCAGCAGACCCACCATCAAACTGATCCACCCACAGAATTCTGTCCAGTTACCTTGGATCCACCAGCCGCAACAAGCCTCGTGATACACACCAACATTCCACCTGGAATCCAACCGGTAACTGCCATCCACAGTGGTTGATGCATCAAGTCAGTGTTGGAGGTGATGCTGCATTAGACGAGAGTTTCCTAAGGGAAATGTGATTCTATCCACAAGGGTCCAATTTTCCTTTTCTCTTCCCTGTTTCCTTTGTTTCAAATCTATATACACAGTACAAACTGAGGGAAGTGTGTCCATGTTCAGTTTATGGATTCACACCTATTTAAACTTTCTAACAGTTCACATTACACAGACACCCACTCAAGGAAACTCATGTTTGTGTAATATCCATTCACCCAGATTACATATCCTTCTGTTGCTTTCTGCTGAAACACCCACACTCTCAGAACATGGATCCATTTGTTTCATGGGGGCTGAAATTCCTAGAAATGAAACCAATCCCAACGTGCACTTTCCAGTCTGTCTCTTTTACACTTAGTTCAGTTTTGCAGAGCTACTTGTCTTTGTTATAGGCTTATGCCATTTCTTCTCTACGTAGGGTAGAATAAGGCATTCGTTCATCCTGTTTGAAGACTTCTAAGACTATATCCCGTTCTATGACCCACTCTTATTCAAAACCGTCCTTTGGGTTGGCTCACGATGTGCACTTCTGGATCAGTATCTATGAATATTAATGCACGCGTCTGTTTTCTGAATACAAGTGTGTTGAGTACATGCTAACAGCGATAATAGGTCGATGCGTGCTGAATGAAACTTGACATCACTTTGAGTATTTTGTCTTGAATAATCATGGTTGTTTGGTATATGTCAGACAACTGTAACCTTTTGGTGTATGTCTGTTTGTCTGATTGTTTATTTTGCAAACACATTAGGCCATGCATCCCTCCTTTTGCTTCAGACAGACAGTCATGTAAGCTGATTCACTTAAGATAGTGCTTAAAATCACCTATGATTTCCTGCTACCCTCTCCCATCTTTAGGATTTTGATGTCCTCCTTGCCTTCTTCTTCTTACTTCTTTGCAACTCAGGCTCTTCTTGCATTTGCAATAATGGTTTTGTTATTTCCATTTCATCTTGCTACTTTTCTACTCAGGGTAGGATTCTCAATTTTTGTTTTAGGATCAGTCTCAAACTGCTGAATTCTTTTAAGGTTTGCCGGTCAGTGAATTTCCCTAGCTCTGCCGTTGTTATAAATGGCGGTCATTTGGCATAGGCTACCCTAGATTGCAGCTTTTTCTCATTCAGGATATGGTCTATGTCCTGGCACTCCTCCCCTTGTTGCAAATTTTCTGCCGAGATATCAGCTGAACCCCCTCTGGAGGTACTTTTGTGACTAAGTTTCTTTCCTCGAGGTGAATTTTACATCACTGGGATGATCATGAAATTTGTTTATTTGAATTCTACTGCTTCTTGTTGGTCTATTGGTATTCCACCTGTTTTGGACGCTGTGTACTTCCTGAATTCGTATAGATGATACTTTCTTGGATTTCAGCAAGTTTCATTCTGATTTTTCTACAAATTCCTTTTCAGAATGTACTATTTTATCAATTGCTTTCCATTTGGGAATCCTATGAGTCCTATTCTTACCTGCTTTGTCTTAACCCAGGATTCGACAGTGATGATAGCGTTGGTTTGCACTCGCTTTTCTGTGTCTTCTTCTGATGGAGGGATTTCTGTTCCCCCGTCCTCTAAGCCATTCACGATTCCTTCTGCATTAATTAGTCTGCTTAGGATTGACTTTAGCCCAGTTTTTATCTCATCCATTGTGTTTTCTTATACTATTGGTTTCTTCTTTAGAGTTTCTCTTCCCCTTTTCTGGTATTCTGCCTTTTGTGATTCTGAGGCACTGTGGTTCATCATTGTTTTCCTCACCTCCATTTTCAGAGCTTGCTCTGGTAACGTTTTGCCGTCTAGTTGTTTGAAAGCTTATTTTTTGGGCCTTCAATCTCTTTGGAACTGAAAATGGTACTTCCTGTTTCTTTTACTATACTTCTTTTACCCTATAGTTCAGGTAATATCATGTATCTAAAATAGACAAATTGGGCTTGGATAAGTGCAAACTTTAGACTTTTTGGTGTACGCATTTCCAAGGTATTTCTGTGAGGACAATTTTCCCTAGACCTTGATGCCATGCCCTGTTCCTGTGTGTGTTGTCTGGTATATCTCTAAATCCTGGTGTTGTCTTTGTTGTGATGAACACACCATACTGTTTCAGTTAGTTGATCCTCTTTTTTATTACATTTATCTCACAATTCTGAAAGGGCGCAGGGCACTTCCTCTAGTGGAAATGAAGCTTCTATAGGTTTTCAGCTCTGCATTCTTCTGTATGTCATTTTGAAGTGTCTCCAAAACAGCCAACAGAGAGTGCGCTTGTACTTTCTACTGCCATGGGAATGTCCCAATGTTACCAGTTCTTCCCAGAGCTTCTGTGTCTACAAAAACAACAGTGGAAGCATATGTATGGATGTCATACTTCAGGGCCTGCTGGGATGATCCCGCAGGCCGACCTATGTGTCCTCGGTGCAGTACCCTGTCAGTGCCGTCCAAAATGTAGCATCTGCATTTGGGTGATAATGCTGTAAGAAATGCTTCATCTTCTCGTACTGTGGACTTTGACCACTCTTCCTATTTCGCTCATTCTTGAGTAATGGGTTCACGAAGGCAACCACAGAGCTGTTCCGCATCCTCTGCCTCAAACCAGAGTGTAATCCCTATCCAGGTTTGGAATGTAGCAGATCCTAAATCTTTTAATACTGATTTCAAACCCAACGCCCCCTGGAACCCTCAGTCCAGAAGCATGATACCTCTGATTGAGCCCCACGTGTGCTCTATTGGCAAAATGTCAAATTGGACCCTGGTCCTGCAGATGCAGTGGATGTGGCCATAGGACATATCGATAAACTCAAACTCACGTGCCAGTGCTGTTCCTGTCTCACTGAATTCACAGTTTCCTTTGCTCTCTTGAAAGAACCCACCAAAACCCACAATGCATTCGAGATCCCTGAGTTCTGCGAGAGCAATCATCCTTAGCCCTATCCCTCTTTTTCCGCTGCCTCTGCTAGCTCAGATTTGGCAGCTCGGATCTTGGTCTCAGATTCAATTGTGGGGATATTTTGAACTGATTTCTTTGAGTTCTGTCAGCCAAGCTTCTGCTGTGCACTCTTCTAACACTCAGCACATCACCTTCAATCCCATGCCTGCTGCCCGCTTGAGAGTGTGCTTCCACGGAAAACAGAGTTTCACCTTTGATGCTCCTTTACCAGAGGTCAGATCCTGCACTGGTTTCCATTCTCTACTTTGCCTTTTCCTGCTTACGGTTTTTCTGAGGCCTCATCATGTCTTTGGATGTAACAGACCACTCTTACTCAAGTGTCCTGTGCCAAGGGCTGGGTGAGTGTGTGTTTACAATATTTGGTGTATGGTGTCTAGTGAGAGCAGTTTGCACTTGTTCTCTTCCTACTGGGCATCGACAAATCAACACATTTCACAAATAATTCACAGAAATTGGATATTAGTTTCGCTCCTTTTTCTTTACCGCCATGGACGGATGATTTGTCCTAAGACTCCAGCTTTGACATTATATTGATAAGACAGTTGCAGTCTTTAAGAAGGTTAATAGAATCGATTTACGTATTTTGGGATTTATATGAAAGTGAAGTTAGTTTTCGAAAATAACCAAATGAACCTAGAAACCAGACTTGACAATTTTTGTAAGATTTTGTCAGCTCTAAGGAAAAAACAGACAGTCTCAATGTAAAATAGCAGTCCAAATGTTTGAAGGGGACATGCCAACTCTTTTCTCTTGAAGCCTCCAACAACAAAAGGAACAATGAAATACCTATTGGAACCATGAAATAACCCACAACATTGTTTCCCTTGTGCACCAGGTGCCCTTTACTCCCAATGACACATACTAGGCAATGTTGTCATTTAAAGGTATAACATTCCTCTCTAGGAATATACAAGAAAATCTAAACAGAATATACACATTTAGGCTTGATTCAAAAAGCAATTAGAGGCATTTAACTATGAGAAACCTGCTGCAGATATCCTAGGCTATAGAAAACCAGGTGCTTTTCTATCAGTGCTGAGAAGGCTTAATCATCCGATCATGTTGGGTAAAACAATTTAACACAACCAAGTCTGCACCTCCAAGATATAGTGCACCCGGGGCTTGACGGAAGTGAATGACTGTCCACATAACCTGTGTCTATAATGTGTTTTCGACTTTTACAGTACAGTTCACTATCGGACTTCTAATATTATCCTGTAGTGTCTTGAAAAACTGAGATTCAAGTTCATTCAAAGATTCCCCTCACTTCCCACACTCCTTTCAGCCCAAAGAATACATAACCCCAGCATTTCCTTAATCTAGGGGAAGGTCATCATTTCTTTGTGTGAGCTAAGTATTCAATTCCTATCTATTTCAATCGAGAGTATTTGAATATTAAGGAGTTCACAGTTGTTCACCGCGTGTGAATGAGGAGGAACTCTGAATCTAGTAGGGGCTTGCTCTCCTCCTCCTGGATTCATTGCAGCTCAGGTTCTGATCCTTTGAAATGGATGCCTGAGTGGAGTGGAGGGAAGAGCATGTGATTGATAGCTAGGCACAAACGTGGGAATAGGCTTACCTGTGCTTGGTGCATTTCGGTCTGAATGATTCATAAATGCCTATTTGGGTGTGTGGATTCTCACGACCTCTTCCAAGAATATGAGCGCTTTATCATCTCTGCCATCTCTTCTCTTTTAGACGTCAGGAATCTTGGACCCGTTCTTGGAGCAGAGAATCGAGTAACTTTCTCAAGGGCACGTTGACTCTCCGTATGTTTCTGCCAGTATCAGCGAGGTTCAGTAGGTCTCATGAAAGTCTTTCGAGCCTGGTATTCTCTAGAGATGTCTCCATGCCGATATTCTCCACTGTGGCAGAACAACTTTCATCAATGTGTCCGCACATCTCCTCAATCCATGCAGCCAGTGTTTCTGCCAGCTTCTCTTCGTGTCTCCCATAAAGTCGACGTCAACAGGAATGGGCAAGTCTGAAGATACTTCGGAGCCTAATCAGTAAGCTGATGACAGGCAGATCTTCCACTCTCTGCCCTTTCAGATTCTGGAAACTGACCCGTGAACTCAGGTCTTTGGGCAGCAGCAGTATCTCGAACTTACTCAGCTTCCCGAACAAAAGACCTAAGCCAATCTCCACATAGGGCAGCAGACCCACCATCAAACTGATCCACCCACAGAATTCTGTCCAGTTACCTTCGATCCACCAGCCGCAACAAGCCTCGTGATACACACCAACATTCCACCTGGAATCCAACCGGTAACTGCCATCCACAGTGGTTGATGCATCAAGTCAGTGTTGGAGGTGATGCTGCATTAGACGAGAGTTTCCTAAGGGAAATGTGATTCTATCCACAAGGGTCCAATTTTCCTTTTCTCTTCCCTGTTTCCTTTGTTTCAAATCTATATACACAGTACAAACTGAGGGAAGTGTGTCCATGTTCAGTTTATGGATTCACACCTATTTAAACTTTCTAACAGTTCACATTACACAGACACCCACTCAAGGAAACTCATGTTTGTGTAATATCCATTCACCCAGATTACATATCCTTCTGTTGCTTTCTGCTGAAACACCCACACTCTCAGAACATGGATCCATTTGTTTCATGGGGGCTGAAATTCCTAGAAATGAAACCAATCCCAACGTGCACTTTCCAGTCTGTCTCTTTTACACTTAGTTCAGTTTTGCAGAGCTACTTGTCTTTGTTATAGGCTTATGCCATTTCTTCTCTACGTAGGGTAGAATAAGGCATTCGTTCATCCTGTTTGAAGACTTCTAAGACTATATCCCGTTCTATGACCCACTCTTATTCAAAACCGTCCTTTGGGTTGGCTCACGATGTGCACTTCTGGATCAGTATCTATGAATATTAATGCACGCGTCTGTTTTCTGAATACAAGTGTGTTGAGTACATGCTAACAGCGATAATAGGTCGATGCGTGCTGAATGAAACTTGACATCACTTTGAGTATTTTGTCTTGAATAATCATGGTTGTTTGGTATATGTCAGACAACTGTAACCTTTTGGTGTATGTCTGTTTGTCTGATTGTTTATTTTGCAAACACATTAGGCCATGCATCCCTCCTTTTGCTTCAGACAGACAGTCATGTAAGCTGATTCACTTAAGATAGTGCTTAAAATCACCTATGATTTCCTGCTACCCTCTCCCATCTTTAGGATTTTGATGTCCTCCTTGCCTTCTTCTTCTTACTTCTTTGCAACTCAGGCTCTTCTTGCATTTGCAATAATGGTTTTGTTATTTCCATTTCATCTTGCTACTTTTCTACTCAGGGTAGGATTCTCAATTTTTGTTTTAGGATCAGTCTCAAACTGCTGAATTCTTTTAAGGTTTGCCGGTCAGTGAATTTCCCTAGCTCTGCCGTTGTTATAAATGGCGGTCATTTGGCATAGGCTACCCTAGATTGCAGCTTTTTCTCATTCAGGATATGGTCTATGTCCTGGCACTCCTCCCCTTGTTGCAAATTTTCTGCCGAGATATCAGCTGAACCCCCTCTGGAGGTACTTTTGTGACTAAGTTTCTTTCCTCGAGGTGAATTTTACATCACTGGGATGATCATGAAATTTGTTTATTTGAATTCTACTGCTTCTTGTTGGTCTATTGGTATTCCACCTGTTTTGGACGCTGTGTACTTCCTGAATTCGTATAGATGATACTTTCTTGGATTTCAGCAAGTTTCATTCTGATTTTTCTACAAATTCCTTTTCAGAATGTACTATTTTATCAATTGCTTTCCATTTGGGAATCCTATGAGTCCTATTCTTACCTGCTTTGTCTTAACCCAGGATTCGACAGTGATGATAGCGTTGGTTTGCACTCGCTTTTCTGTGTCTTCTTCTGATGGAGGGATTTCTGTTCCCCCGTCCTCTAAGCCATTCACGATTCCTTCTGCATTAATTAGTCTGCTTAGGATTGACTTTAGCCCAGTTTTTATCTCATCCATTGTGTTTTCTTATACTATTGGTTTCTTCTTTAGAGTTTCTCTTCCCCTTTTCTGGTATTCTGCCTTTTGTGATTCTGAGGCACTGTGGTTCATCATTGTTTTCCTCACCTCCATTTTCAGAGCTTGCTCTGGTAACGTTTTGCCGTCTAGTTGTTTGAAAGCTTATTTTTTGGGCCTTCAATCTCTTTGGAACTGAAAATGGTACTTCCTGTTTCTTTTACTATACTTCTTTTACCCTATAGTTCAGGTAATATCATGTATCTAATATAGACAAATTGGGCTTGGATAAGTGCAAACTTTAGACTTTTTGGTGTACGCATTTCCAAGGTATTTCTGTGAGGACAATTTTCCCTAGACCTTGATGCCATGCCCTGTTCCTGTGTGTGTTGTCTGGTATATCTCTAAATCCTGGTGTTGTCTTTGTTGTGATGAACACACCATACTGTTTCAGTTAGTTGATCCTCTTTTTTATTACATTTATCTCACAATTCTGAAAGGGCGCAGGGCACTTCCTCTAGTGGAAATGAAGCTTCTATAGGTTTTCAGCTCTGCATTCTTCTGTATGTCATTTTGAAGTGTCTCCAAAACAGCCAACAGAGAGTGCGCTTGTACTTTCTACTGCCATGGGAATGTCCCAATGTTACCAGTTCTTCCCAGAGCTTCTGTGTCTACAAAAACAACAGTGGAAGCATATGTATGGATGTCATACTTCAGGGCCTGCTGGGATGATCCCGCAGGCCGACCTAAGTGTCCTCGGTGCAGTACCCTGTCAGTGCCGTCCAAAATGTAGCATCTGCATTTGGGTGATAATGCTGTAAGAAATGCTTCATCTTCTCGTACTGTGGACTTTGACCACTCTTCCTATTTCGCTCATTCTTGAGTAATGGGTTCACGAAGGCAACCACAGAGCTGTTCCGCATCCTCTGCCTCAAACCAGAGTGTAATCCCTATCCAGGTTTGGAATGTAGCAGATCCTAAATCTTTTAATACTGATTTCAAACCCAACGCCCCCTGGAACCCTCAGTCCAGAAGCATGATACCTCTGATTGAGCCCCACGTGTGCTCTATTGGCAAAATGTCAAATTGGACCCTGGTCCTGCAGATGCAGTGGATGTGGCCGTAGGACATATCGATAAACTCAAACTCACGTGCCAGTGCTGTTCCTGTCTCACTGAATTCACAGTTTCCTTTGCTCTCTTGAAAGAACCCACCAAAACCCACAATGCATTCGAGATCCCTGAGTTCTGCGAGAGCAATCATCCTTAGCCCTATCCCTCTTTTTCCGCTGCCTCTGCTAGCTCAGATTTGGCAGCTCGGATCTTGGTCTCAGATTCAATTGTGGGGATATTTTGAACTGATTTCTTTGAGTTCTGTCAGCCAAGCTTCTGCTGTGCACTCTTCTAACACTCAGCACATCACCTTCAATCCCATGCCTGCTGCCCGCTTGAGAGTGTGCTTCCACGGAAAACAGAGTTTCACCTTTGATGCTCCTTTACCAGAGGTCAGATCCTGCACTGGTTTCCATTCTCTACTTTGCCGTTTCCTGCTTACGGTTTTTCTGAGGCCTCATCATGTCTTTGGATGTAACAGACCACTCTTACTCAAGTGTCCTGTGCCAAGGGCTGGGTGAGTGTGTGTTTACAATATTTGGTGTATGGTGTCTAGTGAGAGCAGTTTGCACTTGTTCTCTTCCTACTGGGCATCGACAAATCAACACATTTCACAAATAATTCACAGAAATTGGATATTAGTTTCGCTCCTTTTTCTTTACCGCCATGGACGGATGATTTGTCCTAAGACTCCAGCTTTGACATTATATTGATAAGACAGTTGCAGTCTTTAAGAAGGTTAATAGAATCGATTTACGTATTTTGGGATTTATATGAAAGTGAAGTTAGTTTTCGAAAATAACCAAATGAACCTAGAAACCAGACTTGACAATTTTTGTAAGATTTTGTCAGCTCTAAGGAAAAAACAGACAGTCTCAATGTAAAATAGCAGTCCAAATGTTTGAAGGGGACATGCCAACTCTTTTCTCTTGAAGCCTCCAACAACAAAAGGAACAATGAAATACCTATTGGAACCATGAAATAACCCACAACATTGTTTCCCTTGTGCACCAGGTGCCCTTTACTCCCAATGACACATACTAGGCAATGTTGTCATTTAAAGGTATAACATTCCTCTCTAGGAATATACAAGAAAATCTAAACAGAATATACACATTTAGGCTTGATTCAAAAAGCAATTAGAGGCATTTAACTATGAGAAACCTGCTGCAGATATCCTAGGCTATAGAAAACCAGGTGCTTTTCTATCAGTGCTGAGAAGGCTTAATCATCCGATCATGTTGGGTAAAACAATTTAACACAACCAAGTCTGCACCTCCAAGATATAGTGCACCCGGGGCTTGACGGAAGTGAATGACTGTCCACATAACCTGTGTCTATAATGTGTTTTCGACTTTTACAGTACAGTTCACTATCGGACTTCTAATATTATCCTGTAGTGTCTTGAAAAACTGAGATTCAAGTTCATTCAAAGATTCCCCTCACTTCCCACACTCCTTTCAGCCCAAAGAATACATAACCCCAGCATTTCCTTAATCTAGGGGAAGGTCATCATTTCTTTGTGTGAGCTAAGTATTCAATTCCTATCTATTTCAATCGAGAGTATTTGAATATTAAGGAGTTCACAGTTGTTCACCGCGTGTGAATGAGGAGGAACTCTGAATCTAGTAGGGGCTTGCTCTCCTCCTCCTGGATTCATTGCAGCTCAGGTTCTGATCCTTTGAAATGGATGCCTGAGTGGAGTGGAGGGAAGAGCATATGATTGATAGCTAGGCACAAACGTGGGAATAGGCTTACCTGTGCTTGGTGCATTTCGGTCTGAATGATTCATAAATGCCTATTTGGGTGTGTGGATTCTCACGACCTCTTCCAAGAATATGAGCGCTTTATCATCTCTGCCATCTCTTCTCTTTTAGACGTCAGGAATCTTGGACCCGTTCTTGGAGCAGAGAATCGAGTAACTTTCTCAAGGGCACGTTGACTCTCCGTATGTTTCTGCCAGTATCAGCGAGGTTCAGTAGGTCTCATGAAAGTCTTTCGAGCCTGGTATTCTCTAGAGATGTCTCCATGCCGATATTCTCCACTGTGGCAGAACAACTTTCATCAATGTGTCCGCACATCTCCTCAATCCATGCAGCCAGTGTTTCTGCCAGCTTCTCTTCGTGTCTCCCATAAAGTCGACGTCAACAGGAATGGGCAAGTCTGAAGATACTTCGGAGCCTAACCAGTAAGCTGATGACAGGCAGATGTTCCACTGTCTGCCCTTTCAGATTCTGGAAACTGACCCGTGAACTCAGGTCTTTGGGCAGCAGCAGTATCTCGAACTTACTCAGCTTCCCGAACAAAAGACCTAAGCCAATCTCCACATAGGGCAGCAGACCCACCATCAAACTGATCCACCCACAGAATTCTGTCCAGTTACCTTCGATCCACCAGCCGCAACAAGCCTCGTGATACACACCAACATTCCACCTGGAATCCAACCGGTAACTGCCATCCACAGTGGTTGATGCATCAAGTCAGTGTTGGAGGTGATGCTGCATTAGACGAGAGTTTCCTAAGGGAAATGTGATTCTATCCACAAGGGTCCAATTTTCCTTTTCTCTTCCCTGTTTCCTTTGTTTCAAATCTATATACACAGTACAAACTGAGGGAAGTGTGTCCATGTTCAGTTTATGGATTCACACCTATTTAAACTTTCTAACAGTTCACATTACACAGACACCCACTCAAGGAAACTCATGTTTGTGTAATATCCATTCACCCAGATTACATATCCTTCTGTTGCTTTCTGCTGAAACACCCACACTCTCAGAACATGGATCCATTTGTTTCATGGGGGCTGAAATTCCTAGAAATGAAACCAATCCCAACGTGCACTTTCCAGTCTGTCTCTTTTACACTTAGTTCAGTTTTGCAGAGCTACTTGTCTTTGTTATAGGCTTATGCCATTTCTTCTCTACGTAGGGTAGAATAAGGCATTCGTTCATCCTGTTTGAAGACTTCTAAGACTATATCCCGTTCTATGACCCACTCTTATTCAAAACCGTCATTTGGGTTGGCTCACGATGTGCACTTCTGGATCAGTATCTATGAATATTAATGCACGCGTCTGTTTTCTGAATACAAGTGTGTTGAGTACATGCTAACAGCGATAATAGGTCGATGCGTGCTGAATGAAACTTGACATCACTTTGAGTATTTTGTCTTGAATAATCATGGTTGTTTGGTATATGTCAGACAACTGTAACCTTTTGGTGTATGTCTGTTTGTCTGATTGTTTATTTTGCAAACACATTAGGCCATGCATCCCTCCTTTTGCTTCAGACAGACAGTCATGTAAGCTGATTCACTTAAGATAGTGCTTAAAATCACCTATGATTTCCTGCTACCCTCTCCCATCTTTAGGATTTTGATGTCCTCCTTGCCTTCTTCTTCTTACTTCTTTGCAACTCAGGCTCTTCTTGCATTTGCAATAATGGTTTTGTTATTTCCATTTCATCTTGCTACTTTTCTACTCAGGGTAGGATTCTCAATTTTTGTTTTAGGATCAGTCTCAAACTGCTGAATTCTTTTAAGGTTTGCCGGTCAGTGAATTTCCCTAGCTCTGCCGTTGTTATAAATGGCGGTCATTTGGCATAGGCTACCCTAGATTGCAGCTTTTTCTCATTCAGGATATGGTCTATGTCCTGGCACTCCTCCCCTTGTTGCAAATTTTCTGCCGAGATATCAGCTGAACCCCCTCTGGAGGTACTTTTGTGACTAAGTTTCTTTCCTCGAGGTGAATTTTACATCACTGGGATGATCATGAAATTTGTTTATTTGAATTCTACTGCTTCTTGTTGGTCTATTGGTATTCCACCTGTTTTGGACGCTGTGTACTTCCTGAATTCGTATAGATGATACTTTCTTGGATTTCAGCAAGTTTCATTCTGATTTTTCTACAAATTCCTTTTCAGAATGTACTATTTTATCAATTGCTTTCCATTTGGGAATCCTATGAGTCCTATTCTTACCTGCTTTGTCTTAACCCAGGATTCGACAGTGATGATAGCGTTGGTTTGCACTCGCTTTTCTGTGTCTTCTTCTGATGGAGGGATTTCTGTTCCCCCGTCCTCTAAGCCATTCACGATTCCTTCTGCATTAATTAGTCTGCTTAGGATTGACTTTAGCCCAGTTTTTATCTCATCCATTGTGTTTTCTTATACTATTGGTTTCTTCTTTAGAGTTTCTCTTCCCCTTTTCTGGTATTCTGCCTTTTGTGATTCTGAGGCACTGTGGTTCATCATTGTTTTCCTCACCTCCATTTTCAGAGCTTGCTCTGGTAAAGTATTGCCGTCTAGTTGTTTGAAAGCTTATTTTTTGGGCCTTCAATCTCTTTGGAACTGAAAATGGTACTTCCTGTTTCTTTTACTATACTTCTTTTACCCTATAGTTCAGGTAATATCATGTATCTAATATAGACACATTGGGCTTGGATAAGTGCAAACTTTAGACTTTTTGGTGTACGCATTTCCAAGGTATTTCTGTGAGGACAATTTTCCCTAGACCTTGATGCCATGCCCTGTTCCTGTGTGTGTTGTCTGGTATATCTCTAAATCCTGGTGTTGTCTTTGTTGTGATGAACACACCATACTGTTTCAGTTAGTTGATCCTCTTTTTTATTACATTTATCTCACAATTCTGAAAGGGCGCAGGGCACTTCCTCTAGTGGAAATGAAGCTTCTATAGGTTTTCAGCTCTGCATTCTTCTGTATGTCATTTTGAAGTGTCTCCAAAACAGCCAACAGAGAGTGCGCTTGTACTTTCTACTGCCATGGGAATGTCCCAATGTTACCAGTTCTTCCCAGAGCTTCTGTGTCTACAAAAACAACAGTGGAAGCATATGTATGGATGTCATACTTCAGGGCCTGCTGGGATGATCCCGCAGGCCGACCTATGTGTCCTTGGTGCAGTACCCTGTCAGTGCCGTCCAAAATGTAGCATCTGCATTTGGGTGATAATGCTGTAAGAAATGCTTCATCTTCTCGTACTGTGGACTTTGACCACTCTTCCTATTTCGCTCATTCTTGAGTAATGGGTTCACGAAGGCAACCACAGAGCTGTTCCGCATCCTCTGCCTCAAACCAGAGTGTAATCCCTATCCAGGTTTGGAATGTAGCAGATCCTAAATCTTTTAATACTGATTTCAAACCCAATGCCCCCTGGAACCCTCAGTCCAGAAGCATGATACCTCTGATTGAGCCCCACGTGTGCTCTATTGGCAAAATGTCAAATTGGACCCTGGTCCTGCAGATGCAGTGGATGTGGCCATAGGACATATCGATAAACTCAAACTCACGTGCCAGTGCTGTTCCTGTCTCACTGAATTCACAGTTTCCTTTGCTCTCTTGAAAGAACCCACCAAAACCCACAATGCATTCGAGATCCCTGAGTTCTGCGAGAGCAATCATCCTTAGCCCTATCCCTCTTTTTCCGCTGCCTCTGCTAGCTCAGATTTGGCAGCTCGGATCTTGGTCTCAGATTCAATTGTGGGGATATTTTGAACTGATTTCTTTGAGTTCTGTCAGCCAAGCTTCTGCTGTGCACTCTTCTAACACTCAGCACATCACCTTCAATCCCATGCCTGCTGCCCGCTTGAGAGTGTGCTTCCACGGAAAACAGAGTTTCACCTTTGATGCTCCTTTACCAGAGGTCAGATCCTGCACTGGTTTCCATTCTCTACTTTGCCTTTTCCTGCTTACGGTTTTTCTGAGGCCTCATCATGTCTTTGGATGTAACAGACCACTCTTAGTCAAGTGTCCTGTGCCAAGGGCTGGGTGAGTGTGTGTTTACAATATTTGGTGTATGGTGTCTAGTGAGAGCAGTTTGCACTTGTTCTCTTCCTACTGGGCATCGACAAATCAACACATTTCACAAATAATTCACAGAAATTGGATATTAGTTTCGCTCCTTTTTCTTTACCGCCATGGACGGATGATTTGTCCTAAGACTCCAGCTTTGACATTATATTGATAAGACAGTTGCAGTCTTTAAGAAGGTTAATAGAATCGATTTACGTATTTTGGGATTTATATGAAAGTGAAGTTAGTTTTCGAAAATAACCAAATGAACCTAGAAACCAGACTTGACAATTTTTGTAAGATTTTGTCAGCTCTAAGGAAAAAACAGACAGTCTCAATGTAAAATAGCAGTCCAAATGTTTGAAGGGGACATGCCAACTCTTTTCTCTTGAAGCCTCCAACAACAAAAGGAACAATGAAATACCTATTGGAACCATGAAATAACCCACAACATTGTTTCCCTTGTGCACCAGGTGCCCTTTACTCCCAATGACACATACTAGGCAATGTTGTCATTTAAAGGTATAACATTCCTCTCTAGGAATATACAAGAAAATCTAAACAGAATATACACATTTAGGCTTGATTCAAAAAGCAATTAGAGGCATTTAACTATGAGAAACCTGCTGCAGATATCCTAGGCTATAGAAAACCAGGTGCTTTTCTATCAGTGCTGAGAAGGCTTAATCATCCGATCATGTTGGGTAAAACAATTTAACACAACCAAGTCTGCACCTCCAAGATATAGTGCACCCGGGGCTTGACGGAAGTGAATGACTGTCCACATAACCTGTGTCTATAATGTGTTTTCGACTTTTACAGTACAGTTCACTATCGGACTTCTAATATTATCCTGTAGTGTCTTGAAAAACTGAGGCATAATACATATTCAAGTTCATTCAAAGATTCCCCTCACTTCCCACACTCCTTTCAGCCCAAAGAATACATAACCCCAGCATTTCCTTAATCTAGGGGAAGGTCATCATTTCTTTGTGTGAGCTAAGTATTCAATTCCTATCTATTTCAATCGAGAGTATTTGAATATTAAGGAGTTCACAGTTGTTCACCGCGTGTGAATGAGGAGGAACTCTGAATCTAGTAGGGGCTTGCTCTCCTCCTCCTGGATTCATTGCAGCTCAGGTTCTGATCCTTTGAAATGGATGCCTGAGTGGAGTGGAGGGAAGAGCATGTGATTGATAGCTAGGCACAAACGTGGGAATAGGCTTACCTGTGCTTGGTGCATTTCGGTCTGAATGATTCATAAATGCCTATTTGGGTGTGTGGATTCTCACGACCTCTTCCAAGAATATGAGCGCTTTATCATCTCTGCCATCTCTTCTCTTTTAGACGTCAGGAATCTTGGACCCGTTCTTGGAGCAGAGAATCGAGTAACTTTCTCAAGGGCACGTTGACTCTCCGTATGTTTCTGCCAGTATCAGCGAGGTTCAGTAGGTCTCATGAAAGTCTTTCGAGCCTGGTATTCTCTAGAGATGTCTCCATGCCGATATTCTCCACTGTGGCAGAACAACTTTCATCAATGTGTCCGCACATCTCCTCAATCCATGCAGCCAGTGTTTCTGCCAGCTTCTCCTCGTGTCTCCCATAAAGTCGACGTCAACAGGAATGGGCAAGTCTGAAGATACTTCGGAGCCTAACCAGTAAGCTGATGACAGGCAGATCTTCCACTGTCAGCCCTTTCAGATTCTGGAAACTGACCCGTGAACTCAGGTCTTTGGGCAGCAGCAGTATCTCGAACTTACTCAGCTTCCCGAACAAAAGACCTAAGCCAATCTCCACATAGGGCAGCAGACCCACCATCAAACTGATCCACCCACAGAATTCTGTCCAGTTACCTTGGATCCACCAGCCGCAACAAGCCTCGTGATACACACCAACATTCCACCTGGAATCCAACCGGTAACTGCCATCCACAGTGGTTGATGCATCAAGTCAGTGTTGGAGGTGATGCTGCATTAGACGAGAGTTTCCTAAGGGAAATGTGATTCTATCCACAAGGGTCCATTTTTCCTTTTCTCTTCCCTGTTTCCTTTGTTTCAAATCTATATACACAGTACAAACTGAGGGAAGTGTGTCCATGTTCAGTTTATGGATTCACACCTATTTAAACTTTCTAACAGTTCACATTACACAGACACCCACTCAAGGAAACTCATGTTTGTGTAATATCCATTCACCCAGATTACATATCCTTCTGTTGCTTTCTGCTGAAACACCCACACTCTCAGAACATGGATCCATTTGTTTCATGGGGGCTGAAATTCCTAGAAATGAAACCAATCCCAACGTGCACTTTCCAGTCTGTCTCTTTTACACTTAGTTCAGTTTTGCAGAGCTACTTGTCTTTGTTATAGGCTTATGCCATTTCTTCTCTACGTAGGGTAGAATAAGGCATTCGTTCATCCTGTTTGAAGACTTCTAAGACTATATCCCGTTCTATGACCCACTCTTATTCAAAACCGTCATTTGGGTTGGCTCACGATGTGCACTTCTGGATCAGTATCTATGAATATTAATGCACGCGTCTGTTTTCTGAATACAAGTGTGTTGAGTACATGCTAACAGCGATAATAGGTCGATGCGTGCTGAATGAAACTTGACATCACTTTGAGTATTTTGTCTTGAATAATCATGGTTGTTTGGTATATGTCAGACAACTGTAACCTTTTGGTGTATGTCTGTTTGTCTGATTGTTTATTTTGCAAACACATTAGGCCATGCATCCCTCCTTTTGCTTCAGACAGACAGTCATGTAAGCTGATTCACTTAAGATAGTGCTTAAAATCACCTATGATTTCCTGCTACCCTCTCCCATCTTTAGGATTTTGATGTCCTCCTTGCCTTCTTCTTCTTACTTCTTTGCAACTCAGGCTCTTCTTGCATTTGCAATAATGGTTTTGTTATTTCCATTTCATCTTGCTACTTTTCTACTCAGGGTAGGATTCTCAATTTTTGTTTTAGGATCAGTCTCAAACTGCTGAATTCTTTTAAGGTTTGCCGGTCAGTGAATTTCCCTAGCTCTGCCGTTGTTATAAATGGCGGTCATTTGGCATAGGCTACCCTAGATTGCAGCTTTTTCTCATTCAGGATATGGTCTATGTCCTGGCACTCCTCCCCTTGTTGCAAATTTTCTGCCGAGATATCAGCTGAACCCCCTCTGGAGGTACTTTTGTGACTAAGTTTCTTTCCTCGAGGTGAATTTTACATCACTGGGATGATCATGAAATTTGTTTATTTGAATTCTACTGCTTCTTGTTGGTCTATTGGTATTCCACCTCTTTTGGACGCTGTGTACTTCCTGAATTCGTATAGATGATACTTTCTTGGATTTCAGCAAGTTTCATTCTGATTTTTCTACAAATTCCTTTTCAGAATGTACTATTTTATCAATTGCTTTCCATTTGGGAATCCTATGAGTCCTATTCTTACCTGCTTTGTCTTAACCCAGGATTCGACAGTGATGATAGTGTTGGTTTGCACTCGCTTTTCTGTGTCTTCTTCTGATGGAGGGATTTCTGTTCCCCCGTCCTCTAAGCCATTCACGATTCCTTCTGCATTAATTAGTCTGCTTAGGATTGACTTTAGCCCAGTTTTTATCTCATCCATTGTGTTTTCTTATACTATTGGTTTCTTCTTTAGAGTTTCTCTTCCCCTTTTCTGGTATTCTGCCTTTTGTGATTCTGAGGCACTGTGGTTCATCATTGTTTTCCTCACCTCCATTTTCAGAGCTTGCTCTGGTAAAGTATTGCCGTCTAGTTGTTTGAAAGCTTATTTTTTGGGCCTTCAATCTCTTTGGAACTGAAAATGGTACTTCCTGTTTCTTTTACTATACTTCTTTTACCCTATAGTTCAGGTAATATCATGTATCTAAAATAGACAAATTGGGCTTGGATAAGTGCAAACTTTAGACTTTTTGGTGTACGCATTTCCAAGGTATTTCTGTGAGGACAATTTTCCCTAGACCTTGATGCCATGCCCTGTTCCTGTGTGTGTTGTCTGGTATATCTCTAAATCCTGGTGTTGTCTTTGTTGTGATGAACACACCATACTGTTTCAGTTAGTTGATCCTCTTTTTTATTACATTTATCTCACAATTCTGAAAGGGCGCAGGGCACTTCCTCTAGTGGAAATGAAGCTTCTATAGGTTTTCAGCTCTGCATTCTTCTGTATGTCATTTTGAAGTGTCTCCAAAACAGCCAACAGAGAGTGCGCTTGTACTTTCTACTGCCATGGGAATGTCCCAATGTTACCAGTTCTTCCCAGAGCTTCTGTGTCTACAAAAACAACAGTGGAAGCATATGTATGGATGTCATACTTCAGGGCCTGCTGGGATGATCCCGCAGGCCGACCTATGTGTCCTCGGTGCAGTACCCTGTCAGTGCCGTCCAAAATGTAGCATCTGCATTTGGGTGATAATGCTGTAAGAAATGCTTCATCTTCTCGTACTGTGGACTTTGACCACTCTTCCTATTTCGCTCATTCTTGAGTAATGGGTTCACGAAGGCAACCACAGAGCTGTTCCGCATCCTCTGCCTCAAACCAGAGTGTAATCCCTATCCAGGTTTGGAATGTAGCAGATCCTAAATCTTTTAATACTGATTTCAAACCCAACGCCCCCTGGAACCCTCAGTCCAGAAGCATGATACCTCTGATTGAGCCCCACGTGTGCTCTATTGGCAAAATGTCAAATTGGACCCTGGTCCTGCAGATGCAGTGGATGTGGCCATAGGACATATCGATAAACTCAAACTCACGTGCCAGTGCTGTTCCTGTCTCACTGAATTCACAGTTTCCTTTGCTCTCTTGAAAGAACCCACCAAAACCCACAATGCATTCGAGATCCCTGAGTTCTGCGAGAGCAATCATCCTTAGCCCTATCCCTCTTTTTCCGCTGCCTCTGCTAGCTCAGATTTGGCAGCTCGGATCTTGGTCTCAGATTCAATTGTGGGGATATTTTGAACTGATTTCTTTGAGTTCTGTCAGCCAAGCTTCTGCTGTGCACTCTTCTAACACTCAGCACATCACCTTCAATCCCATGCCTGCTGCCCGCTTGAGAGTGTGCTTCCACGGAAAACAGAGTTTCACCTTTGATGCTCCTTTACCAGAGGTCAGATCCTGCACTGGTTTCCATTCTCTACTTTGCCTTTTCCTGCTTACGGTTTTTCTGAGGCCTCATCATGTCTTTGGATGTAACAGACCACTCTTACTCAAGTGTCCTGTGCCAAGGGCTGGGTGAGTGTGTGTTTACAATATTTGGTGTATGGTGTCTAGTGAGAGCAGTTTGCACTTGTTCTCTTCCTACTGGGCATCGACAAATCAACACATTTCACAAATAATTCACAGAAATTGGATATTAGTTTCGCTCCTTTTTCTTTACCGCCATGGACGGATGATTTGTCCTAAGACTCCAGCTTTGACATTATATTGATAAGACAGTTGCAGTCTTTAAGAAGGTTAATAGAATCGATTTACGTATTTTGGGATTTATATGAAAGTGAAGTTAGTTTTCGAAAATAACCAAATGAACCTAGAAACCAGACTTGACAATTTTTGTAAGATTTTGTCAGCTCTAAGGAAAAAACAGACAGTCTCAATGTAAAATAGCAGTCCAAATGTTTGAAGGGGACATGCCAACTCTTTTCTCTTGAAGCCTCCAACAACAAAAGGAACAATGAAATACCTATTGGAACCATGAAATAACCCACAACATTGTTTCCCTTGTGCACCAGGTGCCCTTTACTCCCAATGACACATACTAGGCAATGTTGTCATTTAAAGGTATAACATTCCTCTCTAGGAATATACAAGAAAATCTAAACAGAATATACACATTTAGGCTTGATTCAAAAAGCAATTAGAGGCATTTAACTATGAGAAACCTGCTGCAGATATCCTAGGCTATAGAAAACCAGGTGCTTTTCTATCAGTGCTGAGAAGGCTTAATCATCCGATCATGTTGGGTAAAACAATTTAACACAACCAAGTCTGCACCTCCAAGATATAGTGCACCCGGGGCTTGACGGAAGTGAATGACTGTCCACATAACCTGTGTCTATAATGTGTTTTCGACTTTTACAGTACAGTTCACTATCGGACTTCTAATATTATCCTGTAGTGTCTTGAAAAACTGAGGCCTAATACATATTCAAGTTCATTCAAAGATTCCCCTCACTTCCCACACTCCTTTCAGCCCAAAGAATACATAACCCCAGCATTTCCTTAATCTAGGGGAAGGTCATCATTTCTTTGTGTGAGCTAAGTATTCAATTCCTATCTATTTCAATCGAGAGTATTTGAATATTAAGGAGTTCACAGTTGTTCACCGCGTGTGAATGAGGAGGAACTCTGAATCTAGTAGGGGCTTGCTCTCCTCCTCCTGGATTCATTGCAGCTCAGGTTCTGATCCTTTGAAATGGATGCCTGAGTGGAGTGGAGGGAAGAGCATGTGATTGATAGCTAGGCACAAACGTGGGAATAGGCTTACCTGTGCTTGGTGCATTTCGGTCTGAATGATTCATAAATGCCTATTTGGGTGTGTGGATTCTCACGACCTCTTCCAAGAATATGAGCGCTTTATCATCTCTGCCATCTCTTCTCTTTTAGACGTCAGGAATCTTGGACCCGTTCTTGGAGCAGAGAATCGAGTAACTTTCTCAAGGGCACGTTGACTCTCCGTATGTTTCTGCCAGTATCAGCGAGGTTCAGTAGGTCTCATGAAAGTCTTTCGAGCCTGGTATTCTCTAGAGATGTCTCCATGCCGATATTCTCCACTGTGGCAGAACAACTTTCATCAATGTGTCCGCACATCTCCTCAATCCATGCAGCCAGTGTTTCTGCCAGCTTCTCTTCGTGTCTCCCATAAAGTCCACGTCAACAGGAATGGGCAAGTCTGAAGATACTTCGGAGCCTAACCAGTAAGCTGATGACAGGCAGATCTTCCACTGTCTGCCCTTTCAGATTCTGGAAACTGACCCGTGAACTCAGGTCTTTGGGCAGCAGCAGTATCTCGAACTTACTCAGCTTCCCGAACAAAAGACCTAAGCCAATCTCCACATAGGGCAGCAGACCCACCATCAAACTGATCCACCCACAGAATTCTGTCCAGTTACCTTGGATCCACCAGCCGCAACAAGCCTCGTGATACACACCAACATTCCACCTGGAATCCAACCGGTAACTGCCATCCACAGTGGTTGATGCATCAAGTCAGTGTTGGAGGTGATGCTGCATTAGACGAGAGTTTCCTAAGGGAAATGTGATTCTATCCACAAGGGTCCAATTTTCCTTTTCTCTTCCCTGTTTCCTTTTTTTCAAATCTATATACACAGTACAAACTGAGGGAAGTGTGTCCATGTTCAGTTTATGGATTCACACCTATTTAAACTTTCTAACAGTTCACATTACACAGACACCCACTCAAGGAAACTCATGTTTGTGTAATATCCATTCACCCAGATTACATATCCTTCTGTTGCTTTCTGCTGAAACACCCACACTCTCAGAACATGGATCCATTTGTTTCATGGGGGCTGAAATTCCTAGAAATGAAACCAATCCCAACGTGCACTTTCCAGTCTGTCTCTTTTACACTTAGTTCAGTTTTGCAGAGCTACTTGTCTTTGTTATAGGCTTATGCCATTTCTTCTCTACGTAGGGTAGAATAAGGCATTCGTTCATCCTGTTTGAAGACTTCTAAGACTATATCCCGTTCTATGACCCACTCTTATTCAAAACCGTCCTTTGGGTTGGCTCACGATGTGCACTTCTGGATCAGTATCTATGAATACTAATGCACGCGTCTGTTTTCTGAATACAAGTGTGTTGAGTACATGCTAACAGCGATAATAGGTCGATGCGTGCTGAATGAAACTTGACATCACTTTGAGTATTTTGTCTTGAATAATCATGGTTGTTTGGTATATGTCAGACAACTGTAACCTTTTGGTGTATGTCTGTTTGTCTGATTGTTTATTTTGCAAACACATTAGGCCATGCATCCCTCCTTTTGCTTCAGACAGACAGTCATGTAAGCTGATTCACTTAAGATACTGCTTAAAATCACCTATGATTTCCTGCTACCCTCTCCCATCTTTAGGATTTTGATGTCCTCCTTGCCTTCTTCTTCTTACTTCTTTGCAACTCAGGCTCTTCTTGCATTTGCAATAATGGTTTTGTTATTTCCATTTCATCTTGCTACTTTTCTACTCAGGGTAGGATTCTCAATTTTTGTTTTAGGATCAGTCTCAAACTGCTGAATTCTTTTAAGGTTTGCCAGTCAGTGAATTTCCCTAGCTCTGCCGTTGTTATAAATGGCGGTCATTTGGCATAGGCTACCCTAGATTGCAGCTTTTTCTCATTCAGGATATGGTCTATGTCCTGGCACTCCTCCCCTTGTTGCAAATTTTCTGCCGAGATATCAGCTGAACCCCCTCTGGAGGTACTTTTGTGACTAAGTTTCTTTCCTCGAGGTGAATTTTACATCACTGGGATGATCATGAAATTTGTTTATTTGAATTCTACTGCTTCTTGTTGGTCTATTGGTATTCCACCTCTTTTGGACGCTGTGTACTTCCTGAATTCGTATAGATGATACTTTCTTGGATTTCAGCAAGTTTCATTCTGATTTTTCTACAAATTCCTTTTCAGAATGTACTATTTTATCAATTGCTTTCCATTTGGGAATCCTATGAGTCCTATTCTTACCTGCTTTGTCTTAACCCAGGATTCGACAGTGATGATAGCGTTGGTTTGCACTCACTTTTCTGTGTCTTCTTCTGATGGAGGGATTTCTGTTCCCCCGTCCTCTAAGCCATTCACGATTCCTTCTGCATTAATTAGTCTGCTTAGGATTGACTTTAGCCCAGTTTTTATCTCATCCATTGTGTTTTCTTATACTATTGGTTTCTTCTTTAGAGTTTCTCTTCCCCTTTTCTGGTATTCTGCCTTTTGTGATTCTGAGGCACTGTGGTTCATCATTGTTTTCCTCACCTCCATTTTCAGAGCTTGCTCTGGTAACGTTTTGCCGTCTAGTTGTTTGAAAGCTTATTTTTTGGGCCTTCAATCTCTTTGGAACTGAAAATGGTACTTCCTGTTTCTTTTACTATACTTCTTTTACCCTATAGTTCAGGTAATATCATGTATCTAAAATAGACAAATTGGGCTTGGATAAGTGCAAACTTTAGACTTTTTGGTGTACGCATTTCCAAGGTATTTCTGTGAGGACAATTTTCCCTAGACCTTGATGCCATGCCCTGTTCCTGTGTGTGTTGTCTGGTATATCTCTAAATCCTGGTGTTGTCTTTGTTGTGATGAACACACCATACTGTTTCAGTTAGTTGATCCTCTTTTTTATTACATTTATCTCACAATTCTGAAAGGGCGCAGGGCACTTCCTCTAGTGGAAATGAAGCTTCTATAGGTTTTCAGCTCTGCATTCTTCTGTATGTCATTTTGAAGTGTCTCCAAAACAGCCAACAGAGAGTGCGCTTGTACTTTCTACTGCCATGGGAATGTCCCAATGTTACCAGTTCTTCCCAGAGCTTCTGTGTCTACAAAAACAACAGTGGAAGCATATGTATGGATGTCATACTTCAGGGCCTGCTGGGATGATCCCGCAGGCCGACCTATGTGTCCTCGGTGCAGTACCCTGTCAGTGCCGTCCAAAATGTAGCATCTGCATTTGGGTGATAATGCTGTAAGAAATGCTTCATCTTCTCGTACTGTGGACTTTGACCACTCTTCCTATTTCGCTCATTCTTGAGTAATGGGTTCACGAAGGCAACCACAGAGCTGTTCCGCATCCTCTGCCTCAAACCAGAGTGTAATCCCTATCCAGGTTTGGAATGTAGCAGATCCTAAATCTTTTAATACTGATTTCAAACCCAACGCCCCCTGGAACCCTCAGTCCAGAAGCATGATACCTCTGATTGAGCCCCACGTGTGCTCTATTGGCAAAATGTCAAATTGGACCCTGGTCCTGCAGATGCAGTGGATGTGGCCATAGGACATATCGATAAACTCAAACTCACGTGCCAGTGCTGTTCCTGTCTCACTGAATTCACAGTTTCCTTTGCTCTCTTGAAAGAACCCACCAAAACCCACAATGCATTCGAGATCCCTGAGTTCTGCGAGAGCAATCATCCTTAGCCCTATCCCTCTTTTTCCGCTGCCTCTGCTAGCTCAGATTTGGCAGCTCGGATCTTGGTCTCAGATTCAATTGTGGGGATATTTTGAACTGATTTCTTTGAGTTCTGTCAGCCAAGCTTCTGCTGTGCACTCTTCTAACACTCAGCACATCACCTTCAATCCCATGCCTGCTGCCCGCTTGAGAGTGTGCTTCCACGGAAAACAGAGTTTCACCTTTGATGCTCCTTTACCAGAGGTCAGATCCTGCACTGGTTTCCATTCTCTACTTTGCCGTTTCCTGCTTACGGTTTTTCTGAGGCCTCATCATGTCTTTGGATGTAACAGACCACTCTTACTCAAGTGTCCTGTGCCAAGGGCTGGGTGAGTGTGTGTTTACAATATTTGGTGTATGGTGTCTAGTGAGAGCAGTTTGCACTTGTTCTCTTCCTACTGGGCATCGACAAATCAACACATTTCACAAATAATTCACAGAAATTGGATATTAGTTTCGCTCCTTTTTCTTTACCGCCATGGACGGATGATTTGTCCTAAGACTCCAGCTTTGACATTATATTGATAAGACAGTTGCAGTCTTTAAGAAGGTTAATAGAATCGATTTACGTATTTTGGGATTTATATGAAAGTGAAGTTAGTTTTCGAAAATAACCAAATGAACCTAGAAACCAGACTTGACAATTTTTGTAAGATTTTGTCAGCTCTAAGGAAAAAACAGACAGTCTCAATGTAAAATAGCAGTCCAAATGTTTGAAGGGGACATGCCAACTCTTTTCTCTTGAAGCCTCCAACAACAAAAGGAACAATGAAATACCTATTGGAACCATGAAATAACCCACAACATTGTTTCCCTTGTGCACCAGGTGCCCTTTACTCCCAATGACACATACTAGGCAATGTTGTCATTTAAAGGTATAACATTCCTCTCTAGGAATATACAAGAAAATCTAAACAGAATATACACATTTAGGCTTGATTCAAAAAGCAATTAGAGGCATTTAACTATGAGAAACCTGCTGCAGATATCCTAGGCTATAGAAAACCAGGTGCTTTTCTATCAGTGCTGAGAAGGCTTAATCATCCGATCATGTTGGGTAAAACAATTTAAAACAACCAAGTCTGCACCTCCAAGATATAGTGCACCCGGGGCTTGACGGAAGTGAATGACTGTCCACATAACCTGTGTCTATAATGTGTTTTCGACTTTTACAGTACAGTTCACTATCGGACTTCTAATATTATCCTGTAGTGTCTTGAAAAACTGAGATTCAAGTTCATTCAAAGATTCCCCTCACTTCCCACACTCCTTTCAGCCCAAAGAATACATAACCCCAGCATTTCCTTAATCTAGGGGAAGGTCATCATTTCTTTGTGTGAGCTAAGTATTCAATTCCTATCTATTTCAATCGAGAGTATTTGAATATTAAGGAGTTCACAGTTGTTCACCGCGTGTGAATGAGGAGGAACTCTGAATCTAGTAGGGGCTTGCTCTCCTCCTCCTGGATTCATTGCAGCTCAGGTTCTGATCCTTTGAAATGGATGCCTGAGTGGAGTGGAGGGAAGAGCATGTGATTGATAGCTAGGCACAAACGTGGGAATAGGCTTACCTGTGCTTGGTGCATTTCGGTCTGAATGATTCATAAATGCCTATTTGGGTGTGTGGATTCTCACGACCTCTTCCAAGAATATGAGCGCTTTATCATCTCTGCCATCTCTTCTCTTTTAGACGTCAGGAATCTTGGACCCGTTCTTGGAGCAGAGAATCGAGTAACTTTCTCAAGGGCACGTTGACTCTCCGTATGTTTCTGCCAGTATCAGCGAGGTTCAGTAGGTCTCATGAAAGTCTTTCGAGCCTGGTATTCTCTAGAGATGTCTCCATGCCGATATTCTCCACTGTGGCAGAACAACTTTCATCAATGTGTCCGCACATCTCCTCAATCCATGCAGCCAGTGTTTCTGCCAGCTTCTCCTCGTGTCTCCCATAAAGTCGACGTCAACAGGAATGGGCAAGTCTGAAGATACTTCGGAGCCTAACCAGTAAGCTGATGACAGGCAGATCTTCCACTGTCTGCCCTTTCAGATTCTGGAAACTGACCCGTGAACTCAGGTCTTTGGGCAGCAGCAGTATCTCGAACTTACTCAGCTTCCCGAAAAAAAGACCTAAGCCAATCTCCACATAGGGCAGCAGACCCACCATCAAACTGATCCACCCACAGAATTCTGTCCAGTTACCTTGGATCCACCAGCCGCAACAAGCCTCGTGATACACACCAACATTCCACCTGGAATCCAACCGGTAACTGCCATCCACAGTGGTTGATGCATCAAGTCAGTGTTGGAGGTGATGCTGCATTAGACGAGAGATTCCTAAGGGAAATGTGATTCTATCCACAAGGGTCCAATTTTCCTTTTCTCTTCCCTGTTTCCTTTGTTTCAAATCTATATACACAGTACAAACTGAGGGAAGTGTGTCCATGTTCAGTTTATGGATTCACACCTATTTAAACTTTCTAACAGTTCACATTACACAGACACCCACTCAAGGAAACTCATGTTTGTGTAATATCCATTCACCCAGATTACATATCCTTCTGTTGCTTTCTGCTGAAACACCCACACTCTCAGAACATGGATCCATTTGTTTCATGGGGGCTGAAATTCCTAGAAATGAAACCAATCCCAACGTGCACTTTCCAGTCTGTCTCTTTTACACTTAGTTCAGTTTTGCAGAGCTACTTGTCTTTGTTATAGGCTTATGCCATTTCTTCTCTACGTAGGGTAGAATAAGGCATTCGTTCATCCTGTTTGAAGACTTCTAAGACTATATCCCGTTCTATGACCCACTCTTATTCAAAACCGTCATTTGGGTTGGCTCACGATGTGCACTTCTGGATCAGTATCTATGAATATTAATGCACGCGTCTGTTTTCTGAATACAAGTGTGTTGAGTACATGCTAACAGCGATAATAGGTCGATGCGTGCTGAATGAAACTTGACATCACTTTGAGTATTTTGTCTTGAATAATCATGGTTGTTTGGTATATGTCAGACAACTGTAACCTTTTGGTGTATGTCTGTTTGTCTGATTGTTTATTTTGCAAACACATTAGGCCATGCATCCCTCCTTTTGCTTCAGACAGACAGTCATGTAAGCTGATTCACTTAAGATACTGCTTAAAATCACCTATGATTTCCTGCTACCCTCTCCCATCTTTAGGATTTTGATGTCCTCCTTGCCTTCTTCTTCTTACTTCTTTGCAACTCAGGCTCTTCTTGCATTTGCAATAATGGTTTTGTTATTTCCATTTCATCTTGCTACTTTTCTACTCAGGGTAGGATTCTCAATTTTTGTTTTAGGATCAGTCTCAAACTGCTGAATTCTTTTAAGGTTTGCCAGTCAGTGAATTTCCCTAGCTCTGCCGTTGTTATAAATGGCGGTCATTTGGCATAGGCTACCCTAGATTGCAGCTTTTTCTCATTCAGGATATGGTCTATGTCCTGGCACTCCTCCCCTTGTTGCAAATTTTCTGCCGAGATATCAGCTGAACCCCCTCTGGAGGTACTTTTGTGACTAAGTTTCTTTCCTCGAGGTGAATTTTACATCACTGGGATGATCATGAAATTTGTTTATTTGAATTCTACTGCTTCTTGTTGGTCTATTGGTATTCCACCTCTTTTGGACGCTGTGTACTTCCTGAATTCGTATAGATGATACTTTCTTGGATTTCAGCAAGTTTCATTCTGATTTTTCTACAAATTCCTTTTCAGAATGTACTATTTTATCAATTGCTTTCCATTTGGGAATCCTATGAGTCCTATTCTTACCTGCTTTGTCTTAACCCAGGATTCGACAGTGATGATAGCGTTGGTTTGCACTCACTTTTCTGTGTCTTCTTCTGATGGAGGGATTTCTGTTCCCCCGTCCTCTAAGCCATTCACGATTCCTTCTGCATTAATTAGTCTGCTTAGGATTGACTTTAGCCCAGTTTTTATCTCATCCATTGTGTTTTCTTATACTATTGGTTTCTTCTTTAGAGTTTCTCTTCCCCTTTTCTGGTATTCTGCCTTTTGTGATTCTGAGGCACTGTGGTTCATCATTGTTTTCCTCACCTCCATTTTCAGAGCTTGCTCTGGTAACGTTTTGCCGTCTAGTTGTTTGAAAGCTTATTTTTTGGGCCTTCAATCTCTTTGGAACTGAAAATGGTACTTCCTGTTTCTTTTACTATACTTCTTTTACCCTATAGTTCAGGTAATATCATGTATCTAAAATAGACAAATTGGGCTTGGATAAGTGCAAACTTTAGACTTTTTGGTGTACGCATTTCCAAGGTATTTCTGTGAGGACAATTTTCCCTAGACCTTGATGCCATGCCCTGTTCCTGTGTGTGTTGTCTGGTATATCTCTAAATCCTGGTGTTGTCTTTGTTGTGATGAACACACCATACTGTTTCAGTTAGTTGATCCTCTTTTTTATTACATTTATCTCACAATTCTGAAAGGGCGCAGGGCACTTCCTCTAGTGGAAATGAAGCTTCTATAGGTTTTCAGCTCTGCATTCTTCTGTATGTCATTTTGAAGTGTCTCCAAAACAGCCAACAGAGAGTGCGCTTGTACTTTCTACTGCCATGGGAATGTCCCAATGTTACCAGTTCTTCCCAGAGCTTCTGTGTCTACAAAAACAACAGTGGAAGCATATGTATGGATGTCATACTTCAGGGCCTGCTGGGATGATCCCGCAGGCCGACCTATGTGTCCTCGGTGCAGTACCCTGTCAGTGCCGTCCAAAATGTAGCATCTGCATTTGGGTGATAATGCTGTAAGAAATGCTTCATCTTCTCGTACTGTGGACTTTGACCACTCTTCCTATTTCGCTCATTCTTGAGTAATGGGTTCACGAAGGCAACCACAGAGCTGTTCCGCATCCTCTGCCTCAAACCAGAGTGTAATCCCTATCCAGGTTTGGAATGTAGCAGATCCTAAATCTTTTAATACTGATTTCAAACCCAACGCCCCCTGGAACCCTCAGTCCAGAAGCATGATACCTCTGATTGAGCCCCACGTGTGCTCTATTGGCAAAATGTCAAATTGGACCCTGGTCCTGCAGATGCAGTGGATGTGGCCATAGGACATATCGATAAACTCAAACTCACGTGCCAGTGCTGTTCCTGTCTCACTGAATTCACAGTTTCCTTTGCTCTCTTGAAAGAACCCACCAAAACCCACAATGCATTCGAGATCCCTGAGTTCTGCGAGAGCAATCATCCTTAGCCCTATCCCTCTTTTTCCGCTGCCTCTGCTAGCTCAGATTTGGCAGCTCGGATCTTGGTCTCAGATTCAATTGTGGGGATATTTTGAACTGATTTCTTTGAGTTCTGTCAGCCAAGCTTCTGCTGTGCACTCTTCTAACACTCAGCACATCACCTTCAATCCCATGCCTGCTGCCCGCTTGAGAGTGTGCTTCCACGGAAAACAGAGTTTCACCTTTGATGCTCCTTTACCAGAGGTCAGATCCTGCACTGGTTTCCATTCTCTACTTTGCCTTTTCCTGCTTACGGTTTTTCTGAGGCCTCATCATGTCTTTGGATGTAACAGACCACTCTTACTCAAGTGTCCTGTGCCAAGGGCTGGGTGAGTGTGTGTTTACAATATTTGGTGTATGGTGTCTAGTGAGAGCAGTTTGCACTTGTTCTCTTCCTACTGGGCATCGACAAATCAACACATTTCACAAATAATTCACAGAAATTGGATATTAGTTTCGCTCCTTTTTCTTTACCGCCATGGACGGATGATTTGTCCTAAGACTCCAGCTTTGACATTATATTGATAAGACAGTTGCAGTCTTTAAGAAGGTTAATAGAATCGATTTACGTATTTTGGGATTTATATGAAAGTGAAGTTAGTTTTCGAAAATAACCAAATGAACCTAGAAACCAGACTTGACAATTTTTGTAAGATTTTGTCAGCTCTAAGGAAAAAACAGACAGTCTCAATGTAAAATAGCAGTCCAAATGTTTGAAGGGGACATGCCAACTCTTTTCTCTTGAAGCCTCCAACAACAAAAGGAACAATGAAATACCTATTGGAACCATGAAATAACCCACAACATTGTTTCCCTTGTGCACCAGGTGCCCTTTACTCCCAATGACACATACTAGGCAATGTTGTCATTTAAAGGTATAACATTCCTCTCTAGGAATATACAAGAAAATCTAAACAGAATATACACATTTAGGCTTGATTCAAAAAGCAATTAGAGGCATTTAACTATGAGAAACCTGCTGCAGATATCCTAGGCTATAGAAAACCAGGTGCTTTTCTATCAGTGCTGAGAAGGCTTAATCATCCGATCATGTTGGGTAAAACAATTTAAAACAACCAAGTCTGCACCTCCAAGATATAGTGCACCCGGGGCTTGACGGAAGTGAATGACTGTCCACATAACCTGTGTCTATAATGTGTTTTCGACTTTTACAGTACAGTTCACTATCGGACTTCTAATATTATCCTGTAGTGTCTTGAAAAACTGAGATTCAAGTTCATTCAAAGATTCCCCTCACTTCCCACACTCCTTTCAGCCCAAAGAATACATAACCCCAGCATTTCCTTAATCTAGGGGAAGGTCATCATTTCTTTGTGTGAGCTAAGTATTCAATTCCTATCTATTTCAATCGAGAGTATTTGAATATTAAGGAGTTCACAGTTGTTCACCGCGTGTGAATGAGGAGGAACTCTGAATCTAGTAGGGGCTTGCTCTCCTCCTCCTGGATTCATTGCAGCTCAGGTTCTGATCCTTTGAAATGGATGCCTGAGTGGAGTGGAGGGAAGAGCATGTGATTGATAGCTAGGCACAAACGTGGGAATAGGCTTACCTGTGCTTGGTGCATTTCGGTCTGAATGATTCATAAATGCCTATTTGGGTGTGTGGATTCTCACGACCTCTTCCAAGAATATGAGCGCTTTATCATCTCTGCCATCTCTTCTCTTTTAGACGTCAGGAATCTTGGACCCGTTCTTGGAGCAGAGAATCGAGTAACTTTCTCAAGGGCACGTTGACTCTCCGTATGTTTCTGCCAGTATCAGCGAGGTTCAGTAGGTCTCATGAAAGTCTTTCGAGCCTGGTATTCTCTAGAGATGTCTCCATGCCGATATTCTCCACTGTGGCAGAACAACTTTCATCAATGTGTCCGCACATCTCCTCAATCCATGCAGCCAGTGTTTCTGCCAGCTTCTCCTCGTGTCTCCCATAAAGTCGACGTCAACAGGAATGGGCAAGTCTGAAGATACTTCGGAGCCTAACCAGTAAGCTGATGACAGGCAGATCTTCCACTGTCTGCCCTTTCAGATTCTGGAAACTGACCCGTGAACTCAGGTCTTTGGGCAGCAGCAGTATCTCGAACTTACTCAGCTTCCCGAAAAAAAGACCTAAGCCAATCTCCACATAGGGCAGCAGACCCACCATCAAACTGATCCACCCACAGAATTCTGTCCAGTTACCTTGGATCCACCAGCCGCAACAAGCCTCGTGATACACACCAACATTCCACCTGGAATCCAACCGGTAACTGCCATCCACAGTGGTTGATGCATCAAGTCAGTGTTGGAGGTGATGCTGCATTAGACGAGAGATTCCTAAGGGAAATGTGATTCTATCCACAAGGGTCCAATTTTCCTTTTCTCTTCCCTGTTTCCTTTGTTTCAAATCTATATACACAGTACAAACTGAGGGAAGTGTGTCCATGTTCAGTTTATGGATTCACACCTATTTAAACTTTCTAACAGTTCACATTACACAGACACCCACTCAAGGAAACTCATGTTTGTGTAATATCCATTCACCCAGATTACATATCCTTCTGTTGCTTTCTGCTGAAACACCCACACTCTCAGAACATGGATCCATTTGTTTCATGGGGGCTGAAATTCCTAGAAATGAAACCAATCCCAACGTGCACTTTCCAGTCTGTCTCTTTTACACTTAGTTCAGTTTTGCAGAGCTACTTGTCTTTGTTATAGGCTTATGCCATTTCTTCTCTACGTAGGGTAGAATAAGGCATTCGTTCATCCTGTTTGAAGACTTCTAAGACTATATCCCGTTCTATGACCCACTCTTATTCAAAACCGTCATTTGGGTTGGCTCACGATGTGCACTTCTGGATCAGTATCTATGAATATTAATGCACGCGTCTGTTTTCTGAATACAAGTGTGTTGAGTACATGCTAACAGCGATAATAGGTCGATGCGTGCTGAATGAAACTTGACATCACTTTGAGTATTTTGTCTTGAATAATCATGGTTGTTTGGTATATGTCAGACAACTGTAACCTTTTGGTGTATGTCTGTTTGTCTGATTGTTTATTTTGCAAACACATTAGGCCATGCATCCCTCCTTTTGCTTCAGACAGACAGTCATGTAAGCTGATTCACTTAAGATAGTGCTTAAAATCACCTATGATTTCCTGCTACCCTCTCCCATCTTTAGGATTTTGATGTCCTCCTTGCCTTCTTCTTCTTACTTCTTTGCAACTCAGGCTCTTCTTGCATTTGCAATAATGGTTTTGTTATTTCCATTTCATCTTGCTACTTTTCTACTCAGGGTAGGATTCTCAATTTTTGTTTTAGGATCAGTCTCAAACTGCTGAATTCTTTTAAGGTTTGCCGGTCAGTGAATTTCCCTAGCTCTGCCGTTGTTATAAATGGCGGTCATTTGGCATAGGCTACCCTAGATTGCAGCTTTTTCTCATTCAGGATATGGTCTATGTCCTGGCACTCCTCCCCTTGTTGCAAATTTTCTGCCGAGATATCAGCTGAACCCCCTCTGGAGGTACTTTTGTGACTAAGTTTCTTTCCTCGAGGTGAATTTTACATCACTGGGATGATCATGAAATTTGTTTATTTGAATTCTACTGCTTCTTGTTGGTCTATTGGTATTCCACCTGTTTTGGACGCTGTGTACTTCCTGAATTCGTATAGATGATACTTTCTTGGATTTCAGCAAGTTTCATTCTGATTTTTCTACAAATTCCTTTTCAGAATGTACTATTTTATCAATTGCTTTCCATTTGGGAATCCTATGAGTCCTATTCTTACCTGCTTTGTCTTAACCCAGGATTCGACAGTGATGATAGCGTTGGTTTGCACTCGCTTTTCTGTGTCTTCTTCTGATGGAGGGATTTCTGTTCCCCCGTCCTCTAAGCCATTCACGATTCCTTCTGCATTAATTAGTCTGCTTAGGATTGACTTTAGCCCAGTTTTTATCTCATCCATTGTGTTTTCTTATACTATTGGTTTCTTCTTTAGAGTTTCTCTTCCCCTTTTCTGGTATTCTGCCTTTTGTGATTCTGAGGCACTGTGGTTCATCATTGTTTTCCTCACCTCCATTTTCAGAGCTTGCTCTGGTAACGTTTTGCCGTCTAGTTGTTTGAAAGCTTATTTTTTGGGCCTTCAATCTCTTTGGAACTGAAAATGGTACTTCCTGTTTCTTTTACTATACTTCTTTTACCCTATAGTTCAGGTAATATCATGTATCTAAAATAGACAAATTGGGCTTGGATAAGTGCAAACTTTAGACTTTTTGGTGTACGCATTTCCAAGGTATTTCTGTGAGGACAATTTTCCCTAGACCTTGATGCCATGCCCTGTTCCTGTGTGTGTTGTCTGGTATATCTCTAAATCCTGGTGTTGTCTTTGTTGTGATGAACACACCATACTGTTTCAGTTAGTTGATCCTCTTTTTTATTACATTTATCTCACAATTCTGAAAGGGCGCAGGGCACTTCCTCTAGTGGAAATGAAGCTTCTATAGGTTTTCAGCTCTGCATTCTTCTGTATGTCATTTTGAAGTGTCTCCAAAACAGCCAACAGAGAGTGCGCTTGTACTTTCTACTGCCATGGGAATGTCCCAATGTTACCAGTTCTTCCCAGAGCTTCTGTGTCTACAAAAACAACAGTGGAAGCATATGTATGGATGTCATACTTCAGGGCCTGCTGGGATGATCCCGCAGGCCGACCTATGTGTCCTCGGTGCAGTACCCTGTCAGTGCCGTCCAAAATGTAGCATCTGCATTTGGGTGATAATGCTGTAAGAAATGCTTCATCTTCTCGTACTGTGGACTTTGACCACTCTTCCTATTTCGCTCATTCTTGAGTAATGGGTTCACGAAGGCAACCACAGAGCTGTTCCGCATCCTCTGCCTCAAACCAGAGTGTAATCCCTATCCAGGTTTGGAATGTAGCAGATCCTAAATCTTTTAATACTGATTTCAAACCCAACGCCCCCTGGAACCCTCAGTCCAGAAGCATGATACCTCTGATTGAGCCCCACGTGTGCTCTATTGGCAAAATGTCAAATTGGACCCTGGTCCTGCAGATGCAGTGGATGTGGCCATAGGACATATCGATAAACTCAAACTCACGTGCCAGTGCTGTTCCTGTCTCACTGAATTCACAGTTTCCTTTGCTCTCTTGAAAGAACCCACCAAAACCCACAATGCATTCGAGATCCCTGAGTTCTGCGAGAGCAATCATCCTTAGCCCTATCCCTCTTTTTCCGCTGCCTCTGCTAGCTCAGATTTGGCAGCTCGGATCTTGGTCTCAGATTCAATTGTGGGGATATTTTGAACTGATTTCTTTGAGTTCTGTCAGCCAAGCTTCTGCTGTGCACTCTTCTAACACTCAGCACATCACCTTCAATCCCATGCCTGCTGCCCGCTTGAGAGTGTGCTTCCACGGAAAACAGAGTTTCACCTTTGATGCTCCTTTACCAGAGGTCAGATCCTGCACTGGTTTCCATTCTCTACTTTGCCGTTTCCTGCTTACGGTTTTTCTGAGGCCTCATCATGTCTTTGGATGTAACAGACCACTCTTACTCAAGTGTCCTGTGCCAAGGGCTGGGTGAGTGTGTGTTTACAATATTTGGTGTATGGTGTCTAGTGAGAGCAGTTTGCACTTGTTCTCTTCCTACTGGGCATCGACAAATCAACACATTTCACAAATAATTCACAGAAATTGGATATTAGTTTCGCTCCTTTTTCTTTACCGCCATGGACGGATGATTTGTCCTAAGACTCCAGCTTTGACATTATATTGATAAGACAGTTGCAGTCTTTAAGAAGGTTAATAGAATCGATTTACGTATTTTGGGATTTATATGAAAGTGAAGTTAGTTTTCGAAAATAACCAAATGAACCTAGAAACCAGACTTGACAATTTTTGTAAGATTTTGTCAGCTCTAAGGAAAAAACAGACAGTCTCAATGTAAAATAGCAGTCCAAATGTTTGAAGGGGACATGCCAACTCTTTTCTCTTGAAGCCTCCAACAACAAAAGGAACAATGAAATACCTATTGGAACCATGAAATAACCCACAACATTGTTTCCCTTGTGCACCAGGTGCCCTTTACTCCCAATGACACATACTAGGCAATGTTGTCATTTAAAGGTATAACATTCCTCTCTAGGAATATACAAGAAAATCTAAACAGAATATACACATTTAGGCTTGATTCAAAAAGCAATTAGAGGCATTTAACTATGAGAAACCTGCTGCAGATATCCTAGGCTATAGAAAACCAGGTGCTTTTCTATCAGTGCTGAGAAGGCTTAATCATCCGATCATGTTGGGTAAAACAATTTAACACAACCAAGTCTGCACCTCCAAGATATAGTGCACCCGGGGCTTGACGGAAGTGAATGACTGTCCACATAACCTGTGTCTATAATGTGTTTTCGACTTTTACAGTACAGTTCACTATCGGACTTCTAATATTATCCTGTAGTGTCTTGAAAAACTGAGGCCTAATACATATTCAAGTTCATTCAAAGATTCCCCTCACTTCCCACACTCCTTTCAGCCCAAAGAATACATAACCCCAGCATTTCCTTAATCTAGGGGAAGGTCATCATTTCTTTGTGTGAGCTAAGTATTCAATTCCTATCTATTTCAATCGAGAGTATTTGAATATTAAGGAGTTCACAGTTGTTCACCGCGTGTGAATGAGGAGGAACTCTGAATCTAGTAGGGGCTTGCTCTCCTCCTCCTGGATTCATTGCAGCTCAGGTTCTGATCCTTTGAAATGGATGCCTGAGTGGAGTGGAGGGAAGAGCATGTGATTGATAGCTAGGCACAAACGTGGGAATAGGCTTACCTGTGCTTGGTGCATTTCGGTCTGAATGATTCATAAATGCCTATTTGGGTGTGTGGATTCTCACGACCTCTTCCAAGAATATGAGCGCTTTATCATCTCTGCCATCTCTTCTCTTTTAGACGTCAGGAATCTTGGACCCGTTCTTGGAGCAGAGAATCGAGTAACTTTCTCAAGGGCACGTTGACTCTCCGTATGTTTCTGCCAGTATCAGCGAGGTTCAGTAGGTCTCATGAAAGTCTTTCGAGCCTGGTATTCTCTAGAGATGTCTCCATGCCGATATTCTCCACTGTGGCAGAACAACTTTCATCAATGTGTCCGCACATCTCCTCAATCCATGCAGCCAGTGTTTCTGCCAGCTTCTCTTCGTGTCTCCCATAAAGTCGACGTCAACAGGAATGGGCAAGTCTGAAGATACTTCGGAGCCTAACCAGTAAGCTGATGACAGGCAGATCTTCCACTGTCTGCCCTTTCAGATTCTGGAAACTGACCCGTGAACTCAGGTCTTTGGGCAGCAGCAGTATCTCGAACTTACTCAGCTTCCCGAACAAAAGACCTAAGCCAATCTCCACATAGGGCAGCAGACCCACCATCAAACTGATCCACCCACAGAATTCTGTCCAGTTACCTTCGATCCACCAGCCGCAACAAGCCTCGTGATACACACCAACATTCCACCTGGAATCCAACCGGTAACTGCCATCCACAGTGGTTGATGCATCAAGTCAGTGTTGGAGGTGATGCTGCATTAGACGAGAGTTTCCTAAGGGAAATGTGATTCTATCCACAAGGGTCCAATTTTCCTTTTCTCTTCCCTGTTTCCTTTTTTTCAAATCTATATACACAGTACAAATTGATGGGAAGTGTGTCCATGTTCAGTTTATGGATTCACACCTATTTAAACTTTCTAACAGTTCACATTACACAGACACCCACTCAAGGAAACTCATGTTTGTGTAATATCCATTCACCCAGATTACATATCCTTCTGTTGCTTTCTGCTGAAACACCCACACTCTCAGAACATGGATCCATTTGTTTCATGGGGGCTGAAATTCCTAGAAATGAAACCAATCCCAACGTGCACTTTCCAGTCTGTCTCTTTTACACTTAGTTCAGTTTTGCAGAGCTACTTGTCTTTGTTATAGGCTTATGCCATTTCTTCTCTACGTAGGGTAGAATAAGGCATTCGTTCATCCTGTTTGAAGACTTCTAAGACTATATCCCGTTCTATGACCCACTCTTATTCAAAACCGTCATTTGGGTTGGCTCACGATGTGCACTTCTGGATCAGTATCTATGAATACTAATGCACGCGTCTGTTTTCTGAATACAAGTGTGTTGAGTACATGCTAACAGCGATAATAGGTCGATGCGTGCTGAATGAAACTTGACATCACTTTGAGTGTTTTGTCTTGAATAATCATGGTTGTTTGGTATATGTCAGACAACTGTAACCTTTTGGTGTATGTCTGTTTGTCTGATTGTTTATTTTGCAAACACATTAGGCCATGCATCCCTCCTTTTGCTTCAGACAGACAGTCATGTAAGCTGATTCACTTAAGATAGTGCTTAAAATCACCTATGATTTCCTGCTACCCTCTCCCATCTTTAGGATTTTGATGTCCTCCTTGCCTTCTTCTTCTTACTTCTTTGCAACTCAGGCTCTTCTTGCATTTGCAATAATGGTTTTGTTATTTCCATTTCATCTTGCTACTTTTCTACTCAGGGAAGGATTCTCAATTTTTGTTTTAGGATCAGTCTCAAACTGCTGAATTCTTTTAAGGTTTGCCGGTCAGTGAATTTCCCTAGCTCTGCCGTTGTTGTAAATGGCGGTCATTTGGCATAGGCTACCCTAGATTGCAGCTTTTTCTCATTCAGGATATGGTCTATGTCCTGGCACTCCTCCCCTTGTTGCAAATTTTCTGCCGAGATATCAGCTGAACCCCCTCTGGAGGTACTTTTGTGACTAAGTTTCTTTCCTCGAGGTGAATTTTACATCACTGGGATGATCATGAAATTTGTTTATTTGAATTCTACTGCTTCTTGTTGGTCTATTGGTATTCCACCTGTTTTGGACGCTGTGTACTTCCTGAATTCGTATAGATGATACTTTCTTGGATTTCAGCAAGTTTCATTCTGATTTTTCTACAAATTCCTTTTCAGATTTTACTAGTTTATCAATTGCTTTCCATTTGGGAATCCTATGAGTCCTATTCTTACCTGCTTTGTCTTAAACCAGGATTCAACAGTGATGTTAGCGTTGGTTTGCACTCGCTTTTCTGTGTCTTCTTCTGATGGAGGGATTTCTCTTCCCCTGTCCTCTAAGCCATTCACGATTCCTTCTGCATTAATTAGTCTGCTTAGGATTGACTTTAGCCCAGTTTTTATCTCATGCATTGTGTTTTCTTATACTATTGGTTTCTTCTTTAGAGTTTCTCTTCCCCTTTTCTGGTATTCTGCCTTTTGTGATTCTGAGGCACTGTGGTTCATCATTGTTTTCCTCACCTCCATTTTCAGAGCTTGCTCTGGTAACGTTTTGCCGTCTAGTTGTTTGAAAGCTTATTTTTTGGGCCTTCAATCTCTTTGGAACTGAAAATGGTACTTCCTGTTTCTTTTACTATACTTCTTTTACCCTATAGTTCAGGTAATATCATGTATCTAAAATAGACAAATTGGGCTTGGATAAGTGCAAACTTTAGACTTTTTGGTGTACGCATTTCCAAGGTATTTCTGTGAGGACAATTTTCCCTAGACCTTGATGCCATGCCCTGTTCCTGTGTGTGTTGTCTGGTATATCTCTAAATCCTGGTGTTGTCTTTGTTGTGATGAACACACCATACTGTTTCAGTTAGTTGATCCTCTTTTTTATTACATTTATCTCACAATTCTGAAAGGGCGCAGGGCACTTCCTCTAGTGGAAATGAAGCTTCTATAGGTTTTCAGCTCTGCATTCTTCTGTATGTCATTTTGAAGTGTCTCCAAAACAGCCAACAGAGAGTGCGCTTGTACTTTCTACTGCCATGGGAATGTCCCAATGTTACCAGTTCTTCCCAGAGCTTCTGTGTCTACAAAAACAACAGTGGAAGCATATGTATGGATGTCATACTTCAGGGCCTGCTGGGATGATCCCGCAGGCCGACCTATGTGTCCTCGGTGCAGTACCCTGTCAGTGCCGTCCAAAATGTAGCATCTGCATTTGGGTGATAATGCTGTAAGAAATGCTTCATCTTCTCGTACTGTGGACTTTGACCACTCTTCCTATTTCGCTCATTCTTGAGTAATGGGTTCACGAAGGCAACCACAGAGCTGTTCCGCATCCTCTGCCTCAAACCAGAGTGTAATCCCTATCCAGGTTTGGAATGTAGCAGATCCTAAATCTTTTAATACTGATTTCAAACCCAACGCCCCCTGGAACCCTCAGTCCAGAAGCATGATACCTCTGATTGAGCCCCACGTGTGCTCTATTGGCAAAATGTCAAATTGGACCCTGGTCCTGCAGATGCAGTGGATGTGGCCATAGGACATATCGATAAACTCAAACTCACGTGCCAGTGCTGTTCCTGTCTCACTGAATTCACAGTTTCCTTTGCTCTCTTGAAAGAACCCACCAAAACCCACAATGCATTCGAGATCCCTGAGTTCTGCGAGAGCAATCATCCTTAGCCCTATCCCTCTTTTTCCGCTGCCTCTGCTAGCTCAGATTTGGCAGCTCGGATCTTGGTCTCAGATTCAATTGTGGGGATATTTTGAACTGATTTCTTTGAGTTCTGTCAGCCAAGCTTCTGCTGTGCACTCTTCTAACACTCAGCACATCACCTTCAATCCCATGCCTGCTGCCCGCTTGAGAGTGTGCTTCCACGGAAAACAGAGTTTCACCTTTGATGCTCCTTTACCAGAGGTCAGATCCTGCACTGGTTTCCATTCTCTACTTTGCCTTTTCCTGCTTACGGTTTTTCTGAGGCCTCATCATGTCTTTGGATGTAACAGACCACTCTTACTCAAGTGTCCTGTGCCAAGGGCTGGGTGAGTGTGTGTTTACAATATTTGGTGTATGGTGTCTAGTGAGAGCAGTTTGCACTTGTTCTCTTCCTACTGGGCATCGACAAATCAACACATTTCACAAATAATTCACAGAAATTGGATATTAGTTTCGCTCCTTTTTCTTTACCGCCATGGACGGATGATTTGTCCTAAGACTCCAGCTTTGACATTATATTGATAAGACAGTTGCAGTCTTTAAGAAGGTTAATAGAATCGATTTACGTATTTTGGGATTTATATGAAAGTGAAGTTAGTTTTCGAAAATAACCAAATGAACCTAGAAACCAGACTTGACAATTTTTGTAAGATTTTGTCAGCTCTAAGGAAAAAACAGACAGTCTCAATGTAAAATAGCAGTCCAAATGTTTGAAGGGGACATGCCAACTCTTTTCTCTTGAAGCCTCCAACAACAAAAGGAACAATGAAATACCTATTGGAACCATGAAATAACCCACAACATTGTTTCCCTTGTGCACCAGGTGCCCTTTACTCCCAATGACACATACTAGGCAATGTTGTCATTTAAAGGTATAACATTCCTCTCTAGGAATATACAAGAAAATCTAAACAGAATATACACATTTAGGCTTGATTCAAAAAGCAATTAGAGGCATTTAACTATGAGAAACCTGCTGCAGATATCCTAGGCTATAGAAAACCAGGTGCTTTTCTATCAGTGCTGAGAAGGCTTAATCATCCGATCATGTTGGGTAAAACAATTTAACACAACCAAGTCTGCACCTCCAAGATATAGTGCACCCGGGGCTTGACGGAAGTGAATGACTGTCCACATAACCTGTGTCTATAATGTGTTTTCGACTTTTACAGTACAGTTCACTATCGGACTTCTAATATTATCCTGTAGTGTCTTGAAAAACTGAGGCCTAATACATATTCAAGTTCATTCAAAGATTCCCCTCACTTCCCACACTCCTTTCAGCCCAAAGAATACATAACCCCAGCATTTCCTTAATCTAGGGGAAGGTCATCATTTCTTTGTGTGAGCTAAGTATTCAATTCCTATCTATTTCAATCGAGAGTATTTGAATATTAAGGAGTTCACAGTTGTTCACCGCGTGTGAATGAGGAGGAACTCTGAATCTAGTAGGGGCTTGCTCTCCTCCTCCTGGATTCATTGCAGCTCAGGTTCTGATCCTTTGAAATGGATGCCTGAGTGGAGTGGAGGGAAGAGCATGTGATTGATAGCTAGGCACAAACGTGGGAATAGGCTTACCTGTGCTTGGTGCATTTCGGTCTGAATGATTCATAAATGCCTATTTGGGTGTGTGGATTCTCACGACCTCTTCCAAGAATATGAGCGCTTTATCATCTCTGCCATCTCTTCTCTTTTAGACGTCAGGAATCTTGGACCCGTTCTTGGAGCAGAGAATCGAGTAACTTTCTCAAGGGCACGTTGACTCTCCGTATGTTTCTGCCAGTATCAGCGAGGTTCAGTAGGTCTCATGAAAGTCTTTCGAGCCTGGTATTCTCTAGAGATGTCTCCATGCCGATATTCTCCACTGTGGCAGAACAACTTTCATCAATGTGTCCGCACATCTCCTCAATCCATGCAGCCAGTGTTTCTGCCAGCTTCTCTTCGTGTCTCCCATAAAGTCGACGTCAACAGGAATGGGCAAGTCTGAAGATACTTCGGAGCCTAACCAGTAAGCTGATGACAGGCAGATCTTCCACTGTCTGCCCTTTCAGATTCTGGAAACTGACCCGTGAACTCAGGTCTTTGGGCAGCAGCAGTATCTCGAACTTACTCAGCTTCCCGAACAAAAGAACTAAGCCAATCTCCACATAGGGCAGCAGACCCACCATCAAACTGATCCACCCACAGAATTCTGTCCAGTTACCTTGGATCCACCAGCCGCAACAAGCCTCGTGATACACACCAACATTCCACCTGGAATCCAACCGGTAACTGCCATCCACAGTGGTTGATGCATCAAGTCAGTGTTGGAGGTGATGCTGCATTAGACGAGAGTTTCCTAAGGGAAATGTGATTCTATCCACAAGGGTCCAATTTTCCTTTTCTCTTCCCTGTTTCCTTTTTTTCAAATCTATATACACAGTACAAACTGAGGGAAGTGTGTCCATGTTCAGTTTATGGATTCACACCTATTTAAACTTTCTAACAGTTCACATTACACAGACACCCACTCAAGGAAACTCATGTTTGTGTAATATCCATTCACCCAGATTACATATCCTTCTGTTGCTTTCTGCTGAAACACCCACACTCTCAGAACATGGATCCATTTGTTTCATGGGGGCTGAAATTCCTAGAAATGAAACCAATCCCAACGTGCACTTTCCAGTCTGTCTCTTTTACACTTAGTTCAGTTTTGCAGAGCTACTTGTCTTTGTTATAGGCTTATGCCATTTCTTCTCTACGTAGGGTAGAATAAGGCATTCGTTCATCCTGTTTGAAGACTTCTAAGACTATATCCCGTTCTATGACCCACTCTTATTCAAAACCGTCATTTGGGTTGGCTCACGATGTGCACTTCTGGATCAGTATCTATGAATATTAATGCACGCGTCTGTTTTCTGAATACAAGTGTGTTGAGTACATGCTAACAGCGATAATAGGTCGATGCGTGCTGAATGAAACTTGACATCACTTTGAGTATTTTGTCTTGAATAATCATGGTTGTTTGGTATATGTCAGACAACTGTAACCTTTTGGTGTATGTCTGTTTGTCTGATTGTTTATTTTGCAAACACATTAGGCCATGCATCCCTCCTTTTGCTTCAGACAGACAGTCATGTAAGCTGATTCACTTAAGATAGTGCTTAAAATCACCTATGATTTCCTGCTACCCTCTCCCATCTTTAGGATTTTGATGTCCTCCTTGCCTTCTTCTTCTTACTTCTTTGCAACTCAGGCTCTTCTTGCATTTGCAATAATGGTTTTGTTATTTCCATTTCATCTTGCTACTTTTCTACTCAGGGTAGGATTCTCAATTTTTGTTTTAGGATCAGTCTCAAACTGCTGAATTCTTTTAAGGTTTGCCGGTCAGTGAATTTCCCTAGCTCTGCCGTTGTTATAAATGGCGGTCATTTGGCATAGGCTACCCTAGATTGCAGCTTTTTCTCATTCAGGATATGGTCTATGTCCTGGCACTCCTCCCCTTGTTGCAAATTTTCTGCCGAGATATCAGCTGAACCCCCTCTGGAGGTACTTTTGTGACTAAGTTTCTTTCCTCGAGGTGAATTTTACATCACTGGGATGATCATGAAATTTGTTTATTTGAATTCTACTGCTTCTTGTTGGTCTATTGGTATTCCACCTGTTTTGGACGCTGTGTACTTCCTGAATTCGTATAGATGATACTTTCTTGGATTTCAGCAAGTTTCATTCTGATTTTTCTACAAATTCCTTTTCAGAATGTACTATTTTATCAATTGCTTTCCATTTGGGAATCCTATGAGTCCTATTCTTACCTGCTTGGTCTTAACCCAGGATTCGACAGTGATGATAGCGTTGGTTTGCACTCGCTTTTCTGTGTCTTCTTCTGATGGAGGGATTTCTGTTCCCCCGTCCTCTAAGCCATTCACGATTCCTTCTGCATTAATTAGTCTGCTTAGGATTGACTTTAGCCCAGTTTTTATCTCATCCATTGTGTTTTCTTATACTATTGGTTTCTTCTTTAGAGTTTCTCTTCCCCTTTTCTGGTATTCTGCCTTTTGTGATTCTGAGGCACTGTGGTTCATCATTGTTTTCCTCACCTCCATTTTCAGAGCTTGCTCTGGTAACGTTTTGCCGTCTAGTTGTTTGAAAGCTTATTTTTTGGGCCTTCAATCTCTTTGGAACTGAAAATGGTACTTCCTGTTTCTTTTACTATACTTCTTTTACCCTATAGTTCAGGTAATATCATGTATCTAATATAGACAAATTGGGCTTGGATAAGTGCAAACTTTAGACTTTTTGGTGTACGCATTTCCAAGGTATTTCTGTGAGGACAATTTTCCCTAGACCTTGATGCCATGCCCTGTTCCTGTGTGTGTTGTCTGGTATATCTCTAAATCCTGGTGTTGTCTTTGTTGTGATGAACACACCATACTGTTTCAGTTAGTTGATCCTCTTTTTTATTACATTTATCTCACAATTCTGAAAGGGCGCAGGGCACTTCCTCTAGTGGAAATGAAGCTTCTATAGGTTTTCAGCTCTGCATTCTTCTGTATGTCATTTTGAAGTGTCTCCAAAACAGCCAACAGAGAGTGCGCTTGTACTTTCTACTGCCATGGGAATGTCCCAATGTTACCAGTTCTTCCCAGAGCTTCTGTGTCTACAAAAACAACAGTGGAAGCATATGTATGGATGTCATACTTCAGGGCCTGCTGGGATGATCCCGCAGGCCGACCTATGTGTCCTCGGTGCAGTACCCTGTCAGTGCCGTCCAAAATGTAGCATCTGCATTTGGGTGATAATGCTGTAAGAAATGCTTCATCTTCTCGTACTGTGGACTTTGACCACTCTTCCTATTTCGCTCATTCTTGAGTAATGGGTTCACGAAGGCAACCACAGAGCTGTTCCGCATCCTCTGCCTCAAACCAGAGTGTAATCCCTATCCAGGTTTGGAATGTAGCAGATCCTAAATCTTTTAATACTGATTTCAAACCCAACGCCCCCTGGAACCCTCAGTCCAGAAGCATGATACCTCTGATTGAGCCCCACGTGTGCTCTATTGGCAAAATGTCAAATTGGACCCTGGTCCTGCAGATGCAGTGGATGTGGCCATAGGACATATCGATAAACTCAAACTCACGTGCCAGTGCTGTTCCTGTCTCACTGAATTCACAGTTTCCTTTGCTCTCTTGAAAGAACCCACCAAAACCCACAATGCATTCGAGATCCCTGAGTTCTGCGAGAGCAATCATCCTTAGCCCTATCCCTCTTTTTCCGCTGCCTCTGCTAGCTCAGATTTGGCAGCTCGGATCTTGGTCTCAGATTCAATTGTGGGGATATTTTGAACTGATTTCTTTGAGTTCTGTCAGCCAAGCTTCTGCTGTGCACTCTTCTAACACTCAGCACATCACCTTCAATCCCATGCCTGCTGCCCGCTTGAGAGTGTGCTTCCACGGAAAACAGAGTTTCACCTTTGATGCTCCTTTACCAGAGGTCAGATCCTGCACTGGTTTCCATTCTCTACTTTGCCTTTTCCTGCTTACGGTTTTTCTGAGGCCTCATCATGTCTTTGGATGTAACAGACCACTCTTACTCAAGTGTCCTGTGCCAAGGGCTGGGTGAGTGTGTGTTTACAATATTTGGTGTATGGTGTCTAGTGAGAGCAGTTTGCACTTGTTCTCTTCCTACTGGGCATCGACAAATCAACACATTTCACAAATAATTCACAGAAATTGGATATTAGTTTCGCTCCTTTTTCTTTACCGCCATGGACGGATGATTTGTCCTAAGACTCCAGCTTTGACATTATATTGATAAGACAGTTGCAGTCTTTAAGAAGGTTAATAGAATCGATTTACGTATTTTGGGATTTATATGAAAGTGAAGTTAGTTTTCGAAAATAACCAAATGAACCTAGAAACCAGACTTGACAATTTTTGTAAGATTTTGTCAGCTCTAAGGAAAAAACAGACAGTCTCAATGTAAAATAGCAGTCCAAATGTTTGAAGGGGACATGCCAACTCTTTTCTCTTGAAGCCTCCAACAACAAAAGGAACAATGAAATACCTATTGGAACCATGAAATAACCCACAACATTGTTTCCCTTGTGCACCAGGTGCCCTTTACTCCCAATGACACATACTAGGCAATGTTGTCATTTAAAGGTATAACATTCCTCTCTAGGAATATACAAGAAAATCTAAACAGAATATACACATTTAGGCTTGATTCAAAAAGCAATTAGAGGCATTTAACTATGAGAAACCTGCTGCAGATATCCTAGGCTATAGAAAACCAGGTGCTTTTCTATCAGTGCTGAGAAGGCTTAATCATCCGATCATGTTGGGTAAAACAATTTAACACAACCAAGTCTGCACCTCCAAGATATAGTGCACCCGGGGCTTGACGGAAGTGAATGACTGTCCACATAACCTGTGTCTATAATGTGTTTTCGACTTTTACAGTACAGTTCACTATCGGACTTCTAATATTATCCTGTAGTGTCTTGAAAAACTGAGGCCTAATACATATTCAAGTTCATTCAAAGATTCCCCTCACTTCCCACACTCCTTTCAGCCCAAAGAATACATAACCCCAGCATTTCCTTAATCTAGGGGAAGGTCATCATTTCTTTGTGTGAGCTAAGTATTCAATTCCTATCTATTTCAATCGAGAGTATTTGAATATTAAGGAGTTCACAGTTGTTCACCGCGTGTGAATGAGGAGGAACTCTGAATCTAGTAGGGGCTTGCTCTCCTCCTCCTGGATTCATTGCAGCTCAGGTTCTGATCCTTTGAAATGGATGCCTGAGTGGAGTGGAGGGAAGAGCATGTGATTGATAGCTAGGCACAAACGTGGGAATAGGCTTACCTGTGCTTGGTGCATTTCGGTCTGAATGATTCATAAATGCCTATTTGGGTGTGTGGATTCTCACGACCTCTTCCAAGAATATGAGCGCTTTATCATCTCTGCCATCTCTTCTCTTTTAGACGTCAGGAATCTTGGACCCGTTCTTGGAGCAGAGAATCGAGTAACTTTCTCAAGGGCACGTTGACTCTCCGTATGTTTCTGCCAGTATCAGCGAGGTTCAGTAGGTCTCATGAAAGTCTTTCGAGCCTGGTATTCTCTAGAGATGTCTCCATGCCGATATTCTCCACTGTGGCAGAACAACTTTCATCAATGTGTCCGCACATCTCCTCAATCCATGCAGCCAGTGTTTCTGCCAGCTTCTCTTCGTGTCTCCCATAAAGTCCACGTCAACAGGAATGGGCAAGTCTGAAGATACTTCGGAGCCTAACCAGTAAGCTGATGACAGGCAGATCTTCCACTGTCTGCCCTTTCAGATTCTGGAAACTGACCCGTGAACTCAGGTCTTTGGGCAGCAGCAGTATCTCGAACTTACTCAGCTTCCCGAACAAAAGACCTAAGCCAATCTCCACATAGGGCAGCAGACCCACCATCAAACTGATCCACCCACAGAATTCTGTCCAGTTACCTTCGATCCACCAGCCGCAACAAGCCTCGTGATACACACCAACATTCCACCTGGAATCCAACCGGTAACTGCCATCCACAGTGGTTGATGCATCAAGTCAGTGTTGGAGGTGATGCTGCATTAGACGAGAGTTTCCTAAGGGAAATGTGATTCTATCCACAAGGGTCCAATTTTCCTTTTCTCTTCCCTGTTTCCTTTTTTTCAAATCTATATACACAGTACAAACTGAGGGAAGTGTGTCCATGTTCAGTTTATGGATTCACACCTATTTAAACTTTCTAACAGTTCACATTACACAGACACCCACTCAAGGAAACTCATGTTTGTGTAATATCCATTCACCCAGATTACATATCCTTCTGTTGCTTTCTGCTGAAACACCCACACTCTCAGAACATGGATCCATTTGTTTCATGGGGGCTGAAATTCCTAGAAATGAAACCAATCCCAACGTGCACTTTCCAGTCTGTCTCTTTTACACTTAGTTCAGTTTTGCAGAGCTACTTGTCTTTGTTATAGGCTTATGCCATTTCTTCTCTACGTAGGGTAGAATAAGGCATTCGTTCATCCTGTTTGAAGACTTCTAAGACTATATCCCGTTCTATGACCCACTCTTATTCAAAACCGTCATTTGGGTTGGCTCACGATGTGCACTTCTGGATCAGTATCTATGAATATTAATGCACGCGTCTGTTTTCTGAATACAAGTGTGTTGAGTACATGCTAACAGCGATAATAGGTCGATGCGTGCTGAATGAAACTTGACATCACTTTGAGTATTTTGTCTTGAATAATCATGGTTGTTTGGTATATGTCAGACAACTGTAACCTTTTGGTGTATGTCTGTTTGTCTGATTGTTTATTTTGCAAACACATTAGGCCATGCATCCCTCCTTTTGCTTCAGACAGACAGTCATGTAAGCTGATTCACTTAAGATAGTGCTTAAAATCACCTATGATTTCCTGCTACCCTCTCCCATCTTTAGGATTTTGATGTCCTCCTTGCCTTCTTCTTCTTACTTCTTTGCAACTCAGGCTCTTCTTGCATTTGCAATAATGGTTTTGTTATTTCCATTTCATCTTGCTACTTTTCTACTCAGGGTAGGATTCTCAATTTTTGTTTTAGGATCAGTCTCAAACTGCTGAATTCTTTTAAGGTTTGCCGGTCAGTGAATTTCCCTAGCTCTGCCGTTGTTATAAATGGCGGTCATTTGGCATAGGCTACCCTAGATTGCAGCTTTTTCTCATTCAGGATATGGTCTATGTCCTGGCACTCCTCCCCTTGTTGCAAATTTTCTGCCGAGATATCAGCTGAACCCCCTCTGGAGGTACTTTTGTGACTAAGTTTCTTTCCTCGAGGTGAATTTTACATCACTGGGATGATCATGAAATTTGTTTATTTGAATTCTACTGCTTCTTGTTGGTCTATTGGTATTCCACCTGTTTTGGACGCTGTGTACTTCCTGAATTCGTATAGATGATACTTTCTTGGATTTCAGCAAGTTTCATTCTGATTTTTCTACAAATTCCTTTTCAGAATGTACTATTTTATCAATTGCTTTCCATTTGGGAATCCTATGAGTCCTATTCTTACCTGCTTGGTCTTAACCCAGGATTCGACAGTGATGATAGCGTTGGTTTGCACTCGCTTTTCTGTGTCTTCTTCTGATGGAGGGATTTCTGTTCCCCCGTCCTCTAAGCCATTCACGATTCCTTCTGCATTAATTAGTCTGCTTAGGATTGACTTTAGCCCAGTTTTTATCTCATCCATTGTGTTTTCTTATACTATTGGTTTCTTCTTTAGAGTTTCTCTTCCCCTTTTCTGGTATTCTGCCTTTTGTGATTCTGAGGCACTGTGGTTCATCATTGTTTTCCTCACCTCCATTTTCAGAGCTTGCTCTGGTAACGTTTTGCCGTCTAGTTGTTTGAAAGCTTATTTTTTGGGCCTTCAATCTCTTTGGAACTGAAAATGGTACTTCCTGTTTCTTTTACTATACTTCTTTTACCCTATAGTTCAGGTAATATCATGTATCTAATATAGACAAATTGGGCTTGGATAAGTGCAAACTTTAGACTTTTTGGTGTACGCATTTCCAAGGTATTTCTGTGAGGACAATTTTCCCTAGACCTTGATGCCATGCCCTGTTCCTGTGTGTGTTGTCTGGTATATCTCTAAATCCTGGTGTTGTCTTTGTTGTGATGAACACACCATACTGTTTCAGTTAGTTGATCCTCTTTTTTATTACATTTATCTCACAATTCTGAAAGGGCGCAGGGCACTTCCTCTAGTGGAAATGAAGCTTCTATAGGTTTTCAGCTCTGCATTCTTCTGTATGTCATTTTGAAGTGTCTCCAAAACAGCCAACAGAGAGTGCGCTTGTACTTTCTACTGCCATGGGAATGTCCCAATGTTACCAGTTCTTCCCAGAGCTTCTGTGTCTACAAAAACAACAGTGGAAGCATATGTATGGATGTCATACTTCAGGGCCTGCTGGGATGATCCCGCAGGCCGACCTATGTGTCCTCGGTGCAGTACCCTGTCAGTGCCGTCCAAAATGTAGCATCTGCATTTGGGTGATAATGCTGTAAGAAATGCTTCATCTTCTCGTACTGTGGACTTTGACCACTCTTCCTATTTCGCTCATTCTTGAGTAATGGGTTCACGAAGGCAACCACAGAGCTGTTCCGCATCCTCTGCCTCAAACCAGAGTGTAATCCCTATCCAGGTTTGGAATGTAGCAGATCCTAAATCTTTTAATACTGATTTCAAACCCAACGCCCCCTGGAACCCTCAGTCCAGAAGCATGATACCTCTGATTGAGCCCCACGTGTGCTCTATTGGCAAAATGTCAAATTGGACCCTGGTCCTGCAGATGCAGTGGATGTGGCCATAGGACATATCGATAAACTCAAACTCACGTGCCAGTGCTGTTCCTGTCTCACTGAATTCACAGTTTCCTTTGCTCTCTTGAAAGAACCCACCAAAACCCACAATGCATTCGAGATCCCTGAGTTCTGCGAGAGCAATCATCCTTAGCCCTATCCCTCTTTTTCCGCTGCCTCTGCTAGCTCAGATTTGGCAGCTCGGATCTTGGTCTCAGATTCAATTGTGGGGATATTTTGAACTGATTTCTTTGAGTTCTGTCAGCCAAGCTTCTGCTGTGCACTCTTCTAACACTCAGCACATCACCTTCAATCCCATGCCTGCTGCCCGCTTGAGAGTGTGCTTCCACGGAAAACAGAGTTTCACCTTTGATGCTCCTTTACCAGAGGTCAGATCCTGCACTGGTTTCCATTCTCTACTTTGCCTTTTCCTGCTTACGGTTTTTCTGAGGCCTCATCATGTCTTTGGATGTAACAGACCACTCTTACTCAAGTGTCCTGTGCCAAGGGCTGGGTGAGTGTGTGTTTACAATATTTGGTGTATGGTGTCTAGTGAGAGCAGTTTGCACTTGTTCTCTTCCTACTGGGCATCGACAAATCAACACATTTCACAAATAATTCACAGAAATTGGATATTAGTTTCGCTCCTTTTTCTTTACCGCCATGGACGGATGATTTGTCCTAAGACTCCAGCTTTGACATTATATTGATAAGACAGTTGCAGTCTTTAAGAAGGTTAATAGAATCGATTTACGTATTTTGGGATTTATATGAAAGTGAAGTTAGTTTTCGAAAATAACCAAATGAACCTAGAAACCAGACTTGACAATTTTTGTAAGATTTTGTCAGCTCTAAGGAAAAAACAGACAGTCTCAATGTAAAATAGCAGTCCAAATGTTTGAAGGGGACATGCCAACTCTTTTCTCTTGAAGCCTCCAACAACAAAAGGAACAATGAAATACCTATTGGAACCATGAAATAACCCACAACATTGTTTCCCTTGTGCACCAGGTGCCCTTTACTCCCAATGACACATACTAGGCAATGTTGTCATTTAAAGGTATAACATTCCTCTCTAGGAATATACAAGAAAATCTAAACAGAATATACACATTTAGGCTTGATTCAAAAAGCAATTAGAGGCATTTAACTATGAGAAACCTGCTGCAGATATCCTAGGCTATAGAAAACCAGGTGCTTTTCTATCAGTGCTGAGAAGGCTTAATCATCCGATCATGTTGGGTAAAACAATTTAACACAACCAAGTCTGCACCTCCAAGATATAGTGCACCCGGGGCTTGACGGAAGTGAATGACTGTCCACATAACCTGTGTCTATAATGTGTTTTCGACTTTTACAGTACAGTTCACTATCGGACTTCTAATATTATCCTGTAGTGTCTTGAAAAACTGAGGCCTAATACATATTCAAGTTCATTCAAAGATTCCCCTCACTTCCCACACTCCTTTCAGCCCAAAGAATACATAACCCCAGCATTTCCTTAATCTAGGGGAAGGTCATCATTTCTTTGTGTGAGCTAAGTATTCAATTCCTATCTATTTCAATCGAGAGTATTTGAATATTAAGGAGTTCACAGTTGTTCACCGCGTGTGAATGAGGAGGAACTCTGAATCTAGTAGGGGCTTGCTCTCCTCCTCCTGGATTCATTGCAGCTCAGGTTCTGATCCTTTGAAATGGATGCCTGAGTGGAGTGGAGGGAAGAGCATGTGATTGATAGCTAGGCACAAACGTGGGAATAGGCTTACCTGTGCTTGGTGCATTTCGGTCTGAATGATTCATAAATGCCTATTTGGGTGTGTGGATTCTCACGACCTCTTCCAAGAATATGAGCGCTTTATCATCTCTGCCATCTCTTCTCTTTTAGACGTCAGGAATCTTGGACCCGTTCTTGGAGCAGAGAATCGAGTAACTTTCTCAAGGGCACGTTGACTCTCCGTATGTTTCTGCCAGTATCAGCGAGGTTCAGTAGGTCTCATGAAAGTCTTTCGAGCCTGGTATTCTCTAGAGATGTCTCCATGCCGATATTCTCCACTGTGGCAGAACAACTTTCATCAATGTGTCCGCACATCTCCTCAATCCATGCAGCCAGTGTTTCTGCCAGCTTCTCTTCGTGTCTCCCATAAAGTCGACGTCAACAGGAATGGGCAAGTCTGAAGATACTTCGGAGCCTAACCAGTAAGCTGATGACAGGCAGATCTTCCACTGTCTGCCCTTTCAGATTCTGGAAACTGACCCGTGAACTCAGGTCTTTGGGCAGCAGCAGTATCTCGAACTTACTCAGCTTCCCGAACAAAAGACCTAAGCCAATCTCCACATAGGGCAGCAGACCCACCATCAAACTGATCCACCCACAGAATTCTGTCCAGTTACCTTCGATCCACCAGCCGCAACAAGCCTCGTGATACACACCAACATTCCACCTGGAATCCAACCGGTAACTGCCATCCACAGTGGTTGATGCATCAAGTCAGTGTTGGAGGTGATGCTGCATTAGACGAGAGTTTCCTAAGGGAAATGTGATTCTATCCACAAGGGTCCAATTTTCCTTTTCTCTTCCCTGTTTCCTTTTTTTCAAATCTATATACACAGTACAAACTGAGGGAAGTGTGTCCATGTTCAGTTTATGGATTCACACCTATTTAAACTTTCTAACAGTTCACATTACACAGACACCCACTCAAGGAAACTCATGTTTGTGTAATATCCATTCACCCAGATTACATATCCTTCTGTTGCTTTCTGCTGAAACACCCACACTCTCAGAACATGGATCCATTTGTTTCATGGGGGCTGAAATTCCTAGAAATGAAACCAATCCCAACGTGCACTTTCCAGTCTGTCTCTTTTACACTTAGTTCAGTTTTGCAGAGCTACTTGTCTTTGTTATAGGCTTATGCCATTTCTTCTCTACGTAGGGTAGAATAAGGCATTCGTTCATCCTGTTTGAAGACTTCTAAGACTATATCCCGTTCTATGACCCACTCTTATTCAAAACCGTCATTTGGGTTGGCTCACGATGTGCACTTCTGGATCAGTATCTATGAATATTAATGCACGCGTCTGTTTTCTGAATACAAGTGTGTTGAGTACATGCTAACAGCGATAATAGGTCGATGCGTGCTGAATGAAACTTGACATCACTTTGAGTATTTTGTCTTGAATAATCATGGTTGTTTGGTATATGTCAGACAACTGTAACCTTTTGGTGTATGTCTGTTTGTCTGATTGTTTATTTTGCAAACACATTAGGCCATGCATCCCTCCTTTTGCTTCAGACAGACAGTCATGTAAGCTGATTCACTTAAGATAGTGCTTAAAATCACCTATGATTTCCTGCTACCCTCTCCCATCTTTAGGATTTTGATGTCCTCCTTGCCTTCTTCTTCTTACTTCTTTGCAACTCAGGCTCTTCTTGCATTTGCAATAATGGTTTTGTTATTTCCATTTCATCTTGCTACTTTTCTACTCAGGGTAGGATTCTCAATTTTTGTTTTAGGATCAGTCTCAAACTGCTGAATTCTTTTAAGGTTTGCCGGTCAGTGAATTTCCCTAGCTCTGCCGTTGTTATAAATGGCGGTCATTTGGCATAGGCTACCCTAGATTGCAGCTTTTTCTCATTCAGGATATGGTCTATGTCCTGGCACTCCTCCCCTTGTTGCAAATTTTCTGCCGAGATATCAGCTGAACCCCCTCTGGAGGTACTTTTGTGACTAAGTTTCTTTCCTCGAGGTGAATTTTACATCACTGGGATGATCATGAAATTTGTTTATTTGAATTCTACTGCTTCTTGTTGGTCTATTGGTATTCCACCTGTTTTGGACGCTGTGTACTTCCTGAATTCGTATAGATGATACTTTCTTGGATTTCAGCAAGTTTCATTCTGATTTTTCTACAAATTCCTTTTCAGAATGTACTATTTTATCAATTGCTTTCCATTTGGGAATCCTATGAGTCCTATTCTTACCTGCTTGGTCTTAACCCAGGATTCGACAGTGATGATAGCGTTGGTTTGCACTCGCTTTTCTGTGTCTTCTTCTGATGGAGGGATTTCTGTTCCCCCGTCCTCTAAGCCATTCACGATTCCTTCTGCATTAATTAGTCTGCTTAGGATTGACTTTAGCCCAGTTTTTATCTCATCCATTGTGTTTTCTTATACTATTGGTTTCTTCTTTAGAGTTTCTCTTCCCCTTTTCTGGTATTCTGCCTTTTGTGATTCTGAGGCACTGTGGTTCATCATTGTTTTCCTCACCTCCATTTTCAGAGCTTGCTCTGGTAACGTTTTGCCGTCTAGTTGTTTGAAAGCTTATTTTTTGGGCCTTCAATCTCTTTGGAACTGAAAATGGTACTTCCTGTTTCTTTTACTATACTTCTTTTACCCTATAGTTCAGGTAATATCATGTATCTAATATAGACAAATTGGGCTTGGATAAGTGCAAACTTTAGACTTTTTGGTGTACGCATTTCCAAGGTATTTCTGTGAGGACAATTTTCCCTAGACCTTGATGCCATGCCCTGTTCCTGTGTGTGTTGTCTGGTATATCTCTAAATCCTGGTGTTGTCTTTGTTGTGATGAACACACCATACTGTTTCAGTTAGTTGATCCTCTTTTTTATTACATTTATCTCACAATTCTGAAAGGGCGCAGGGCACTTCCTCTAGTGGAAATGAAGCTTCTATAGGTTTTCAGCTCTGCATTCTTCTGTATGTCATTTTGAAGTGTCTCCAAAACAGCCAACAGAGAGTGCGCTTGTACTTTCTACTGCCATGGGAATGTCCCAATGTTACCAGTTCTTCCCAGAGCTTCTGTGTCTACAAAAACAACAGTGGAAGCATATGTATGGATGTCATACTTCAGGGCCTGCTGGGATGATCCCGCAGGCCGACCTATGTGTCCTCGGTGCAGTACCCTGTCAGTGCCGTCCAAAATGTAGCATCTGCATTTGGGTGATAATGCTGTAAGAAATGCTTCATCTTCTCGTACTGTGGACTTTGACCACTCTTCCTATTTCGCTCATTCTTGAGTAATGGGTTCACGAAGGCAACCACAGAGCTGTTCCGCATCCTCTGCCTCAAACCAGAGTGTAATCCCTATCCAGGTTTGGAATGTAGCAGATCCTAAATCTTTTAATACTGATTTCAAACCCAACGCCCCCTGGAACCCTCAGTCCAGAAGCATGATACCTCTGATTGAGCCCCACGTGTGCTCTATTGGCAAAATGTCAAATTGGACCCTGGTCCTGCAGATGCAGTGGATGTGGCCATAGGACATATCGATAAACTCAAACTCACGTGCCAGTGCTGTTCCTGTCTCACTGAATTCACAGTTTCCTTTGCTCTCTTGAAAGAACCCACCAAAACCCACAATGCATTCGAGATCCCTGAGTTCTGCGAGAGCAATCATCCTTAGCCCTATCCCTCTTTTTCCGCTGCCTCTGCTAGCTCAGATTTGGCAGCTCGGATCTTGGTCTCAGATTCAATTGTGGGGATATTTTGAACTGATTTCTTTGAGTTCTGTCAGCCAAGCTTCTGCTGTGCACTCTTCTAACACTCAGCACATCACCTTCAATCCCATGCCTGCTGCCCGCTTGAGAGTGTGCTTCCACGGAAAACAGAGTTTCACCTTTGATGCTCCTTTACCAGAGGTCAGATCCTGCACTGGTTTCCATTCTCTACTTTGCCTTTTCCTGCTTACGGTTTTTCTGAGGCCTCATCATGTCTTTGGATGTAACAGACCACTCTTACTCAAGTGTCCTGTGCCAAGGGCTGGGTGAGTGTGTGTTTACAATATTTGGTGTATGGTGTCTAGTGAGAGCAGTTTGCACTTGTTCTCTTCCTACTGGGCATCGACAAATCAACACATTTCACAAATAATTCACAGAAATTGGATATTAGTTTCGCTCCTTTTTCTTTACCGCCATGGACGGATGATTTGTCCTAAGACTCCAGCTTTGACATTATATTGATAAGACAGTTGCAGTCTTTAAGAAGGTTAATAGAATCGATTTACGTATTTTGGGATTTATATGAAAGTGAAGTTAGTTTTCGAAAATAACCAAATGAACCTAGAAACCAGACTTGACAATTTTTGTAAGATTTTGTCAGCTCTAAGGAAAAAACAGACAGTCTCAATGTAAAATAGCAGTCCAAATGTTTGAAGGGGACATGCCAACTCTTTTCTCTTGAAGCCTCCAACAACAAAAGGAACAATGAAATACCTATTGGAACCATGAAATAACCCACAACATTGTTTCCCTTGTGCACCAGGTGCCCTTTACTCCCAATGACACATACTAGGCAATGTTGTCATTTAAAGGTATAACATTCCTCTCTAGGAATATACAAGAAAATCTAAACAGAATATACACATTTAGGCTTGATTCAAAAAGCAATTAGAGGCATTTAACTATGAGAAACCTGCTGCAGATATCCTAGGCTATAGAAAACCAGGTGCTTTTCTATCAGTGCTGAGAAGGCTTAATCATCCGATCATGTTGGGTAAAACAATTTAACACAACCAAGTCTGCACCTCCAAGATATAGTGCACCCGGGGCTTGACGGAAGTGAATGACTGTCCACATAACCTGTGTCTATAATGTGTTTTCGACTTTTACAGTACAGTTCACTATCGGACTTCTAATATTATCCTGTAGTGTCTTGAAAAACTGAGGCCTAATACATATTCAAGTTCATTCAAAGATTCCCCTCACTTCCCACACTCCTTTCAGCCCAAAGAATACATAACCCCAGCATTTCCTTAATCTAGGGGAAGGTCATCATTTCTTTGTGTGAGCTAAGTATTCAATTCCTATCTATTTCAATCGAGAGTATTTGAATATTAAGGAGTTCACAGTTGTTCACCGCGTGTGAATGAGGAGGAACTCTGAATCTAGTAGGGGCTTGCTCTCCTCCTCCTGGATTCATTGCAGCTCAGGTTCTGATCCTTTGAAATGGATGCCTGAGTGGAGTGGAGGGAAGAGCATGTGATTGATAGCTAGGCACAAACGTGGGAATAGGCTTACCTGTGCTTGGTGCATTTCGGTCTGAATGATTCATAAATGCCTATTTGGGTGTGTGGATTCTCACGACCTCTTCCAAGAATATGAGCGCTTTATCATCTCTGCCATCTCTTCTCTTTTAGACGTCAGGAATCTTGGACCCGTTCTTGGAGCAGAGAATCGAGTAACTTTCTCAAGGGCACGTTGACTCTCCGTATGTTTCTGCCAGTATCAGCGAGGTTCAGTAGGTCTCATGAAAGCCTTTCGAGCCTGGTATTCTCTAGAGATGTCTCCATGCCGATATTCTCCACTGTGGCAGAACAACTTTCATCAATGTGTCCGCACATCTCCTCAATCCATGCAGCCAGTGTTTCTGCCAGCTTCTCTTCGTGTCTCCCATAAAGTCGACGTCAACAGGAATGGGCAAGTCTGAAGATACTTCGGAGCCTAACCAGTAAGCTGATGACAGGCAGATCTTCCACTGTCTGCCCTTTCAGATTCTGGAAACTGACCCGTGAACTCAGGTCTTTGGGCAGCAGCAGTATCTCGAACTTACTCAGCTTCCCGAACAAAAGACCTAAGCCAATCTCCACATAGGGCAGCAGACCCACCATCAAACTGATCCACCCACAGAATTCTGTCCAGTTACCTTCGATCCACCAGCCGCAACAAGCCTCGTGATACACACCAACATTCCACCTGGAATCCAACCGGTAACTGCCATCCACAGTGGTTGATGCATCAAGTCAGTGTTGGAGGTGATGCTGCATTAGACGAGAGTTTCCTAAGGGAAATGTGATTCTATCCACAAGGGTCCAATTTTCCTTTTCTCTTCCCTGTTTCCTTTTTTTCAAATCTATATACACAGTACAAACTGAGGGAAGTGTGTCCATGTTCAGTTTATGGATTCACACCTATTTAAACTTTCTAACAGTTCACATTACACAGACACCCACTCAAGGAAACTCATGTTTGTGTAATATCCATTCACCCAGATTACATATCCTTCTGTTGCTTTCTGCTGAAACACCCACACTCTCAGAACATGGATCCATTTGTTTCATGGGGGCTGAAATTCCTAGAAATGAAACCAATCCCAACGTGCACTTTCCAGTCTGTCTCTTTTACACTTAGTTCAGTTTTGCAGAGCTACTTGTCTTTGTTATAGGCTTATGCCATTTCTTCTCTACGTAGGGTAGAATAAGGCATTCGTTCATCCTGTTTGAAGACTTCTAAGACTATATCCCGTTCTATGACCCACTCTTATTCAAAACCGTCATTTGGGTTGGCTCACGATGTGCACTTCTGGATCAGTATCTATGAATATTAATGCACGCGTCTGTTTTCTGAATACAAGTGTGTTGAGTACATGCTAACAGCGATAATAGGTCGATGCGTGCTGAATGAAACTTGACATCACTTTGAGTATTTTGTCTTGAATAATCATGGTTGTTTGGTATATGTCAGACAACTGTAACCTTTTGGTGTATGTCTGTTTGTCTGATTGTTTATTTTGCAAACACATTAGGCCATGCATCCCTCCTTTTGCTTCAGACAGACAGTCATGTAAGCTGATTCACTTAAGATAGTGCTTAAAATCACCTATGATTTCCTGCTACCCTCTCCCATCTTTAGGATTTTGATGTCCTCCTTGCCTTCTTCTTCTTACTTCTTTGCAACTCAGGCTCTTCTTGCATTTGCAATAATGGTTTTGTTATTTCCATTTCATCTTGCTACTTTTCTACTCAGGGTAGGATTCTCAATTTTTGTTTTAGGATCAGTCTCAAACTGCTGAATTCTTTTAAGGTTTGCCGGTCAGTGAATTTCCCTAGCTCTGCCGTTGTTATAAATGGCGGTCATTTGGCATAGGCTACCCTAGATTGCAGCTTTTTCTCATTCAGGATATGGTCTATGTCCTGGCACTCCTCCCCTTGTTGCAAATTTTCTGCCGAGATATCAGCTGAACCCCCTCTGGAGGTACTTTTGTGACTAAGTTTCTTTCCTCGAGGTGAATTTTACATCACTGGGATGATCATGAAATTTGTTTATTTGAATTCTACTGCTTCTTGTTGGTCTATTGGTATTCCACCTGTTTTGGACGCTGTGTACTTCCTGAATTCGTATAGATGATACTTTCTTGGATTTCAGCAAGTTTCATTCTGATTTTTCTACAAATTCCTTTTCAGAATGTACTATTTTATCAATTGCTTTCCATTTGGGAATCCTATGAGTCCTATTCTTACCTGCTTGGTCTTAACCCAGGATTCGACAGTGATGATAGCGTTGGTTTGCACTCGCTTTTCTGTGTCTTCTTCTGATGGAGGGATTTCTGTTCCCCCGTCCTCTAAGCCATTCACGATTCCTTCTGCATTAATTAGTCTGCTTAGGATTGACTTTAGCCCAGTTTTTATCTCATCCATTGTGTTTTCTTATACTATTGGTTTCTTCTTTAGAGTTTCTCTTCCCCTTTTCTGGTATTCTGCCTTTTGTGATTCTGAGGCACTGTGGTTCATCATTGTTTTCCTCACCTCCATTTTCAGAGCTTGCTCTGGTAACGTTTTGCCGTCTAGTTGTTTGAAAGCTTATTTTTTGGGCCTTCAATCTCTTTGGAACTGAAAATGGTACTTCCTGTTTCTTTTACTATACTTCTTTTACCCTATAGTTCAGGTAATATCATGTATCTAATATAGACAAATTGGGCTTGGATAAGTGCAAACTTTAGACTTTTTGGTGTACGCATTTCCAAGGTATTTCTGTGAGGACAATTTTCCCTAGACCTTGATGCCATGCCCTGTTCCTGTGTGTGTTGTCTGGTATATCTCTAAATCCTGGTGTTGTCTTTGTTGTGATGAACACACCATACTGTTTCAGTTAGTTGATCCTCTTTTTTATTACATTTATCTCACAATTCTGAAAGGGCGCAGGGCACTTCCTCTAGTGGAAATGAAGCTTCTATAGGTTTTCAGCTCTGCATTCTTCTGTATGTCATTTTGAAGTGTCTCCAAAACAGCCAACAGAGAGTGCGCTTGTACTTTCTACTGCCATGGGAATGTCCCAATGTTACCAGTTCTTCCCAGAGCTTCTGTGTCTACAAAAACAACAGTGGAAGCATATGTATGGATGTCATACTTCAGGGCCTGCTGGGATGATCCCGCAGGCCGACCTATGTGTCCTCGGTGCAGTACCCTGTCAGTGCCGTCCAAAATGTAGCATCTGCATTTGGGTGATAATGCTGTAAGAAATGCTTCATCTTCTCGTACTGTGGACTTTGACCACTCTTCCTATTTCGCTCATTCTTGAGTAATGGGTTCACGAAGGCAACCACAGAGCTGTTCCGCATCCTCTGCCTCAAACCAGAGTGTAATCCCTATCCAGGTTTGGAATGTAGCAGATCCTAAATCTTTTAATACTGATTTCAAACCCAACGCCCCCTGGAACCCTCAGTCCAGAAGCATGATACCTCTGATTGAGCCCCACGTGTGCTCTATTGGCAAAATGTCAAATTGGACCCTGGTCCTGCAGATGCAGTGGATGTGGCCATAGGACATATCGATAAACTCAAACTCACGTGCCAGTGCTGTTCCTGTCTCACTGAATTCACAGTTTCCTTTGCTCTCTTGAAAGAACCCACCAAAACCCACAATGCATTCGAGATCCCTGAGTTCTGCGAGAGCAATCATCCTTAGCCCTATCCCTCTTTTTCCGCTGCCTCTGCTAGCTCAGATTTGGCAGCTCGGATCTTGGTCTCAGATTCAATTGTGGGGATATTTTGAACTGATTTCTTTGAGTTCTGTCAGCCAAGCTTCTGCTGTGCACTCTTCTAACACTCAGCACATCACCTTCAATCCCATGCCTGCTGCCCGCTTGAGAGTGTGCTTCCACGGAAAACAGAGTTTCACCTTTGATGCTCCTTTACCAGAGGTCAGATCCTGCACTGGTTTCCATTCTCTACTTTGCCTTTTCCTGCTTACGGTTTTTCTGAGGCCTCATCATGTCTTTGGATGTAACAGACCACTCTTACTCAAGTGTCCTGTGCCAAGGGCTGGGTGAGTGTGTGTTTACAATATTTGGTGTATGGTGTCTAGTGAGAGCAGTTTGCACTTGTTCTCTTCCTACTGGGCATCGACAAATCAACACATTTCACAAATAATTCACAGAAATTGGATATTAGTTTCGCTCCTTTTTCTTTACCGCCATGGACGGATGATTTGTCCTAAGACTCCAGCTTTGACATTATATTGATAAGACAGTTGCAGTCTTTAAGAAGGTTAATAGAATCGATTTACGTATTTTGGGATTTATATGAAAGTGAAGTTAGTTTTCGAAAATAACCAAATGAACCTAGAAACCAGACTTGACAATTTTTGTAAGATTTTGTCAGCTCTAAGGAAAAAACAGACAGTCTCAATGTAAAATAGCAGTCCAAATGTTTGAAGGGGACATGCCAACTCTTTTCTCTTGAAGCCTCCAACAACAAAAGGAACAATGAAATACCTATTGGAACCATGAAATAACCCACAACATTGTTTCCCTTGTGCACCAGGTGCCCTTTACTCCCAATGACACATACTAGGCAATGTTGTCATTTAAAGGTATAACATTCCTCTCTAGGAATATACAAGAAAATCTAAACAGAATATACACATTTAGGCTTGATTCAAAAAGCAATTAGAGGCATTTAACTATGAGAAACCTGCTGCAGATATCCTAGGCTATAGAAAACCAGGTGCTTTTCTATCAGTGCTGAGAAGGCTTAATCATCCGATCATGTTGGGTAAAACAATTTAACACAACCAAGTCTGCACCTCCAAGATATAGTGCACCCGGGGCTTGACGGAAGTGAATGACTGTCCACATAACCTGTGTCTATAATGTGTTTTCGACTTTTACAGTACAGTTCACTATCGGACTTCTAATATTATCCTGTAGTGTCTTGAAAAACTGAGGCCTAATACATATTCAAGTTCATTCAAAGATTCCCCTCACTTCCCACACTCCTTTCAGCCCAAAGAATACATAACCCCAGCATTTCCTTAATCTAGGGGAAGGTCATCATTTCTTTGTGTGAGCTAAGTATTCAATTCCTATCTATTTCAATCGAGAGTATTTGAATATTAAGGAGTTCACAGTTGTTCACCGCGTGTGAATGAGGAGGAACTCTGAATCTAGTAGGGGCTTGCTCTCCTCCTCCTGGATTCATTGCAGCTCAGGTTCTGATCCTTTGAAATGGATGCCTGAGTGGAGTGGAGGGAAGAGCATGTGATTGATAGCTAGGCACAAACGTGGGAATAGGCTTACCTGTGCTTGGTGCATTTCGGTCTGAATGATTCATAAATGCCTATTTGGGTGTGTGGATTCTCACGACCTCTTCCAAGAATATGAGCGCTTTATCATCTCTGCCATCTCTTCTCTTTTAGACGTCAGGAATCTTGGACCTGTTCTTGGAGCAGAGAATCGAGTAACTTTCTCAAGGGCACGTTGACTCTCCGTATGTTTCTGCCAGTATCAGCGAGGTTCAGTAGGTCTCATGAAAGCCTTTCGAGCCTGGTATTCTCTAGAGATGTCTCCATGCCGATATTCTCCACTGTGGCAGAACAACTTTCATCAATGTGTCCGCACATCTCCTCAATCCATGCAGCCAGTGTTTCTGCCAGCTTCTCTTCGTGTCTCCCATAAAGTCGACGTCAACAGGAATGGGCAAGTCTGAAGATACTTCGGAGCCTAACCAGTAAGCTGATGACAGGCAGATCTTCCACTGTCTGCCCTTTCAGATTCTGGAAACTGACCCGTGAACTCAGGTCTTTGGGCAGCAGCAGTATCTCGAACTTACTCAGCTTCCCGAACAAAAGACCTAAGCCAATCTCCACATAGGGCAGCAGACCCACCATCAAACTGATCCACCCACAGAATTCTGTCCAGTTACCTTGGATCCACCAGCCGCAACAAGCCTCGTGATACACACCAACATTCCACCTGGAATCCAACCGGTAACTGCCATCCACAGTGGTTGATGCATCAAGTCAGTGTTGGAGGTGATGCTGCATTAGACGAGAGTTTCCTAAGGGAAATGTGATTCTATCCACAAGGGTCCAATTTTCCTTTTCTCTTCCCTGTTTCCTTTTTTTTCAAATCTATATACACAGTACAAACTGAGGGAAGTGTGTCCATGTTCAGTTTATGGATTCACACCTATTTAAACTTTCTAACAGTTCACATTACACAGACACCCACTCAAGGAAACTCATGTTTGTGTAATATCCATTCACCCAGATTACATATCCTTCTGTTGCTTTCTGCTGAAACACCCACACTCTCAGAACATGGATCCATTTGTTTCATGGGGGCTGAAATTCCTAGAAATGAAACCAATCCCAACGTGCACTTTCCAGTCTGTCTCTTTTACACTTAGTTCAGTTTTGCAGAGCTACTTGTCTTTGTTATAGGCTTATGCCATTTCTTCTCTACGTAGGTTAGAATAAGGCATTCGTTCATCCTGTTTGAAGACTTCTAAGACTATATCCCGTTCTATGACCCACTCTTATTCAAAACCGTCATTTGGGTTGGCTCACGATGTGCACTTCTGGATCAGTATCTATGAATATTAATGCACGCGTCTGTTTTCTGAATACAAGTGTGTTGAGTACATGCTAACAGCGATAATAGGTCGATGCGTGCTGAATGAAACTTGACATCACTTTGAGTATTTTGTCTTGAATAATCATGGTTGTTTGGTATATGTGAGACAACTGTAACCTTTTGGTGTATGTCTGTTTGTCTGATTGTTTATTTTGCAAACACATTAGGCCATGCATCCCTCCTTTTGCTTCAGACAGACAGTCATGTAAGCTGATTCACTTAAGATAGTGCTTAAAATCACCTATGATTTCCTGCTACCCTCTCCCATCTTTAGGATTTTGATGTCCTCCTTGCCTTCTTCTTCTTACTTCTTTGCAACTCAGGCTCTTCTTGCATTTGCAATAATGGTTTTGTTATTTCCATTTCATCTTGCTACTTTTCTACTCAGGGTAGGATTCTCAATTTTTGTTTTAGGATCAGTCTCAAACTGCTGAATTCTTTTAAGGTTTGCCGGTCAGTGAATTTCCCTAGCTCTGCCGTTGTTATAAATGGCGGTCATTGGGCATAGGCTACCCTAGATTGCAGCTTTTTCTCATTCAGGTTATGGTCTATGTCCTGGCACTTCTCCCCTTGTTGCAAATTTTCTGCCGAGATATCAGCTGAACCCCCTCTGGAGGTACTTTTGTGACTAAGTTTCTTTCCTCGAGGTGAATTTTACATCACTGGGATGATCATGAAATTTGTTTATTTGAATTCTACTGCTTCTTGTTGGTCTATTGGTTTTCCACCTCTTTTGGACGCTGTGTACTTCCTGAATTCGTATAGATGATACTTTCTTGGATTTCAGCAAGTTTCATTCTGATTTTTCTACAAATTCCTTTTCAGTATGTACTAGTTTATCAATTGCTTTCCATTTGGGAATCCTATGAGTCCTATTCTTACCTGCTTGGTCTTAACCCAGGATTCAACAGTGATGTTAGCGTTGGTTTGCACTCGCTTTTCTGTGTCTTCTGATTGAGGATTTCTGTTCCCCTGTCTTCTAAGACATTCACGATTCCTTCTGCATTAATTAGTCTGCTTAGGATTGACTTTAGCCCAGTTTTTATCTCATCCATTGTGTTTTCTTATACTATTGGTTTCTTCTTTAGAGTTTCTCTTCCCCTTTTCTGGTATTCTGCCTTTTGTGATTCTGAGGCACTGTGGTTCATCATTGTTTTCCTCACCTCCATTTTCAGAGCTTGCTCTGGTAACGTTTTGCCGTCTAGTTGTTTGAAAGCTTATTTTTTGGGCCTTCAATCTCTTTGGAACTGAAAATGGTACTTCCTGTTTCTTTTACTATACTTCTTTTACCCTATAGTTCAGGTAATATCATGTATCTAATATAGACACATTGGGCTTGGATAAGTGCAAACTTTAGACTTTTTGGTGTACGCATTTCCAAGGTATTTCTGTGAGGACAATTTTCCCTAGACCTTGATGCCATGCCCTGTTCCTGTGTGTGTTGTCTGGTATATCTCTAAATCCTGGTGTTGTCTTTGTTGTGATGAACACACCATACTGTTTCAGTTAGTTGATCCTCTTTTTTATTACATTTATCTCACAATTCTGAAAGGGCGCAGGGCACTTCCTCTAGTGGAAATGAAGCTTCTATAGGTTTTCAGCTCTGCATTCTTCTGTATGTCATTTTGAAGTGTCTCCAAAACAGCCAACAGAGAGTGCGCTTGTACTTTCTACTGCCATGGGAATGTCCCAATGTTACCAGTTCTTCCCAGAGCTTCTGTGTCTACAAAAACAACAGTGGAAGCATATGTATGGATGTCATACTTCAGGGCCTGCTGGGATGATCCCGCAGGCCGACCTATGTGTCCTCGGTGCAGTACCCTGTCAGTGCCGTCCAAAATGTAGCATCTGCATTTGGGTGATAATGCTGTAAGAAATGCTTCATCTTCTCGTACTGTGGACTTTGACCACTCTTCCTATTTCGCTCATTCTTGAGTAATGGGTTCACGAAGGCAACCACAGAGCTGTTCCGCATCCTCTGCCTCAAACCAGAGTGTAATCCCTATCCAGGTTTGGAATGTAGCAGATCCTAAATCTTTTAATACTGATTTCAAACCCAACGCCCCCTGGAACCCTCAGTCCAGATGCATGATACCTCTGATTGAGCCCCACGTGTGCTCTATTGGCAAAATGTCAAATTGGACCCTGGTCCTGCAGATGCAGTGGATGTGGCCATAGGACATATCGATAAACTCAAACTCACGTGCCAGTGCTGTTCCTGTCTCACTGAATTCACAGTTTCCTTTGCTCTCTTGAAAGAACCCACCAAAACCCACAATGCATTCGAGATCCCTGAGTTCTGCGAGAGCAATCATCCTTAGCCCTATCCCTCTTTTTCCGCTGCCTCTGCTAGCTCAGATTTGGCAGCTCGGATCTTGGTCTCAGATTCAATTGTGGGGATATTTTGAACTGATTTCTTTGAGTTCTGTCAGCCAAGCTTCTGCTGTGCACTCTTCTAACACTCAGCACATCACCTTCAATCCCATGCCTGCTGCCCGCTTGAGAGTGTGCTTCCACGGAAAACAGAGTTTCACCTTTGATGCTCCTTTACCAGAGGTCAGATCCTGCACTGGTTTCCATTCTCTACTTTGCCTTTTCCTGCTTACGGTTTTTCTGAGGCCTCATCATGTCTTTGGATGTAACAGACCACTCTTACTCAAGTGTCCTGTGCCAAGGGCTGGGTGAGTGTGTGTTTACAATATTTGGTGTATGGTGTCTAGTGAGAGCAGTTTGCACTTGTTCTCTTCCTACTGGGCATCGACAAATCAACACATTTCACAAATAATTCACAGAAATTGGATATTAGTTTCTCTCCTTTTTCTTTACCGCCATGGACGGATGATTTGTCCTAAGACTCCAGCTTTGACATTATATTGATAAGACAGTTGCAGTCTTTAAGAAGGTTAATAGAATCGATTTACGTATTTTGGGATTTATATGAAAGTGAAGTTAGTTTTCGAAAATAACCAAATGAACCTAGAAACCAGACTTGACAATTTTTGTAAGATTTTGTCAGCTCTAAGGAAAAAACAGACAGTCTCAATGTAAAATAGCAGTCCAAATGTTTGAAGGGGACATGCCAACTCTTTTCTCTTGAAGCCTCCAACAACAAAAGGAACAATGAAATACCTATTGGAACCATGAAATAACCCACAACATTGTTTCCCTTGTGCACCAGGTGCCCTTTACTCCCAATGACACATACTAGGCAATGTTGTCATTTAAAGGTATAACATTCCTCTCTAGGAATATACAAGAAAATCTAAACAGAATATACACATTTAGGCTTGATTCAAAAAGCAATTAGAGGCATTTAACTATGAGAAACCTGCTGCAGATATCCTAGGCTATAGAAAACCAGGTGCTTTTCTATCAGTGCTGAGAAGGCTTAATCATCCGATCATGTTGGGTAAAACAATTTAACACAACCAAGTCTGCACCTCCAAGATATAGTGCACCCGGGGCTTGACGGAAGTGAATGACTGTCCACATAACCTGTGTCTATAATGTGTTTTCGACTTTTACAGTACAGTTCACTATCGGACTTCTAATATTATCCTGTAGTGTCTTGAAAAACTGAGATTCAAGTTCATTCAAAGATTCCCCTCACTTCCCACACTCCTTTCAGCCCAAAGAATACATAACCCCAGCATTTCCTTAATCTAGGGGAAGGTCATCATTTCTTTGTGTGAGCTAAGTATTCAATTCCTATCTATTTCAATCGAGAGTATTTGAATATTAAGGAGTTCACAGTTGTTCACCGCGTGTGAATGAGGAGGAACTCTGAATCTAGTAGGGGCTTGCTCTCCTCCTCCTGGATTCATTGCAGCTCAGGTTCTGATCCTTTGAAATGGATGCCTGAGTGGAGTGGAGGGAAGAGCATGTGATTGATAGCTAGGCACAAACGTGGGAATAGGCTTACCTGTGCTTGGTGCATTTCGGTCTGAATGATTCATAAATGCCTATTTGGGTGTGTGGATTCTCACGACCTCTTCCAAGAATATGAGCGCTTTATCATCTCTGCCATCTCTTCTCTTTTAGACGTCAGGAATCTTGGACCCGTTCTTGGAGCAGAGAATCGAGTAACTTTCTCAAGGGCACGTTGACTCTCCGTATGTTTCTGCCAGTATCAGCGAGGTTCAGTAGGTCTCATGAAAGCCTTTCGACCCTGGTATTCTCTAGAGATGTCTCCATGCCGATATTCTCCACTGTGGCAGAACAACTTTCATCAATGTGTCCGCACATCTCCTCAATCCATGCAGCCAGTGTTTCTGCCAGCTTCTCTTCGTGTCTCCCATAAAGTCCACGTCAACAGGAATGGGCAAGTCTGAAGATACTTCGGAGCCTAACCAGTAAGCTGATGACAGGCAGATCTTCCACTGTCTGCCCTTTCAGATTCTGGAAACTGACCCGTGAACTCAGGTCTTTGGGCAGCAGCAGTATCTCGAACTTACTCAGCTTCCCGAACAAAAGACCTAAGCCAATCTCCACATAGGGCAGCAGACCCACCATCAAACTGATCCACCCACAGAATTCTGTCCAGTTACCTTCGATCCACCAGCCGCAACAAGCCTCGTGATACACACCAACATTCCACCTGGAATCCAACCGGTAACTGCCATCCACAGTGGTTGATGCATCAAGTCAGTGTTGGAGGTGATGCTGCATTAGACGAGAGTTTCCTAAGGGAAATGTGATTCTATCCACAAGGGTCCAATTTTCCTTTTCTCTTCCCTGTTTCCTTTTTTTCAAATCTATATACACAGTACAAACTGAGGGAAGTGTGTCCATGTTCAGTTTATGGATTCACACCTATTTAAACTTTCTAACAGTTCACATTACACAGACACCCACTCAAGGAAACTCATGTTTGTGTAATATCCATTCACCCAGATTACATATCCTTCTGTTGCTTTCTGCTGAAACACCCACACTCTCAGAACATGGATCCATTTGTTTCATGGGGGCTGAAATTCCTAGAAATGAAACCAATCCCAACGTGCACTTTCCAGTCTGTCTCTTTTACACTTAGTTCAGTTTTGCAGAGCTACTTGTCTTTGTTATAGGCTTATGCCATTTCTTCTCTGCGTAGGGTAGAATAAGGCATTCGTTCATCCTGTTTGAAGACTTCGAAGACTATATCCCGTTCTATGACCCACTCTTATTCAAAACCGTCCTTTGGGTTGGCTCACGATGTGCACTTCTGGATCAGTATGTATGAATACTAATGCACGCGTCTGTTTTCTGAATACAAGTGTGTTGAGTACATGCTAACAGCGATAATAGGTCGATGCGTGCTGAATGAAACTTGACATCACTTTGAGTGTTTTGTCTTGAATAATCATGGTTGTTTGGTATATGTCAGACAACTGTAACCTTTTGGTGTATGTCTGTTTGTCTGATTGTTTATTTTGCAAACACATTAGGCCATGCATCCCTCCTTTTGCTTCAGACAGACAGTCATGTAAGCTGATTCACTTAAGATAGTGCTTAAAATCACCTATGATTTCCTGCTACCCTCTCCCATCTTTAGGATTTTGATGTCCTCCTTGCCTTCTTCTTCTTACTTCTTTGCAACTCAGGCTCTTCTTGCATTTGCAATAATGGTTTTGTTATTTCCATTTCATCTTGCTACTTTTCTACTCAGGGTAGGATTCTCAATTTTTGTTTTAGGATCAGTCTCAAACTGCTGAATTCTTTTAAGGTTTGCCGGTCAGTGAATTTCCCTAGCTCTGCCGTTGTTATAAATGGCGGTCATTTGGCATAGGCTACCCTAGATTGCAGCTTTTTCTCATTCAGGATATGGTCTATGTCCTGGCACTCCTCCCCTTGTTGCAAATTTTCTGCCGAGATATCAGCTGAACCCCCTCTGGAGGTACTTTTGTGACTAAGTTTCTTTCCTCGAGGTGAATTTTACATCACTGGGATGATCATGAAATTTGTTTATTTGAATTCTACTGCTTCTTGTTGGTCTATTGGTATTCCACCTCTTTTGGACGCTGTGTACTTCCTGAATTCGTATAGATGATACTTTCTTGGATTTCAGCAAGTTTCATTCTGATTTTTCTACAAATTCCTTTTCAGAATGTACTAGTTTATCAATTGCTTTCCATTTGGGAATCCTATGAGTCCTATTCTTACCTGCTTGGTCTTAACCCAGGATTCAACAGTGATGATAGCGTTGGTTTGCACTCGCTTTTCTGTGTCTTCTGATTGAGGATTTCTGTTCCCCTGTCTTCTAAGACATTCACGATTCCTTCTGCATTAATTAGTCTGCTTAGGATTGACTTTAGCCCAGTTTTTATCTCATCCATTGTGTTTTCTTATACTATTGGTTTCTTCTTTAGAGTTTCTCTTCCCCTTTTCTGGTATTCTGCCTTTTGTGATTCTGAGGCACTGTGGTTCATCATTGTTTTCCTCACCTCCATTTTCAGAGCTTGCTCTGGTAACGTTTTGCCGTCTAGTTGTTTGAAAGCTTATTTTTTGGGCCTTCAATCTCTTTGGAACTGAAAATGGTACTTCCTGTTTCTTTTACTATACTTCTTTTACCCTATAGTTCAGGTAATATCATGTATCTAATATAGACAAATTGGGCTTGGATAAGTGCAAACTTTAGACTTTTTGGTGTACGCATTTCCAAGGTATTTCTGTGAGGACAATTTTCCCTAGACCTTGATGCCATGCCCTGTTCCTGTGTGTGTTGTCTGGTATATCTCTAAATCCTGGTGTTGTCTTTGTTGTGATGAACACACCATACTGTTTCAGTTAGTTGATCCTCTTTTTTATTACATTTATCTCACAATTCTGAAAGGGCGCAGGGCACTTCCTCTAGTGGAAATGAAGCTTCTATAGGTTTTCAGCTCTGCATTCTTCTGTATGTCATTTTGAAGTGTCTCCAAAACAGCCAACAGAGAGTGCGCTTGTACTTTCTACTGCCATGGGAATGTCCCAATGTTACCAGTTCTTCCCAGAGCTTCTGTGTCTACAAAAACAACAGTGGAAGCATATGTATGGATGTCATACTTCAGGGCCTGCTGGGATGATCCCGCAGGCCGACCTATGTGTCCTCGGTGCAGTACCCTGTCAGTGCCGTCCAAAATGTAGCATCTGCATTTGGGTGATAATGCTGTAAGAAATGCTTCATCTTCTCGTACTGTGGACTTTGACCACTCTTCCTATTTCGCTCATTCTTGAGTAATGGGTTCACGAAGGCAACCACAGAGCTGTTCCGCATCCTCTGCCTCAAACCAGAGTGTAATCCCTATCCAGGTTTGGAATGTAGCAGATCCTAAATCTTTTAATACTGATTTCAAACCCAACGCCCCCTGGAACCCTCAGTCCAGATGCATGATACCTCTGATTGAGCCCCACGTGTGCTCTATTGGCAAAATGTCAAATTGGACCCTGGTCCTGCAGATGCAGTGGATGTGGCCATAGGACATATCGATAAACTCAAACTCACGTGCCAGTGCTGTTCCTGTCTCACTGAATTCACAGTTTCCTTTGCTCTCTTGAAAGAACCCACCAAAACCCACAATGCATTCGAGATCCCTGAGTTCTGCGAGAGCAATCATCCTTAGCCCTATCCCTCTTTTTCCGCTGCCTCTGCTAGCTCAGATTTGGCAGCTCGGATCTTGGTCTCAGATTCAATTGTGGGGATATTTTGAACTGATTTCTTTGAGTTCTGTCAGCCAAGCTTCTGCTGTGCACTCTTCTAACACTCAGCACATCACCTTCAATCCCATGCCTGCTGCCCGCTTGAGAGTGTGCTTCCACGGAAAACAGAGTTTCACCTTTGATGCTCCTTTACCAGAGGTCAGATCCTGCACTGGTTTCCATTCTCTACTTTGCCTTTTCCTGCTTACGGTTTTTCTGAGGCCTCATCATGTCTTTGGATGTAACAGACCACTCTTACTCAAGTGTCCTGTGCCAAGGGCTGGGTGAGTGTGTGTTTACAATATTTGGTGTATGGTGTCTAGTGAGAGCAGTTTGCACTTGTTCTCTTCCTACTGGGCATCGACAAATCAACACATTTCACAAATAATTCACAGAAATTGGATATTAGTTTCTCTCCTTTTTCTTTACCGCCATGGACGGATGATTTGTCCTAAGACTCCAGCTTTGACATTATATTGATAAGACAGTTGCAGTCTTTAAGAAGGTTAATAGAATCGATTTACGTATTTTGGGATTTATATGAAAGTGAAGTTAGTTTTCGAAAATAACCAAATGAACCTAGAAACCAGACTTGACAATTTTTGTAAGATTTTGTCAGCTCTAAGGAAAAAACAGACAGTCTCAATGTAAAATAGCAGTCCAAATGTTTGAAGGGGACATGCCAACTCTTTTCTCTTGAAGCCTCCAACAACAAAAGGAACAATGAAATACCTATTGGAACCATGAAATAACCCACAACATTGTTTCCCTTGTGCACCAGGTGCCCTTTACTCCCAATGACACATACTAGGCAATGTTGTCATTTAAAGGTATAACATTCCTCTCTAGGAATATACAAGAAAATCTAAACAGAATATACACATTTAGGCTTGATTCAAAAAGCAATTAGAGGCATTTAACTATGAGAAACCTGCTGCAGATATCCTAGGCTATAGAAAACCAGGTGCTTTTCTATCAGTGCTGAGAAGGCTTAATCATCCGATCATGTTGGGTAAAACAATTTAACACAACCAAGACTGCACCTCCAAGATATAGTGCACCCGGGGCTTGACGGAAGTGAATGACTGTCCACATAACCTGTGTCTATAATGTGTTTTCGACTTTTACAGTACAGTTCACTATCGGACTTCTAATATTATCCTGTAGTGTCTTGAAAAACTGAGGCCTAATACATATTCAAGTTCATTCAAAGATTCCCCTCACTTCCCACACTCCTTTCAGCCCAAAGAATACATAACCCCAGCATTTCCTTAATCTAGGGGAAGGTCATCATTTCTTTGTGTGAGCTAAGTATTCAATTCCTATCTATTTCAATCGAGAGTATTTGAATATTAAGGAGTTCACAGTTGTTCACCGCGTGTGAATGAGGAGGAACTCTGAATCTAGTAGGGGCTTGCTCTCCTCCTCCTGGATTCATTGCAGCTCAGGTTCTGATCCTTTGAAATGGATGCCTGAGTGGAGTGGAGGGAAGAGCATGTGATTGATAGCTAGGCACAAACGTGGGAATAGGCTTACCTGTGCTTGGTGCATTTCGGTCTGAATGATTCATAAATGCCTATTTGGGTGTGTGGATTCTCACGACCTCTTCCAAGAATATGAGCGCTTTATCATCTCTGCCATCTCTTCTCTTTTAGACGTCAGGAATCTTGGACCCGTTCTTGGAGCAGAGAATCGAGTAACTTTCTCAAGGGCACGTTGACTCTCCGTATGTTTCTGCCAGTATCAGCGAGGTTCAGTAGGTCTCATGAAAGTCTTTCGAGCCTGGTATCCTCTAGAGATGTCTCCATGCTGATATTCTCCACTGTGGCAGAACAACTTTCATCAATGTGTCCGCACATCTCCTCAATCCATGCAGCCAGTGTTTCTGCCAGCTTCTCTTCGTGTCTCCCATAAAGTCGACGTCAACAGGAATGGGCAAGTCTGAAGATACTTCGGAGCCTAACCAGTAAGCTGATGACAGGCAGATCTTCCACTGTCTGCCCTTTCAGATTCTGGAAACTGACCCGTGAACTCAGGTCTTTGGGCAGCAGCAGTATCTCGAACTTACTCAGCTTCCCGAACAAAAGACCTAAGCCAATCTCCACATAGGGCAGCAGACCCACCATCAAACTGATCCACCCACAGAATTCTGTCCAGTTACCTTCGATCCACCAGCCGCAACAAGCCTCGTGATACACACCAACATTCCACCTGGAATCCAACCGGTAACTGCCATCCACAGTGGTTGATGCATCAAGTCAGTGTTGGAGGTGATGCTGCATTAGACGAGAGTTTCCTAAGGGAAATGTGATTCTATCCACAAGGGTCCAATTTTCCTTTTCTCTTCCCTGTTTCCTTTTTTTTCAAATCTATATACACAGTACAAACTGAGGGAAGTGTGTCCATGTTCAGTTTATGGATTCACACCTATTTAAACATTCTAACAGTTCACATTACACAGACACCCACTCAAGGAAACTCATGTTTGTGTAATATCCATTCACCCAGATTACATATCCTTCTGTTGCTTTCTGCTGAAACACCCACACTCTCAGAACATGGATCCATTTGTTTCATGGGGGCTGAAATTCCTAGAAATGAAACCAATCCCAACGTGCACTTTCCAGTCTGTCTCTTTTACACTTAGTTCAGTTTTGCAGAGCTACTTGTCTTTGTTATAGGCTTATGCCATTTCTTCTCTACGTAGGGTAGAATAAGGCATTCGTTCATCCTGTTTGAAGACTTCTAAGACTATATCCCGTTCTATGACCCACTCTTATTCAAAACCGTCCTTTGGGTTGGCTCACGATGTGCACTTCTGGATCAGTATCTATGAATATTAATGCACGCGTCTGTTTTCTGAATACAAGTGTGTTGAGTACATGCTAACAGCGATAATAGGTCGATGCGTGCTGAATGAAACTTGACATCACTTTGAGTATTTTGTCTTGAATAATCATGGTTGTTTGGTATATGTCAGACAACTGTAACCTTTTGGTGTATGTCTGTTTGTCTGATTGTTTATTTTGCAAACACATTAGGCCATGCATCCCTCCTTTTGCTTCAGACAGACAGTCATGTAAGCTGATTCACTTAAGATAGTGCTTAAAATCACCTATGATTTCCTGCTACCCTCTCCCATCTTTAGGATTTTGATGTCCTCCTTGCCTTCTTCTTCTTACTTCTTTGCAACTCAGGCTCTTCTTGCATTTGCAATAATGGTTTTGTTATTTCCATTTCATCTTGCTACTTTTCTACTCAGGGTAGGATTCTCAATTTTTGTTTTAGGATCAGTCTCAAACTGCTGAATTCTTTTAAGGTTTGTCGGTCAGTGAATTTCCCTAGCTCTGCCGTTGTTATAAATGGCGGTCATTTGGCATAGGCTACCCTAGATTGCAGCTTTTTCTCATTCAGGATATGGTCTATGTCCTGGCACTCCTCCCCTTGTTGCAAATTTTCTGCCGAGATATCAGCTGAACCCCCTCTGGAGGTACTTTTGTGACTAAGTTTCTTTCCTCGAGGTGAATTTTACATCACTGGGATGATCATGAAATTTGTTTATTTGAATTCTACTGCTTCTTGTTGGTCTATTGGTATTCCACCTCTTTTGGACGCTGTGTACTTCCTGAATTCGTATAGATGATACTTTCTTGGATTTCAGCAAGTTTCATTCTGATTTTTCTACAAATTCCTTTTCAGAATGTACTAGTTTATCAATTGCTTTCCATTTGGGAATCCTATGAGTCCTATTCTTACCTGCTTGGTCTTAACCCAGGATTCAACAGTGATGTTAGCGTTGGTTTGCACTCGCTTTTCTGTGTCTTCTTCTGATGGAGGGATTTCTGTTCCCCCGTCCTCTAAGCCATTCACGATTCCTTCTGCATTAATTAGTCTGCTTAGGATTGACTTTAGCCCAGTTTTTATCTCATCCATTGTGTTTTCTTATACTATTGGTTTCTTCTTTAGAGTTTCTCTTCCCCTTTTCTGGTATTCTGCCTTTTGTGATTCTGAGGCACTGTGGTTCATCATTGTTTTCCTCACCTCCATTTTCAGAGCTTGCTCTGGTAGCGTTTTGCCGTCTAGTTGTTTGAAAGCTTATTTTTTGGGCCTTCAATCTCTTTGGAACTGAAAATGGTACTTCCTGTTTCTTTTACTATACTTCTTTTACCCTATAGTTCAGGTAATATCATGTATCAAATATAGACAAATTGGGCTTGGATAAGTGCAAACTTTAGACTTTTTGGTGTACGCATTTCCAAGGTATTGCTGTGAGGACAATTTTCCCTAGACCTTGATGCCATGCCCTGTTCCTGTGTGTGTTGTCTGGTATATCTCTAAATCCTGGTGTTGTCTTTGTTGTGATGAACACACCATACTGTTTCAGTTAGTTGATCCTCTTTTTTATTACATTTATCTCACAATTCTGAAAGGGCGCAGGGCACTTCCTCTAGTGGAAATGAAGCTTCTATAGGTTTTCAGCTCTGCATTCTTCTGTATGTCATTTTGAAGTGTCTCCAAAACAGCCAACAGAGAGTGCGCTTGTACTTTCTACTGCCATGGGAATGTCCCAATGTTACCAGTTCTTCCCAGAGCTTCTGTGTCTACAAAAACAACAGTGGAAGCATATGTATGGATGTCATACTTCAGGGCCTGCTGGGATGATCCCGCAGGCCGACCTATGTGTCCTCGGTGCAGTACCCTGTCAGTGCCGTCCAAAATGTAGCATCTGCATTTGGGTGATAATGCTGTAAGAAATGCTTCATCTTCTCGTACTGTGGACTTTGACCACTCTTCCTATTTCGCTCATTCTTGAGTAATGGGTTCACGAAGGCAACCACAGAGCTGTTCCGCATCCTCTGCCTCAAACCAGAGTGTAATCCCTATCCAGGTTTGGAATGTAGCAGATCCTAAATCTTTTAATACTGATTTCAAACCCAACGCCCCCTGGAACCCTCAGTCCAGATGCATGATACCTCTGATTGAGCCCCACGTGTGCTCTATTGGCAAAATGTCAAATTGGACCCTGGTCCTGCAGATGCAGTGGATGTGGCCATAGGACATATCGATAAACTCAAACTCACGTGCCAGTGCTGTTCCTGTCTCACTGAATTCACAGTTTCCTTTGCTCTCTTGAAAGAACCCACCAAAACCCACAATGCATTCGAGATCCCTGAGTTCTGCGAGAGCAATCATCCTTAGCCCTATCCCTCTTTTTCCGCTGCCTCTGCTAGCTCAGATTTGGCAGCTCGGATCTTGGTCTCAGATTCAATTGTGGGGATATTTTGAACTGATTTCTTTGAGTTCTGTCAGCCAAGCTTCTGCTGTGCACTCTTCTAACACTCAGCACATCACCTTCAATCCCATGCCTGCTGCCCGCTTGAGAGTGTGCTTCCACGGAAAACAGAGTTTCACCTTTGATGCTCCTTTACCAGAGGTCAGATCCTGCACTGGTTTCCATTCTCTACTTTGCCTTTTCCTGCTTACGGTTTTTCTGAGGCCTCATCATGTCTTTGGATGTAACAGACCACTCTTACTCAAGTGTCCTGTGCCAAGGGCTGGGTGAGTGTGTGTTTACAATATTTGGTGTATGGTGTCTAGTGAGAGCAGTTTGCACTTGTTCTCTTCCTACTGGGCATCGACAAATCAACACATTTCACAAATAATTCACAGAAATTGGATATTAGTTTCGCTCCTTTTTCTTTACCGCCATGGACGGATGATTTGTCCTAAGACTCCAGCTTTGACATTATATTGATAAGACAGTTGCAGTCTTTAAGAAGGTTAATAGAATCGATTTACGTATTTTGGGATTTATATGAAAGTGAAGTTAGTTTTCGAAAATAACCAAATGAACCTAGAAACCAGACTTGACAATTTTTGTAAGATTTTGTCAGCTCTAAGGAAAAAACAGACAGTCTCAATGTAAAATAGCAGTCCAAATGTTTGAAGGGGACATGCCAACTCTTTTCTCTTGAAGCCTCCAACAACAAAAGGAACAATGAAATACCTATTGGAACCATGAAATAACCCACAACATTGTTTCCCTTGTGCACCAGGTGCCCTTTACTCCCAATGACACATACTAGGCAATGTTGTCATTTAAAGGTATAACATTCCTCTCTAGGAATATACAAGAAAATCTAAACAGAATATACACATTTAGGCTTGATTCAAAAAGCAATTAGAGGCATTTAACTATGAGAAACCTGCTGCAGATATCCTAGGCTATAGAAAACCAGGTGCTTTTCTATCAGTGCTGAGAAGGCTTAATCATCCGATCATGTTGGGTAAAACAATTTAACACAACCAAGTCTGCACCTCCAAGATATAGTGCACCCGGGGCTTGACGGAAGTGAATGACTGTCCACATAACCTGTGTCTATAATGTGTTTTCGACTTTTACAGTACAGTTCACTATCGGACTTCTAATATTATCCTGTAGTGTCTTGAAAAACTGAGGCCTAATACATATTCAAGTTCATTCAAAGATTCCCCTCACTTCCCACACTCCTTTCAGCCCAAAGAATACATAACCCCAGCATTTCCTTAATCTAGGGGAAGGTCATCATTTCTTTGTGTGAGCTAAGTATTCAATTCCTATCTATTTCAATCGAGAGTATTTGAATATTAAGGAGTTCACAGTTGTTCACCGCGTGTGAATGAGGAGGAACTCTGAATCTAGTAGGGGCTTGCTCTCCTCCTCCTGGATTCATTGCAGCTCAGGTTCTGATCCTTTGAAATGGATGCCTGAGTGGAGTGGAGGGAAGAGCATGTGATTGATAGCTAGGCACAAACGTGGGAATAGGCTTACCTGTGCTTGGTGCATTTCGGTCTGAATGATTCATAAATGCCTATTTGGGTGTGTGGATTCTCACGACCTCTTCCAAGAATATGAGCGCTTTATCATCTCTGCCATCTCTTCTCTTTTAGACGTCAGGAATCTTGGACCCGTTCTTGGAGCAGAGAATCGAGTAACTTTCTCAAGGGCACGTTGACTCTCCGTATGTTTCTGCCAGTATCAGCGAGGTTCAGTAGGTCTCATGAAAGTCTTTCGAGCCTGGTATTCTCTAGAGATGTCTCCATGCCGATATTCTCCACTGTGGCAGAACAACTTTCATCAATGTGTCCGCACATCTCCTCAATCCATGCAGCCAGTGTTTCTGCCAGCTTCTCTTCGTGTCTCCCATAAAGTCGACGTCAACAGGAATGGGCAAGTCTGAAGATACTTCGGAGCCTAACCAGTAAGCTGATGACAGGCAGATCTTCCACTGTCTGCCCTTTCAGATTCTGGAAACTGACCCGTGAACTCAGGTCTTTGGGCAGCAGCAGTATCTCGAACTTACTCAGCTTCCCGAACAAAAGACCTAAGCCAATCTCCACATAGGGCAGCAGACCCACCATCAAACTGATCCACCCACAGAATTCTGTCCAGTTACCTTGGATCCACCAGCCGCAACAAGCCTCGTGATACACACCAACATTCCACCTGGAATCCAACCGGTAACTGCCATCCACAGTGGTTGATGCATCAAGTCAGTGTTGGAGGTGATGCTGCATTAGACGAGAGTTTCCTAAGGGAAATGTGATTCTATCCACAAGGGTCCAATTTTCCTTTTCTCTTCCCTGTTTCCTTTTTTTCAAATCTATATACACAGTACAAACTGAGGGAAGTGTGTCCATGTTCAGTTTATGGATTCACACCTATTTAAACTTTCTAACAGTTCACATTACACAGACACCCACTCAAGGAAACTCATGTTTGTGTAATATCCATTCACCCAGATTACATATCCTTCTGTTGCTTTCTGCTGAAACACCCACACTCTCAGAACATGGATCCATTTGTTTCATGGGGGCTGAAATTCCTAGAAATGAAACCAATCCCAACGTGCACTTTCCAGTCTGTCTCTTTTACACTTAGTTCAGTTTTGCAGAGCTACTTGTCTTTGTTATAGGCTTATGCCATTTCTTCTCTACGTAGGGTAGAATAAGGCATTCGTTCATCCTGTTTGAAGACTTCTAAGACTATATCCCGTTCTATGACCCACTCTTATTCAAAACCGTCCTTTGGGTTGGCTCACGATGTGCACTTCTGGATCAGTATCTATGAATACTAATGCACGCGTCTGTTTTCTGAATACAAGTGTGTTGAGTACATGCTAACAGCGATAATAGGTCGATGCGTGCTGAATGAAACTTGACATCACTTTGAGTATTTTGTCTTGAATAATCATGGTTGTTTGGTATATGTCAGACAACTGTAACCTTTTGGTGTATGTCTGTTTGTCTGATTGTTTATTTTGCAAACACATTAGGCCATGCATCCCTCCTTTTGCTTCAGACAGACAGTCATGTAAGCTGATTCACTTAAGATAGTGCTTAAAATCACCTATGATTTCCTGCTACCCTCTCCCATCTTTAGGATTTTGATGTCCTCCTTGCCTTCTTCTTCTTACTTCTTTGCAACTCAGGCTCTTCTTGCATTTGCAATAATGGTTTTGTTATTTCCATTTCATCTTGCTACTTTTCTACTCAGGGTAGGATTCTCAATTTTTGTTTTAGGATCAGTCTCAAACTGCTGAATTCTTTTAAGGTTTGTCGGTCAGTGAATTTCCCTAGCTCTGCCGTTGTTATAAATGGCGGTCATTTGGCATAGGCTACCCTAGATTGCAGCTTTTTCTCATTCAGGATATGGTCTATGTCCTGGCACTCCTCCCCTTGTTGCAAATTTTCTGCCGAGATATCAGCTGAACCCCCTCTGGAGGTACTTTTGTGACTAAGTTTCTTTCCTCGAGGTGAATTTTACATCCCTGGGATGATCATGAAATTTGTTTATTTGAATTCTACTGCTTCTTGTTGGTCTATTGGTATTCCACCTCTTTTGGACGCTGTGTACTTCCTGAATTCGTATAGATGATACTTTCTTGGATTTCAGCAAGTTTCATTCTGATTTTTCTACAAATTCCTTTTCAGAATGTACTAGTTTATCAATTGCTTTCCATTTGGGAATCCTATGAGTCCTATTCTTACCTGCTTTGTCTTAACCCAGGATTCAACAGTGATGTTAGCGTTGGTTTTCACTCGCTTTTCTGTGTCTTCTTCTGATGGAGGGATTTCTGTTCCCCCGTCCTCTAAGCCATTCACGATTCCTTCTGCATTAATTAGTCTGCTTAGGATTGACTTTAGCCCAGTTTTTATCTCATCCATTGTGTTTTCTTATACTATTGGATTCTTCTTTAGAGTTTCTCTTCCCCTTTTCTGGTATTCTGCCTTTTGTGATTCTGAGGCACTGTGGTTCATCATTGTTTTCCTCACCTCCATTTTCAGAGCTTGCTCTGGTAACGTTTTGCCGTCTAGTTGTTTGAAAGCTTATTTTTTGGGCCTTCAATCTCTTTGGAACTGAAAATGGTACTTCCTGTTTCTTTTACTATACTTCTTTTACCCTATAGTTCAGGTAATATCATGTATCAAATATAGACACATTGGGCTTGGATAAGTGCAAACTTTAGACTTTTTGGTGTACGCATTTCCAAGGTATTTCTGTGAGGACAATTTTCCCTAGACCTTGATGCCATGCCCTGTTCCTGTGTGTGTTGTCTGGTATATCTCTAAATCCTGGTGTTGTCTTTGTTGTGATGAACACACCATACTGTTTCAGTTAGTTGATCCTCTTTTTTATTACATTAATCTCACAATTCTGAAAGGGCGCAGGGCACTTCCTCTAGTGGAAATGAAGCTTCTATAGGTTTTCAGCTCTGCATTCTTCTGTATGTCATTTTGAAGTGTCTCCAAAACAGCCAACAGAGAGTGCGCTTGTACTTTCTACTGCCATGGGAATGTCCCAATGTTACCAGTTCTTCCCAGAGCTTCTGTGTCTACAAAAACAACAGTGGAAGCATATGTATGGATGTCATACTTCAGGGCCTGCTGGGATGATCCCGCAGGCCGACCTATGTGTCCTCGGTGCAGTACCCTGTCAGTGCCGTCCAAAATGTAGCATCTGCATTTGGGTGATAATGCTGTAAGAAATGCTTCATCTTCTCGTACTGTGGACTTTGACCACTCTTCCTATTTCGCTCATTCTTGAGTAATGGGTTCACGAAGGCAACCACAGAGCTGTTCCGCATCCTCTGCCTCAAACCAGAGTGTAATCCCTATCCAGGTTTGGAATGTAGCAGATCCTAAATCTTTTAATACTGATTTCAAACCCAACGCCCGTGGAACCCTCAGTCCAGAAGCATGATACCTCTGATTGAGCCCCACGTGTGCTCTATTGGCAAAATGTCAAATTGGACCCTGGTCCTGCAGATGCAGTGGATGTGGCCATAGGACATATCGATAAACTCAAACTCACGTGCCAGTGCTGTTCCTGTCTCACTGAATTCACAGTTTCCTTTGCTCTCTTGAAAGAACCCACCAAAACCCACAATGCATTCGAGATCCCTGAGTTCTGCGAGAGCAATCATCCTTAGCCCTATCCCTCTTTTTCCGCTGCCTCTGCTAGCTCAGATTTGGCAGCTCGAATCTTGGTCTCAGATTCAATTGTGGGGATATTTTGAACTGATTTCTTTGAGTTCTGTCAGCCAAGCTTCTGCTGTGCACTCTTCTAACACTCAGCACATCACCTTCAATCCCATGCCTGCTGCCCGCTTGAGAGTGTGCTTCCACGGAAAACAGAGTTTCACCTTTGATGCTCCTTTACCAGAGGTCAGATCCTGCACTGGTTTCCATTCTCTACTTTGCCTTTTCCTGCTTACGGTTTTTCTGAGGCCTCATCATGTCTTTGGATGTAACAGACCACTCTTACTCAAGTGTCCTGTGCCAAGGGCTGGGTGAGTGTGTGTTTACAATATTTGGTGTATGGTGTCTAGTGAGAGCAGTTTGCACTTGTTCTCTTCCTACTGGGCATCGACAAATCAACACATTTCACAAATAATTCACAGAAATTGGATATTAGTTTCGCTCCTTTTTCTTTACCGCCATGGACGGATGATTTGTCCTAAGACTCCAGCTTTGACATTATATTGATAAGACAGTTGCAGTCTTTAAGAAGGTTAATAGAATCGATTTACGTATTTTGGGATTTATATGAAAGTGAAGTTAGTTTTCGAAAATAACCAAATGAACCTAGAAACCAGACTTGACAATTTTTGTAAGATTTTGTCAGCTCTAAGGAAAAAACAGACAGTCTCAATGTAAAATAGCAGTCCAAATGTTTGAAGGGGACATGCCAACTCTTTTCTCTTGAAGCCTCCAACAACAAAAGGAACAATGAAATACCTATTGGAACCATGAAATAACCCACAACATTGTTTCCCTTGTGCACCAGGTGCCCTTTACTCCCAATGACACATACTAGGCAATGTTGTCATTTAAAGGTATAACATTCCTCTCTAGGAATATACAAGAAAATCTAAACAGAATATACACATTTAGGCTTGATTCAAAAAGCAATTAGAGGCATTTAACTATGAGAAACCTGCTGCAGATATCCTAGGCTATAGAAAACCAGGTGCTTTTCTATCAGTGCTGAGAAGGCTTAATCATCCGATCATGTTGGGTAAAACAATTTAACACAACCAAGTCTGCACCTCCAAGATATAGTGCACCCGGGGCTTGACGGAAGTGAATGACTGTCCACATAACCTGTGTCTATAATGTGTTTTCGACTTTTACAGTACAGTTCACTATCGGACTTCTAATATTATCCTGTAGTGTCTTGAAAAACTGAGGCCTAATACATATTCAAGTTCATTCAAAGATTCCCCTCACTTCCCACACTCCTTTCAGCCCAAAGAATACATAACCCCAGCATTTCCTTAATCTAGGGGAAGGTCATCATTTCTTTGTGTGAGCTAAGTATTCAATTCCTATCTATTTCAATCGAGAGTATTTGAATATTAAGGAGTTCACAGTTGTTCACCGCGTGTGAATGAGGAGGAACTCTGAATCTAGTAGGGGCTTGCTCTCCTCCTCCTGGATTCATTGCAGCTCAGGTTCTGATCCTTTGAAATGGATGCCTGAGTGGAGTGGAGGGAAGAGCATGTGATTGATAGCTAGGCACAAACGTGGGAATAGGCTTACCTGTGCTTGGTGCATTTCGGTCTGAATGATTCATAAATGCCTATTTGGGTGTGTGGATTCTCACGACCTCTTCCAAGAATATGAGCGCTTTATCATCTCTGCCATCTCTTCTCTTTTAGACGTCAGGAATCTTGGACCCGTTCTTGGAGCAGAGAATCGAGTAACTTTCTCAAGGGCACGTTGACTCTCCGTATGTTTCTGCCAGTATCAGCGAGGTTCAGTAGGTCTCATGAAAGCCTTTCGAGCCTGGTATTCTCTAGAGATGTCTCCATGCCGATATTCTCCACTGTGGCAGAACAACTTTCATCAATGTGTCCGCACATCTCCTCAATCCATGCAGCCAGTGTTTCTGCCAGCTTCTCTTCGTGTCTCCCATAAAGTCCACGTCAACAGGAATGGGCAAGTCTGAAGATACTTCGGAGCCTAACCAGTAAGCTGATGACAGGCAGATCTTCCACTGTCTGCCCTTTCAGATTCTGGAAACTGACCCGTGAACTCAGGTCTTTGGGCAGCAGCAGTATCTCGAACTTACTCAGCTTCCCGAAAAAAAGACCTAAGCCAATCTCCACATAGGGCAGCAGACCCACCATCAAACTGATCCACCCACAGAATTCTGTCCAGTTACCTTCGATCCACCAGCCGCAACAAGCCTCGTGATACACACCAACATTCCACCTGGAATCCAACCGGTAACTGCCATCCACAGTGGTTGATGCATCAAGTCAGTGTTGGAGGTGATGCTGCATTAGACGAGAGTTTCCTAAGGGAAATGTGATTCTATCCACAAGGGTCCAATTTTCCTTTTCTCTTCCCTGTTTCCTTTTTTTCAAATCTATATACACAGTACAAACTGAGGGAAGTGTGTCCATGTTCAGTTTATGGATTCACACCTATTTAAACTTTCTAACAGTTCACATTACACAGACACCCACTCAAGGAAACTCATGTTTGTGTAATATCCATTCACCCAGATTACATATCCTTCTGTTGCTTTCTGCTGAAACACCCACACTCTCAGAACATGGATCCATTTGTTTCATGGGGGCTGAAATTCCTAGAAATGAAACCAATCCCAACGTGCACTTTCCAGTCTGTCTCTTTTACACTTAGTTCAGTTTTGCAGAGCTACTTGTCTTTGTTATAGGCTTATGCCACTTCTTCTCTGCGTAGGGTAGAATAAGGCATTCGTTCATCCTGTTTGAAGACTTCTAAGACTATATCCCGTTCTATGACCCACTCTTATTCAAAACCGTCCTTTGGGTTGGCTCACGATGTGCACTTCTGGATCAGTATCTATGAATACTAATGCACGCGTCTGTTTTCTGAATACAAGTGTGTTGAGTACATGCTAACAGCGATAATAGGTCGATGCGTGCTGAATGAAACTTGACATCACTTTGAGTATTTTGTCTTGAATAATCATGGTTGTTTGGTATATGTCAGACAACTGTAACCTTTTGGTGTATGTCTGTTTGTCTGATTGTTTATTTTGCAAACACATTAGGCCATGCATCCCTCCTTTTGCTTCAGACAGACAGTCATGTAAGCTGATTCACTTAAGATAGTGCTTAAAATCACCTATGATTTCCTGCTACCCTCTCCCATCTTTAGGATTTTGATGTCCTCCTTGCCTTCTTCTTCTTACTTCTTTGCAACTCAGGCTCTTCTTGCATTTGCAATAATGGTTTTGTTATTTCCATTTCATCTTGCTACTTTTCTACTCAGGGTAGGATTCTCAATTTTTGTTTTAGGATCAGTCTCAAACTGCTGAATTCTTTTAAGGTTTGCCGGTCAGTGAATTTCCCTAGCTCTGCCGTTGTTGTAAATGGCGGTCATTTGGCATAGGCTACCCTAGATTGCAGCTTTTTCTCATTCAGGATATGGTCTATGTCCTGGCACTCCTCCCCTTGTTGCAAATTTTCTGCCGAGATATCAGCTGAACCCCCTCTGGAGGTACTTTTGTGACTAAGTTTCTTTCCTCGAGGTGAATTTTACATCACTGGGATGATCATGAAATTTGTTTATTTGAATTCTACTGCTTCTTGTTGGTCTATTGGTATTCCACCTCTTTTGGACACTGTGTACTTCCTGAATTCGTATAGATGATACTTTCTTGGATTTCAGCAAGTTTCATTCTGATTTTTCTACAAATTCCTTTTCAGAATGTACTAGTTTATCAATTGCTTTCCATTTGGGAATCCTATGAGTCCTATTCTTACCTGCTTGGTCTTAACCCAGGATTCAACAGTGATGTTAGCGTTGGTTTGCACTCGCTTTTCTGTGTCTTCTTCTGATGGAGGGATTTCTGTTCCCCCGTCCTCTAAGCCATTCACGATTCCTTCTGCATTAATTAGTCTGCTTAGGATTGACTTTAGCCCAGTTTTTATCTCATCCATTGTGTTTTCTTATACTATTGGTTTCTTCTTTAGAGTTTCTCTTCCCCTTTTCTGGTATTCTGCCTTTTGTGATTCTGAGGCACTGTGGTTCATCATTGTTTTCCTCACCTCCATTTTCAGAGCTTGCTCTGGTAACGTTTTGCCGTCTAGTTGTTTGAAAGCTTATTTTTTGGGCCTTCAATCTCTTTGGAACTGAAAATGGTACTTCCTGTTTCTTTTACTATACTTCTTTTACCCTATAGTTCAGGTAATATCATGTATCTAATATAGACAAATTGGGCTTGGATAAGTGCAAACTTTAGACTTTTTGGTGTACGCATTTCCAAGGTATTTCTGTGAGGACAATTTTCCCTAGACCTTGATGCCATGCCCTGTTCCTGTGTGTGTTGTCTGGTATATCTCTAAATCCTGGTGTTGTCTTTGTTGTGATGAACACACCATACTGTTTCAGTTAGTTGATCCTCTTTTTTATTACATTTATCTCACAATTCTGAAAGGGCGCAGGGCACTTCCTCTAGTGGAAATGAAGCTTCTATAGGTTTTCAGCTCTGCATTCTTCTGTATGTCATTTTGAAGTGTCTCCAAAACAGCCAACAGAGAGTGCGCTTGTACTTTCTACTGCCATGGGAATGTCCCAATGTTACCAGTTCTTCCCAGAGCTTCTGTGTCTACAAAAACAACAGTGGAAGCATATGTATGGATGTCATACTTCAGGGCCTGCTGGGATGATCCCGCAGGCCGACCTATGTGTCCTCGGTGCAGTACCCTGTCAGTGCCGTCCAAAATGTAGCATCTGCATTTGGGTGATAATGCTGTAAGAAATGCTTCATCTTCTCGTACTGTGGACTTTGACCACTCTTCCTATTTCGCTCATTCTTGAGTAATGGGTTCACGAAGGCAACCACAGAGCTGTTCCGCATCCTCTGCCTCAAACCAGAGTGTAATCCCTATCCAGGTTTGGAATGTAGCAGATCCTAAATCTTTTAATACTGATTTCAAACCCAACGCCTCCTGGAACCCTCAGTCCAGATGCATGATACCTCTGATTGAGCCCCACGTGTGCTCTATTGGCAAAATGTCAAATTGGACCCTGGTCCTGCAGATGCAGTGGATGTGGCCATAGGACATATCGATAAACTCAAACTCACGTGCCAGTGCTGTTCCTGTCTCACTGAATTCACAGTTTCCTTTGCTCTCTTGAAAGAACCCACCAAAACCCACAATGCATTCGAGATCCCTGAGTTCTGCGAGAGCAATCATCCTTAGCCCTATCCCTCTTTTTCCGCTGCCTCTGCTAGCTCAGATTTGGCAGCTCGGATCTTGGTCTCAGATTCAATTGTGGGGATATTTTGAACTGATTTCTTTGAGTTCTGTCAGCCAAGCTTCTGCTGTGCACTCTTCTAACACTCAGCACATCACCTTCAATCCCATGCCTGCTGCCCGCTTGAGAGTGTGCTTCCACGGAAAACAGAGTTTCACCTTTGATGCTCCTTTACCAGAGGTCAGATCCTGCACTGGTTTCCATTCTCTACTTTGCCTTTTCCTGCTTACGGTTTTTCTGAGGCCTCATCATGTCTTTGGATGTAACAGACCACTCTTACTCAAGTGTCCTGTGCCAAGGGCTGGGTGAGTGTGTGTTTACAATATTTGGTGTATGGTGTCTAGTGAGAGCAGTTTGCACTTGTTCTCTTCCTACTGGGCATCGACAAATCAACACATTTCACAAATAATTCACAGAAATTGGATATTAGTTTCGCTCCTTTTTCTTTACCGCCATGGACGGATGATTTGTCCTAAGACTCCAGCTTTGACATTATATTGATAAGACAGTTGCAGTCTTTAAGAAGGTTAATAGAATCGATTTACGTATTTTGGGATTTATATGAAAGTGAAGTTAGTTTTCGAAAATAACCAAATGAACCTAGAAACCAGACTTGACAATTTTTGTAAGATTTTGTCAGCTCTAAGGAAAAAACAGACAGTCTCAATGTAAAATAGCAGTCCAAATGTTTGAAGGGGACATGCCAACTCTTTTCTCTTGAAGCCTCCAACAACAAAAGGAACAATGAAATACCTATTGGAACCATGAAATAACCCACAACATTGTTTCCCTTGTGCACCAGGTGCCCTTTACTCCCAATGACACATACTAGGCAATGTTGTCATTTAAAGGTATAACATTCCTCTCTAGGAATATACAAGAAAATCTAAACAGAATATACACATTTAGGCTTGATTCAAAAAGCAATTAGAGGCATTTAACTATGAGAAACCTGCTGCAGATATCCTAGGCTATAGAAAACCAGGTGCTTTTCTATCAGTGCTGAGAAGGCTTAATCATCCGATCATGTTGGGTAAAACAATTTAACACAACCAAGTCTGCACCTCCAAGATATAGTGCACCCGGGGCTTGACGGAAGTGAATGACTGTCCACATAACCTGTGTCTATAATGTGTTTTCGACTTTTACAGTACAGTTCACTATCGGACTTCTAATATTATCCTGTAGTGTCTTGAAAAACTGAGGCCTAATACATATTCAAGTTCATTCAAAGATTCCCCTCACTTCCCACACTCCTTTCAGCCCAAAGAATACATAACCCCAGCATTTCCTTAATCTAGGGGAAGGTCATCATTTCTTTGTGTGAGCTAAGTATTCAATTCCTATCTATTTCAATCGAGAGTATTTGAATATTAAGGAGTTCACAGTTGTTCACCGCGTGTGAATGAGGAGGAACTCTGAATCTAGTAGGGGCTTGCTCTCCTCCTCCTGGATTCATTGCAGCTCAGGTTCTGATCCTTTGAAATGGATGCCTGAGTGGAGTGGAGGGAAGAGCATGTGATTGATAGCTAGGCACAAACGTGGGAATAGGCTTACCTGTGCTTGGTGCATTTCGGTCTGAATGATTCATAAATGCCTATTTGGGTGTGTGGATTCTCACGACCTCTTCCAAGAATATGAGCGCTTTATCATCTCTGCCATCTCTTCTCTTTTAGACGTCAGGAATCTTGGACCCGTTCTTGGAGCAGAGAATCGAGTAACTTTCTCAAGGGCACGTTGACTCTCCGTATGTTTCTGCCAGTATCAGCGAGGTTCAGTAGGTCTCATGAAAGTCTTTCGAGCCTGGTATTCTCTAGAGATGTCTCCATGCCGATATTCTCCACTGTGGCAGAACAACTTTCATCAATGTGTCCGCACATCTCCTCAATCCATGCAGCCAGTGTTTCTGCCAGCTTCTCTTCGTGTCTCCCATAAAGTCCACGTCAACAGGAATGGGCAAGTCTGAAGATACTTCGGAGCCTAACCAGTAAGCTGATGACAGGCAGATCTTCCACTGTCTGCCCTTTCAGATTCTGGAAACTGACCCGTGAACTCAGGTCTTTGGGCAGCAGCAGTATCTCGAACTTACTCAGCTTCCCGAACAAAAGACCTAAGCCAATCTCCACATAGGGCAGCAGACCCACCATCAAACTGATCCACCCACAGAATTCTGTCCAGTTACCTTCGATCCACCAGCCGCAACAAGCCTCGTGATACACACCAACATTCCACCTGGAATCCAACCGGTAACTGCCATCCACAGTGGTTGATGCATCAAGTCAGTGTTGGAGGTGATGCTGCATTAGACGAGAGTTTCCTAAGGGAAATGTGATTCTATCCACAAGGGTCCAATTTTCCTTTTCTCTTCCCTGTTTCCTTTTTTTCAAATCTATATACACAGTACAAACTGAGGGAAGTGTGTCCATGTTCAGTTTATGGATTCACACCTATTTAAACTTTCTAACAGTTCACATTACACAGACACCCACTCAAGGAAACTCATGTTTGTGTAATATCCATTCACCCAGATTACATATCCTTCTGTTGCTTTCTGCTGAAACACCCACACTCTCAGAACATGGATCCATTTGTTTCATGGGGGCTGAAATTCCTAGAAATGAAACCAATCCCAACGTGCACTTTCCAGTCTGTCTCTTTTACACTTAGTTCAGTTTTGCAGAGCTACTTGTCTTTGTTATAGGCTTATGCCATTTCTTCTCTGCGTAGGGTAGAATAAGGCATTCGTTCATCCTGTTTGAAGACTTCTAAGACTATATCCCGTTCTATGACCCACTCTTATTCAAAACCGTCCTTTGGGTTGGCTCACGATGTGCACTTCTGGATCAGTATCTATGAATACTAATGCACGCGTCTGTTTTCTGAATACAAGTGTGTTGAGTACATGCTAACAGCGATAATAGGTCGATGCGTGCTGAATGAAACTTGACATCACTTTGAGTATTTTGTCTTGAATAATCATGGTTGTTTGGTATATGTCAGACAACTGTAACCTTTTGGTGTATGTCTGTTTGTCTGATTGTTTATTTTGCAAACACATTAGGCCATGCATCCCTCCTTTTGCTTCAGACAGACAGTCATGTAAGCTGATTCACTTAAGATAGTGCTTAAAATCACCTATGATTTCCTGCTACCCTCTCCCATCTTTAGGATTTTGATGTCCTCCTTGCCTTCTTCTTCTTACTTCTTTGCAACTCAGGCTCTTCTTGCATTTGCAATAATGGTTTTGTTATTTCCATTTCATCTTGCTACTTTTCTACTCAGGGTAGGATTCTCAATTTTTGTTTTAGGATCAGTCTCAAACTGCTGAATTCTTTTAAGGTTTGCCGGTCAGTGAATTTCCCTAGCTCTGCCGTTGTTGTAAATGGCGGTCATTTGGCATAGGCTACCCTAGATTGCAGCTTTTTCTCATTCAGGATATGGTCTATGTCCTGGCACTCCTCCCCTTGTTGCAAATTTTCTGCCGAGATATCAGCTGAACCCCCTCTGGAGGTACTTTTGTGACTAAGTTTCTTTCCTCGAGGTGAATTTTACATCACTGGGATGATCATGAAATTTGTTTATTTGAATTCTACTGCTTCTTGTTGGTCTATTGGTATTCCACCTCTTTTGGACGCTGTGTACTTCCTGAATTCGTATAGATGATACTTTCTTGGATTTCAGCAAGTTTCATTCTGATTTTTCTACAAATTCCTTTTCAGAATGTACTAGTTTATCAATTGCTTTCCATTTGGGAATCCTATGAGTCCTATTCTTACCTGCTTGGTCTTAACCCAGGATTCAACAGTGATGTTAGCGTTGGTTTGCACTCGCTTTTCTGTGTCTTCTTCTGATGGAGGGATTTCTGTTCCCCCGTCCTCTAAGCCATTCACGATTCCTTCTGCATTAATTAGTCTGCTTAGGATTGACTTTAGCCCAGTTTTTATCTCATCCATTGTGTTTTCTTATACTATTGGTTTCTTCTTTAGAGTTTCTCTTCCCCTTTTCTGGTATTCTGCCTTTTGTGATTCTGAGGCACTGTGGTTCATCATTGTTTTCCTCACCTCCATTTTCAGAGCTTGCTCTGGTAACGTTTTGCCGTCTAGTTGTTTGAAAGCTTATTTTTTGGGCCTTCAATCTCTTTGGAACTGAAAATGGTACTTCCTGTTTCTTTTACTATACTTCTTTTACCCTATAGTTCAGGTAATATCATGTATCTAATATAGACAAATTGGGCTTGGATAAGTGCAAACTTTAGACTTTTTGGTGTACGCATTTCCAAGGTATTTCTGTGAGGACAATTTTCCCTAGACCTTGATGCCATGCCCTGTTCCTGTGTGTGTTGTCTGGTATATCTCTAAATCCTGGTGTTGTCTTTGTTGTGATGAACACACCATACTGTTTCAGTTAGTTGATCCTCTTTTTTATTACATTTATCTCACAATTCTGAAAGGGCGCAGGGCACTTCCTCTAGTGGAAATGAAGCTTCTATAGGTTTTCAGCTCTGCATTCTTCTGTATGTCATTTTGAAGTGTCTCCAAAACAGCCAACAGAGAGTGCGCTTGTACTTTCTACTGCCATGGGAATGTCCCAATGTTACCAGTTCTTCCCAGAGCTTCTGTGTCTACAAAAACAACAGTGGAAGCATATGTATGGATGTCATACTTCAGGGCCTGCTGGGATGATCCCGCAGGCCGACCTATGTGTCCACGGTGCAGTACCCTGTCAGTGCCGTCCAAAATGTAGCATCTGCATTTGGGTGATAATGCTGTAAGAAATGCTTCATCTTCTCGTACTGTGGACTTTGACCACTCTTCCTATTTCGCTCATTCTTGAGTAATGGGTTCACGAAGGCAACCACAGAGCTGTTCCGCATCCTCTGCCTCAAACCAGAGTGTAATCCCTATCCAGGTTTGGAATGTAGCAGATCCTAAATCTTTTAATACTGATTTCAAACCCAACGCCCCCTGGAACCCTCAGTCCAGAAGCATGATACCTCTGATTGAGCCCCACGTGTGCTCTATTGGCAAAATGTCAAATTGGACCCTGGTCCTGCAGATGCAGTGGATGTGGCCATAGGACATATCGATAAACTCAAACTCACGTGCCAGTGCTGTTCCTGTCTCACTGAATTCACAGTTTCCTTTGCTCTCTTGAAAGAACCCACCAAAACCCACAATGCATTCGAGATCCCTGAGTTCTGCGAGAGCAATCATCCTTAGCCCTATCCCTCTTTTTCCGCTGCCTCTGCTAGCTCAGATTTGGCAGCTCGGATCTTGGTCTCAGATTCAATTGTGGGGATATTTTGAACTGATTTCTTTGAGTTCTGTCAGCCAAGCTTCTGCTGTGCACTCTTCTAACACTCAGCACATCACCTTCAATCCCATGCCTGCTGCCCGCTTGAGAGTGTGCTTCCACGGAAAACAGAGTTTCACCTTTGATGCTCCTTTACCAGAGGTCAGATCCTGCACTGGTTTCCATTCTCTACTTTGCCTTTTCCTGCTTACGGTTTTTCTGAGGCCTCATCATGTCTTTGGATGTAACAGACCACTCTTACTCAAGTGTCCTGTGCCAAGGGCTGGGTGAGTGTGTGTTTACAATATTTGGTGTATGGTGTCTAGTGAGAGCAGTTTGCACTTGTTCTCTTCCTACTGGGCATCGACAAATCAACACATTTCACAAATAATTCACAGAAATTGGATATTAGTTTCGCTCCTTTTTCTTTACCGCCATGGATGGATGATTTGTCCTAAGACTCCAGCTTTGACATTATATTGATAAGACAGTTGCAGTCTTTAAGAAGGTTAATAGAATCGATTTACGTATTTTGGGATTTATATGAAAGTGAAGTTAGTTTTCGAAAATAACCAAATGAACCTAGAAACCAGACTTGACAATTTTTGTAAGATTTTGTCAGCTCTAAGGAAAAAACAGACAGTCTCAATGTAAAATAGCAGTCCAAATGTTTGAAGGGGACATGCCAACTCTTTTCTCTTGAAGCCTCCAACAACAAAAGGAACAATGAAATACCTATTGGAACCATGAAATAACCCACAACATTGTTTCCCTTGTGCACCAGGTGCCCTTTACTCCCAATGACACATACTAGGCAATGTTGTCATTTAAAGGTATAACATTCCTCTCTAGGAATATACAAGAAAATCTAAACAGAATATACACATTTAGGCTTGATTCAAAAAGCAATTAGAGGCATTTAACTATGAGAAACCTGCTGCAGATATCCTAGGCTATAGAAAACCAGGTGCTTTTCTATCAGTGCTGAGAAGGCTTAATCATCCGATCATGTTGGGTAAAACAATTTAACACAACCAAGTCTGCACCTCCAAGATATAGTGCACCCGGGGCTTGACGGAAGTGAATGACTGTCCACATAACCTGTGTCTATAATGTGTTTTCGACTTTTACAGTACAGTTCACTATCGGACTTCTAATATTATCCTGTAGTGTCTTGAAAAACTGAGATTCAAGTTCATTCAAAGATTCCCCTCACTTCCCACACTCCTTTCAGCCCAAAGAATACATAACCCCAGCATTTCCTTAATCTAGGGGAAGGTCATCATTTCTTTGTGTGAGCTAAGTATTCAATTCCTATCTATTTCAATCGAGAGTATTTGAATATTAAGGAGTTCACAGTTGTTCACCGCGTGTGAATGAGGAGGAACTCTGAATCTAGTAGGGGCTTGCTCTCCTCCTCCTGGATTCATTGCAGCTCAGGTTCTGATCCTTTGAAATGGATGCCTGAGTGGAGTGGAGGGAAGAGCATGTGATTGATAGCTAGGCACAAACGTGGGAATAGGCTTACCTGTGCTTGGTGCATTTCGGTCTGAATGATTCATAAATGCCTATTTGGGTGTGTGGATTCTCACGACCTCTTCCAAGAATATGAGCGCTTTATCATCTCTGCCATCTCTTCTCTTTTAGACGTCAGGAATCTTGGACCCGTTCTTGGAGCAGAGAATCGAGTAACTTTCTCAAGGGCACGTTGACTCTCCGTATGTTTCTGCCAGTATCAGCGAGGTTCAGTAGGTCTCATGAAAGTCTTTCGAGCCTGGTATTCTCTAGAGATGTCTCCATGCCGATATTCTCCACTGTGGCAGAACAACTTTCATCAATGTGTCCGCACATCTCCTCAATCCATGCAGCCAGTGTTTCTGCCAGCTTCTCCTCGTGTCTCCCATAAAGTCGACGTCAACAGGAATGGGCAAGTCTGAAGATACTTCGGAGCCTAACCAGTAAGCTGATGACAGGCAGATCTTCCACTGTCAGCCCTTTCAGATTCTGGAAACTGACCCGTGAACTCAGGTCTTTGGGCAGCAGCAGTATCTCGAACTTACTCAGCTTCCCGAACAAAAGACCTAAGCCAATCTCCACATAGGGCAGCAGACCCACCATCAAACTGATCCACCCACAGAATTCTGTCCAGTTACCTTGGATCCACCAGCCGCAACAAGCCTCGTGATACACACCAACATTCCACCTGGAATCCAACCGGTAACTGCCATCCACAGTGGTTGATGCATCAAGTCAGTGTTGGAGGTGATGCTGCATTAGACGAGAGTTTCCTAAGGGAAATGTGATTCTATCCACAAGGGTCCAATTTTCCTTTTCTCTTCCCTGTTTCCTTTTTTTCAAACCTATATACACAGTACAAACTGAGGGAAGTGTGTCCATGTTCAGTTTATGGATTCACACCTATTTAAACTTTCTAACAGTTCACATTACACAGACACCCACTCAAGGAAACTCATGTTTGTGTAATATCCATTCACCCAGATTACATATCCTTCTGTTGCTTTCTGCTGAAACACCCACACTCTCAGAACATGGATCCATTTGTTTCATGGGGGCTGAAATTCCTAGAAATGAAACCAATCCCAACGTGCACTTTCCAGTCTGTCTCTTTTACACTTAGTTCAGTTTTGCAGAGCTACTTGTCTTTGTTATAGGCTTATGCCATTTCTTCTCTACGTAGGGTAGAATAAGGCATTCGTTCATCCTGTTTGAAGACTTCTAAGACTATATCCCGTTCTATGACCCACTCTTATTCAAAACCGTCATTTGGGTTGGCTCACGATGTGCACTTCTGGATCAGTATCTATGAATATTAATGCACGCGTCTGTTTTCTGAATACAAGTGTGTTGAGTACATGCTAACAGCGATAATAGGTCGATGCGTGCTGAATGAAACTTGACATCACTTTGAGTATTTTGTCTTGAATAATCATGGTTGTTTGGTATATGTCAGACAACTGTAACCTTTTGGTGTATGTCTGTTTGTCTGATTGTTTATTTTGCAAACACATTAGGCCATGCATCCCTCCTTTTGCTTCAGACAGACAGTCATGTAAGCTGATTCACTTAAGATAGTGCTTAAAATCACCTATGATTTCCTGCTACCCTCTCCCATCTTTAGGATTTTGATGTCCTCCTTGCCTTCTTCTTCTTACTTCTTTGCAACTCAGGCTCTTCTTGCATTTGCAATAATGGTTTTGTTATTTCCATTTCATCTTGCTACTTTTCTACTCAGGGTAGGATTCTCAATTTTTGTTTTAGGATCAGTCTCAAACTGCTGAATTCTTTTAAGGTTTGCCGGTCAGTGAATTTCCCTAGCTCTGCCGTTGTTATAAATGGCGGTCATTTGGCATAGGCTACCCTAGATTGCAGCTTTTTCTCATTCAGGATATGGTCTATGTCCTGGCACTCCTCCCCTTGTTGCAAATTTTCTGCCGAGATATCAGCTGAACCCCCTCTGGAGGTACTTTTGTGACTAAGTTTCTTTCCTCGAGGTGAATTTTACATCACTGGGATGATCATGAAATTTGTTTATTTGAATTCTACTGCTTCTTGTTGGTCTATTGGTATTCCACCTCTTTTGGACGCTGTGTACTTCCTGAATTCGTATAGATGATACTTTCTTGGATTTCAGCAAGTTTCATTCTGATTTTTCTACAAATTCCTTTTCAGAATGTACTATTTTATCAATTGCTTTCCATTTGGGAATCCTATGAGTCCTATTCTTACCTGCTTGGTCTTAACCCAGGATTCAACAGTGATGATAGCGTTGGTTTGCACTCGCTTTTCTGTGTCTTCTGATTGAGGATTTCTGTTCCCCTGTCTTCTAAGACATTCACGATTCCTTCTGCATTAATTAGTCTGCTTAGGATTGACTTTAGCCCAGTTTTTATCTCATCCATTGTGTTTTCTTATACTATTGGTTTCTTCTTTAGAGTTTCTCTTCCCCTTTTCTGGTATTCTGCCTTTTGTGATTCTGAGGCACTGTGGTTCATCATTGTTTTCCTCACCTCCATTTTCAGAGCTTGCTCTGGTAACGTTTTGCCGTCTAGTTGTTTGAAAGCTTATTTTTTGGGCCTTCAATCTCTTTGGAACTGAAAATGGTACTTCCTGTTTCTTTTACTATACTTCTTTTACCCTATAGTTCAGGTAATATCATGTATCTAAAATAGACAAATTGGGCTTGGATAAGTGCAAACTTTAGACTTTTTGGTGTACGCATTTCCAAGGTATTTCTGTGAGGACAATTTTCCCTAGACCTTGATGCCATGCCCTGTTCCTGTGTGTGTTGTCTGGTATATCTCTAAATCCTGGTGTTGTCTTTGTTGTGATGAACACACCATACTGTTTCAGTTAGTTGATCCTCTTTTTTATTACATTTATCTCACAATTCTGAAAGGGCGCAGGGCACTTCCTCTAGTGGAAATGAAGCTTCTATAGGTTTTCAGCTCTGCATTCTTCTGTATGTCATTTTGAAGTGTCTCCAAAACAGCCAACAGAGAGTGCGCTTGTACTTTCTACTGCCATGGGAATGTCCCAATGTTACCAGTTCTTCCCAGAGCTTCTGTGTCTACAAAAACAACAGTGGAAGCATATGTATGGATGTCATACTTCAGGGCCTGCTGGGATGATCCCGCAGGCCGACCTATGTGTCCTCGGTGCAGTACCCTGTCAGTGCCGTCCAAAATGTAGCATCTGCATTTGGGTGATAATGCTGTAAGAAATGCTTCATCTTCTCGTACTGTGGACTTTGACCACTCTTCCTATTTCGCTCATTCTTGAGTAATGGGTTCACGAAGGCAACCACAGAGCTGTTCCGCATCCTCTGCCTCAAACCAGAGTGTAATCCCTATCCAGGTTTGGAATGTAGCAGATCCTAAATCTTTTAATACTGATTTCAAACCCAACGCCCCCTGGAACCCTCAGTCCAGAAGCATGATACCTCTGATTGAGCCCCACGTGTGCTCTATTGGCAAAATGTCAAATTGGACCCTGGTCCTGCAGATGCAGTGGATGTGGCCATAGGACATATCGATAAACTCAAACTCACGTGCCAGTGCTGTTCCTGTCTCACTGAATTCACAGTTTCCTTTGCTCTCTTGAAAGAACCCACCAAAACCCACAATGCATTCGAGATCCCTGAGTTCTGCGAGAGCAATCATCCTTAGCCCTATCCCTCTTTTTCCGCTGCCTCTGCTAGCTCAGATTTGGCAGCTCGGATCTTGGTCTCAGATTCAATTGTGGGGATATTTTGAACTGATTTCTTTGAGTTCTGTCAGCCAAGCTTCTGCTGTGCACTCTTCTAACACTCAGCACATCACCTTCAATCCCATGCCTGCTGCCCGCTTGAGAGTGTGCTTCCACGGAAAACAGAGTTTCACCTTTGATGCTCCTTTACCAGAGGTCAGATCCTGCACTGGTTTCCATTCTCTACTTTGCCTTTTCCTGCTTACGGTTTTTCTGAGGCCTCATCATGTCTTTGGATGTAACAGACCACTCTTACTCAAGTGTCCTGTGCCAAGGGCTGGGTGAGTGTGTGTTTACAATATTTGGTGTATGGTGTCTAGTGAGAGCAGTTTGCACTTGTTCTCTTCCTACTGGGCATCGACAAATCAACACATTTCACAAATAATTCACAGAAATTGGATATTAGTTTCGCTCCTTTTTCTTTACCGCCATGGACGGATGATTTGTCCTAAGACTCCAGCTTTGACATTATATTGATAAGACAGTTGCAGTCTTTAAGAAGGTTAATAGAATCGATTTACGTATTTTGGGATTTATATGAAAGTGAAGTTAGTTTTCGAAAATAACCAAATGAACCTAGAAACCAGACTTGACAATTTTTGTAAGATTTTGTCAGCTCTAAGGAAAAAACAGACAGTCTCAATGTAAAATAGCAGTCCAAATGTTTGAAGGGGACATGCCAACTCTTTTCTCTTGAAGCCTCCAACAACAAAAGGAACAATGAAATACCTATTGGAACCATGAAATAACCCACAACATTGTTTCCCTTGTGCACCAGGTGCCCTTTACTCCCAATGACACATACTAGGCAATGTTGTCATTTAAAGGTATAACATTCCTCTCTAGGAATATACAAGAAAATCTAAACAGAATATACACATTTAGGCTTGATTCAAAAAGCAATTAGAGGCATTTAACTATGAGAAACCTGCTGCAGATATCCTAGGCTATAGAAAACCAGGTGCTTTTCTATCAGTGCTGAGAAGGCTTAATCATCCGATCATGTTGGGTAAAACAATTTAACACAACCAAGTCTGCACCTCCAAGATATAGTGCACCCGGGGCTTGACGGAAGTGAATGACTGTCCACATAACCTGTGTCTATAATGTGTTTTCGACTTTTACAGTACAGTTCACTATCGGACTTCTAATATTATCCTGTAGTGTCTTGAAAAACTGAGATTCAAGTTCATTCAAAGATTCCCCTCACTTCCCACACTCCTTTCAGCCCAAAGAATACATAACCCCAGCATTTCCTTAATCTAGGGGAAGGTCATCATTTCTTTGTGTGAGCTAAGTATTCAATTCCTATCTATTTCAATCGAGAGTATTTGAATATTAAGGAGTTCACAGTTGTTCACCGCGTGTGAATGAGGAGGAACTCTGAATCTAGTAGGGGCTTGCTCTCCTCCTCCTGGATTCATTGCAGCTCAGGTTCTGATCCTTTGAAATGGATGCCTGAGTGGAGTGGAGGGAAGAGCATGTGATTGATAGCTAGGCACAAACGTGGGAATAGGCTTACCTGTGCTTGGTGCATTTCGGTCTGAATGATTCATAAATGCCTATTTGGGTGTGTGGATTCTCACGACCTCTTCCAAGAATATGAGCGCTTTATCATCTCTGCCATCTCTTCTCTTTTAGACGTCAGGAATCTTGGACCCGTTCTTGGAGCAGAGAATCGAGTAACTTTCTCAAGGGCACGTTGACTCTCCGTATGTTTCTGCCAGTATCAGCGAGGTTCAGTAGGTCTCATGAAAGTCTTTCGAGCCTGGTATTCTCTAGAGATGTCTCCATGCCGATATTCTCCACTGTGGCAGAACAACTTTCATCAATGTGTCCGCACATCTCCTCAATCCATGCAGCCAGTGTTTCTGCCAGCTTCTCCTCGTGTCTCCCATAAAGTCGACGTCAACAGGAATGGGCAAGTCTGAAGATACTTCGGAGCCTAACCAGTAAGCTGATGACAGGCAGATCTTCCACTGTCAGCCCTTTCAGATTCTGGAAACTGACCCGTGAACTCAGGTCTTTGGGCAGCAGCAGTATCTCGAACTTACTCAGCTTCCCGAACAAAAGACCTAAGCCAATCTCCACATAGGGCAGCAGACCCACCATCAAACTGATCCACCCACAGAATTCTGTCCAGTTACCTTGGATCCACCAGCCGCAACAAGCCTCGTGATACACACCAACATTCCACCTGGAATCCAACCGGTAACTGCCATCCACAGTGGTTGATGCATCAAGTCAGTGTTGGAGGTGATGCTGCATTAGACGAGAGTTTCCTAAGGGAAATGTGATTCTATCCACAAGGGTCCAATTTTCCTTTTCTCTTCCCTGTTTCCTTTTTTTCAAACCTATATACACAGTACAAACTGAGGGAAGTGTGTCCATGTTCAGTTTATGGATTCACACCTATTTAAACTTTCTAACAGTTCACATTACACAGACACCCACTCAAGGAAACTCATGTTTGTGTAATATCCATTCACCCAGATTACATATCCTTCTGTTGCTTTCTGCTGAAACACCCACACTCTCAGAACATGGATCCATTTGTTTCATGGGGGCTGAAATTCCTAGAAATGAAACCAATCCCAACGTGCACTTTCCAGTCTGTCTCTTTTACACTTAGTTCAGTTTTGCAGAGCTACTTGTCTTTGTTATAGGCTTATGCCATTTCTTCTCTACGTAGGGTAGAATAAGGCATTCGTTCATCCTGTTTGAAGACTTCTAAGACTATATCCCGTTCTATGACCCACTCTTATTCAAAACCGTCATTTGGGTTGGCTCACGATGTGCACTTCTGGATCAGTATCTATGAATATTAATGCACGCGTCTGTTTTCTGAATACAAGTGTGTTGAGTACATGCTAACAGCGATAATAGGTCGATGTGTGCTGAATGAAACTTGACATCACTTTGAGTATTTTGTCTTGAATAATCATGGTTGTTTGGTATATGTCAGACAACTGTAACCTTTTGGTGTATGTCTGTTTGTCTGATTGTTTATTTTGCAAACACATTAGGCCATGCATCCCTCCTTTTGCTTCAGACAGACAGTCATGTAAGCTGATTCACTTAAGATAGTGCTTAAAATCACCTATGATTTCCTGCTACCCTCTCCCATCTTTAGGATTTTGATGTCCTCCTTGCCTTCTTCTTCTTACTTCTTTGCAACTCAGGCTCTTCTTGCATTTGCAATAATGGTTTTGTTATTTCCATTTCATCTTGCTACTTTTCTACTCAGGGTAGGATTCTCAATTTTTGTTTTAGGATCAGTCTCAAACTGCTGAATTCTTTTAAGGTTTGCCGGTCAGTGAATTTCCCTAGCTCTGCCGTTGTTATAAATGGCGGTCATTTGGCATAGGCTACCCTAGATTGCAGCTTTTTCTCATTCAGGATATGGTCTATGTCCTGGCACTCCTCCCCTTGTTGCAAATTTTCTGCCGAGATATCAGCTGAACCCCCTCTGGAGGTACTTTTGTGACTAAGTTTCTTTCCTCGAGGTGAATTTTACATCACTGGGATGATCATGAAATTTGTTTATTTGAATTCTACTGCTTCTTGTTGGTCTATTGGTATTCCACCTCTTTTGGACGCTGTGTACTTCCTGAATTCGTATAGATGATACTTTCTTGGATTTCAGCAAGTTTCATTCTGATTTTTCTACAAATTCCTTTTCAGAATGTACTATTTTATCAATTGCTTTCCATTTGGGAATCCTATGAGTCCTATTCTTACCTGCTTGGTCTTAACCCAGGATTCAACAGTGATGATAGCGTTGGTTTGCACTCGCTTTTCTGTGTCTTCTGATTGAGGATTTCTGTTCCCCTGTCTTCTAAGACATTCACGATTCCTTCTGCATTAATTAGTCTGCTTAGGATTGACTTTAGCCCAGTTTTTATCTCATCCATTGTGTTTTCTTATACTATTGGTTTCTTCTTTAGAGTTTCTCTTCCCCTTTTCTGGTATTCTGCCTTTTGTGATTCTGAGGCACTGTGGTTCATCATTGTTTTCCTCACCTCCATTTTCAGAGCTTGCTCTGGTAACGTTTTGCCGTCTAGTTGTTTGAAAGCTTATTTTTTGGGCCTTCAATCTCTTTGGAACTGAAAATGGTACTTCCTGTTTCTTTTACTATACTTCTTTTACCCTATAGTTCAGGTAATATCATGTATCTAAAATAGACAAATTGGGCTTGGATAAGTGCAAACTTTAGACTTTTTGGTGTACGCATTTCCAAGGTATTTCTGTGAGGACAATTTTCCCTAGACCTTGATGCCATGCCCTGTTCCTGTGTGTGTTGTCTGGTATATCTCTAAATCCTGGTGTTGTCTTTGTTGTGATGAACACACCATACTGTTTCAGTTAGTTGATCCTCTTTTTTATTACATTTATCTCACAATTCTGAAAGGGCGCAGGGCACTTCCTCTAGTGGAAATGAAGCTTCTATAGGTTTTCAGCTCTGCATTCTTCTGTATGTCATTTTGAAGTGTCTCCAAAACAGCCAACAGAGAGTGCGCTTGTACTTTCTACTGCCATGGGAATGTCCCAATGTTACCAGTTCTTCCCAGAGCTTCTGTGTCTACAAAAACAACAGTGGAAGCATATGTATGGATGTCATACTTCAGGGCCTGCTGGGATGATCCCGCAGGCCGACCTATGTGTCCTCGGTGCAGTACCCTGTCAGTGCCGTCCAAAATGTAGCATCTGCATTTGGGTGATAATGCTGTAAGAAATGCTTCATCTTCTCGTACTGTGGACTTTGACCACTCTTCCTATTTCGCTCATTCTTGAGTAATGGGTTCACGAAGGCAACCACAGAGCTGTTCCGCATCCTCTGCCTCAAACCAGAGTGTAATCCCTATCCAGGTTTGGAATGTAGCAGATCCTAAATCTTTTAATACTGATTTCAAACCCAACGCCCCCTGGAACCCTCAGTCCAGAAGCATGATACCTCTGATTGAGCCCCACGTGTGCTCTATTGGCAAAATGTCAAATTGGACCCTGGTCCTGCAGATGCAGTGGATGTGGCCATAGGACATATCGATAAACTCAAACTCACGTGCCAGTGCTGTTCCTGTCTCACTGAATTCACAGTTTCCTTTGCTCTCTTGAAAGAACCCACCAAAACCCACAATGCATTCGAGATCCCTGAGTTCTGCGAGAGCAATCATCCTTAGCCCTATCCCTCTTTTTCCGCTGCCTCTGCTAGCTCAGATTTGGCAGCTCGGATCTTGGTCTCAGATTCAATTGTGGGGATATTTTGAACTGATTTCTTTGAGTTCTGTCAGCCAAGCTTCTGCTGTGCACTCTTCTAACACTCAGCACATCACCTTCAATCCCATGCCTGCTGCCCGCTTGAGAGTGTGCTTCCACGGAAAACAGAGTTTCACCTTTGATGCTCCTTTACCAGAGGTCAGATCCTGCACTGGTTTCCATTCTCTACTTTGCCTTTTCCTGCTTACGGTTTTTCTGAGGCCTCATCATGTCTTTGGATGTAACAGACCACTCTTACTCAAGTGTCCTGTGCCAAGGGCTGGGTGAGTGTGTGTTTACAATATTTGGTGTATGGTGTCTAGTGAGAGCAGTTTGCACTTGTTCTCTTCCTACTGGGCATCGACAAATCAACACATTTCACAAATAATTCACAGAAATTGGATATTAGTTTCGCTCCTTTTTCTTTACCGCCATGGACGGATGATTTGTCCTAAGACTCCAGCTTTGACATTATATTGATAAGACAGTTGCAGTCTTTAAGAAGGTTAATAGAATCGATTTACGTATTTTGGGATTTATATGAAAGTGAAGTTAGTTTTCGAAAATAACCAAATGAACCTAGAAACCAGACTTGACAATTTTTGTAAGATTTTGTCAGCTCTAAGGAAAAAACAGACAGTCTCAATGTAAAATAGCAGTCCAAATGTTTGAAGGGGACATGCCAACTCTTTTCTCTTGAAGCCTCCAACAACAAAAGGAACAATGAAATACCTATTGGAACCATGAAATAACCCACAACATTGTTTCCCTTGTGCACCAGGTGCCCTTTACTCCCAATGACACATACTAGGCAATGTTGTCATTTAAAGGTATAACATTCCTCTCTAGGAATATACAAGAAAATCTAAACAGAATATACACATTTAGGCTTGATTCAAAAAGCAATTAGAGGCATTTAACTATGAGAAACCTGCTGCAGATATCCTAGGCTATAGAAAACCAGGTGCTTTTCTATCAGTGCTGAGAAGGCTTAATCATCCGATCATGTTGGGTAAAACAATTTAACACAACCAAGTCTGCACCTCCAAGATATAGTGCACCCGGGGCTTGACGGAAGTGAATGACTGTCCACATAACCTGTGTCTATAATGTGTTTTCGACTTTTACAGTACAGTTCACTATCGGACTTCTAATATTATCCTGTAGTGTCTTGAAAAACTGAGATTCAAGTTCATTCAAAGATTCCCCTCACTTCCCACACTCCTTTCAGCCCAAAGAATACATAACCCCAGCATTTCCTTAATCTAGGGGAAGGTCATCATTTCTTTGTGTGAGCTAAGTATTCAATTCCTATCTATTTCAATCGAGAGTATTTGAATATTAAGGAGTTCACAGTTGTTCACCGCGTGTGAATGAGGAGGAACTCTGAATCTAGTAGGGGCTTGCTCTCCTCCTCCTGGATTCATTGCAGCTCAGGTTCTGATCCTTTGAAATGGATGCCTGAGTGGAGTGGAGGGAAGAGCATGTGATTGATAGCTAGGCACAAACGTGGGAATAGGCTTACCTGTGCTTGGTGCATTTCGGTCTGAATGATTCATAAATGCCTATTTGGGTGTGTGGATTCTCACGACCTCTTCCAAGAATATGAGCGCTTTATCATCTCTGCCATCTCTTCTCTTTTAGACGTCAGGAATCTTGGACCCGTTCTTGGAGCAGAGAATCGAGTAACTTTCTCAAGGGCACGTTGACTCTCCGTATGTTTCTGCCAGTATCAGCGAGGTTCAGTAGGTCTCATGAAAGTCTTTCGAGCCTGGTATTCTCTAGAGATGTCTCCATGCCGATATTCTCCACTGTGGCAGAACAACTTTCATCAATGTGTCCGCACATCTCCTCAATCCATGCAGCCAGTGTTTCTGCCAGCTTCTCTTCGTGTCTCCCATAAAGTCGACGTCAACAGGAATGGGCAAGTCTGAAGATACTTCGGAGCCTAACCAGTAAGCTGATGACAGGCAGATCTTCCACTGTCTGCCCTTTCAGATTCTGGAAACTGACCCGTGAACTCAGGTCTTTGGGCAGCAGCAGTATCTCGAACTTACTCAGCTTCCCGAAAAAAAGACCTAAGCCAATCTCCACATAGGGCAGCAGACCCACCATCAAACTGATCCACCCACAGAATTCTGTCCAGTTACCTTGGATCCACCAGCCGCAACAAGCCTCGTGATACACACCAACATTCCACCTGGAATCCAACCGGTAACTGCCATCCACAGTGGTTGATGCATCAAGTCAGTGTTGGAGGTGATGCTGCATTAGACGAGAGTTTCCTAAGGGAAATGTGATTCTATCCACAAGGGTCCAATTTTCCTTTTCTCTTCCCTATTTCCTTTTTTTTCAAATCTATATACACAGTACAAACTGAGGGAAGTGTGTCCATGTTCAGTTTATGGATTCACACCTATTTAAACTTTCTAACAGTTCACATTACACAGACACCCACTCAAGGAAACTCATGTTTGTGTAATATCCATTCACCCAGATTACATATCCTTCTGTTGCTTTCTGCTGAAACACCCACACTCTCAGAACATGGATCCATTTGTTTCATGGGGGCTGAAATTCCTAGAAATGAAACCAATCCCAACGTGCACTTTCCAGTCTGTCTCTTTTACACTTAGTTCAGTTTTGCAGAGCTACTTGTCTTTGTTATAGGCTTATGCCATTTCTTCTCTACGTAGTGTAGAATAAGGCATTCGTTCATCCTGTTTGAAGACTTCTAAGACTATATCCCGTTCTATGACCCACTCTTATTCAAAACCGTCATTTGGGTTGGCTCACGATGTGCACTTCTGGATCAGTATCTATGAATATTAATGCACGCGTCTGTTTTCTGAATACAAGTGTGTTGAGTACATGCTAACAGCGATAATAGGTCGATGCGTGCTGAATGAAACTTGACATCACTTTGAGTATTTTGTCTTGAATAATCATGGTTGTTTGGTATATGTCAGACAACTGTAACCTTTTGGTGTATGTCTGTTTGTCTGATTGTTTATTTTGCAAACACATTAGGCCATGCATCCCTCCTTTTGCTTCAGACAGACAGTCATGTAAGCTGATTCACTTAAGATAGTGCTTAAAATCACCTATGATTTCCTGCTACCCTCTCCCATCTTTAGGATTTTGATGTCCTCCTTGCCTTCTTCTTCTTACTTCTTTGCAACTCAGGCTCTTCTTGCATTTGCAATAATGGTTTTGTTATTTCCATTTCATCTTGCTACTTTTCTACTCAGGGTAGGATTCTCAATTTTTGTTTTAGGATCAGTCTCAAACTGCTGAATTCTTTTAAGGTTTGCCAGTCAGTGAATTTCCCTAGCTCTGCCGTTGTTATAAATGGCGGTCATTTGGCATAGGCTACCCTAGATTGCAGCTTTTTCTCATTCAGGATATGGTCTATGTCCTGGCACTCCTCCCCTTGTTGCAAATTTTCTGCCGAGATATCAGCTGAACCCCCTCTGGAGGTACTTTTGTGACTAAGTTTCTTTCCTCGAGGTGAATTTTACATCACTGGGATGATCATGAAATTTGTTTATTTGAATTCTACTGCTTCTTGTTGGTCTATTGGTATTCCACCTGTTTTGGACGCTGTGTACTTCCTGAATTCGTATAGATGATACTTTCTTGGATTTCAGCAAGTTTCATTCTGATTTTTCTACAAATTCCTTTTCAGAATGTACTATTTTATCAATTGCTTTCCATTTGGGAATCCTATGAGTCCTATTCTTACCTGCTTTGTCTTAACCCAGGATTCGACAGTGATGATAGCGTTGGTTTGCACTCACTTTTCTGTGTCTTCTTCTGATGGAGGGATTTCTGTTCCCCCGTCCTCTAAGCCATTCACGATTCCTTCTGCATTAATTAGTCTGCTTAGGATTGACTTTAGCCCAGTTTTTATCTCATCCATTGTGTTTTCTTATACTATTGGTTTCTTCTTTAGAGTTTCTCTTCCCCTTTTCTGGTATTCTGCCTTTTGTGATTCTGAGGCACTGTGGTTCATCATTGTTTTCCTCACCTCCATTTTCAGAGCTTGCTCTGGTAACGTTTTGCCGTCTAGTTGTTTGAAAGCTTATTTTTTGGGCCTTCAATCTCTTTGGAACTGAAAATGGTACTTCCTGTTTCTTTTACTATACTTCTTTTACCCTATAGTTCAGGTAATATCATGTATCTAAAATAGACAAATTGGGCTTGGATAAGTGCAAACTTTAGACTTTTTGGTGTACGCATTTCCAAGGTATTTCTGTGAGGACAATTTTCCCTAGACCTTGATGCCATGCCCTGTTCCTGTGTGTGTTGTCTGGTATATCTCTAAATCCTGGTGTTGTCTTTGTTGTGATGAACACACCATACTGTTTCAGTTAGTTGATCCTCTTTTTTATTACATTTATCTCACAATTCTGAAAGGGCGCAGGGCACTTCCTCTAGTGGAAATGAAGCTTCTATAGGTTTTCAGCTCTGCATTCTTCTGTATGTCATTTTGAAGTGTCTCCAAAACAGCCAACAGAGAGTGCGCTTGTACTTTCTACTGCCATGGGAATGTCCCAATGTTACCAGTTCTTCCCAGAGCTTCTGTGTCTACAAAAACAACAGTGGAAGCATATGTATGGATGTCATACTTCAGGGCCTGCTGGGATGATCCCGCAGGCCGACCTATGTGTCCTCGGTGCAGTACCCTGTCAGTGCCGTCCAAAATGTAGCATCTGCATTTGGGTGATAATGCTGTAAGAAATGCTTCATCTTCTCGTACTGTGGACTTTGACCACTCTTCCTATTTCGCTCATTCTTGAGTAATGGGTTCACGAAGGCAACCACAGAGCTGTTCCGCATCCTCTGCCTCAAACCAGAGTGTAATCCCTATCCAGGTTTGGAATGTAGCAGATCCTAAATCTTTTAATACTGATTTCAAACCCAACGCCCCCTGGAACCCTCAGTCCAGAAGCATGATACCTCTGATTGAGCCCCACGTGTGCTCTATTGGCAAAATGTCAAATTGGACCCTGGTCCTGCAGATGCAGTGGATGTGGCCATAGGACATATCGATAAACTCAAACTCACGTGCCAGTGCTGTTCCTGTCTCACTGAATTCACAGTTTCCTTTGCTCTCTTGAAAGAACCCACCAAAACCCACAATGCATTCGAGATCCCTGAGTTCTGCGAGAGCAATCATCCTTAGCCCTATCCCTCTTTTTCCGCTGCCTCTGCTAGCTCAGATTTGGCAGCTCGGATCTTGGTCTCAGATTCAATTGTGGGGATATTTTGAACTGATTTCTTTGAGTTCTGTCAGCCAAGCTTCTGCTGTGCACTCTTCTAACACTCAGCACATCACCTTCAATCCCATGCCTGCTGCCCGCTTGAGAGTGTGCTTCCACGGAAAACAGAGTTTCACCTTTGATGCTCCTTTACCAGAGGTCAGATCCTGCACTGGTTTCCATTCTCTACTTTGCCGTTTCCTGCTTACGGTTTTTCTGAGGCCTCATCATGTCTTTGGATGTAACAGACCACTCTTACTCAAGTGTCCTGTGCCAAGGGCTGGGTGAGTGTGTGTTTACAATATTTGGTGTATGGTGTCTAGTGAGAGCAGTTTGCACTTGTTCTCTTCCTACTGGGCATCGACAAATCAACACATTTCACAAATAATTCACAGAAATTGGATATTAGTTTCGCTCCTTTTTCTTTACCGCCATGGACGGATGATTTGTCCTAAGACTCCAGCTTTGACATTATATTGATAAGACAGTTGCAGTCTTTAAGAAGGTTAATAGAATCGATTTACGTATTTTGGGATTTATATGAAAGTGAAGTTAGTTTTCGAAAATAACCAAATGAACCTAGAAACCAGACTTGACAATTTTTGTAAGATTTTGTCAGCTCTAAGGAAAAAACAGACAGTCTCAATGTAAAATAGCAGTCCAAATGTTTGAAGGGGACATGCCAACTCTTTTCTCTTGAAGCCTCCAACAACAAAAGGAACAATGAAATACCTATTGGAACCATGAAATAACCCACAACATTGTTTCCCTTGTGCACCAGGTGCCCTTTACTCCCAATGACACATACTAGGCAATGTTGTCATTTAAAGGTATAACATTCCTCTCTAGGAATATACAAGAAAATCTAAACAGAATATACACATTTAGGCTTGATTCAAAAAGCAATTAGAGGCATTTAACTATGAGAAACCTGCTGCAGATATCCTAGGCTATAGAAAACCAGGTGCTTTTCTATCAGTGCTGAGAAGGCTTAATCATCCGATCATGTTGGGTAAAACAATTTAACACAACCAAGTCTGCACCTCCAAGATATAGTGCACCCGGGGCTTGACGGAAGTGAATGACTGTCCACATAACCTGTGTCTATAATGTGTTTTCGACTTTTACAGTACAGTTCACTATCGGACTTCTAATATTATCCTGTAGTGTCTTGAAAAACTGAGATTCAAGTTCATTCAAAGATTCCCCTCACTTCCCACACTCCTTTCAGCCCAAAGAATACATAACCCCAGCATTTCCTTAATCTAGGGGAAGGTCATCATTTCTTTGTGTGAGCTAAGTATTCAATTCCTATCTATTTCAATCGAGAGTATTTGAATATTAAGGAGTTCACAGTTGTTCACCGCGTGTGAATGAGGAGGAACTCTGAATCTAGTAGGGGCTTGCTCTCCTCCTCCTGGATTCATTGCAGCTCAGGTTCTGATCCTTTGAAATGGATGCCTGAGTGGAGTGGAGGGAAGAGCATGTGATTGATAGCTAGGCACAAACGTGGGAATAGGCTTACCTGTGCTTGGTGCATTTCGGTCTGAATGATTCATAAATGCCTATTTGGGTGTGTGGATTCTCACGACCTCTTCCAAGAATATGAGCGCTTTATCATCTCTGCCATCTCTTCTCTTTTAGACGTCAGGAATCTTGGACCCGTTCTTGGAGCAGAGAATCGAGTAACTTTCTCAAGGGCACGTTGACTCTCCGTATGTTTCTGCCAGTATCAGCGAGGTTCAGTAGGTCTCATGAAAGTCTTTCGAGCCTGGTATTCTCTAGAGATGTCTCCATGCCGATATTCTCCACTGTGGCAGAACAACTTTCATCAATGTGTCCGCACATCTCCTCAATCCATGCAGCCAGTGTTTCTGCCAGCTTCTCCTCGTGTCTCCCATAAAGTCGACGTCAACAGGAATGGGCAAGTCTGAAGATACTTCGGAGCCTAACCAGTAAGCTGATGACAGGCAGATCTTCCACTGTCTGCCCTTTCAGATTCTGGAAACTGACCCGTGAACTCAGGTCTTTGGGCAGCAGCAGTATCTCGAACTTACTCAGCTTCCCGAAAAAAAGACCTAAGCCAATCTCCACATAGGGCAGCAGACCCACCATCAAACTGATCCACCCACAGAATTCTGTCCAGTTACCTTGGATCCACCAGCCGCAACAAGCCTCGTGATACACACCAACATTCCACCTGGAATCCAACCGGTAACTGCCATCCACAGTGGTTGATGCATCAAGTCAGTGTTGGAGGTGATGCTGCATTAGACGAGAGATTCCTAAGGGAAATGTGATTCTATCCACAAGGGTCCAATTTTCCTTTTCTCTTCCCTGTTTCCTTTGTTTCAAATCTATATACACAGTACAAACTGAGGGAAGTGTGTCCATGTTCAGTTTATGGATTCACACCTATTTAAACTTTCTAACAGTTCACATTACACAGACACCCACTCAAGGAAACTCATGTTTGTGTAATATCCATTCACCCAGATTACATATCCTTCTGTTGCTTTCTGCTGAAACACCCACACTCTCAGAACATGGATCCATTTGTTTCATGGGGGCTGAAATTCCTAGAAATGAAACCAATCCCAACGTGCACTTTCCAGTCTGTCTCTTTTACACTTAGTTCAGTTTTGCAGAGCTACTTGTCTTTGTTATAGGCTTATGCCATTTCTTCTCTACGTAGGGTAGAATAAGGCATTCGTTCATCCTGTTTGAAGACTTCTAAGACTATATCCCGTTCTATGACCCACTCTTATTCAAAACCGTCCTTTGGGTTGGCTCACGATGTGCACTTCTGGATCAGTATCTATGAATACTAATGCACGCGTCTGTTTTCTGAATACAAGTGTGTTGAGTACATGCTAACAGTGATAATAGGTCGGTGCGTGCTGAATGAAACTTGACATCACTTTGAGTGTTTTGTCTTGAATAATCATGGTTGTTTGGTATATGTCAGACAACTGTAACCTTTTGGTGTATGTCTGTTTGTCTGATTGTTTATTTTGCAAACACATTAGGCCATGCATCCCTCCTTTTGCTTCAGACAGACAGTCATGTAAGCTGATTCACTTAAGATAGTGCTTAAAATCACCTATGATTTCCTGCTACCCTCTCCCATCTTTAGGATTTTGATGTCCTCCTTGCCTTCTTCTTCTTACTTCTTTGCAACTCAGGCTCTTCTTGCATTTGCAATAATGGTTTTGTTATTTCCATTTCATCTTGCTACTTTTCTACTCAGGGTAGGATTCTCAATTTTTGTTTTAGGATCAGTCTCAAACTGCTGAATTCTTTTAAGGTTTGCCGGTCAGTGAATTTCCCTAGCTCTGCCGTTGTTATAAATGGCGGTCATTTGGCATAGGCTACCCTAGATTGCAGCTTTTTCTCATTCAGGATATGGTCTATGTCCTGGCACTCCTCCCCTTGTTGCAAATTTTCTGCCGAGATATCAGCTGAACCCCCTCTGGAGGTACTTTTGTGACTAAGTTTCTTTCCTCGAGGTGAATTTTACATCACTGGGATGATCATGAAATTTGTTTATTTGAATTCTACTGCTTCTTGTTGGTCTATTGGTATTCCACCTGTTTTGGACGCTGTGTACTTCCTGAATTCGTATAGATGATACTTTCTTGGATTTCAGCAAGTTTCATTCTGATTTTTCTACAAATTCCTTTTCAGAATGTACTATTTTATCAATTGCTTTCCATTTGGGAATCCTATGAGTCCTATTCTTACCTGCTTGGTCTTAACCCAGGATTCGACAGTGATGATAGCGTTGGTTTGCACTCGCTTTTCTGTGTCTTCTTCTGATGGAGGGATTTCTGTTCCCCCGTCCTCTAAGCCATTCACGATTCCTTCTGCATTAATTAGTCTGCTTAGGATTGACTTTAGCCCAGTTTTTATCTCATCCATTGTGTTTTCTTATACTATTGGTTTCTTCTTTAGAGTTTCTCTTCCCCTTTTCTGGTATTCTGCCTTTTGTGATTCTGAGGCACTGTGGTTCATCATTGTTTTCCTCACCTCCATTTTCAGAGCTTGCTCTGGTAACGTTTTGCCGTCTAGTTGTTTGAAAGCTTATTTTTTGGGCCTTCAATCTCTTTGGAACTGAAAATGGTACTTCCTGTTTCTTTTACTATACTTCTTTTACCCTATAGTTCAGGTAATATCATGTATCTAAAATAGACAAATTGGGCTTGGATAAGTGCAAACTTTAGACTTTTTGGTGTACGCATTTCCAAGGTATTTCTGTGAGGACAATTTTCCCTAGACCTTGATGCCATGCCCTGTTCCTGTGTGTGTTGTCTGGTATATCTCTAAATCCTGGTGTTGTCTTTGTTGTGATGAACACACCATACTGTTTCAGTTAGTTGATCCTCTTTTTTATTACATTTATCTCACAATTCTGAAAGGGCGCAGGGCACTTCCTCTAGTGGAAATGAAGCTTCTATAGGTTTTCAGCTCTGCATTCTTCTGTATGTCATTTTGAAGTGTCTCCAAAACAGCCAACAGAGAGTGCGCTTGTACTTTCTACTGCCATGGGAATGTCCCAATGTTACCAGTTCTTCCCAGAGCTTCTGTGTCTACAAAAACAACAGTGGAAGCATATGTATGGATGTCATACTTCAGGGCCTGCTGGGATGATCCCGCAGGCCGACCTATGTGTCCTCGGTGCAGTACCCTGTCAGTGCCGTCCAAAATGTAGCATCTGCATTTGGGTGATAATGCTGTAAGAAATGCTTCATCTTCTCGTACTGTGGACTTTGACCACTCTTCCTATTTCGCTCATTCTTGAGTAATGGGTTCACGAAGGCAACCACAGAGCTGTTCCGCATCCTCTGCCTCAAACCAGAGTGTAATCCCTATCCAGGTTTGGAATGTAGCAGATCCTAAATCTTTTAATACTGATTTCAAACCCAACGCCCCCTGGAACCCTCAGTCCAGAAGCATGATACCTCTGATTGAGCCCCACGTGTGCTCTATTGGCAAAATGTCAAATTGGACCCTGGTCCTGCAGATGCAGTGGATGTGGCCATAGGACATATCGATAAACTCAAACTCACGTGCCAGTGCTGTTCCTGTCTCACTGAATTCACAGTTTCCTTTGCTCTCTTGAAAGAACCCACCAAAACCCACAATGCATTCGAGATCCCTGAGTTCTGCGAGAGCAATCATCCTTAGCCCTATCCCTCTTTTTCCGCTGCCTCTGCTAGCTCAGATTTGGCAGCTCGGATCTTGGTCTCAGATTCAATTGTGGGGATATTTTGAACTGATTTCTTTGAGTTCTGTCAGCCAAGCTTCTGCTGTGCACTCTTCTAACACTCAGCACATCACCTTCAATCCCATGCCTGCTGCCCGCTTGAGAGTGTGCTTCCACGGAAAACAGAGTTTCACCTTTGATGCTCCTTTACCAGAGGTCAGATCCTGCACTGGTTTCCATTCTCTACTTTGCCGTTTCCTGCTTACGGTTTTTCTGAGGCCTCATCATGTCTTTGGATGTAACAGACCACTCTTACTCAAGTGTCCTGTGCCAAGGGCTGGGTGAGTGTGTGTTTACAATATTTGGTGTATGGTGTCTAGTGAGAGCAGTTTGCACTTGTTCTCTTCCTACTGGGCATCGACAAATCAACACATTTCACAAATAATTCACAGAAATTGGATATTAGTTTCGCTCCTTTTTCTTTACCGCCATGGACGGATGATTTGTCCTAAGACTCCAGCTTTGACATTATATTGATAAGACAGTTGCAGTCTTTAAGAAGGTTAATAGAATCGATTTACGTATTTTGGGATTTATATGAAAGTGAAGTTAGTTTTCGAAAATAACCAAATGAACCTAGAAACCAGACTTGACAATTTTTGTAAGATTTTGTCAGCTCTAAGGAAAAAACAGACAGTCTCAATGTAAAATAGCAGTCCAAATGTTTGAAGGGGACATGCCAACTCTTTTCTCTTGAAGCCTCCAACAACAAAAGGAACAATGAAATACCTATTGGAACCATGAAATAACCCACAACATTGTTTCCCTTGTGCACCAGGTGCCCTTTACTCCCAATGACACATACTAGGCAATGTTGTCATTTAAAGGTATAACATTCCTCTCTAGGAATATACAAGAAAATCTAAACAGAATATACACATTTAGGCTTGATTCAAAAAGCAATTAGAGGCATTTAACTATGAGAAACCTGCTGCAGATATCCTAGGCTATAGAAAACCAGGTGCTTTTCTATCAGTGCTGAGAAGGCTTAATCATCCGATCATGTTGGGTAAAACAATTTAACACAACCAAGTCTGCACCTCCAAGATATAGTGCACCCGGGGCTTGACGGAAGTGAATGACTGTCCACATAACCTGTGTCTATAATGTGTTTTCGACTTTTACAGTACAGTTCACTATCGGACTTCTAATATTATCCTGTAGTGTCTTGAAAAACTGAGGCCTAATACATATTCAAGTTCATTCAAAGATTCCCCTCACTTCCCACACTCCTTTCAGCCCAAAGAATACATAACCCCAGCATTTCCTTAATCTAGGGGAAGGTCATCATTTCTTTGTGTGAGCTAAGTATTCAATTCCTATCTATTTCAATCGAGAGTATTTGAATATTAAGGAGTTCACAGTTGTTCACCGCGTGTGAATGAGGAGGAACTCTGAATCTAGTAGGGGCTTGCTCTCCTCCTCCTGGATTCATTGCAGCTCAGGTTCTGATCCTTTGAAATGGATGCCTGAGTGGAGTGGAGGGAAGAGCATGTGATTGATAGCTAGGCACAAACGTGGGAATAGGCTTACCTGTGCTTGGTGCATTTCGGTCTGAATGATTCATAAATGCCTATTTGGGTGTGTGGATTCTCACGACCTCTTCCAAGAATATGAGCGCTTTATCATCTCTGCCATCTCTTCTCTTTTAGACGTCAGGAATCTTGGACCCGTTCTTGGAGCAGAGAATCGAGTAACTTTCTCAAGGGCACGTTGACTCTCCGTATGTTTCTGCCAGTATCAGCGAGGTTCAGTAGGTCTCATGAAAGTCTTTCGAGCCTGGTATTCTCTAGAGATGTCTCCATGCCGATATTCTCCACTGTGGCAGAACAACTTTCATCAATGTGTCCGCACATCTCCTCAATCCATGCAGCCAGTGTTTCTGCCAGCTTCTCTTCGTGTCTCCCATAAAGTCGACGTCAACAGGAATGGGCAAGTCTGAAGATACTTCGGAGCCTAACCAGTAAGCTGATGACAGGCAGATCTTCCACTGTCTGCCCTTTCAGATTCTGGAAACTGACCCGTGAACTCAGGTCTTTGGGCAGCAGCAGTATCTCGAACTTACTCAGCTTCCCGAACAAAAGACCTAAGCCAATCTCCACATAGGGCAGCAGACCCACCATCAAACTGATCCACCCACAGAATTCTGTCCAGTTACCTTCGATCCACCAGCCGCAACAAGCCTCGTGATACACACCAACATTCCACCTGGAATCCTACCGGTAACTGCCATCCACAGTGGTTGATGCATCAAGTCAGTGTTGGAGGTGATGCTGCATTAGACGAGAGTTTCCTAAGGGAAATGTGATTCTATCCACAAGGGTCCAATTTTCCTTTTCTCTTCCCTGTTTCCTTTTTTTCAAATCTATATACACAGTACAAATTGATGGGAAGTGTGTCCATGTTCAGTTTATGGATTCACACCTATTTAAACTTTCTAACTGTTCACATTACACAGACACCCACTCAAGGAAACTCATGTTTGTGTAATATCCATTCACCCAGATTACATATCCTTCTGTTGCTTTCTGCTGAAACACCCACACTCTCAGAACATGGATCCATTTGTTTCATGGGGGCTGAAATTCCTAGAAATGAAACCAATCCCAACGTGCACTTTCCAGTCTGTCTCTTTTACACTTAGTTCAGTTTTGCAGAGCTACTTGTCTTTGTTATAGGCTTATGCCATTTCTTCTCTACGTAGGGTAGAATAAGGCATTCGTTCATCCTGTTTGAAGACTTCTAAGACTATATCCCGTTCTATGACCCACTCTTATTCAAAACCGTCATTTGGGTTGGCTCACGATGTGCACTTCTGGATCAGTATCTATGAATACTAATGCACGCGTCTGTTTTCTGAATACAAGTGTGTTGAGTACATGCTAACAGCGATAATAGGTCGATGCGTGCTGAATGAAACTTGACATCACTTTGAGTGTTTTGTCTTGAATAATCATGGTTGTTTGGTATATGTCAGTCAACTGTAACCTTTTGGTGTATGTCTGTTTGTCTGATTGTTTATTTTGCAAACACATTAGGCCATGCATCCCTCCTTTTGCTTCAGACAGACAGTCATGTAAGCTGATTCACTTAAGATAGTGCTTAAAATCACCTATGATTTCCTGCTACCCTCTCCCATCTTTAGGATTTTGATGTCCTCCTTGCCTTCTTCTTCTTACTTCTTTGCAACTCAGGCTCTTCTTGCATTTGCAATAATGGTTTTGTTATTTCCATTTCATCTTGCTACTTTTCTACTCAGGGAAGGATTCTCAATTTTTGTTTTAGGATCAGTCTCAAACTGCTGAATTCTTTTAAGGTTTGCCGGTCAGTGAATTTCCCTAGCTCTGCCGTTGTTGTAAATGGCGGTCATTTGGCATAGGCTACCCTAGATTGCAGCTTTTTCTCATTCAGGATATGGTCTATGTCCTGGCACTCCTCCCCTTGTTGCAAATTTTCTGCCGAGATATCAGCTGAACCCCCTCTGGAGGTACTTTTGTGACTAAGTTTCTTTCCTCGAGGTGAATTTTACATCACTGGGATGATCATGAAATTTGTTTATTTGAATTCTACTGCTTCTTGTTGGTCTATTGGTATTCCACCTGTTTTGGACGCTGTGTACTTCCTGAATTCGTATAGATGATACTTTCTTGGATTTCAGCAAGTTTCATTCTGATTTTTCTACAAATTCCTTTTCAGATTTTACTAGTTTATCAATTGCTTTCCATTTGGGAATCCTATGAGTCCTATTCTTACCTGCTTGGTCTTAACCCAGGATTCAACAGTGATGTTAGCGTTGGTTTGCACTCGCTTTTCTGTGTCTTCTTCTGATGGAGGGATTTCTCTTCCCCTGTCCTCTAAGCCATTCACGATTCCTTCTGCATTAATTAGTCTGCTTAGGATTGACTTTAGCCCAGTTTTTATCTCATGCATTGTGTTTTCTTATACTATTGGTTTCTTCTTTAGAGTTTCTCTTCCCCTTTTCTGGTATTCTGCCTTTTGTGATTCTGAGGCACTGTGGTTCATCATTGTTTTCCTCACCTCCATTTTCAGAGCTTGCTCTGGTAACGTTTTGCCGTCTAGTTGTTTGAAAGCTTATTTTTTGGGCCTTCAATCTCTTTGGAACTGAAAATGGTACTTCCTGTTTCTTTTACTATACTTCTTTTACCCTATAGTTCAGGTAATATCATGTATCTAAAATAGACAAATTGGGCTTGGATAAGTGCAAACTTTAGACTTTTTGGTGTACGCATTTCCAAGGTATTTCTGTGAGGACAATTTTCCCTAGACCTTGATGCCATGCCCTGTTCCTGTGTGTGTTGTCTGGTATATCTCTAAATCCTGGTGTTGTCTTTGTTGTGATGAACACACCATACTGTTTCAGTTAGTTGATCCTCTTTTTTATTACATTTATCTCACAATTCTGAAAGGGCGCAGGGCACTTCCTCTAGTGGAAATGAAGCTTCTATAGGTTTTCAGCTCTGCATTCTTCTGTATGTCATTTTGAAGTGTCTCCAAAACAGCCAACAGAGAGTGCGCTTGTACTTTCTACTGCCATGGGAATGTCCCAATGTTACCAGTTCTTCCCAGAGCTTCTGTGTCTACAAAAACAACAGTGGAAGCATATGTATGGATGTCATACTTCAGGGCCTGCTGGGATGATCCCGCAGGCCGACCTATGTGTCCTCGGTGCAGTACCCTGTCAGTGCCGTCCAAAATGTAGCATCTGCATTTGGGTGATAATGCTGTAAGAAATGCTTCATCTTCTCGTACTGTGGACTTTGACCACTCTTCCTATTTCGCTCATTCTTGAGTAATGGGTTCACGAAGGCAACCACAGAGCTGTTCCGCATCCTCTGCCTCAAACCAGAGTGTAATCCCTATCCAGGTTTGGAATGTAGCAGATCCTAAATCTTTTAATACTGATTTCAAACCCAACGCCCCCTGGAACCCTCAGTCCAGAAGCATGATACCTCTGATTGAGCCCCACGTGTGCTCTATTGGCAAAATGTCAAATTGGACCCTGGTCCTGCAGATGCAGTGGATGTGGCCATAGGACATATCGATAAACTCAAACTCACGTGCCAGTGCTGTTCCTGTCTCACTGAATTCACAGTTTCCTTTGCTCTCTTGAAAGAACCCACCAAAACCCACAATGCATTCGAGATCCCTGAGTTCTGCGAGAGCAATCATCCTTAGCCCTATCCCTCTTTTTCCGCTGCCTCTGCTAGCTCAGATTTGGCAGCTCGGATCTTGGTCTCAGATTCAATTGTGGGGATATTTTGAACTGATTTCTTTGAGTTCTGTCAGCCAAGCTTCTGCTGTGCACTCTTCTAACACTCAGCACATCACCTTCAATCCCATGCCTGCTGCCCGCTTGAGAGTGTGCTTCCACGGAAAACAGAGTTTCACCTTTGATGCTCCTTTACCAGAGGTCAGATCCTGCACTGGTTTCCATTCTCTACTTTGCCTTTTCCTGCTTACGGTTTTTCTGAGGCCTCATCATGTCTTTGGATGTAACAGACCACTCTTACTCAAGTGTCCTGTGCCAAGGGCTGGGTGAGTGTGTGTTTACAATATTTGGTGTATGGTGTCTAGTGAGAGCAGTTTGCACTTGTTCTCTTCCTACTGGGCATCGACAAATCAACACATTTCACAAATAATTCACAGAAATTGGATATTAGTTTCTCTCCTTTTTCTTTACCGCCATGGACGGATGATTTGTCCTAAGACTCCAGCTTTGACATTATATTGATAAGACAGTTGCAGTCTTTAAGAAGGTTAATAGAATCGATTTACGTATTTTGGGATTTATATGAAAGTGAAGTTAGTTTTCGAAAATAACCAAATGAACCTAGAAACCAGACTTGACAATTTTTGTAAGATTTTGTCAGCTCTAAGGAAAAAACAGACAGTCTCAATGTAAAATAGCAGTCCAAATGTTTGAAGGGGACATGCCAACTCTTTTCTCTTGAAGCCTCCAACAACAAAAGGAACAATGAAATACCTATTGGAACCATGAAATAACCCACAACATTGTTTCCCTTGTGCACCAGGTGCCCTTTACTCCCAATGACACATACTAGGCAATGTTGTCATTTAAAGGTATAACATTCCTCTCTAGGAATATACAAGAAAATCTAAACAGAATATACACATTTAGGCTTGATTCAAAAAGCAATTAGAGGCATTTAACTATGAGAAACCTGCTGCAGATATCCTAGGCTATAGAAAACCAGGTGCTTTTCTATCAGTGCTGAGAAGGCTTAATCATCCGATCATGTTGGGTAAAACAATTTAACACAACCAAGTCTGCACCTCCAAGATATAGTGCACCCGGGGCTTGACGGAAGTGAATGACTGTCCACATAACCTGTGTCTATAATGTGTTTTCGACTTTTACAGTACAGTTCACTATCGGACTTCTAATATTATCCTGTAGTGTCTTGAAAAACTGAGATTCAAGTTCATTCAAAGATTCCCCTCACTTCCCACACTCCTTTCAGCCCAAAGAATACATAACCCCAGCATTTCCTTAATCTAGGGGAAGGTCATCATTTCTTTGTGTGAGCTAAGTATTCAATTCCTATCTATTTCAATCGAGAGTATTTGAATATTAAGGAGTTCACAGTTGTTCACCGCGTGTGAATGAGGAGGAACTCTGAATCTAGTAGGGGCTTGCTCTCCTCCTCCTGGATTCATTGCAGCTCAGGTTCTGATCCTTTGAAATGGATGCCTGAGTGGAGTGGAGGGAAGAGCATGTGATTGATAGCTAGGCACAAACGTGGGAATAGGCTTACCTGTGCTTGGTGCATTTCGGTCTGAATGATTCATAAATGCCTATTTGGGTGTGTGGATTCTCACGACCTCTTCCAAGAATATGAGCGCTTTATCATCTCTGCCATCTCTTCTCTTTTAGACGTCAGGAATCTTGGACCCGTTCTTGGAGCAGAGAATCGAGTAACTTTCTCAAGGGCACGTTGACTCTCCGTATGTTTCTGCCAGTATCAGCGAGGTTCAGTAGGTCTCATGAAAGCCTTTCGAGCCTGGTATTCTCTAGAGATGTCTCCATGCCGATATTCTCCACTGTGGCAGAACAACTTTCATCAATGTGTCCGCACATCTCCTCAATCCATGCAGCCAGTGTTTCTGCCAGCTTCTCTTCGTGTCTCCCATAAAGTCCACGTCAACAGGAATGGGCAAGTCTGAAGATACTTCGGAGCCTAACCAGTAAGCTGATGACAGGCAGATCTTCCACTGTCTGCCCTTTCAGATTCTGGAAACTGACCCGTGAACTCAGGTCTTTGGGCAGCAGCAGTATCTCGAACTTACTCAGCTTCCCGAACAAAAGACCTAAGCCAATCTCCACATAGGGCAGCAGACCCACCATCAAACTGATCCACCCACAGAATTCTGTCCAGTTACCTTCGATCCACCAGCCGCAACAAGCCTCGTGATACACACCAACATTCCACCTGGAATCCAACCGGTAACTGCCATCCACAGTGGTTGATGCATCAAGTCAGTGTTGGAGGTGATGCTGCATTAGACGAGTTTCCTAAGGGAAATGTGATTCTATCCACAAGGGTCCAATTTTCCTTTTCTCTTCCCTGTTTCCTTTTTTTCAAATCTATATACACAGTACAAACTGAGGGAAGTGTGTCCATGTTCAGTTTATGGATTCACACCTATTTAAACTTTCTAACAGTTCACATTACACAGACACCCACTCAAGGAAACTCATGTTTGTGTAATATCCATTCACCCAGATTACATATCCTTCTGTTGCTTTCTGCTGAAACACCCACACTCTCAGAACATGGATCCATTTGTTTCATGGGGGCTGAAATTCCTAGAAATGAAACCAATCCCAACGTGCACTTTCCAGTCTGTCTCTTTTACACTTAGTTCAGTTTTGCAGAGCTACTTGTCTTTGTTATAGGCTTATGCCATTTCTTCTCTACGTAGGGTAGAATAAGGCATTCGTTCATCCTGTTTGAAGACTTCTAAGACTATATCCCGTTCTATGACCCACTCTTATTCAAAACCGTCATTTGGGTTGGCTCACGATGTGCACTTCTGGATCAGTATCTATGAATATTAATGCACGCGTCTGTTTTCTGAATACAAGTGTGTTGAGTACATGCTAACAGCGATAATAGGTCGATGCGTGCTGAATGAAACTTGACATCACTTTGAGTATTTTGTCTTGAATAATCATGGTTGTTTGGTATATGTCAGACAACTGTAACCTTTTGGTGTATGTCTGTTTGTCTGATTGTTTATTTTGCAAACACATTAGGCCATGCATCCCTCCTTTTGCTTCAGACAGACAGTCATGTAAGCTGATTCACTTAAGATAGTGCTTAAAATCACCTATGATTTCCTGCTACCCTCTCCCATCTTTAGGATTTTGATGTCCTCCTTGCCTTCTTCTTCTTACTTCTTTGCAACTCAGGCTCTTCTTGCATTTGCAATAATGGTTTTGTTATTTCCATTTCATCTTGCTACTTTTCTACTCAGGGTAGGATTCTCAATTTTTGTTTTAGGATCAGTCTCAAACTGCTGAATTCTTTTAAGGTTTGCCGGTCAGTGAATTTCCCTAGCTCTGCCGTTGTTATAAATGGCGGTCATTTGGCATAGACTACCCTAGATTGCAGCTTTTTCTCATTCAGGATATGGTCTATGTCCTGGCACTCCTCCCCTTGTTGCAAATTTTCTGCCGAGATATCAGCTGAACCCCCTCTGGAGGTACTTTTGTGACTAAGTTTCTTTCCTCGAGGTGAATTTTACATCACTGGGATGATCATGAAATTTGTTTATTTGAATTCTACTGCTTCTTGTTGGTCTATTGGTATTCCACCTGTTTTGGACGCTGTGTACTTCCTGAATTCGTATAGATGATACTTTCTTGGATTTCAGCAAGTTTCATTCTGATTTTTCTACAAATTCCTTTTCAGAATGTACTATTTTATCAATTGCTTTCCATTTGGGAATCCTATGAGTCCTATTCTTACCTGCTTGGTCTTAACCCAGGATTCGACAGTGATGATAGCGTTGGTTTGCACTCGCTTTTCTGTGTCTTCTTCTGATGGAGGGATTTCTGTTCCCCCGTCCTCTAAGCCATTCACGATTCCTTCTGCATTAATTAGTCTGCTTAGGATTGACTTTAGCCCAGTTTTTATCTCATCCATTGTGTTTTCTTATACTATTGGTTTCTTCTTTAGAGTTTCTCTTCCCCTTTTCTGGTATTCTGCCTTTTGTGATTCTGAGGCACTGTGGTTCATCATTGTTTTCCTCACCTCCATTTTCAGAGCTTGCTCTGGTAACGTTTTGCCGTCTAGTTGTTTGAAAGCTTATTTTTTGGGCCTTCAATCTCTTTGGAACTGAAAATGGTACTTCCTGTTTCTTTTACTATACTTCTTTTACCCTATAGTTCAGGTAATATCATGTATCTAATATAGACAAATTGGGCTTGGATAAGTGCAAACTTTAGACTTTTTGGTGTACGCATTTCCAAGGTATTTCTGTGAGGACAATTTTCCCTAGACCTTGATGCCATGCCCTGTTCCTGTGTGTGTTGTCTGGTATATCTCTAAATCCTGGTGTTGTCTTTGTTGTGATGAACACACCATACTGTTTCAGTTAGTTGATCCTCTTTTTTATTACATTTATCTCACAATTCTGAAAGGGCGCAGGGCACTTCCTCTAGTGGAAATGAAGCTTCTATAGGTTTTCAGCTCTGCATTCTTCTGTATGTCATTTTGAAGTGTCTCCAAAACAGCCAACAGAGAGTGCGCTTGTACTTTCTACTGCCATGGGAATGTCCCAATGTTACCAGTTCTTCCCAGAGCTTCTGTGTCTACAAAAACAACAGTGGAAGCATATGTATGGATGTCATACTTCAGGGCCTGCTGGGATGATCCCGCAGGCCGACCTATGTGTCCTCGGTGCAGTACCCTGTCAGTGCCGTCCAAAATGTAGCATCTGCATTTGGGTGATAATGCTGTAAGAAATGCTTCATCTTCTCGTACTGTGGACTTTGACCACTCTTCCTATTTCGCTCATTCTTGAGTAATGGGTTCACGAAGGCAACCACAGAGCTGTTCCGCATCCTCTGCCTCAAACCAGAGTGTAATCCCTATCCAGGTTTGGAATGTAGCAGATCCTAAATCTTTTAATACTGATTTCAAACCCAACGCCCCCTGGAACCCTCAGTCCAGAAGCATGATACCTCTGATTGAGCCCCACGTGTGCTCTATTGGCAAAATGTCAAATTGGACCCTGGTCCTGCAGATGCAGTGGATGTGGCCATAGGACATATCGATAAACTCAAACTCACGTGCCAGTGCTGTTCCTGTCTCACTGAATTCACAGTTTCCTTTGCTCTCTTGAAAGAACCCACCAAAACCCACAATGCATTCGAGATCCCTGAGTTCTGCGAGAGCAATCATCCTTAGCCCTATCCCTCTTTTTCCGCTGCCTCTGCTAGCTCAGATTTGGCAGCTCGGATCTTGGTCTCAGATTCAATTGTGGGGATATTTTGAACTGATTTCTTTGAGTTCTGTCAGCCAAGCTTCTGCTGTGCACTCTTCTAACACTCAGCACATCACCTTCAATCCCATGCCTGCTGCCCGCTTGAGAGTGTGCTTCCACGGAAAACAGAGTTTCACCTTTGATGCTCCTTTACCAGAGGTCAGATCCTGCACTGGTTTCCATTCTCTACTTTGCCTTTTCCTGCTTACGGTTTTTCTGAGGCCTCATCATGTCTTTGGATGTAACAGACCACTCTTACTCAAGTGTCCTGTGCCAAGGGCTGGGTGAGTGTGTGTTTACAATATTTGGTGTATGGTGTCTAGTGAGAGCAGTTTGCACTTGTTCTCTTCCTACTGGGCATCGACAAATCAACACATTTCACAAATAATTCACAGAAATTGGATATTAGTTTCGCTCCTTTTTCTTTACCGCCATGGACGGATGATTTGTCCTAAGACTCCAGCTTTGACATTATATTGATAAGACAGTTGCAGTCTTTAAGAAGGTTAATAGAATCGATTTACGTATTTTGGGATTTATATGAAAGTGAAGTTAGTTTTCGAAAATAACCAAATGAACCTAGAAACCAGACTTGACAATTTTTGTAAGATTTTGTCAGCTCTAAGGAAAAAACAGACAGTCTCAATGTAAAATAGCAGTCCAAATGTTTGAAGGGGACATGCCAACTCTTTTCTCTTGAAGCCTCCAACAACAAAAGGAACAATGAAATACCTATTGGAACCATGAAATAACCCACAACATTGTTTCCCTTGTGCACCAGGTGCCCTTTACTCCCAATGACACATACTAGGCAATGTTGTCATTTAAAGGTATAACATTCCTCTCTAGGAATATACAAGAAAATCTAAACAGAATATACACATTTAGGCTTGATTCAAAAAGCAATTAGAGGCATTTAACTATGAGAAACCTGCTGCAGATATCCTAGGCTATAGAAAACCAGGTGCTTTTCTATCAGTGCTGAGAAGGCTTAATCATCCGATCATGTTGGGTAAAACAATTTAACACAACCAAGTCTGCACCTCCAAGATATAGTGCACCCGGGGCTTGACGGAAGTGAATGACTGTCCACATAACCTGTGTCTATAATGTGTTTTCGACTTTTACAGTACAGTTCACTATCGGACTTCTAATATTATCCTGTAGTGTCTTGAAAAACTGAGGCCTAATACATATTCAAGTTCATTCAAAGATTCCCCTCACTTCCCACACTCCTTTCAGCCCAAAGAATACATAACCCCAGCATTTCCTTAATCTAGGGGAAGGTCATCATTTCTTTGTGTGAGCTAAGTATTCAATTCCTATCTATTTCAATCGAGAGTATTTGAATATTAAGGAGTTCACAGTTGTTCACCGCGTGTGAATGAGGAGGAACTCTGAATCTAGTAGGGGCTTGCTCTCCTCCTCCTGGATTCATTGCAGCTCAGGTTCTGATCCTTTGAAATGGATGCCTGAGTGGAGTGGAGGGAAGAGCATGTGATTGATAGCTAGGCACAAACGTGGGAATAGGCTTACCTGTGCTTGGTGCATTTCGGTCTGAATGATTCATAAATGCCTATTTGGGTGTGTGGATTCTCACGACCTCTTCCAAGAATATGAGCGCTTTATCATCTCTGCCATCTCTTCTCTTTTAGACGTCAGGAATCTTGGACCCGTTCTTGGAGCAGAGAATCGAGTAACTTTCTCAAGGGCACGTTGACTCTCCGTATGTTTCTGCCAGTATCAGCGAGGTTCAGTAGGTCTCATGAAAGTCTTTCGAGCCTGGTATTCTCTAGAGATGTCTCCATGCCGATATTCTCCACTGTGGCAGAACAACTTTCATCAATGTGTCCGCACATCTCCTCAATCCATGCAGCCAGTGTTTCTGCCAGCTTCTCTTCGTGTCTCCCATAAAGTCCACGTCAACAGGAATGGGCAAGTCTGAAGATACTTCGGAGCCTAACCAGTAAGCTGATGACAGGCAGATCTTCCACTGTCTGCCCTTTCAGATTCTGGAAACTGACCCGTGAACTCAGGTCTTTGGGCAGCAGCAGTATCTCGAACTTACTCAGCTTCCCGAACAAAAGACCTAAGCCAATCTCCACATAGGGCAGCAGACCCACCATCAAACTGATCCACCCACAGAATTCTGTCCAGTTACCTTCGATCCACCAGCCGCAACAAGCCTCGTGATACACACCAACATTCCACCTGGAATCCAACCGGTAACTGCCATCCACAGTGGTTGATGCATCAAGTCAGTGTTGGAGGTGATGCTGCATTAGACGAGAGTTTCCTAAGGGAAATGTGATTCTATCCACAAGGGTCCAATTTTCCTTTTCTCTTCCCTGTTTCCTTTTTTTCAAATCTATATACACAGTACAAACTGAGGGAAGTGTGTCCATGTTCAGTTTATGGATTCACACCTATTTAAACTTTCTAACAGTTCACATTACACAGACACCCACTCAAGGAAACTCATGTTTGTGTAATATCCATTCACCCAGATTACATATCCTTCTGTTGCTTTCTGCTGAAACACCCACACTCTCAGAACATGGATCCATTTGTTTCATGGGGGCTGAAATTCCTAGAAATGAAACCAATCCCAACGTGCACTTTCCAGTCTGTCTCTTTTACACTTAGTTCAGTTTTGCAGAGCTACTTGTCTTTGTTATAGGCTTATGCCATTTCTTCTCTACGTAGGGTAGAATAAGGCATTCGTTCATCCTGTTTGAAGACTTCTAAGACTATATCCCGTTCTATGACCCACTCTTATTCAAAACCGTCATTTGGGTTGGCTCACGATGTGCACTTCTGGATCAGTATCTATGAATATTAATGCACGCGTCTGTTTTCTGAATACAAGTGTGTTGAGTACATGCTAACAGCGATAATAGGTCGATGCGTGCTGAATGAAACTTGACATCACTTTGAGTATTTTGTCTTGAATAATCATGGTTGTTTGGTATATGTCAGACAACTGTAACCTTTTGGTGTATGTCTGTTTGTCTGATTGTTTATTTTGCAAACACATTAGGCCATGCATCCCTCCTTTTGCTTCAGACAGACAGTCATGTAAGCTGATTCACTTAAGATAGTGCTTAAAATCACCTATGATTTCCTGCTACCCTCTCCCATCTTTAGGATTTTGATGTCCTCCTTGCCTTCTTCTTCTTACTTCTTTGCAACTCAGGCTCTTCTTGCATTTGCAATAATGGTTTTGTTATTTCCATTTCATCTTGCTACTTTTCTACTCAGGGTAGGATTCTCAATTTTTGTTTTAGGATCAGTCTCAAACTGCTGAATTCTTTTAAGGTTTGCCGGTCAGTGAATTTCCCTAGCTCTGCCGTTGTTGTAAATGGCGGTCATTTGGCATAGGCTACCCTAGATTGCAGCTTTTTCTCATTCAGGATATGGTCTATGTCCTGGCACTCCTCCCCTTGTTGCAAATTTTCTGCCGAGATATCAGCTGAACCCCCTCTGGAGGTACTTTTGTGACTAAGTTTCTTTCCTCGAGGTGAATTTTACATCACTGGGATGATCATGAAATTTGTTTATTTGAATTCTACTGCTTCTTGTTGGTCTATTGGTATTCCACCTGTTTTGGACGCTGTGTACTTCCTGAATTCGTATAGATGATACTTTCTTGGATTTCAGCAAGTTTCATTCTGATTTTTCTACAAATTCCTTTTCAGAATGTACTATTTTATCAATTGCTTTCCATTTGGGAATCCTATGAGTCCTATTCTTACCTGCTTGGTCTTAACCCAGGATTCGACAGTGATGATAGCGTTGGTTTGCACTCGCTTTTCTGTGTCTTCTTCTGATGGAGGGATTTCTGTTCCCCCGTCCTCTAAGCCATTCACGATTCCTTCTGCATTAATTAGTCTGCTTAGGATTGACTTTAGCCCAGTTTTTATCTCATCCATTGTGTTTTCTTATACTATTGGTTTCTTCTTTAGAGTTTCTCTTCCCCTTTTCTGGTATTCTGCCTTTTGTGATTCTGAGGCACTGTGGTTCATCATTGTTTTCCTCACCTCCATTTTCAGAGCTTGCTCTGGTAACGTTTTGCCGTCTAGTTGTTTGAAAGCTTATTTTTTGGGCCTTCAATCTCTTTGGAACTGAAAATGGTACTTCCTGTTTCTTTTACTATACTTCTTTTACCCTATAGTTCAGGTAATATCATGTATCTAATATAGACAAATTGGGCTTGGATAAGTGCAAACTTTAGACTTTTTGGTGTACGCATTTCCAAGGTATTTCTGTGAGGACAATTTTCCCTAGACCTTGATGCCATGCCCTGTTCCTGTGTGTGTTGTCTGGTATATCTCTAAATCCTGGTGTTGTCTTTGTTGTGATGAACACACCATACTGTTTCAGTTAGTTGATCCTCTTTTTTATTACATTTATCTCACAATTCTGAAAGGGCGCAGGGCACTTCCTCTAGTGGAAATGAAGCTTCTATAGGTTTTCAGCTCTGCATTCTTCTGTATGTCATTTTGAAGTGTCTCCAAAACAGCCAACAGAGAGTGCGCTTGTACTTTCTACTGCCATGGGAATGTCCCAATGTTACCAGTTCTTCCCAGAGCTTCTGTGTCTACAAAAACAACAGTGGAAGCATATGTATGGATGTCATACTTCAGGGCCTGCTGGGATGATCCCGCAGGCCGACCTATGTGTCCTCGGTGCAGTACCCTGTCAGTGCCGTCCAAAATGTAGCATCTGCATTTGGGTGATAATGCTGTAAGAAATGCTTCATCTTCTCGTACTGTGGACTTTGACCACTCTTCCTATTTCGCTCATTCTTGAGTAATGGGTTCACGAAGGCAACCACAGAGCTGTTCCGCATCCTCTGCCTCAAACCAGAGTGTAATCCCTATCCAGGTTTGGAATGTAGCAGATCCTAAATCTTTTAATACTGATTTCAAACCCAACGCCCCCTGGAACCCTCAGTCCAGAAGCATGATACCTCTGATTGAGCCCCACGTGTGCTCTATTGGCAAAATGTCAAATTGGACCCTGGTCCTGCAGATGCAGTGGATGTGGCCATAGGACATATCGATAAACTCAAACTCACGTGCCAGTGCTGTTCCTGTCTCACTGAATTCACAGTTTCCTTTGCTCTCTTGAAAGAACCCACCAAAACCCACAATGCATTCGAGATCCCTGAGTTCTGCGAGAGCAATCATCCTTAGCCCTATCCCTCTTTTTCCGCTGCCTCTGCTAGCTCAGATTTGGCAGCTCGGATCTTGGTCTCAGATTCAATTGTGGGGATATTTTGAACTGATTTCTTTGAGTTCTGTCAGCCAAGCTTCTGCTGTGCACTCTTCTAACACTCAGCACATCACCTTCAATCCCATGCCTGCTGCCCGCTTGAGAGTGTGCTTCCACGGAAAACAGAGTTTCACCTTTGATGCTCCTTTACCAGAGGTCAGATCCTGCACTGGTTTCCATTCTCTACTTTGCCTTTTCCTGCTTACGGTTTTTCTGAGGCCTCATCATGTCTTTGGATGTAACAGACCACTCTTACTCAAGTGTCCTGTGCCAAGGGCTGGGTGAGTGTGTGTTTACAATATTTGGTGTATGGTGTCTAGTGAGAGCAGTTTGCACTTGTTCTCTTCCTACTGGGCATCGACAAATCAACACATTTCACAAATAATTCACAGAAATTGGATATTAGTTTCGCTCCTTTTTCTTTACCGCCATGGACGGATGATTTGTCCTAAGACTCCAGCTTTGACATTATATTGATAAGACAGTTGCAGTCTTTAAGAAGGTTAATAGAATCGATTTACGTATTTTGGGATTTATATGAAAGTGAAGTTAGTTTTCGAAAATAACCAAATGAACCTAGAAACCAGACTTGACAATTTTTGTAAGATTTTGTCAGCTCTAAGGAAAAAACAGACAGTCTCAATGTAAAATAGCAGTCCAAATGTTTGAAGGGGACATGCCAACTCTTTTCTCTTGAAGCCTCCAACAACAAAAGGAACAATGAAATACCTATTGGAACCATGAAATAACCCACAACATTGTTTCCCTTGTGCACCAGGTGCCCTTTACTCCCAATGACACATACTAGGCAATGTTGTCATTTAAAGGTATAACATTCCTCTCTAGGAATATACAAGAAAATCTAAACAGAATATACACATTTAGGCTTGATTCAAAAAGCAATTAGAGGCATTTAACTATGAGAAACCTGCTGCAGATATCCTAGGCTATAGAAAACCAGGTGCTTTTCTATCAGTGCTGAGAAGGCTTAATCATCCGATCATGTTGGGTAAAACAATTTAACACAACCAAGTCTGCACCTCCAAGATATAGTGCACCCGGGGCTTGACGGAAGTGAATGACTGTCCACATAACCTGTGTCTATAATGTGTTTTCGACTTTTACAGTACAGTTCACTATCGGACTTCTAATATTATCCTGTAGTGTCTTGAAAAACTGAGGCCTAATACATATTCAAGTTCATTCAAAGATTCCCCTCACTTCCCACACTCCTTTCAGCCCAAAGAATACATAACCCCAGCATTTCCTTAATCTAGGGGAAGGTCATCATTTCTTTGTGTGAGCTAAGTATTCAATTCCTATCTATTTCAATCGAGAGTATTTGAATATTAAGGAGTTCACAGTTGTTCACCGCGTGTGAATGAGGAGGAACTCTGAATCTAGTAGGGGCTTGCTCTCCTCCTCCTGGATTCATTGCAGCTCAGGTTCTGATCCTTTGAAATGGATGCCTGAGTGGAGTGGAGGGAAGAGCATGTGATTGATAGCTAGGCACAAACGTGGGAATAGGCTTACCTGTGCTTGGTGCATTTCGGTCTGAATGATTCATAAATGCCTATTTGGGTGTGTGGATTCTCACGACCTCTTCCAAGAATATGAGCGCTTTATCATCTCTGCCATCTCTTCTCTTTTAGACGTCAGGAATCTTGGACCCGTTCTTGGAGCAGAGAATCGAGTAACTTTCTCAAGGGCACGTTGACTCTCCGTATGTTTCTGCCAGTATCAGCGAGGTTCAGTAGGTCTCATGAAAGTCTTTCGAGCCTGGTATTCTCTAGAGATGTCTCCATGCCGATATTCTCCACTGTGGCAGAACAACTTTCATCAATGTGTCCGCACATCTCCTCAATCCATGCAGCCAGTGTTTCTGCCAGCTTCTCTTCGTGTCTCCCATAAAGTCGACGTCAACAGGAATGGGCAAGTCTGAAGATACTTCGGAGCCTAACCAGTAAGCTGATGACAGGCAGATCTTCCACTGTCTGCCGTTTCAGATTCTGGAAACTGACCCGTGAACTCAGGTCTTTGGGCAGCAGCAGTATCTCGAACTTACTCAGCTTCCCGAACAAAAGACCTAAGCCAATCTCCACATAGGGCAGCAGACCCACCATCAAACTGATCCACCCACAGAATTCTGTCCAGTTACCTTGGATCCACCAGCCGCAACAAGCCTCGTGATACACACCAACATTCCACCTGGAATCCAACCGGTAACTGCCATCCACAGTGGTTGATGCATCAAGTCAGTGTTGGAGGTGATGCTGCATTAGACGAGAGTTTCCTAAGGGAAATGTGATTCTATCCACAAGGGTCCAATTTTCCTTTTCTCTTCCCTGTTTCCTTTTTTTCAAATCTATATACACAGTACAAACTGAGGGAAGTGTGTCCATGTTCAGTTTATGGATTCACACCTATTTAAACTTTCTAACAGTTCACATTACACAGACACCCACTCAAGGAAACTCATGTTTGTGTAATATCCATTCACCCAGATTACATATCCTTCTGTTGCTTTCTGCTGAAACACCCACACTCTCAGAACATGGATCCATTTGTTTCATGGGGGCTGAAATTCCTAGAAATGAAACCAATCCCAACGTGCACTTTCCAGTCTGTCTCTTTTACACTTAGTTCAGTTTTGCAGAGCTACTTGTCTTTGTTATAGGCTTATGCCATTTCTTCTCTACGTAGGGTAGAATAAGGCATTCGTTCATCCTGTTTGAAGACTTCTAAGACTATATCCCGTTCTATGACCCACTCTTATTCAAAACCGTCATTTGGGTTGGCTCACGATGTGCACTTCTGGATCAGTATCTATGAATATTAATGCACGCGTCTGTTTTCTGAATACAAGTGTGTTGAGTACATGCTAACAGCGATAATAGGTCGATGCGTGCTGAATGAAACTTGACATCACTTTGAGTATTTTGTCTTGAATAATCATGGTTGTTTGGTATATGTCAGACAACTGTAACCTTTTGGTGTATGTCTGTTTGTCTGATTGTTTATTTTGCAAACACATTAGGCCATGCATCCCTCCTTTTGCTTCAGACAGACAGTCATGTAAGCTGATTCACTTAAGATAGTGCTTAAAATCACCTATGATTTCCTGCTACCCTCTCCCATCTTTAGGATTTTGATGTCCTCCTTGCCTTCTTCTTCTTACTTCTTTGCAACTCAGGCTCTTCTTGCATTTGCAATAATGGTTTTGTTATTTCCATTTCATCTTGCTACTTTTCTACTCAGGGTAGGATTCTCAATTTTTGTTTTAGGATCAGTCTCAAACTGCTGAATTCTTTTAAGGTTTGCCGGTCAGTGAATTTCCCTAGCTCTGCCGTTGTTATAAATGGCGGTCATTTGGCATAGGCTACCCTAGATTGCAGCTTTTTCTCATTCAGGATATGGTCTATGTCCTGGCACTCCTCCCCTTGTTGCAAATTTTCTGCCGAGATATCAGCTGAACCCCCTCTGGAGGTACTTTTGTGACTAAGTTTCTTTCCTCGAGGTGAATTTTACATCACTGGGATGATCATGAAATTTGTTTATTTGAATTCTACTGCTTCTTGTTGGTCTATTGGTATTCCACCTGTTTTGGACGCTGTGTACTTCCTGAATTCGTATAGATGATACTTTCTTGGATTTCAGCAAGTTTCATTCTGATTTTTCTACAAATTCCTTTTCAGAATGTACTATTTTATCAATTGCTTTCCATTTGGGAATCCTATGAGTCCTATTCTTACCTGCTTGGTCTTAACCCAGGATTCGACAGTGATGATAGCGTTGGTTTGCACTCGCTTTTCTGTGTCTTCTTCTGATGGAGGGATTTCTGTTCCCCCGTCCTCTAAGCCATTCACGATTCCTTCTGCATTAATTAGTCTGCTTAGGATTGACTTTAGCCCAGTTTTTATCTCATCCATTGTGTTTTCTTATACTATTGGTTTCTTCTTTAGAGTTTCTCTTCCCCTTTTCTGGTATTCTGCCTTTTGTGATTCTGAGGCACTGTGGTTCATCATTGTTTTCCTCACCTCCATTTTCAGAGCTTGCTCTGGTAACGTTTTGCCATCTAGTTGTTTGAAAGCTTATTTTTTGGGCCTTCAATCTCTTTGGAACTGAAAATGGTACTTCCTGTTTCTTTTACTATACTTCTTTTACCCTATAGTTCAGGTAATATCATGTATCTAATATAGACAAATTGGGCTTGGATAAGTGCAAACTTTAGACTTTTTGGTGTACGCATTTCCAAGGTATTTCTGTGAGGACAATTTTCCCTAGACCTTGATGCCATGCCCTGTTCCTGTGTGTGTTGTCTGGTATATCTCTAAATCCTGGTGTTGTCTTTGTTGTGATGAACACACCATACTGTTTCAGTTAGTTGATCCTCTTTTTTATTACATTTATCTCACAATTCTGAAAGGGCGCAGGGCACTTCCTCTAGTGGAAATGAAGCTTCTATAGGTTTTCAGCTCTGCATTCTTCTGTATGTCATTTTGAAGTGTCTCCAAAACAGCCAACAGAGAGTGCGCTTGTACTTTCTACTGCCATGGGAATGTCCCAATGTTACCAGTTCTTCCCAGAGCTTCTGTGTCTACAAAAACAACAGTGGAAGCATATGTATGGATGTCATACTTCAGGGCCTGCTGGGATGATCCCGCAGGCCGACCTATGTGTCCTCGGTGCAGTACCCTGTCAGTGCCGTCCAAAATGTAGCATCTGCATTTGGGTGATAATGCTGTAAGAAATGCTTCATCTTCTCGTACTGTGGACTTTGACCACTCTTCCTATTTCGCTCATTCTTGAGTAATGGGTTCACGAAGGCAACCACAGAGCTGTTCCGCATCCTCTGCCTCAAACCAGAGTGTAATCCCTATCCAGGTTTGGAATGTAGCAGATCCTAAATCTTTTAATACTGATTTCAAACCCAACGCCCCCTGGAACCCTCAGTCCAGATGCATGATACCTCTGATTGAGCCCCACGTGTGCTCTATTGGCAAAATGTCAAATTGGACCCTGGTCCTGCAGATGCAGTGGATGTGGCCATAGGACATATCGATAAACTCAAACTCACGTGCCAGTGCTGTTCCTGTCTCACTGAATTCACAGTTTCCTTTGCTCTCTTGAAAGAACCCACCAAAACCCACAATGCATTCGAGATCCCTGAGTTCTGCGAGAGCAATCATCCTTAGCCCTATCCCTCTTTTTCCGCTGCCTCTGCTAGCTCAGATTTGGCAGCTCGGATCTTGGTCTCAGATTCAATTGTGGGGATATTTTGAACTGATTTCTTTGAGTTCTGTCAGCCAAGCTTCTGCTGTGCACTCTTCTAACACTCAGCACATCACCTTCAATCCCATGCCTGCTGCCCGCTTGAGAGTGTGCTTCCACGGAAAACAGAGTTTCACCTTTGATGCTCCTTTACCAGAGGTCAGATCCTGCACTGGTTTCCATTCTCTACTTTGCCTTTTCCTGCTTACGGTTTTTCTGAGGCCTCATCATGTCTTTGGATGTAACAGACCACTCTTACTCAAGTGTCCTGTGCCAAGGGCTGGGTGAGTGTGTGTTTACAATATTTGGTGTATGGTGTCTAGTGAGAGCAGTTTGCACTTGTTCTCTTCCTACTGGGCATCGACAAATCAACACATTTCACAAATAATTCACAGAAATTGGATATTAGTTTCTCTCCTTTTTCTTTACCGCCATGGACGGATGATTTGTCCTAAGACTCCAGCTTTGACATTATATTGATAAGACAGTTGCAGTCTTTAAGAAGGTTAATAGAATCGATTTACGTATTTTGGGATTTATATGAAAGTGAAGTTAGTTTTCGAAAATAACCAAATGAACCTAGAAACCAGACTTGACAATTTTTGTAAGATTTTGTCAGCTCTAAGGAAAAAACAGACAGTCTCAATGTAAAATAGCAGTCCAAATGTTTGAAGGGGACATGCCAACTCTTTTCTCTTGAAGCCTCCAACAACAAAAGGAACAATGAAATACCTATTGGAACCATGAAATAACCCACAACATTGTTTCCCTTGTGCACCAGGTGCCCTTTACTCCCAATGACACATACTAGGCAATGTTGTCATTTAAAGGTATAACATTCCTCTCTAGGAATATACAAGAAAATCTAAACAGAATATACACATTTAGGCTTGATTCAAAAAGCAATTAGAGGCATTTAACTATGAGAAACCTGCTGCAGATATCCTAGGCTATAGAAAACCAGGTGCTTTTCTATCAGTGCTGAGAAGGCTTAATCATCCGATCATGTTGGGTAAAACAATTTAACACAACCAAGTCTGCACCTCCAAGATATAGTGCACCCGGGGCTTGACGGAAGTGAATGACTGTCCACATAACCTGTGTCTATAATGTGTTTTCGACTTTTACAGTACAGTTCACTATCGGACTTCTAATATTATCCTGTAGTGTCTTGAAAAACTGAGATTCAAGTTCATTCAAAGATTCCCCTCACTTCCCACACTCCTTTCAGCCCAAAGAATACATAACCCCAGCATTTCCTTAATCTAGGGGAAGGTCATCATTTCTTTGTGTGAGCTAAGTATTCAATTCCTATCTATTTCAATCGAGAGTATTTGAATATTAAGGAGTTCACAGTTGTTCACCGCGTGTGAATGAGGAGGAACTCTGAATCTAGTAGGGGCTTGCTCTCCTCCTCCTGGATTCATTGCAGCTCAGGTTCTGATCCTTTGAAATGGATGCCTGAGTGGAGTGGAGGGAAGAGCATGTGATTGATAGCTAGGCACAAACGTGGGAATAGGCTTACCTGTGCTTGGTGCATTTCGGTCTGAATGATTCATAAATGCCTATTTGGGTGTGTGGATTCTCACGACCTCTTCCAAGAATATGAGCGCTTTATCATCTCTGCCATCTCTTCTCTTTTAGACGTCAGGAATCTTGGACCCGTTCTTGGAGCAGAGAATCGAGTAACTTTCTCAAGGGCACGTTGACTCTCCGTATGTTTCTGCCAGTATCAGCGAGGTTCAGTAGGTCTCATGAAAGCCTTTCGAGCCTGGTATTCTCTAGAGATGTCTCCATGCCGATATTCTCCACTGTGGCAGAACAACTTTCATCAATGTGTCCGCACATCTCCTCAATCCATGCAGCCAGTGTTTCTGCCAGCTTCTCTTCGTGTCTCCCATAAAGTCGACGTCAACAGGAATGGGCAAGTCTGAAGATACTTCGGAGCCTAACCAGTAAGCTGATGACAGGCAGATCTTCCACTGTCTGCCCTTTCAGATTCTGGAAACTGACCCGTGAACTCAGGTCTTTGGGCAGCAGCAGTATCTCGAACTTACTCAGCTTCCCGAACAAAAGACCTAAGCCAATCTCCACATAGGGCAGCAGACCCACCATCAAACTGATCCACCCACAGAATTCTGTCCAGTTACCTTCGATCCACCAGCCGCAACAAGCCTCGTGATACACACCAACATTCCACCTGGAATCCAACCGGTAACTGCCATCCACAGTGGTTGATGCATCAAGTCAGTGTTGGAGGTGATGCTGCATTAGACGAGAGTTTCCTAAGGGAAATGTGATTCTATCCACAAGGGTCCAATTTTCCTTTTCTCTTCCCTGTTTCCTTTTTTTCAAATCTATATACACAGTACAAACTGAGGGAAGTGTGTCCATGTTCAGTTTATGGATTCACACCTATTTAAACTTTCTAACAGTTCACATTACACAGACACCCACTCAAGGAAACTCATGTTTGTGTAATATCCATTCACCCAGATTACATATCCTTCTGTTGCTTTCTGCTGAAACACCCACACTCTCAGAACATGGATCCATTTGTTTCATGGGGGCTGAAATTCCTAGAAATGAAACCAATCCCAACGTGCACTTTCCAGTCTGTCTCTTTTACACTTAGTTCAGTTTTGCAGAGCTACTTGTCTTTGTTATAGGCTTATGCCATTTCTTCTCTACGTAGGGTAGAATAAGGCATTCGTTCATCCTGTTTGAAGACTTCTAAGACTATATCCCGTTCTATGACCCACTCTTATTCAAAACCGTCATTTGGGTTGGCTCACGATGTGCACTTCTGGATCAGTATCTATGAATATTAATGCACGCGTCTGTTTTCTGAATACAAGTGTGTTGAGTACATGCTAACAGCGATAATAGGTCGATGCGTGCTGAATGAAACTTGACATCACTTTGAGTATTTTGTCTTGAATAATCATGGTTGTTTGGTATATGTCAGACAACTGTAACCTTTTGGTGTATGTCTGTTTGTCTGATTGTTTATTTTGCAAACACATTAGGCCATGCATCCCTCCTTTTGCTTCAGACAGACAGTCATGTAAGCTGATTCACTTAAGATAGTGCTTAAAATCACCTATGATTTCCTGCTACCCTCTCCCATCTTTAGGATTTTGATGTCCTCCTTGCCTTCTTCTTCTTACTTCTTTGCAACTCAGGCTCTTCTTGCATTTGCAATAATGGTTTTGTTATTTCCATTTCATCTTGCTACTTTTCTACTCAGGGTAGGATTCTCAATTTTTGTTTTAGGATCAGTCTCAAACTGCTGAATTCTTTTAAGGTTTGCCGGTCAGTGAATTTCCCTAGCTCTGCCGTTGTTATAAATGGCGGTCATTTGGCATAGGCTACCCTAGATTGCAGCTTTTTCTCATTCAGGATATGGTCTATGTCCTGGCACTCCTCCCCTTGTTGCAAATTTTCTGCCGAGATATCAGCTGAACCCCCTCTGGAGGTACTTTTGTGACTAAGTTTCTTTCCTCGAGGTGAATTTTACATCACTGGGATGATCATGAAATTTGTTTATTTGAATTCTACTGCTTCTTGTTGGTCTATTGGTATTCCACCTGTTTTGGACGCTGTGTACTTCCTGAATTCGTATAGATGATACTTTCTTGGATTTCAGCAAGTTTCATTCTGATTTTTCTACAAATTCCTTTTCAGAATGTACTATTTTATCAATTGCTTTCCATTTGGGAATCCTATGAGTCCTATTCTTACCTGCTTGGTCTTAACCCAGGATTCGACAGTGATGATAGCGTTGGTTTGCACTCGCTTTTCTGTGTCTTCTTCTGATGGAGGGATTTCTGTTCCCCCGTCCTCTAAGCCATTCACGATTCCTTCTGCATTAATTAGTCTGCTTAGGATTGACTTTAGCCCAGTTTTTATCTCATCCATTGTGTTTTCTTATACTATTGGTTTCTTCTTTAGAGTTTCTCTTCCCCTTTTCTGGTATTCTGCCTTTTGTGATTCTGAGGCACTGTGGTTCATCATTGTTTTCCTCACCTCCATTTTCAGAGCTTGCTCTGGTAACGTTTTGCCGTCTAGTTGTTTGAAAGCTTATTTTTTGGGCCTTCAATCTCTTTGGAACTGAAAATGGTACTTCCTGTTTCTTTTACTATACTTCTTTTACCCTATAGTTCAGGTAATATCATGTATCTAATATAGACAAATTGGGCTTGGATAAGTGCAAACTTTAGACTTTTTGGTGTACGCATTTCCAAGGTATTTCTGTGAGGACAATTTTCCCTAGACCTTGATGCCATGCCCTGTTCCTGTGTGTGTTGTCTGGTATATCTCTAAATCCTGGTGTTGTCTTTGTTGTGATGAACACACCATACTGTTTCAGTTAGTTGATCCTCTTTTTTATTACATTTATCTCACAATTCTGAAAGGGCGCAGGGCACTTCCTCTAGTGGAAATGAAGCTTCTATAGGTTTTCAGCTCTGCATTCTTCTGTATGTCATTTTGAAGTGTCTCCAAAACAGCCAACAGAGAGTGCGCTTGTACTTTCTACTGCCATGGGAATGTCCCAATGTTACCAGTTCTTCCCAGAGCTTCTGTGTCTACAAAAACAACAGTGGAAGCATATGTATGGATGTCATACTTCAGGGCCTGCTGGGATGATCCCGCAGGCCGACCTATGTGTCCTCGGTGCAGTACCCTGTCAGTGCCGTCCAAAATGTAGCATCTGCATTTGGGTGATAATGCTGTAAGAAATGCTTCATCTTCTCGTACTGTGGACTTTGACCACTCTTCCTATTTCGCTCATTCTTGAGTAATGGGTTCACGAAGGCAACCACAGAGCTGTTCCGCATCCTCTGCCTCAAACCAGAGTGTAATCCCTATCCAGGTTTGGAATGTAGCAGATCCTAAATCTTTTAATACTGATTTCAAACCCAACGCCCCCTGGAACCCTCAGTCCAGATGCATGATACCTCTGATTGAGCCCCACGTGTGCTCTATTGGCAAAATGTCAAATTGGACCCTGGTCCTGCAGATGCAGTGGATGTGGCCATAGGACATATCGATAAACTCAAACTCACGTGCCAGTGCTGTTCCTGTCTCACTGAATTCACAGTTTCCTTTGCTCTCTTGAAAGAACCCACCAAAACCCACAATGCATTCGAGATCCCTGAGTTCTGCGAGAGCAATCATCCTTAGCCCTATCCCTCTTTTTCCGCTGCCTCTGCTAGCTCAGATTTGGCAGCTCGGATCTTGGTCTCAGATTCAATTGTGGGGATATTTTGAACTGATTTCTTTGAGTTCTGTCAGCCAAGCTTCTGCTGTGCACTCTTCTAACACTCAGCACATCACCTTCAATCCCATGCCTGCTGCCCGCTTGAGAGTGTGCTTCCACGGAAAACAGAGTTTCACCTTTGATGCTCCTTTACCAGAGGTCAGATCCTGCACTGGTTTCCATTCTCTACTTTGCCTTTTCCTGCTTACGGTTTTTCTGAGGCCTCATCATGTCTTTGGATGTAACAGACCACTCTTACTCAAGTGTCCTGTGCCAAGGGCTGGGTGAGTGTGTGTTTACAATATTTGGTGTATGGTGTCTAGTGAGAGCAGTTTGCACTTGTTCTCTTCCTACTGGGCATCGACAAATCAACACATTTCACAAATAATTCACAGAAATTGGATATTAGTTTCGCTCCTTTTTCTTTACCGCCATGGACGGATGATTTGTCCTAAGACTCCAGCTTTGACATTATATTGATAAGACAGTTGCAGTCTTTAAGAAGGTTAATAGAATCGATTTACGTATTTTGGGATTTATATGAAAGTGAAGTTAGTTTTCGAAAATAACCAAATGAACCTAGAAACCAGACTTGACAATTTTTGTAAGATTTTGTCAGCTCTAAGGAAAAAACAGACAGTCTCAATGTAAAATAGCAGTCCAAATGTTTGAAGGGGACATGCCAACTCTTTTCTCTTGAAGCCTCCAACAACAAAAGGAACAATGAAATACCTATTGGAACCATGAAATAACCCACAACATTGTTTCCCTTGTGCACCAGGTGCCCTTTACTCCCAATGACACATACTAGGCAATGTTGTCATTTAAAGGTATAACATTCCTCTCTAGGAATATACAAGAAAATCTAAACAGAATATACACATTTAGGCTTGATTCAAAAAGCAATTAGAGGCATTTAACTATGAGAAACCTGCTGCAGATATCCTAGGCTATAGAAAACCAGGTGCTTTTCTATCAGTGCTGAGAAGGCTTAATCATCCGATCATGTTGGGTAAAACAATTTAACACAACCAAGTCTGCACCTCCAAGATATAGTGCACCCGGGGCTTGACGGAAGTGAATGACTGTCCACATAACCTGTGTCTATAATGTGTTTTCGACTTTTACAGTACAGTTCACTATCGGACTTCTAATATTATCCTGTAGTGTCTTGAAAAACTGAGGCCTAATACATATTCAAGTTCATTCAAAGATTCCCCTCACTTCCCACACTCCTTTCAGCCCAAAGAATACATAACCCCAGCATTTCCTTAATCTAGGGGAAGGTCATCATTTCTTTGTGTGAGCTAAGTATTCAATTCCTATCTATTTCAATCGAGAGTATTTGAATATTAAGGAGTTCACAGTTGTTCACCGCGTGTGAATGAGGAGGAACTCTGAATCTAGTAGGGGCTTGCTCTCCTCCTCCTGGATTCATTGCAGCTCAGGTTCTGATCCTTTGAAATGGATGCCTGAGTGGAGTGGAGGGAAGAGCATGTGATTGATAGCTAGGCACAAACGTGGGAATAGGCTTACCTGTGCTTGGTGCATTTCGGTCTGAATGATTCATAAATGCCTATTTGGGTGTGTGGATTCTCACGACCTCTTCCAAGAATATGAGCGCTTTATCATCTCTGCCATCTCTTCTCTTTTAGACGTCAGGAATCTTGGACCTGTTCTTGGAGCAGAGAATCGAGTAACTTTCTCAAGGGCACGTTGACTCTCCGTATGTTTCTGCCAGTATCAGCGAGGTTCAGTAGGTCTCATGAAAGCCTTTCGAGCCTGGTATTCTCTAGAGATGTCTCCATGCCGATATTCTCCACTGTGGCAGAACAACTTTCATCAATGTGTCCGCACATCTCCTCAATCCATGCAGCCAGTGTTTCTGCCAGCTTCTCTTCGTGTCTCCCATAAAGTCGACGTCAACAGGAATGGGCAAGTCTGAAGATACTTCGGAGCCTAACCAGTAAGCTGATGACAGGCAGATCTTCCACTGTCTGCCCTTTCAGATTCTGGAAACTGACCCGTGAACTCAGGTCTTTGGGCAGCAGCAGTATCTCGAACTTACTCAGCTTCCCGAACAAAAGACCTAAGCCAATCTCCACATAGGGCAGCAGACCCACCATCAAACTGATCCACCCACAGAATTCTGTCCAGTTACCTTGGATCCACCAGCCGCAACAAGCCTCGTGATACACACCAACATTCCACCTGGAATCCAACCGGTAACTGCCATCCACAGTGGTTGATGCATCAAGTCAGTGTTGGAGGTGATGCTGCATTAGACGAGAGTTTCCTAAGGGAAATGTGATTCTATCCACAAGGGTCCAATTTTCCTTTTCTCTTCCCTGTTTCCTTTTTTTTCAAATCTATATACATAGTACAAACTGAGGGAAGTGTGTCCATGTTCAGTTTATGGATTCACACCTATTTAAACTTTCTAACAGTTCACATTACACAGACACCCACTCAAGGAAACTCATGTTTGTGTAATATCCATTCACCCAGATTACATATCCTTCTGTTGCTTTCTGCTGAAACACCCACACTCTCAGAACATGGATCCATTTGTTTCATGGGGGCTGAAATTCCTAGAAATGAAACCAATCCCAACGTGCACTTTCCAGTCTGTCTCTTTTACACTTAGTTCAGTTTTGCAGAGCTACTTGTCTTTGTTATAGGCTTATGCCATTTCTTCTCTACGTAGGGTAGAATAAGGCATTCGTTCATCCTGTTTGAAGACTTCTAAGACTATATCCCGTTCTATGACCCACTCTTATTCAAAACCGTCATTTGGGTTGGCTCACGATGTGCACTTCTGGATCAGTATCTATGAATATTAATGCACGCGTCTGTTTTCTGAATACAAGTGTGTTGAGTACATGCTAACAGCGATAATAGGTCGATGCGTGCTGAATGAAACTTGACATCACTTTGAGTATTTTGTCTTGAATAATCATGGTTGTTTGGTATATGTGAGACAACTGTAACCTTTTGGTGTATGTCTGTTTGTCTGATTGTTTATTTTGCAAACACATTAGGCCATGCATCCCTCCTTTTGCTTCAGACAGACAGTCATGTAAGCTGATTCACTTAAGATAGTGCTTAAAATCACCTATGATTTCCTGCTACCCTCTCCCATCTTTAGGATTTTGATGTCCTCCTTGCCTTCTTCTTCTTACTTCTTTGCAACTCAGGCTCTTCTTGCATTTGCAATAATGGTTTTGTTATTTCCATTTCATCTTGCTACTTTTCTACTCAGGGTAGGATTCTCAATTTTTGTTTTAGGATCAGTCTCAAACTGCTGAATTCTTTTAAGGTTTGCCGGTCAGTGAATTTCCCTAGCTCTGCCGTTGTTATAAATGGCGGTCATTGGGCATAGGCTACCCTAGATTGCAGCTTTTTCTCATTCAGGTTATGGTCTATGTCCTGGCACTTCTCCCCTTGTTGCAAATTTTCTGCCGAGATATCAGCTGAACCCCCTCTGGAGGTACTTTTGTGACTAAGTTTCTTTCCTCGAGGTGAATTTTACATCACTGGGATGATCATGAAATTTGTTTATTTGAATTCTACTGCTTCTTGTTGGTCTATTGGTATTCCACCTCTTTTGGACGCTGTGTACTTCCTGAATTCGTATAGATGATACTTTCTTGGATTTCAGCAAGTTTCATTCTGATTTTTCTACAAATTCCTTTTCAGTATGTACTAGTTTATCAATTGCTTTCCATTTGGGAATCCTATGAGTCCTATTCTTACCTGCTTGGTCTTAACCCAGGATTCAACAGTGATGTTAGCGTTGGTTTGCACTCGCTTTTCTGTGTCTTCTGATTGAGGATTTCTGTTCCCCTGTCTTCTAAGACATTCACGATTCCTTCTGCATTAATTAGTCTGCTTAGGATTGACTTTAGCCCAGTTTTTATCTCATCCATTGTGTTTTCTTATACTATTGGTTTCTTCTTTAGAGTTTCTCTTCCCCTTTTCTGGTATTCTGCCTTTTGTGATTCTGAGGCACTGTGGTTCATCATTGTTTTCCTCACCTCCATTTTCAGAGCTTGCTCTGGTAACGTTTTGCCGTCTAGTTGTTTGAAAGCTTATTTTTTGGGCCTTCAATCTCTTTGGAACTGAAAATGGTACTTCCTGTTTCTTTTACTATACTTCTTTTACCCTATAGTTCAGGTAATATCATGTATCTAATATAGACAAATTGGGCTTGGATAAGTGCAAACTTTAGACTTTTTGGTGTACGCATTTCCAAGGTATTTCTGTGAGGACAATTTTCCCTAGACCTTGATGCCATGCCCTGTTCCTGTGTGTGTTGTCTGGTATATCTCTAAATCCTGGTGTTGTCTTTGTTGTGATGAACACACCATACTGTTTCAGTTAGTTGATCCTCTTTTTTATTACATTTATCTCACAATTCTGAAAGGGCGCAGGGCACTTCCTCTAGTGGAAATGAAGCTTCTATAGGTTTTCAGCTCTGCATTCTTCTGTATGTCATTTTGAAGTGTCTCCAAAACAGCCAACAGAGAGTGCGCTTGTACTTTCTACTGCCATGGGAATGTCCCAATGTTACCAGTTCTTCCCAGAGCTTCTGTGTCTACAAAAACAACAGTGGAAGCATATGTATGGATGTCATACTTCAGGGCCTGCTGGGATGATCCCGCAGGCCGACCTATGTGTCCTCGGTGCAGTACCCTGTCAGTGCCGTCCAAAATGTAGCATCTGCATTTGGGTGATAATGCTGTAAGAAATGCTTCATCTTCTCGTACTGTGGACTTTGACCACTCTTCCTATTTCGCTCATTCTTGAGTAATGGGTTCACGAAGGCAACCACAGAGCTGTTCCGCATCCTCTGCCTCAAACCAGAGTGTAATCCCTATCCAGGTTTGGAATGTAGCAGATCCTAAATCTTTTAATACTGATTTCAAACCCAACGCCCCCTGGAACCCTCAGTCCAGATGCATGATACCTCTGATTGAGCCCCACGTGTGCTCTATTGGCAAAATGTCAAATTGGACCCTGGTCCTGCAGATGCAGTGGATGTGGCCATAGGACATATCGATAAACTCAAACTCACGTGCCAGTGCTGTTCCTGTCTCACTGAATTCACAGTTTCCTTTGCTCTCTTGAAAGAACCCACCAAAACCCACAATGCATTCGAGATCCCTGAGTTCTGCGAGAGCAATCATCCTTAGCCCTATCCCTCTTTTTCCGCTGCCTCTGCTAGCTCAGATTTGGCAGCTCGGATCTTGGTCTCAGATTCAATTGTGGGGATATTTTGAACTGATTTCTTTGAGTTCTGTCAGCCAAGCTTCTGCTGTGCACTCTTCTAACACTCAGCACATCACCTTCAATCCCATGCCTGCTGCCCGCTTGAGAGTGTGCTTCCACGGAAAACAGAGTTTCACCTTTGATGCTCCTTTACCAGAGGTCAGATCCTGCACTGGTTTCCATTCTCTACTTTGCCTTTTCCTGCTTACGGTTTTTCTGAGGCCTCATCATGTCTTTGGATGTAACAGACCACTCTTACTCAAGTGTCCTGTGCCAAGGGCTGGGTGAGTGTGTGTTTACAATATTTGGTGTATGGTGTCTAGTGAGAGCAGTTTGCACTTGTTCTCTTCCTACTGGGCATCGACAAATCAACACATTTCACAAATAATTCACAGAAATTGGATATTAGTTTCTCTCCTTTTTCTTTACCGCCATGGACGGATGATTTGTCCTAAGACTCCAGCTTTGACATTATATTGATAAGACAGTTGCAGTCTTTAAGAAGGTTAATAGAATCGATTTACGTATTTTGGGATTTATATGAAAGTGAAGTTAGTTTTCGAAAATAACCAAATGAACCTAGAAACCAGACTTGACAATTTTTGTAAGATTTTGTCAGCTCTAAGGAAAAAACAGACAGTCTCAATGTAAAATAGCAGTCCAAATGTTTGAAGGGGACATGCCAACTCTTTTCTCTTGAAGCCTCCAACAACAAAAGGAACAATGAAATACCTATTGGAACCATGAAATAACCCACAACATTGTTTCCCTTGTGCACCAGGTGCCCTTTACTCCCAATGACACATACTAGGCAATGTTGTCATTTAAAGGTATAACATTCCTCTCTAGGAATATACAAGAAAATCTAAACAGAATATACACATTTAGGCTTGATTCAAAAAGCAATTAGAGGCATTTAACTATGAGAAACCTGCTGCAGATATCCTAGGCTATAGAAAACCAGGTGCTTTTCTATCAGTGCTGAGAAGGCTTAATCATCCGATCATGTTGGGTAAAACAATTTAACACAACCAAGTCTGCACCTCCAAGATATAGTGCACCCGGGGCTTGACGGAAGTGAATGACTGTCCACATAACCTGTGTCTATAATGTGTTTTCGACTTTTACAGTACAGTTCACTATCGGACTTCTAATATTATCCTGTAGTGTCTTGAAAAACTGAGATTCAAGTTCATTCAAAGATTCCCCTCACTTCCCACACTCCTTTCAGCCCAAAGAATACATAACCCCAGCATTTCCTTAATCTAGGGGAAGGTCATCATTTCTTTGTGTGAGCTAAGTATTCAATTCCTATCTATTTCAATCGAGAGTATTTGAATATTAAGGAGTTCACAGTTGTTCACTGCGTGTGAATGAGGAGGAACTCTGAATCTAGTAGGGGCTTGCTCTCCTCCTCCTGGATTCATTGCAGCTCAGGTTCTGATCCTTTGAAATGGATGCCTGAGTGGAGTGGAGGGAAGAGCATGTGATTGATAGCTAGGCACAAACGTGGGAATAGGCTTACCTGTGCTTGGTGCATTTCGGTCTGAATGATTCATAAATGCCTATTTGGGTGTGTGGATTCTCACGACCTCTTCCAAGAATATGAGCGCTTTATCATCTCTGCCATCTCTTCTCTTTTAGACGTCAGGAATCTTGGACCCGTTCTTGGAGCAGAGAATCGAGTAACTTTCTCAAGGGCACGTTGACTCTCCGTATGTTTCTGCCAGTATCAGCGAGGTTCAGTAGGTCTCATGAAAGCCTTTCGACCCTGGTATTCTCTAGAGATGTCTCCATGCCGATATTCTCCACTGTGGCAGAACAACTTTCATCAATGTGTCCGCACATCTCCTCAATCCATGCAGCCAGTGTTTCTGCCAGCTTCTCTTCGTGTCTCCCATAAAGTCGACGTCAACAGGAATGGGCAAGTCTGAAGATACTTCGGAGCCTAACCAGTAAGCTGATGACAGGCAGATCTTCCACTGTCTGCCCTTTCAGATTCTGGAAACTGACCCGTGAACTCAGGTCTTTGGGCAGCAGCAGTATCTCGAACTTACTCAGCTTCCCGAACAAAAGACCTAAGCCAATCTCCACATAGGGCAGCAGACCCACCATCAAACTGATCCACCCACAGAATTCTGTCCAGTTACCTTCGATCCACCAGCCGCAACAAGCCTCGTGATACACACCAACATTCCACCTGGAATCCAACCGGTAACTGCCATCCACAGTGGTTGATGCATCAAGTCAGTGTTGGAGGTGATGCTGCATTAGACGAGAGTTTCCTAAGGGAAATGTGATTCTATCCACAAGGGTCCAATTTTCCTTTTCTCTTCCCTGTTTCCTTTTTTTCAAATCTATATACACAGTACAAACTGAGGGAAGTGTGTCCATGTTCAGTTTATGGATTCACACCTATTTAAACTTTCTAACAGTTCACATTACACAGACACCCACTCAAGGAAACTCATGTTTGTGTAATATCCATTCACCCAGATTACATATCCTTCTGTTGCTTTCTGCTGAAACACCCACACTCTCAGAACATGGATCCATTTGTTTCATGGGGGCTGAAATTCCTAGAAATGAAACCAATCCCAACGTGCACTTTCCAGTCTGTCTCTTTTACACTTAGTTCAGTTTTGCAGAGCTACTTGTCTTTGTTATAGGCTTATGCCATTTCTTCTCTGCGTAGGGTAGAATAAGGCATTCGTTCATCCTGTTTGAAGACTTCGAAGACTATATCCCGTTCTATGACCCACTCTTATTCAAAACCGTCCTTTGGGTTGGCTCACGATGTGCACTTCTGGATCAGTATGTATGAATACTAATGCACGCGTCTGTTTTCTGAATACAAGTGTGTTGAGTACATGCTAACAGCGATAATAGGTCGATGCGTGCTGAATGAAACTTGACATCACTTTGAGTGTTTTGTCTTGAATAATCATGGTTGTTTGGTATATGTCAGACAACTGTAACCTTTTGGTGTATGTCTGTTTGTCTGATTGTTTATTTTGCAAACACATTAGGCCATGCATCCCTCCTTTTGCTTCAGACAGACAGTCATGTAAGCTGATTCACTTAAGATAGTGCTTAAAATCACCTATGATTTCCTGCTACCCTCTCCCATCTTTAGGATTTTGATGTCCTCCTTGCCTTCTTCTTCTTACTTCTTTGCAACTCAGGCTCTTCTTGCATTTGCAATAATGGTTTTGTTATTTCCATTTCATCTTGCTACTTTTCTACTCAGGGTAGGATTCTCAATTTTTGTTTTAGGATCAGTCTCAAACTGCTGAATTCTTTTAAGGTTTGCCGGTCAGTGAATTTCCCTAGCTCTGCCGTTGTTATAAATGGCGGTCATTTGGCATAGGCTACCCTAGATTGCAGCTTTTTCTCATTCAGGATATGGTCTATGTCCTGGCACTCCTCCCCTTGTTGCAAATTTTCTGCCGAGATATAAGCTGAACCCCCTCTGGAGGTACTTTTGTGACTAAGTTTCTTTCCTCGAGGTGAATTTTACATCACTGGGATGATCATGAAATTTGTTTATTTGAATTCTACTGCTTCTTGTTGGTCTATTGGTATTCCACCTCTTTTGGACGCTGTGTACTTCCTGAATTCGTATAGATGATACTTTCTTGGATTTCAGCAAGTTTCATTCTGATTTTTCTACAAATTCCTTTTCAGAATGTACTAGTTTATCAATTGCTTTCCATTTGGGAATCCTATGAGTCCTATTCTTACCTGCTTGGTCTTAACCCAGGATTCAACAGTGATGATAGCGTTGGTTTGCACTCGCTTTTCTGTGTCTTCTGATTGAGGATTTCTGTTCCCCTGTCTTCTAAGACATTCACGATTCCTTCTGCATTAATTAGTCTGCTTAGGATTGACTTTAGCCCAGTTTTTATCTCATCCATTGTGTTTTCTTATACTATTGGTTTCTTCTTTAGAGTTTCTCTTCCCCTTTTCTGGTATTCTGCCTTTTGTGATTCTGAGGCACTGTGGTTCATCATTGTTTTCCTCACCTCCATTTTCAGAGCTTGCTCTGGTAACGTTTTGCCGTCTAGTTGTTTGAAAGCTTATTTTTTGGGCCTTCAATCTCTTTGGAACTGAAAATGGTACTTCCTGTTTCTTTTACTATACTTCTTTTACCCTATAGTTCAGGTAATATCATGTATCTAATATAGACACATTGGGCTTGGATAAGTGCAAACTTTAGACTTTTTGGTGTACGCATTTCCAAGGTATTTCTGTGAGGACAATTTTCCCTAGACCTTGATGCCATGCCCTGTTCCTGTGTGTGTTGTCTGGTATATCTCTAAATCCTGGTGTTGTCTTTGTTGTGATGAACACACCATACTGTTTCAGTTAGTTGATCCTCTTTTTTATTACATTAATCTCACAATTCTGAAAGGGCGCAGGGCACTTCCTCTAGTGGAAATGAAGCTTCTATAGGTTTTCAGCTCTGCATTCTTCTGTATGTCATTTTGAAGTGTCTCCAAAACAGCCAACAGAGAGTGCGCTTGTACTTTCTACTGCCATGGGAATGTCCCAATGTTACCAGTTCTTCCCAGAGCTTCTGTGTCTACAAAAACAACAGTGGAAGCATATGTATGGATGTCATACTTCAGGGCCTGCTGGGATGATCCCGCAGGCCGACCTATGTGTCCTCGGTGCAGTACCCTGTCAGTGCCGTCCAAAATGTAGCATCTGCATTTGGGTGATAATGCTGTAAGAAATGCTTCATCTTCTCGTACTGTGGACTTTGACCACTCTTCCTATTTCGCTCATTCTTGAGTAATGGGTTCACGAAGGCAACCACAGAGCTGTTCCGCATCCTCTGCCTCAAACCAGAGTGTAATCCCTATCCAGGTTTGGAATGTAGCAGATCCTAAATCTTTTAATACTGATTTCAAACCCAACGCCCCCTGGAACCCTCAGTCCAGATGCATGATACCTCTGATTGAGCCCCACGTGTGCTCTATTGGCAAAATGTCAAATTGGACCCTGGTCCTGCAGATGCAGTGGATGTGGCCATAGGACATATCGATAAACTCAAACTCACGTGCCAGTGCTGTTCCTGTCTCACTGAATTCACAGTTTCCTTTGCTCTCTTGAAAGAACCCACCAAAACCCACAATGCATTCGAGATCCCTGAGTTCTGCGAGAGCAATCATCCTTAGCCCTATCCCTCTTTTTCCGCTGCCTCTGCTAGCTCAGATTTGGCAGCTCGGATCTTGGTCTCAGATTCAATTGTGGGGATATTTTGAACTGATTTCTTTGAGTTCTGTCAGCCAAGCTTCTGCTGTGCACTCTTCTAACACTCAGCACATCACCTTCAATCCCATGCCTGCTGCCCGCTTGAGAGTGTGCTTCCACGGAAAACAGAGTTTCACCTTTGATGCTCCTTTACCAGAGGTCAGATCCTGCACTGGTTTCCATTCTCTACTTTGCCTTTTCCTGCTTACGGTTTTTCTGAGGCCTCATCATGTCTTTGGATGTAACAGACCACTCTTACTCAAGTGTCCTGTGCCAAGGGCTGGGTGAGTGTGTGTTTACAATATTTGGTGTATGGTGTCTAGTGAGAGCAGTTTGCACTTGTTCTCTTCCTACTGGGCATCGACAAATCAACACATTTCACAAATAATTCACAGAAATTGGATATTAGTTTCTCTCCTTTTTCTTTACCGCCATGGACGGATGATTTGTCCTAAGACTCCAGCTTTGACATTATATTGATAAGACAGTTGCAGTCTTTAAGAAGGTTAATAGAATCGATTTACGTATTTTGGGATTTATATGAAAGTGAAGTTAGTTTTCGAAAATAACCAAATGAACCTAGAAACCAGACTTGACAATTTTTGTAAGATTTTGTCAGCTCTAAGGAAAAAACAGACAGTCTCAATGTAAAATAGCAGTCCAAATGTTTGAAGGGGACATGCCAACTCTTTTCTCTTGAAGCCTCCAACAACAAAAGGAACAATGAAATACCTATTGGAACCATGAAATAACCCACAACATTGTTTCCCTTGTGCACCAGGTGCCCTTTACTCCCAATGACACATACTAGGCAATGTTGTCATTTAAAGGTATAACATTCCTCTCTAGGAATATACAAGAAAATCTAAACAGAATATACACATTTAGGCTTGATTCAAAAAGCAATTAGAGGCATTTAACTATGAGAAACCTGCTGCAGATATCCTAGGCTATAGAAAACCAGGTGCTTTTCTATCAGTGCTGAGAAGGCTTAATCATCCGATCATGTTGGGTAAAACAATTTAACACAACCAAGACTGCACCTCCAAGATATAGTGCACCCGGGGCTTGACGGAAGTGAATGACTGTCCACATAACCTGTGTCTATAATGTGTTTTCGACTTTTACAGTACAGTTCACTATCGGACTTCTAATATTATCCTGTAGTGTCTTGAAAAACTGAGGCCTAATACATATTCAAGTTCATTCAAAGATTCCCCTCACTTCCCACACTCCTTTCAGCCCAAAGAATACATAACCCCAGCATTTCCTTAATCTAGGGGAAGGTCATCATTTCTTTGTGTGAGCTAAGTATTCAATTCCTATCTATTTCAATCGAGAGTATTTGAATATTAAGGAGTTCACAGTTGTTCACCGCGTGTGAATGAGGAGGAACTCTGAATCTAGTAGGGGCTTGCTCTCCTCCTCCTGGATTCATTGCAGCTCAGGTTCTGATCCTTTGAAATGGATGCCTGAGTGGAGTGGAGGGAAGAGCATGTGATTGATAGCTAGGCACAAACGTGGGAATAGGCTTACCTGTGCTTGGTGCATTTCGGTCTGAATGATTCATAAATGCCTATTTGGGTGTGTGGATTCTCACGACCTCTTCCAAGAATATGAGCGCTTTATCATCTCTGCCATCTCTTCTCTTTTAGACGTCAGGAATCTTGGACCCGTTCTTGGAGCAGAGAATCGAGTAACTTTCTCAAGGGCACGTTGACTCTCCGTATGTTTCTGCCAGTATCAGCGAGGTTCAGTAGGTCTCATGAAAGTCTTTCGAGCCTGGTATTCTCTAGAGATGTCTCCATGCTGATATTCTCCACTGTGGCAGAACAACTTTCATCAATGTGTCCGCACATCTCCTCAATCCATGCAGCCAGTGTTTCTGCCAGCTTCTCTTCGTGTCTCCCATAAAGTCGACGTCAACAGGAATGGGCAAGTCTGAAGATACTTCGGAGCCTAACCAGTAAGCTGATGACAGGCAGATCTTCCACTGTCTGCCCTTTCAGATTCTGGAAACTGACCCGTGAACTCAGGTCTTTGGGCAGCAGCAGTATCTCGAACTTACTCAGCTTCCCGAACAAAAGACCTAAGCCAATCTCCACATAGGGCAGCAGACCCACCATCAAACTGATCCACCCACAGAATTCTGTCCAGTTACCTTCGATCCACCAGCCGCAACAAGCCTCGTGATACACACCAACATTCCACCTGGAATCCAACCGGTAACTGCCATCCACAGTGGTTGATGCATCAAGTCAGTGTTGGAGGTGATGCTGCATTAGACGAGAGTTTCCTAAGGGAAATGTGATTCTATCCACAAGGGTCCAATTTTCCTTTTCTCTTCCCTGTTTCCTTTTTTTCAAATCTATATACACAGTACAAACTGAGGGAAGTGTGTCCATGTTCAGTTTATGGATTCACACCTATTTAAACTTTCTAACAGTTCACATTACACAGACACCCACTCAAGGAAACTCATGTTTGTGTAATATCCATTCACCCAGATTACATATCCTTCTGTTGCTTTCTGCTGAAACACCCACACTCTCAGAACATGGATCCATTTGTTTCATGGGGGCTGAAATTCCTAGAAATGAAACCAATCCCAACGTGCACTTTCCAGTCTGTCTCTTTTACACTTAGTTCAGTTTTGCAGAGCTACTTGTCTTTGTTATAGGCTTATGCCATTTCTTCTCTACGTAGGGTAGAATAAGGCATTCGTTCATCCTGTTTGAAGACTTCTAAGACTATATCCCGTTCTATGACCCACTCTTATTCAAAACCGTCCTTTGGGTTGGCTCACGATGTGCACTTCTGGATCAGTATCTATGAATATTAATGCACGCGTCTGTTTTCTGAATACAAGTGTGTTGAGTACATGCTAACAGCGATAATAGGTCGATGCGTGCTGAATGAAACTTGACATCACTTTGAGTATTTTGTCTTGAATAATCATGGTTGTTTGGTATATGTCAGACAACTGTAACCTTTTGGTGTATGTCTGTTTGTCTGATTGTTTATTTTGCAAACACATTAGGCCATGCATCCCTCCTTTTGCTTCAGACAGACAGTCATGTAAGCTGATTCACTTAAGATAGTGCTTAAAATCACCTATGATTTCCTGCTACCCTCTCCCATCTTTAGGATTTTGATGTCCTCCTTGCCTTCTTCTTCTTACTTCTTTGCAACTCAGGCTCTTCTTGCATTTGCAATAATGGTTTTGTTATTTCCATTTCATCTTGCTACTTTTCTACTCAGGGTAGGATTCTCAATTTTTGTTTTAGGATCAGTCTCAAACTGCTGAATTCTTTTAAGGTTTGTCGGTCAGTGAATTTCCCTAGCTCTGCCGTTGTTATAAATGGCGGTCATTTGGCATAGGCTACCCTAGATTGCAGCTTTTTCTCATTCAGGATATGGTCTATGTCCTGGCACTCCTCCCCTTGTTGCAAATTTTCTGCCGAGATATCAGCTGAACCCACTCTGGAGGTACTTTTGTGACTAAGTTTCTTTCCTCGAGGTGAATTTTACATCACTGGGATGATCATGAAATTTGTTTATTTGAATTCTACTGCTTCTTGTTGGTCTATTGGTATTCCACCTGTTTTGGACGCTGTGTACTTCCTGAATTCGTATAGATGATACTTTCTTGGATTTCAGCAAGTTTCATTCTGATTTTTCTACAAATTCCTTTTCAGAATGTACTAGTTTATCAATTGCTTTCCATTTGGGAATCCTATGAGTCCTATTCTTACCTGCTTGGTCTTAACCCAGGATTCAACAGTGATGTTAGCGTTGGTTTGCACTCGCTTTTCTGTGTCTTCTTCTGATGGAGGGATTTCTGTTCCCCCGTCCTCTAAGCCATTCACGATTCCTTCTGCATTAATTAGTCTGCTTAGGATTGACTTTAGCCCAGTTTTTATCTCATCCATTGTGTTTTCTTATACTATTGGTTTCTTCTTTAGAGTTTCTCTTCCCCTTTTCTGGTATTCTGCCTTTTGTGATTCTGAGGCACTGTGGTTCATCATTGTTTTCCTCACCTCCATTTTCAGAGCTTGCTCTGGTAGCGTTTTGCCGTCTAGTTGTTTGAAAGCTTATTTTTTGGGCCTTCAATCTCTTTGGAACTGAAAATGGTACTTCCTGTTTCTTTTACTATACTTCTTTTACCCTATAGTTCAGGTAATATCATGTATCAAATATAGACAAATTGGGCTTGGATAAGTGCAAACTTTAGACTTTTTGGTGTACGCATTTCCAAGGTATTGCTGTGAGGACAATTTTCCCTAGACCTTGATGCCATGCCCTGTTCCTGTGTGTGTTGTCTGGTATATCTCTAAATCCTGGTGTTGTCTTTGTTGTGATGAACACACCATACTGTTTCAGTTAGTTGATCCTCTTTTTTATTACATTTATCTCACAATTCTGAAAGGGCGCAGGGCACTTCCTCTAGTGGAAATGAAGCTTCTATAGGTTTTCAGCTCTGCATTCTTCTGTATGTCATTTTGAAGTGTCTCCAAAACAGCCAACAGAGAGTGCGCTTGTACTTTCTACTGCCATGGGAATGTCCCAATGTTACCAGTTCTTCCCAGAGCTTCTGTGTCTACAAAAACAACAGTGGAAGCATATGTATGGATGTCATACTTCAGGGCCTGCTGGGATGATCCCGCAGGCCGACCTATGTGTCCTCGGTGCAGTACCCTGTCAGTGCCGTCCAAAATGTAGCATCTGCATTTGGGTGATAATGCTGTAAGAAATGCTTCATCTTCTCGTACTGTGGACTTTGACCACTCTTCCTATTTCGCTCATTCTTGAGTAATGGGTTCACGAAGGCAACCACAGAGCTGTTCCGCATCCTCTGCCTCAAACCAGAGTGTAATCCCTATCCAGGTTTGGAATGTAGCAGATCCTAAATCTTTTAATACTGATTTCAAACCCAACGCCCCCTGGAACCCTCAGTCCAGAAGCATGATACCTCTGATTGAGCCCCACGTGTGCTCTATTGGCAAAATGTCAAATTGGACCCTGGTCCTGCAGATGCAGTGGATGTGGCCATAGGACATATCGATAAACTCAAACTCACGTGCCAGTGCTGTTCCTGTCTCACTGAATTCACAGTTTCCTTTGCTCTCTTGAAAGAACCCACCAAAACCCACAATGCATTCGAGATCCCTGAGTTCTGCGAGAGCAATCATCCTTAGCCCTATCCCTCTTTTTCCGCTGCCTCTGCTAGCTCAGATTTGGCAGCTCGGATCTTGGTCTCAGATTCAATTGTGGGGATATTTTGAACTGATTTCTTTGAGTTCTCTCAGCCAAGCTTCTGCTGTGCACTCTTCTAACACTCAGCACATCACCTTCAATCCCATGCCTGCTGCCCGCTTGAGAGTGTGCTTCCACGGAAAACAGAGTTTCACCTTTGATGCTCCTTTACCAGAGGTCAGATCCTGCACTGGTTTCCATTCTCTACTTTGCCTTTTCCTGCTTACGGTTTTTCTGAGGCCTCATCATGTCTTTGGATGTAACAGACCACTCTTACTCAAGTGTCCTGTGCCAAGGGCTGGGTGAGTGTGTGTTTACAATATTTGGTGTATGGTGTCTAGTGAGAGCAGTTTGCACTTGTTCTCTTCCTACTGGGCATCGACAAATCAACACATTTCACAAATAATTCACAGAAATTGGATATTAGTTTCGCTCCTTTTTCTTTACCGCCATGGACGGATGATTTGTCCTAAGACTCCAGCTTTGACATTATATTGATAAGACAGTTGCAGTCTTTAAGAAGGTTAATAGAATCGATTTACGTATTTTGGGATTTATATGAAAGTGAAGTTAGTTTTCGAAAATAACCAAATGAACCTAGAAACCAGACTTGACAATTTTTGTAAGATTTTGTCAGCTCTAAGGAAAAAACAGACAGTCTCAATGTAAAATAGCAGTCCAAATGTTTGAAGGGGACATGCCAACTCTTTTCTCTTGAAGCCTCCAACAACAAAAGGAACAATGAAATACCTATTGGAACCATGAAATAACCCACAACATTGTTTCCCTTGTGCACCAGGTGCCCTTTACTCCCAATGACACATACTAGGCAATGTTGTCATTTAAAGGTATAACATTCCTCTCTAGGAATATACAAGAAAATCTAAACAGAATATACACATTTAGGCTTGATTCAAAAAGCAATTAGAGGCATTTAACTATGAGAAACCTGCTGCAGATATCCTAGGCTATAGAAAACCAGGTGCTTTTCTATCAGTGCTGAGAAGGCTTAATCATCCGATCATGTTGGGTAAAACAATTTAACACAACCAAGTCTGCACCTCCAAGATATAGTGCACCCGGGGCTTGACGGAAGTGAATGACTGTCCACATAACCTGTGTCTATAATGTGTTTTCGACTTTTACAGTACAGTTCACTATCGGACTTCTAATATTATCCTGTAGTGTCTTGAAAAACTGAGATTCAAGTTCATTCAAAGATTCCCCTCACTTCCCACACTCCTTTCAGCCCAAAGAATACATAACCCCAGCATTTCCTTAATCTAGGGGAAGGTCATCATTTCTTTGTGTGAGCTAAGTATTCAATTCCTATCTATTTCAATCGAGAGTATTTGAATATTAAGGAGTTCACAGTTGTTCACCGCGTGTGAATGAGGAGGAACTCTGAATCTAGTAGGGGCTTGCTCTCCTCCTCCTGGATTCATTGCAGCTCAGGTTCTGATCCTTTGAAATGGATGCCTGAGTGGAGTGGAGGGAAGAGCATGTGATTGATAGCTAGGCACAAACGTGGGAATAGGCTTACCTGTGCTTGGTGCATTTCGGTCTGAATGATTCATAAATGCCTATTTGGGTGTGTGGATTCTCACGACCTCTTCCAAGAATATGAGCGCTTTATCATCTCTGCCATCTCTTCTCTTTTAGACGTCAGGAATCTTGGACCCGTTCTTGGAGCAGAGAATCGAGTAACTTTCTCAAGGGCACGTTGACTCTCCGTATGTTTCTGCCAGTATCAGCGAGGTTCAGTAGGTCTCATGAAAGCCTTTCGACCCTGGTATTCTCTAGAGATGTCTCCATGCCGATATTCTCCACTGTGGCAGAACAACTTTCATCAATGTGTCCGCACATCTCCTCAATCCATGCAGCCAGTGTTTCTGCCAGCTTCTCTTCGTGTCTCCCATAAAGTCCACGTCAACAGGAATGGGCAAGTCTGAAGATACTTCGGAGCCTAACCAGTAAGCTGATGACAGGCAGATCTTCCACTGTCTGCCCTTTCAGATTCTGGAAACTGACCCGTGAACTCAGGTCTTTGGGCAGCAGCAGTATCTCGAACTTACTCAGCTTCCCGAACAAAAGACCTAAGCCAATCTCCACATAGGGCAGCAGACCCACCATCAAACTGATCCACCCACAGAATTCTGTCCAGTTACCTTCGATCCACCAGCCGCAACAAGCCTCGTGATACACACCAACATTCCACCTGGAATCCAACCGGTAACTGCCATCCACAGTGGTTGATGCATCAAGTCAGTGTTGGAGGTGATGCTGCATTAGACGAGAGTTTCCTAAGGGAAATGTGATTCTATCCACAAGGGTCCAATTTTCCTTTTCTCTTCCCTGTTTCCTTTTTTTCAAATCTATATACACAGTACAAACTGAGGGAAGTGTGTCCATGTTCAGTTTATGGATTCACACCTATTTAAACTTTCTAACAGTTCACATTACACAGACACCCACTCAAGGAAACTCATGTTTGTGTAATATCCATTCACCCAGATTACATATCCTTCTGTTGCTTTCTGCTGAAACACCCACACTCTCAGAACATGGATCCATTTGTTTCATGGGGGCTGAAATTCCTAGAAATGAAACCAATCCCAACGTGCACTTTCCAGTCTGTCTCTTTTACACTTAGTTCAGTTTTGCAGAGCTACTTGTCTTTGTTATAGGCTTATGCCATTTCTTCTCTGCGTAGGGTAGAATAAGGCATTCGTTCATCCTGTTTGAAGACTTCGAAGACTATATCCCGTTCTATGACCCACTCTTATTCAAAACCGTCATTTGGGTTGGCTCACGATGTGCACTTCTGGATCAGTATGTATGAATACTAATGCACGCGTCTGTTTTCTGAATACAAGTGTGTTGAGTACATGCTAACAGCGATAATAGGTCGATGCGTGCTGAATGAAACTTGACATCACTTTGAGTGTTTTGTCTTGAATAATCATGGTTGTTTGGTATATGTCAGACAACTGTAACCTTTTGGTGTATGTCTGTTTGTCTGATTGTTTATTTTGCAAACACATTAGGCCATGCATCCCTCCTTTTGCTTCAGACAGACAGTCATGTAAGCTGATTCACTTAAGATAGTGCTTAAAATCACCTATGATTTCCTGCTACCCTCTCCCATCTTTAGGATTTTGATGTCCTCCTTGCCTTCTTCTTCTTACTTCTTTGCAACTCAGGCTCTTCTTGCATTTGCAATAATGGTTTTGTTATTTCCATTTCATCTTGCTACTTTTCTACTCAGGGTAGGATTCTCAATTTTTGTTTTAGGATCAGTCTCAAACTGCTGAATTCTTTTAAGGTTTGCCGGTCAGTGAATTTCCCTAGCTCTGCCGTTGTTATAAATGGCGGTCATTTGGCATAGGCTACCCTAGATTGCAGCTTTTTCTCATTCAGGATATGGTCTATGTCCTGGCACTCCTCCCCTTGTTGCAAATTTTCTGCCGAGATATCAGCTGAACCCCCTCTGGAGGTACTTTTGTGACTAAGTTTCTTTCCTCGAGGTGAATTTTACATCACTGGGATGATCATGAAATTTGTTTATTTGAATTCTACTGCTTCTTGTTGGTCTATTGGTATTCCACCTCTTTTGGACGCTGTGTACTTCCTGAATTCGTATAGATGATACTTTCTTGGATTTCAGCAAGTTTCATTCTGATTTTTCTACAAATTCCTTTTCAGAATGTACTAGTTTATCAATTGCTTTCCATTTGGGAATCCTATGAGTCCTATTCTTACCTGCTTGGTCTTAACCCAGGATTCAACAGTGATGATAGCGTTGGTTTGCACTCGCTTTTCTGTGTCTTCTGATTGAGGATTTCTGTTCCCCTGTCTTCTAAGACATTCACGATTCCTTCTGCATTAATTAGTCTGCTTAGGATTGACTTTAGCCCAGTTTTTATCTCATCCATTGTGTTTTCTTATACTATTGGTTTCTTCTTTAGAGTTTCTCTTCCCCTTTTCTGGTATTCTGCCTTTTGTGATTCTGAGGCACTGTGGTTCATCATTGTTTTCCTCACCTCCATTTTCAGAGCTTGCTCTGGTAACGTTTTGCCGTCTAGTTGTTTGAAAGCTTATTTTTTGGGCCTTCAATCTCTTTGGAACTGAAAATGGTACTTCCTGTTTCTTTTACTATACTTCTTTTACCCTATAGTTCAGGTAATATCATGTATCTAATATAGACACATTGGGCTTGGATAAGTGCAAACTTTAGACTTTTTGGTGTACGCATTTCCAAGGTATTTCTGTGAGGACAATTTTCCCTAGACCTTGATGCCATGCCCTGTTCCTGTGTGTGTTGTCTGGTATATCTCTAAATCCTGGTGTTGTCTTTGTTGTGATGAACACACCATACTGTTTCAGTTAGTTGATCCTCTTTTTTATTACATTTATCTCACAATTCTGAAAGGGCGCAGGGCACTTCCTCTAGTGGAAATGAAGCTTCTATAGGTTTTCAGCTCTGCATTCTTCTGTATGTCATTTTGAAGTGTCTCCAAAACAGCCAACAGAGAGTGCGCTTGTACTTTCTACTGCCATGGGAATGTCCCAATGTTACCAGTTCTTCCCAGAGCTTCTGTGTCTACAAAAACAACAGTGGAAGCATATGTATGGATGTCATACTTCAGGGCCTGCTGGGATGATCCCGCAGGCCGACCTATGTGTCCTCGGTGCAGTACCCTGTCAGTGCCGTCCAAAATGTAGCATCTGCATTTGGGTGATAATGCTGTAAGAAATGCTTCATCTTCTCGTACTGTGGACTTTGACCACTCTTCCTATTTCGCTCATTCTTGAGTAATGGGTTCACGAAGGCAACCACAGAGCTGTTCCGCATCCTCTGCCTCAAACCAGAGTGTAATCCCTATCCAGGTTTGGAATGTAGCAGATCCTAAATCTTTTAATACTGATTTCAAACCCAACGCCCCCTGGAACCCTCAGTCCAGATGCATGATACCTCTGATTGAGCCCCACGTGTGCTCTATTGGCAAAATGTCAAATTGGACCCTGGTCCTGCAGATGCAGTGGATGTGGCCATAGGACATATCGATAAACTCAAACTCACGTGCCAGTGCTGTTCCTGTCTCACTGAATTCACAGTTTCCTTTGCTCTCTTGAAAGAACCCACCAAAACCCACAATGCATTCGAGATCCCTGAGTTCTGCGAGAGCAATCATCCTTAGCCCTATCCCTCTTTTTCCGCTGCCTCTGCTAGCTCAGATTTGGCAGCTCGGATCTTGGTCTCAGATTCAATTGTGGGGATATTTTGAACTGATTTCTTTGAGTTCTGTCAGCCAAGCTTCTGCTGTGCACTCTTCTAACACTCAGCACATCACCTTCAATCCCATGCCTGCTGCCCGCTTGAGAGTGTGCTTCCACGGAAAACAGAGTTTCACCTTTGATGCTCCTTTACCAGAGGTCAGATCCTGCACTGGTTTCCATTCTCTACTTTGCCTTTTCCTGCTTACGGTTTTTCTGAGGCCTCATCATGTCTTTGGATGTAACAGACCACTCTTACTCAAGTGTCCTGTGCCAAGGGCTGGGTGAGTGTGTGTTTACAATATTTGGTGTATGGTGTCTAGTGAGAGCAGTTTGCACTTGTTCTCTTCCTACTGGGCATCGACAAATCAACACATTTCACAAATAATTCACCGAAATTGGATATTAGTTTCGCTCCTTTTTCTTTACCGCCATGGACGGATGATTTGTCCTAAGACTCCAGCTTTGACATTATATTGATAAGACAGTTGCAGTCTTTAAGAAGGTTAATAGAATCGATTTACGTATTTTGGGATTTATATGAAAGTGAAGTTAGTTTTCGAAAATAACCAAATGAACCTAGAAACCAGACTTGACAATTTTTGTAAGATTTTGTCAGCTCTAAGGAAAAAACAGACAGTCTCAATGTAAAATAGCAGTCCAAATGTTTGAAGGGGACATGCCAACTCTTTTCTCTTGAAGCCTCCAACAACAAAAGGAACAATGAAATACCTATTGGAACCATGAAATAACCCACAACATTGTTTCCCTTGTGCACCAGGTGCCCTTTACTCCCAATGACACATACTAGGCAATGTTGTCATTTAAAGGTATAACATTCCTCTCTAGGAATATACAAGAAAATCTAAACAGAATATACACATTTAGGCTTGATTCAAAAAGCAATTAGAGGCATTTAACTATGAGAAACCTGCTGCAGATATCCTAGGCTATAGAAAACCAGGTGCTTTTCTATCAGTGCTGAGAAGGCTTAATCATCCGATCATGTTGGGTAAAACAATTTAACACAACCAAGTCTGCACCTCCAAGATATAGTGCACCCGGGGCTTGACGGAAGTGAATGACTGTCCACATAACCTGTGTCTATAATGTGTTTTCGACTTTTACAGTACAGTTCACTATCGGACTTCTAATATTATCCTGTAGTGTCTTGAAAAACTGAGGCCTAATACATATTCAAGTTCATTCAAAGATTCCCCTCACTTCCCACACTCCTTTCAGCCCAAAGAATACATAACCCCAGCATTTCCTTAATCTAGGGGAAGGTCATCATTTCTTTGTGTGAGCTAAGTATTCAATTCCTATCTATTTCAATCGAGAGTATTTGAATATTAAGGAGTTCACAGTTGTTCACCGCGTGTGAATGAGGAGGAACTCTGAATCTAGTAGGGGCTTGCTCTCCTCCTCCTGGATTCATTGCAGCTCAGGTTCTGATCCTTTGAAATGGATGCCTGAGTGGAGTGGAGGGAAGAGCATGTGATTGATAGCTAGGCACAAACGTGGGAATAGGCTTACCTGTGCTTGGTGCATTTCGGTCTGAATGATTCATAAATGCCTATTTGGGTGTGTGGATTCTCACGACCTCTTCCAAGAATATGAGCGCTTTATCATCTCTGCCATCTCTTCTCTTTTAGACGTCAGGAATCTTGGACCCGTTCTTGGAGCAGAGAATCGAGTAACTTTCTCAAGGGCACGTTGACTCTCCGTATGTTTCTGCCAGTATCAGCGAGGTTCAGTAGGTCTCATGAAAGTCTTTCGAGCCTGGTATTCTCTAGAGATGTCTCCATGCTGATATTCTCCACTGTGGCAGAACAACTTTCATCAATGTGTCCGCACATCTCCTCAATCCATGCAGCCAGTGTTTCTGCCAGCTTCTCTTCGTGTCTCCCATAAAGTCGACGTCAACAGGAATGGGCAAGTCTGAAGATACTTCGGAGCCTAACCAGTAAGCTGATGACAGGCAGATCTTCCACTGTCTGCCCTTTCAGATTCTGGAAACTGACCCGTGAACTCAGGTCTTTGGGCAGCAGCAGTATCTCGAACTTACTCAGCTTCCCGAACAAAAGACCTAAGCCAATCTCCACATAGGGCAGCAGACCCACCATCAAACTGATCCACCCACAGAATTCTGTCCAGTTACCTTCGATCCACCAGCCGCAACAAGCCTCGTGATACACACCAACATTCCACCTGGAATCCAACCGGTAACTGCCATCCACAGTGGTTGATGCATCAAGTCAGTGTTGGAGGTGATGCTGCATTAGACGAGAGTTTCCTAAGGGAAATGTGATTCTATCCACAAGGGTCCAATTTTCCTTTTCTCTTCCCTGTTTCCTTTTTTTCAAATCTATATACACAGTACAAACTGAGGGAAGTGTGTCCATGTTCAGTTTATGGATTCACACCTATTTAAACTTTCTAACAGTTCACATTACACAGACACCCACTCAAGGAAACTCATGTTTCTGTAATATCCATTCACCCAGATTACATATCCTTCTGTTGCTTTCTGCTGAAACACCCACACTCTCAGAACATGGATCCATTTGTTTCATGGGGGCTGAAATTCCTAGAAATGAAACCAATCCCAACGTGCACTTTCCAGTCTGTCTCTTTTACACTTAGTTCAGTTTTGCAGAGCTACTTGTCTTTGTTATAGGCTTATGCCATTTCTTCTCTACGTAGGGTAGAATAAGGCATTCGTTCATCCTGTTTGAAGACTTCTAAGACTATATCCCGTTCTATGACCCACTCTTATTCAAAACCGTCCTTTGGGTTGGCTCACGATGTGCACTTCTGGATCAGTATCTATGAATATTAATGCACGCGTCTGTTTTCTGAATACAAGTGTGTTGAGTACATGCTAACAGCGATAATAGGTCGATGCGTGCTGAATGAAACTTGACATCACTTTGAGTATTTTGTCTTGAATAATCATGGTTGTTTGGTATATGTCAGACAACTGTAACCTTTTGGTGTATGTCTGTTTGTCTGATTGTTTATTTTGCAAACACATTAGGCCATGCATCCCTCCTTTTGCTTCAGACAGACAGTCATGTAAGCTGATTCACTTAAGATAGTGCTTAAAATCACCTATGATTTCCTGCTACCCTCTCCCATCTTTAGGATTTTGATGTCCTCCTTGCCTTCTTCTTCTTACTTCTTTGCAACTCAGGCTCTTCTTGCATTTGCAATAATGGTTTTGTTATTTCCATTTCATCTTGCTACTTTTCTACTCAGGGTAGGATTCTCAATTTTTGTTTTAGGATCAGTCTCAAACTGCTGAATTCTTTTAAGGTTTGTCGGTCAGTGAATTTCCCTAGCTCTGCCGTTGTTATAAATGGCGGTCATTTGGCATAGGCTACCCTAGATTGCAGCTTTTTCTCATTCAGGATATGGTCTATGTCCTGGCACTCCTCCCCTTGTTGCAAATTTTCTGCCGAGATATCAGCTGAACCCCCTCTGGAGGTACTTTTGTGACTAAGTTTCTTTCCTCGAGGTGAATTTTACATCACTGGGATGATCATGAAATTTGTTTATTTGAATTCTACTGCTTCTTGTTGGTCTATTGGTATTCCACCTGTTTTGGACGCTGTGTACTTCCTGAATTCGTATAGATGATACTTTCTTGGATTTCAGCAAGTTTCATTCTGATTTTTCTACAAATTCCTTTTCAGAATGTACTAGTTTATCAATTGCTTTCCATTTGGGAATCCTATGAGTCCTATTCTTACCTGCTTGGTCTTAACCCAGGATTCAACAGTGATGTTAGCGTTGGTTTGCACTCGCTTTTCTGTGTCTTCTTCTGATGGAGGGATTTCTGTTCCCCCGTCCTCTAAGCCATTCACGATTCCTTCTGCATTAATTAGTCTGCTTAGGATTGACTTTAGCCCAGTTTTTATCTCATCCATTGTGTTTTCTTATACTATTGGTTTCTTCTTTAGAGTTTCTCTTCCCCTTTTCTGGTATTCTGCCTTTTGTGATTCTGAGGCACTGTGGTTCATCATTGTTTTCCTCACCTCCATTTTCAGAGCTTGCTCTGGTAGCGTTTTGCCGTCTAGTTGTTTGAAAGCTTATTTTTTGGGCCTTCAATCTCTTTGGAACTGAAAATGGTACTTCCTGTTTCTTTTACTATACTTCTTTTACCCTATAGTTCAGGTAATATCATGTATCAAATATAGACACATTGGGCTTGGATAAGTGCAAACTTTAGACTTTTTGGTGTACGCATTTCCAAGGTATTGCTGTGAGGACAATTTTCCCTAGACCTTGATGCCATGCCCTGTTCCTGTGTGTGTTGTCTGGTATATCTCTAAATCCTGGTGTTGTCTTTGTTGTGATGAACACACCATACTGTTTCAGTTAGTTGATCCTCTTTTTTATTACATTTATCTCACAATTCTGAAAGGGCGCAGGGCACTTCCTCTAGTGGAAATGAAGCTTCTATAGGTTTTCAGCTCTGCATTCTTCTGTATGTCATTTTGAAGTGTCTCCAAAACAGCCAACAGAGAGTGCGCTTGTACTTTCTACTGCCATGGGAATGTCCCAATGTTACCAGTTCTTCCCAGAGCTTCTGTGTCTACAAAAACAACAGTGGAAGCATATGTATGGATGTCATACTTCAGGGCCTGCTGGGATGATCCCGCAGGCCGACCTATGTGTCCTCGGTGCAGTACCCTGTCAGTGCCGTCCAAAATGTAGCATCTGCATTTGGGTGATAATGCTGTAAGAAATGCTTCATCTTCTCGTACTGTGGACTTTGACCACTCTTCCTATTTCGCTCATTCTTGAGTAATGGGTTCACGAAGGCAACCACAGAGCTGTTCCGCATCCTCTGCCTCAAACCAGAGTGTAATCCCTATCCAGGTTTGGAATGTAGCAGATCCTAAATCTTTTAATACTGATTTCAAACCCAACGCCCCCTGGAACCCTCAGTCCAGATGCATGATACCTCTGATTGAGCCCCACGTGTGCTCTATTGGCAAAATGTCAAATTGGACCCTGGTCCTGCAGATGCAGTGGATGTGGCCATAGGACATATCGATAAACTCAAACTCACGTGCCAGTGCTGTTCCTGTCTCACTGAATTCACAGTTTCCTTTGCTCTCTTGAAAGAACCCACCAAAACCCACAATGCATTCGAGATCCCTGAGTTCTGCGAGAGCAATCATCCTTAGCCCTATCCCTCTTTTTCCGCTGCCTCTGCTAGCTCAGATTTGGCAGCTCGGATCTTGGTCTCAGATTCAATTGTGGGGATATTTTGAACTGATTTCTTTGAGTTCTGTCAGCCAAGCTTCTGCTGTGCACTCTTCTAACACTCAGCACATCACCTTCAATCCCATGCCTGCTGCCCGCTTGAGAGTGTGCTTCCACGGAAAACAGAGTTTCACCTTTGATGCTCCTTTACCAGAGGTCAGATCCTGCACTGGTTTCCATTCTCTACTTTGCCTTTTCCTGCTTACGGTTTTTCTGAGGCCTCATCATGTCTTTGGATGTAACAGACCACTCTTACTCAAGTGTCCTGTGCCAAGGGCTGGGTGAGTGTGTGTTTACAATATTTGGTGTATGGTGTCTAGTGAGAGCAGTTTGCACTTGTTCTCTTCCTACTGGGCATCGACAAATCAACACATTTCACAAATAATTCACAGAAATTGGATATTAGTTTCGCTCCTTTTTCTTTACCGCCATGGACGGATGATTTGTCCTAAGACTCCAGCTTTGACATTATATTGATAAGACAGTTGCAGTCTTTAAGAAGGTTAATAGAATCGATTTACGTATTTTGGGATTTATATGAAAGTGAAGTTAGTTTTCGAAAATAACCAAATGAACCTAGAAACCAGACTTGACAATTTTTGTAAGATTTTGTCAGCTCTAAGGAAAAAACAGACAGTCTCAATGTAAAATAGCAGTCCAAATGTTTGAAGGGGACATGCCAACTCTTTTCTCTTGAAGCCTCCAACAACAAAAGGAACAATGAAATACCTATTGGAACCATGAAATAACCCACAACATTGTTTCCCTTGTGCACCAGGTGCCCTTTACTCCCAATGACACATACTAGGCAATGTTGTCATTTAAAGGTATAACATTCCTCTCTAGGAATATACAAGAAAATCTAAACAGAATATACACATTTAGGCTTGATTCAAAAAGCAATTAGAGGCATTTAACTATGAGAAACCTGCTGCAGATATCCTAGGCTATAGAAAACCAGGTGCTTTTCTATCAGTGCTGAGAAGGCTTAATCATCCGATCATGTTGGGTAAAACAATTTAACACAACCAAGTCTGCACCTCCAAGATATAGTGCACCCGGGGCTTGACGGAAGTGAATGACTGTCCACATAACCTGTGTCTATAATGTGTTTTCGACTTTTACAGTACAGTTCACTATCGGACTTCTAATATTATCCTGTAGTGTCTTGAAAAACTGAGGCCTAATACATATTCAAGTTCATTCAAAGATTCCCCTCACTTCCCACACTCCTTTCAGCCCAAAGAATACATAACCCCAGCATTTCCTTAATCTAGGGGAAGGTCATCATTTCTTTGTGTGAGCTAAGTATTCAATTCCTATCTATTTCAATCGAGAGTATTTGAATATTAAGGAGTTCACAGTTGTTCACCGCGTGTGAATGAGGAGGAACTCTGAATCTAGTAGGGGCTTGCTCTCCTCCTCCTGGATTCATTGCAGCTCAGGTTCTGATCCTTTGAAATGGATGCCTGAGTGGAGTGGAGGGAAGAGCATGTGATTGATAGCTAGGCACAAACGTGGGAATAGGCTTACCTGTGCTTGGTGCATTTCGGTCTGAATGATTCATAAATGCCTATTTGGGTGTGTGGATTCTCACGACCTCTTCCAAGAATATGAGCGCTTTATCATCTCTGCCATCTCTTCTCTTTTAGACGTCAGGAATCTTGGACCCGTTCTTGGAGCAGAGAATCGAGTAACTTTCTCAAGGGCACGTTGACTCTCCGTATGTTTCTGCCAGTATCAGCGAGGTTCAGTAGGTCTCATGAAAGTCTTTCGAGCCTGGTATTCTCTAGAGATGTCTCCATGCCGATATTCTCCACTGTGGCAGAACAACTTTCATCAATGTGTCCGCACATCTCCTCAATCCATGCAGCCAGTGTTTCTGCCAGCTTCTCTTCGTGTCTCCCATAAAGTCGACGTCAACAGGAATGGGCAAGTCTGAAGATACTTCGGAGCCTAACCAGTAAGCTGATGACAGGCAGATCTTCCACTGTCTGCCCTTTCAGATTCTGGAAACTGACCCGTGAACTCAGGTCTTTGGGCAGCAGCAGTATCTCGAACTTACTCAGCTTCCCGAACAAAAGACCTAAGCCAATCTCCACATAGGGCAGCAGACCCACCATCAAACTGATCCACCCACAGAATTCTGTCCAGTTACCTTGGATCCACCAGCCGCAACAAGCCTCGTGATACACACCAACATTCCACCTGGAATCCAACCGGTAACTGCCATCCACAGTGGTTGATGCATCAAGTCAGTGTTGGAGGTGATGCTGCATTAGACGAGAGTTTCCTAAGGGAAATGTGATTCTATCCACAAGGGTCCAATTTTCCTTTTCTCTTCCCTGTTTCCTTTTTTTCAAATCTATATACACAGTACAAACTGAGGGAAGTGTGTCCATGTTCAGTTTATGGATTCACACCTATTTAAACTTTCTAACAGTTCACATTACACAGACACCCACTCAAGGAAACTCATGTTTGTGTAATATCCATTCACCCAGATTACATATCCTTCTGTTGCTTTCTGCTGAAACACCCACACTCTCAGAACATGGATCCATTTGTTTCATGGGGGCTGAAATTCCTAGAAATGAAACCAATCCCAACGTGCACTTTCCAGTCTGTCTCTTTTACACTTAGTTCAGTTTTGCAGAGCTACTTGTCTTTGTTATAGGCTTATGCCATTTCTTCTCTACGTAGGGTAGAATAAGGCATTCGTTCATCCTGTTTGAAGACTTCTAAGACTATATCCCGTTCTATGACCCACTCTTATTCAAAACCGTCCTTTGGGTTGGCTCACGATGTGCACTTCTGGATCAGTATCTATGAATACTAATGCACGCGTCTGTTTTCTGAATACAAGTGTGTTGAGTACATGCTAACAGCGATAATAGGTCGATGCGTGCTGAATGAAACTTGACATCACTTTGAGTATTTTGTCTTGAATAATCATGGTTGTTTGGTATATGTCAGACAACTGTAACCTTTTGGTGTATGTCTGTTTGTCTGATTGTTTATTTTGCAAACACATTAGGCCATGCATCCCTCCTTTTGCTTCAGACAGACAGTCATGTAAGCTGATTCACTTAAGATAGTGCTTAAAATCACCTATGATTTCCTGCTACCCTCTCCCATCTTTAGGATTTTGATGTCCTCCTTGCCTTCTTCTTCTTACTTCTTTGCAACTCAGGCTCTTCTTGCATTTGCAATAATGGTTTTGTTATTTCCATTTCATCTTGCTACTTTTCTACTCAGGGTAGGATTCTCAATTTTTGTTTTAGGATCAGTCTCAAACTGCTGAATTCTTTTAAGGTTTGTCGGTCAGTGAATTTCCCTAGCTCTGCCGTTGTTATAAATGGCGGTCATTTGGCATAGGCTACCCTAGATTGCAGCTTTTTCTCATTCAGGATATGGTCTATGTCCTGGCACTCCTCCCCTTGTTGCAAATTTTCTGCCGAGATATCAGCTGAACCCCCTCTGGAGGTACTTTTGTGACTAAGTTTCTTTCCTCGAGGTGAATTTTACATCCCTGGGATGATCATGAAATTTGTTTATTTGAATTCTACTGCTTCTTGTTGGTCTATTGGTATTCCACCTCTTTTGGACGCTGTGTACTTCCTGAATTCGTATAGATGATACTTTCTTGGATTTCAGCAAGTTTCATTCTGATTTTTCTACAAATTCCTTTTCAGAATGTACTAGTTTATCAATTGCTTTCCATTTGGGAATCCTATGAGTCCTATTCTTACCTGCTTTGTCTTAACCCAGGATTCAACAGTGATGTTAGCGTTGGTTTGCACTCGCTTTTCTGTGTCTTCTTCTGATGGAGGGATTTCTGTTCCCCCGTCCTCTAAGCCATTCACGATTCCTTCTGCATTAATTAGTCTGCTTAGGATTGACTTTAGCCCAGTTTTTATCTCATCCATTGTGTTTTCTTATACTATTGGATTCTTCTTTAGAGTTTCTCTTCCCCTTTTCTGGTATTCTGCCTTTTGTGATTCTGAGGCACTGTGGTTCATCATTGTTTTCCTCACCTCCATTTTCAGAGCTTGCTCTGGTAACGTTTTGCCGTCTAGTTGTTTGAAAGCTTATTTTTTGGGCCTTCAATCTCTTTGGAACTGAAAATGGTACTTCCTGTTTCTTTTACTATACTTCTTTTACCCTATAGTTCAGGTAATATCATGTATCAAATATAGACACATTGGGCTTGGATAAGTGCAAACTTTAGACTTTTTGGTGTACGCATTTCCAAGGTATTTCTGTGAGGACAATTTTCCCTAGACCTTGATGCCATGCCCTGTTCCTGTGTGTGTTGTCTGGTATATCTCTAAATCCTGGTGTTGTCTTTGTTGTGATGAACACACCATACTGTTTCAGTTAGTTGATCCTCTTTTTTATTACATTAATCTCACAATTCTGAAAGGGCGCAGGGCACTTCCTCTAGTGGAAATGAAGCTTCTATAGGTTTTCAGCTCTGCATTCTTCTGTATGTCATTTTGAAGTGTCTCCAAAACAGCCAACAGAGAGTGCGCTTGTACTTTCTACTGCCATGGGAATGTCCCAATGTTACCAGTTCTTCCCAGAGCTTCTGTGTCTACAAAAACAACAGTGGAAGCATATGTATGGATGTCATACTTCAGGGCCTGCTGGGATGATCCCGCAGGCCGACCTATGTGTCCTCGGTGCAGTACCCTGTCAGTGCCGTCCAAAATGTAGCATCTGCATTTGGGTGATAATGCTGTAAGAAATGCTTCATCTTCTCGTACTGTGGACTTTGACCACTCTTCCTATTTCGCTCATTCTTGAGTAATGGGTTCACGAAGGCAACCACAGAGCTGTTCCGCATCCTCTGCCTCAAACCAGAGTGTAATCCCTATCCAGGTTTGGAATGTAGCAGATCCTAAATCTTTTAATACTGATTTCAAACCCAACGCCCGTGGAACCCTCAGTCCAGAAGCATGATACCTCTGATTGAGCCCCACGTGTGCTCTATTGGCAAAATGTCAAATTGGACCCTGGTCCTGCAGATGCAGTGGATGTGGCCATAGGACATATCGATAAACTCAAACTCACGTGCCAGTGCTGTTCCTGTCTCACTGAATTCACAGTTTCCTTTGCTCTCTTGAAAGAACCCACCAAAACCCACAATGCATTCGAGATCCCTGAGTTCTGCGAGAGCAATCATCCTTAGCCCTATCCCTCTTTTTCCGCTGCCTCTGCTAGCTCAGATTTGGCAGCTCGGATCTTGGTCTCAGATTCAATTGTGGGGATATTTTGAACTGATTTCTTTGAGTTCTGTCAGCCAAGCTTCTGCTGTGCACTCTTCTAACACTCAGCACATCACCTTCAATCCCATGCCTGCTGCCCGCTTGAGAGTGTGCTTCCACGGAAAACAGAGTTTCACCTTTGATGCTCCTTTACCAGAGGTCAGATCCTGCACTGGTTTCCATTCTCTACTTTGCCTTTTCCTGCTTACGGTTTTTCTGAGGCCTCATCATGTCTTTGGATGTAACAGACCACTCTTACTCAAGTGTCCTGTGCCAAGGGCTGGGTGAGTGTGTGTTTACAATATTTGGTGTATGGTGTCTAGTGAGAGCAGTTTGCACTTGTTCTCTTCCTACTGGGCATCGACAAATCAACACATTTCACAAATAATTCACAGAAATTGGATATTAGTTTCGCTCCTTTTTCTTTACCGCCATGGACGGATGATTTGTCCTAAGACTCCAGCTTTGACATTATATTGATAAGACAGTTGCAGTCTTTAAGAAGGTTAATAGAATCGATTTACGTATTTTGGGATTTATATGAAAGTGAAGTTAGTTTTCGAAAATAACCAAATGAACCTAGAAACCAGACTTGACAATTTTTGTAAGATTTTGTCAGCTCTAAGGAAAAAACAGACAGTCTCAATGTAAAATAGCAGTCCAAATGTTTGAAGGGGACATGCCAACTCTTTTCTCTTGAAGCCTCCAACAACAAAAGGAACAATGAAATACCTATTGGAACCATGAAATAACCCACAACATTGTTTCCCTTGTGCACCAGGTGCCCTTTACTCCCAATGACACATACTAGGCAATGTTGTCATTTAAAGGTATAACATTCCTCTCTAGGAATATACAAGAAAATCTAAACAGAATATACACATTTAGGCTTGATTCAAAAAGCAATTAGAGGCATTTAACTATGAGAAACCTGCTGCAGATATCCTAGGCTATAGAAAACCAGGTGCTTTTCTATCAGTGCTGAGAAGGCTTAATCATCCGATCATGTTGGGTAAAACAATTTAACACAACCAAGTCTGCACCTCCAAGATATAGTGCACCCGGGGCTTGACGGAAGTGAATGACTGTCCACATAACCTGTGTCTATAATGTGTTTTCGACTTTTACAGTACAGTTCACTATCGGACTTCTAATATTATCCTGTAGTGTCTTGAAAAACTGAGGCCTAATACATATTCAAGTTCATTCAAAGATTCCCCTCACTTCCCACACTCCTTTCAGCCCAAAGAATACATAACCCCAGCATTTCCTTAATCTAGGGGAAGGTCATCATTTCTTTGTGTGAGCTAAGTATTCAATTCCTATCTATTTCAATCGAGAGTATTTGAATATTAAGGAGTTCACAGTTGTTCACCGCGTGTGAATGAGGAGGAACTCTGAATCTAGTAGGGGCTTGCTCTCCTCCTCCTGGATTCATTGCAGCTCAGGTTCTGATCCTTTGAAATGGATGCCTGAGTGGAGTGGAGGGAAGAGCATGTGATTGATAGCTAGGCACAAACGTGGGAATAGGCTTACCTGTGCTTGGTGCATTTCGGTCTGAATGATTCATAAATGCCTATTTGGGTGTGTGGATTCTCACGACCTCTTCCAAGAATATGAGCGCTTTATCATCTCTGCCATCTCTTCTCTTTTAGACGTCAGGAATCTTGGACCCGTTCTTGGAGCAGAGAATCGAGTAACTTTCTCAAGGGCACGTTGACTCTCCGTATGTTTCTGCCAGTATCAGCGAGGTTCAGTAGGTCTCATGAAAGCCTTTCGAGCCTGGTATTCTCTAGAGATGTCTCCATGCCGATATTCTCCACTGTGGCAGAACAACTTTCATCAATGTGTCCGCACATCTCCTCAATCCATGCAGCCAGTGTTTCTGCCAGCTTCTCTTCGTGTCTCCCATAAAGTCCACGTCAACAGGAATGGGCAAGTCTGAAGATACTTCGGAGCCTAACCAGTAAGCTGATGACAGGCAGATCTTCCACTGTCTGCCCTTTCAGATTCTGGAAACTGACCCGTGAACTCAGGTCTTTGGGCAGCAGCAGTATCTCGAACTTACTCAGCTTCCCGAAAAAAAGACCTAAGCCAATCTCCACATAGGGCAGCAGACCCACCATCAAACTGATCCACCCACAGAATTCTGTCCAGTTACCTTCGATCCACCAGCCGCAACAAGCCTCGTGATACACACCAACATTCCACCTGGAATCCAACCGGTAACTGCCATCCACAGTGGTTGATGCATCAAGTCAGTGTTGGAGGTGATGCTGCATTAGACGAGAGTTTCCTAAGGGAAATGTGATTCTATCCACAAGGGTCCAATTTTCCTTTTCTCTTCCCTGTTTCCTTTTTTTCAAATCTATATACACAGTACAAACTGAGGGAAGTGTGTCCATGTTCAGTTTATGGATTCACACCTATTTAAACTTTCTAACAGTTCACATTACACAGACACCCACTCAAGGAAACTCATGTTTGTGTAATATCCATTCACCCAGATTACATATCCTTCTGTTGCTTTCTGCTGAAACACCCACACTCTCAGAACATGGATCCATTTGTTTCATGGGGGCTGAAATTCCTAGAAATGAAACCAATCCCAACGTGCACTTTCCAGTCTGTCTCTTTTACACTTAGTTCAGTTTTGCAGAGCTACTTGTCTTTGTTATAGGCTTATGCCATTTCTTCTCTGCGTAGGGTAGAATAAGGCATTCGTTCATCCTGTTTGAAGACTTCGAAGACTATATCCCGTTCTATGACCCACTCTTATTCAAAACCGTCCTTTGGGTTGGCTCACGATGTGCACTTCTGGATCAGTATCTATGAATACTAATGCACGCGTCTGTTTTCTGAATACAAGTGTGTTGAGTACATGCTAACAGCGATAATAGGTCGATGCGTGCTGAATGAAACTTGACATCACTTTGAGTATTTTGTCTTGAATAATCATGGCTGTTTGGTATATGTCAGACAACTGTAACCTTTTGGTGTATGTCTGTTTGTCTGATTGTTTATTTTGCAAACACATTAGGCCATGCATCCCTCCTTTTGCTTCAGACAGACAGTCATGTAAGCTGATTCACTTAAGATAGTGCTTAAAATCACCTATGATTTCCTGCTACCCTCTCCCATCTTTAGGATTTTGATGTCCTCCTTGCCTTCTTCTTCTTACTTCTTTGCAACTCAGGCTCTTCTTGCATTTGCAATAATGGTTTTGTTATTTCCATTTCATCTTGCTACTTTTCTACTCAGGGTAGGATTCTCAATTTTTGTTTTAGGATCAGTCTCAAACTGCTGAATTCTTTTAAGGTTTGCCGGTCAGTGAATTTCCCTAGCTCTGCCGTTGTTGTAAATGGCGGTCATTTGGCATAGGCTACCCTAGATTGCAGCTTTTTCTCATTCAGGATATGGTCTATGTCCTGGCACTCCTCCCCTTGTTGCAAATTTTCTGCCGAGATATCAGCTGAACCCCCTCTGGAGGTACTTTTGTGACTAAGTTTCTTTCCTCGAGGTGAATTTTACATCACTGGGATGATCATGAAATTTGTTTATTTGAATTCTACTGCTTCTTGTTGGTCTATTGGTATTCCACCTCTTTTGGACGCTGTGTACTTCCTGAATTCGTATAGATGATACTTTCTTGGATTTCAGCAAGTTTCATTCTGATTTTTCTACAAATTCCTTTTCAGAATGTACTAGTTTATCAATTGCTTTCCATTTTTGAATCCTATGAGTCCTATTCTTACCTGCTTGGTCTTAACCCAGGATTCAACAGTGATGTTAGCGTTGGTTTGCACTCGCTTTTCTGTGTCTTCTTCTGATGGAGGGATTTCTGTTCCCCCGTCCTCTAAGCCATTCACGATTCCTTCTGCATTAATTAGTCTGCTTAGGATTGACTTTAGCCCAGTTTTTATCTCATCCATTGTGTTTTCTTATACTATTGGTTTCTTCTTTAGAGTTTCTCTTCCCCTTTTCTGGTATTCTGCCTTTTGTGATTCTGAGGCACTGTGGTTCATCATTGTTTTCCTCACCTCCATTTTCAGAGCTTGCTCTGGTAACGTTTTGCCGTCTAGTTGTTTGAAAGCTTATTTTTTGGGCCTTCAATCTCTTTGGAACTGAAAATGGTACTTCCTGTTTCTTTTACTATACTTCTTTTACCCTATAGTTCAGGTAATATCATGTATCTAATATAGACAAATTGGGCTTGGATAAGTGCAAACTTTAGACTTTTTGGTGTACGCATTTCCAAGGTATTTCTGTGAGGACAATTTTCCCTAGACCTTGATGCCATGCCCTGTTCCTGTGTGTGTTGTCTGGTATATCTCTAAATCCTGGTGTTGTCTTTGTTGTGATGAACACACCATACTGTTTCAGTTAGTTGATCCTCTTTTTTATTACATTTATCTCACAATTCTGAAAGGGCGCAGGGCACTTCCTCTAGTGGAAATGAAGCTTCTATAGGTTTTCAGCTCTGCATTCTTCTGTATGTCATTTTGAAGTGTCTCCAAAACAGCCAACAGAGAGTGCGCTTGTACTTTCTACTGCCATGGGAATGTCCCAATGTTACCAGTTCTTCCCAGAGCTTCTGTGTCTACAAAAACAACAGTGGAAGCATATGTATGGATGTCATACTTCAGGGCCTGCTGGGATGATCCCGCAGGCCGACCTATGTGTCCTCGGTGCAGTACCCTGTCAGTGCCGTCCAAAATGTAGCATCTGCATTTGGGTGATAATGCTGTAAGAAATGCTTCATCTTCTCGTACTGTGGACTTTGACCACTCTTCCTATTTCGCTCATTCTTGAGTAATGGGTTCACGAAGGCAACCACAGAGCTGTTCCGCATCCTCTGCCTCAAACCAGAGTGTAATCCCTATCCAGGTTTGGAATGTAGCAGATCCTAAATCTTTTAATACTGATTTCAAACCCAACGCCTCCTGGAACCCTCAGTCCAGATGCATGATACCTCTGATTGAGCCCCACGTGTGCTCTATTGGCAAAATGTCAAATTGGACCCTGGTCCTGCAGATGCAGTGGATGTGGCCATAGGACATATCGATAAACTCAAACTCACGTGCCAGTGCTGTTCCTGTCTCACTGAATTCACAGTTTCCTTTGCTCTCTTGAAAGAACCCACCAAAACCCACAATGCATTCGAGATCCCTGAGTTCTGCGAGAGCAATCATCCTTAGCCCTATCCCTCTTTTTCCGCTGCCTCTGCTAGCTCAGATTTGGCAGCTCGGATCTTGGTCTCAGATTCAATTGTGGGGATATTTTGAACTGATTTCTTTGAGTTCTGTCAGCCAAGCTTCTGCTGTGCACTCTTCTAACACTCAGCACATCACCTTCAATCCCATGCCTGCTGCCCGCTTGAGAGTGTGCTTCCACGGAAAACAGAGTTTCACCTTTGATGCTCCTTTACCAGAGGTCAGATCCTGCACTGGTTTCCATTCTCTACTTTGCCTTTTCCTGCTTACGGTTTTTCTGAGGCCTCATCATGTCTTTGGATGTAACAGACCACTCTTACTCAAGTGTCCTGTGCCAAGGGCTGGGTGAGTGTGTGTTTACAATATTTGGTGTATGGTGTCTAGTGAGAGCAGTTTGCACTTGTTCTCTTCCTACTGGGCATCGACAAATCAACACATTTCACAAATAATTCACAGAAATTGGATATTAGTTTCGCTCCTTTTTCTTTACCGCCATGGACGGATGATTTGTCCTAAGACTCCAGCTTTGACATTATATTGATAAGACAGTTGCAGTCTTTAAGAAGGTTAATAGAATCGATTTACGTATTTTGGGATTTATATGAAAGTGAAGTTAGTTTTCGAAAATAACCAAATGAACCTAGAAACCAGACTTGACAATTTTTGTAAGATTTTGTCAGCTCTAAGGAAAAAACAGACAGTCTCAATGTAAAATAGCAGTCCAAATGTTTGAAGGGGACATGCCAACTCTTTTCTCTTGAAGCCTCCAACAACAAAAGGAACAATGAAATACCTATTGGAACCATGAAATAACCCACAACATTGTTTCCCTTGTGCACCAGGTGCCCTTTACTCCCAATGACACATACTAGGCAATGTTGTCATTTAAAGGTATAACATTCCTCTCTAGGAATATACAAGAAAATCTAAACAGAATATACACATTTAGGCTTGATTCAAAAAGCAATTAGAGGCATTTAACTATGAGAAACCTGCTGCAGATATCCTAGGCTATAGAAAACCAGGTGCTTTTCTATCAGTGCTGAGAAGGCTTAATCATCCGATCATGTTGGGTAAAACAATTTAACACAACCAAGTCTGCACCTCCAAGATATAGTGCACCCGGGGCTTGACGGAAGTGAATGACTGTCCACATAACCTGTGTCTATAATGTGTTTTCGACTTTTACAGTACAGTTCACTATCGGACTTCTAATATTATCCTGTAGTGTCTTGAAAAACTGAGGCCTAATACATATTCAAGTTCATTCAAAGATTCCCCTCACTTCCCACACTCCTTTCAGCCCAAAGAATACATAACCCCAGCATTTCCTTAATCTAGGGGAAGGTCATCATTTCTTTGTGTGAGCTAAGTATTCAATTCCTATCTATTTCAATCGAGAGTATTTGAATATTAAGGAGTTCACAGTTGTTCACCGCGTGTGAATGAGGAGGAACTCTGAATCTAGTAGGGGCTTGCTCTCCTCCTCCTGGATTCATTGCAGCTCAGGTTCTGATCCTTTGAAATGGATGCCTGAGTGGAGTGGAGGGAAGAGCATGTGATTGATAGCTAGGCACAAACGTGGGAATAGGCTTACCTGTGCTTGGTGCATTTCGGTCTGAATGATTCATAAATGCCTATTTGGGTGTGTGGATTCTCACGACCTCTTCCAAGAATATGAGCGCTTTATCATCTCTGCCATCTCTTCTCTTTTAGACGTCAGGAATCTTGGACCCGTTCTTGGAGCAGAGAATCGAGTAACTTTCTCAAGGGCACGTTGACTCTCCGTATGTTTCTGCCAGTATCAGCGAGGTTCAGTAGGTCTCATGAAAGTCTTTCGAGCCTGGTATTCTCTAGAGATGTCTCCATGCCGATATTCTCCACTGTGGCAGAACAACTTTCATCAATGTGTCCGCACATCTCCTCAATCCATGCAGCCAGTGTTTCTGCCAGCTTCTCTTCGTGTCTCCCATAAAGTCGACGTCAACAGGAATGGGCAAGTCTGAAGATACTTCGGAGCCTAACCAGTAAGCTGATGACAGGCAGATCTTCCACTGTCTGCCCTTTCAGATTCTGGAAACTGACCCGTGAACTCAGGTCTTTGGGCAGCAGCAGTATCTCGAACTTACTCAGCTTCCCGAACAAAAGACCTAAGCCAATCTCCACATAGGGCAGCAGACCCACCATCAAACTGATCCACCCACAGAATTCTGTCCAGTTACCTTGGATCCACCAGCCGCAACAAGCCTCGTGATACACACCAACATTCCACCTGGAATCCAACCGGTAACTGCCATCCACAGTGGTTGATGCATCAAGTCAGTGTTGGAGGTGATGCTGCATTAGACGAGAGTTTCCTAAGGGAAATGTGATTCTATCCACAAGGGTCCAATTTTCCTTTTCTCTTCCCTGTTTCCTTTTTTTCAAATCTATATACACAGTACAAACTGAGGGAAGTGTGTCCATGTTCAGTTTATGGATTCACACCTATTTAAACTTTCTAACAGTTCACATTACACAGACACCCACTCAAGGAAACTCATGTTTGTGTAATATCCATTCACCCAGATTACATATCCTTCTGTTGCTTTCTGCTGAAACACCCACACTCTCAGAACATGGATCCATTTGTTTCATGGGGGCTGAAATTCCTAGAAATGAAACCAATCCCAACGTGCACTTTCCAGTCTGTCTCTTTTACACTTAGTTCAGTTTTGCAGAGCTACTTGTCTTTGTTATAGGCTTATGCCATTTCTTCTCTGCGTAGGGTAGAATAAGGCATTCCTTCATCCTGTTTGAAGACTTCTAAGACTATATCCCGTTCTATGACCCACTCTTATTCAAAACCGTCCTTTGGGTTGGCTCACGATGTGCACTTCTGGATCAGTATCTATGAATACTAATGCACGCGTCTGTTTTCTGAATACAAGTGTGTTGAGTACATGCTAACAGCGATAATAGGTCGATGCGTGCTGAATGAAACTTGACATCACTTTGAGTATTTTGTCTTGAATAATCATGGTTGTTTGGTATATGTCAGACAACTGTAACCTTTTGGTGTATGTCTGTTTGTCTGATTGTTTATTTTGCAAACACATTAGGCCATGCATCCCTCCTTTTGCTTCAGACAGACAGTCATGTAAGCTGATTCACTTAAGATAGTGCTTAAAATCACCTATGATTTCCTGCTACCCTCTCCCATCTTTAGGATTTTGATGTCCTCCTTGCCTTCTTCTTCTTACTTCTTTGCAACTCAGGCTCTTCTTGCATTTGCAATAATGGTTTTGTTATTTCCATTTCATCTTGCTACTTTTCTACTCAGGGTAGGATTCTCAATTTTTGTTTTAGGATCAGTCTCAAACTGCTGAATTCTTTTAAGGTTTGCCGGTCAGTGAATTTCCCTAGCTCTGCCGTTGTTGTAAATGGCGGTCATTTGGCATAGGCTACCCTAGATTGCAGCTTTTTCTCATTCAGGATATGGTCTATGTCCTGGCACTCCTCCCCTTGTTGCAAATTTTCTGCCGAGATATCAGCTGAACCCCCTCTGGAGGTACTTTTGTGACTAAGTTTCTTTCCTCGAGGTGAATTTTACATCACTGGGATGATCATGAAATTTGTTTATTTGAATTCTACTGCTTCTTGTTGGTCTATTGGTATTCCACCTCTTTTGGACGCTGTGTACTTCCTGAATTCGTATAGATGATACTTTCTTGGATTTCAGCAAGTTTCATTCTGATTTTTCTACAAATTCCTTTTCAGAATGTACTAGTTTATCAATTGCTTTCCATTTGGGAATCCTATGAGTCCTATTCTTACCTGCTTGGTCTTAACCCAGGATTCAACAGTGATGTTAGCGTTGGTTTGCACTCGCTTTTCTGTGTCTTCTTCTGATGGAGGGATTTCTGTTCCCCTGTCCTCTAAGCCATTCACGATTCCTTCTGCATTAATTAGTCTGCTTAGGATTGACTTTAGCCCAGTTTTTATCTCATCCATTGTGTTTTCTTATACTATTGGTTTCTTCTTTAGAGTTTCTCTTCCCCTTTTCTGGTATTCTGCCTTTTGTGATTCTGAGGCACTGTGGTTCATCATTGTTTTCCTCACCTCCATTTTCAGAGCTTGCTCTGGTAACGTTTTGCCGTCTAGTTGTTTGAAAGCTTATTTTTTGGGCCTTCAATCTCTTTGGAACTGAAAATGGTACTTCCTGTTTCTTTTACTATACTTCTTTTACCCTATAGTTCAGGTAATATCATGTATCTAATATAGACAAATTGGGCTTGGATAAGTTCAAACTTTAGACTTTTTGGTGTACGCATTTCCAAGGTATTTCTGTGAGGACAATTTTCCCTAGACCTTGATGCCATGCCCTGTTCCTGTGTGTGTTGTCTGGTATATCTCTAAATCCTGGTGTTGTCTTTGTTGTGATGAACACACCATACTGTTTCAGTTAGTTGATCCTCTTTTTTATTACATTAATCTCACAATTCTGAAAGGGCGCAGGGCACTTCCTCTAGTGGAAATGAAGCTTCTATAGGTTTTCAGCTCTGCATTCTTCTGTATGTCATTTTGAAGTGTCTCCAAAACAGCCAAAAGAGAGTGCGCTTGTACTTTCTACTGCCATGGGAATGTCCCAATGTTACCAGTTCTTCCCAGAGCTTCTGTGTCTACAAAAACAACAGTGGAAGCATATGTATGGATGTCATACTTCAGGGCCTGCTGGGATGATCCCGCAGGCCGACCTATGTGTCCTCGGTGCAGTACCCTGTCAGTGCCGTCCAAAATGTAGCATCTGCATTTGGGTGATAATGCTGTAAGAAATGCTTCATCTTCTCGTACTGTGGACTTTGACCACTCTTCCTATTTCGCTCATTCTTGAGTAATGGGTTCACGAAGGCAACCACAGAGCTGTTCCGCATCCTCTGCCTCAAACCAGAGTGTAATCCCTATCCAGGTTTGGAATGTAGCAGATCCTAAATCTTTCAATACTGATTTCAAACCGAACGCCCCCTGGAACCCTCAGTCCAGATGCATGATACCTCTGATTGAGCCCCACGTGTGCTCTATTGGCAAAATGTCAAATTGGACCCTGGTCCTGCAGATGCAGTGGATGTGGCCATAGGACATATCGATAAACTCAAACTCACGTGCCAGTGCTGTTCCTGTCTCACTGAATTCACAGTTTCCTTTGCTCTCTTGAAAGAACCCACCAAAACCCACAATGCATTCGAGATCCCTGAGTTCTGCGAGAGCAATCATCCTTAGCCCTATCCCTCTTTTTCCGCTGCCTCTGCTAGCTCAGATTTGGCAGCTCGGATCTTGGTCTCAGATTCAATTGTGGGGATATTTTGAACTGATTTCTTTGAGTTCTGTCAGCCAAGCTTCTGCTGTGCACTCTTCTAACACTCAGCACATCACCTTCAATCCCATGCCTGCTGCCCGCTTGAGAGTGTGCTTCCACGGAAAACAGAGTTTCACCTTTGATGCTCCTTTACCAGAGGTCAGATCCTGCACTGGTTTCCATTCTCTACTTTGCCTTTTCCTGCTTACGGTTTTTCTGAGGCCTCATCATGTCTTTGGATGTAACAGACCACTCTTACTCAAGTGTCCTGTGCCAAGGGCTGGGTGAGTGTGTGTTTACAATATTTGGTGTATGGTGTCTAGTGAGAGCAGTTTGCTCTTGTTCTCTTCCTACTGGGCATCGACAAATCAACACATTTCACAAATAATTCACAGAAATTGGATATTAGTTTCGCTCCTTTTTCTTTACCGCCATGGACGGATGATTTGTCCTAAGACTCCAGCTTTGACATTATATTGATAAGACAGTTGCAGTCTTTAAGAAGGTTAATAGAATCGATTTACGTATTTTGGGATTTATATGAAAGTGAAGTTAGTTTTTGAAAATAACCAAATGAACCTAGAAACCAGATTTGACAATTTTTGTAAATTTTGTCAGCTCTAAGGAAAAAACAGACAGTCTCAATGTAAAATAGCAGTCCAAATGTTTGAAGGGGACATGCCAACTCTTTTCTCTTGAAGCCTCCAACAACAAAAGGAACAATGAAATACCTATTGGAACCATGAAATAACCCACAACATTGTTTCCCTTGTGCACCAGGTGCCCTTTACTCCCAATGACACATACTAGGCAATGTTGTCATTTAAAGGTATAACATTCCTCTCTAGGAATATACAAGAAAATCTAAACAGAATATACACATTTAGGCTTGATTCAAAAAGCAATTAGAGGCATTTAACTATGAGAAACCTGCTGCAGATATCCTAGGCTATAGAAAACCAGGTGCTTTTCTATCAGTGCTGAGAAGGCTTAATCATCCGATCATGTTGGGTAAAACAATTTAACACAACCAAGTCTGCACCTCCAAGATATAGTGCACCCGGGGCTTGACGGAAGAGAATGACTGTCCACATAACCTGTGTCTATAATGTGTTTTCGACTTTTACAGTACAGTTCACTATCGGACTTCTAATATTATCCTGTAGTGTCTTGAAAAACTGAGGCCTAATACATATTCAAGTTCATTCAAAGATTCCCCTCACTTCCCACACTCCTTTCAGCCCAAAGAATACATAACCCCAGCATTTCCTTAATCTAGGGGAAGGTCATCATTTCTTTGTGTGAGCTAAGTATTCAATTCCTATCTATTTCAATCGAGAGTATTTGAATATTAAGGAGTTCACAGTTGTTCACCGCGTGTGAATGAGGAGGAACTCTGAATCTAGTAGGGGCTTGCTCTCCTCCTCCTGGATTCATTGCAGCTCAGGTTCTGATCCTTTGAAATGGATGCCTGAGTGGAGTGGAGGGAAGAGCATGTGATTGATAGCTAGGCACAAACGTGGGAATAGGCTTACCTGTGCTTGGTGCATTTCGGTCTGAATGATTCATAAATGCCTATTTGGGTGTGTGGATTCTCACGACCTCTTCCAAGAATATGAGCGCTTTATCATCTCTGCCATCTCTTCTCTTTTAGACGTCAGGAATCTTGGACCCGTTCTTGGAGCAGAGAATCGAGTAACTTTCTCAAGGGCACGTTGACTCTCCGTATGTTTCTGCCAGTATCAGCGAGGTTCAGTAGGTCTCATGAAAGTCTTTCGAGCCTGGTATTCTCTAGAGATGTCTCCATGCCGATATTCTCCACTGTGGCAGAACAACTTTCATCAATGTGTCCGCACATCTCCTCAATCCATGCAGCCAGTGTTTCTGCCAGCTTCTCTTCGTGTCTCCCATAAAGTCGACGTCAACAGGAATGGGCAAGTCTGAAGATACTTCGGAGCCTAACCAGTAAGCTGATGACAGGCAGATCTTCCACTGTCTGCCCTTTCAGATTCTGGAAACTGACCCGTGAACTCAGGTCTTTGGGCAGCAGCAGTATCTCGAACTTACTCAGCTTCCCGAACAAAAGACCTAAGCCAATCTCCACATAGGGCAGCAGACCCACCATCAAACTGATCCACCCACAGAATTCTGTCCAGTTACCTTGGATCCACCAGCCGCAACAAGCCTCGTGATACACACCAACATTCCACCTGGAATCCAACCGGTAACTGCCATCCACAGTGGTTGATGCATCAAGTCAGTGTTGGAGGTGATGCTGCATTAGACGAGAGTTTCCTAAGGGAAATGTGATTCTATCCACAAGGGTCCAATTTTCCTTTTCTCTTCCCTGTTTCCTTTTTTTCAAATCTATATACACAGTACAAACTGAGGGAAGTGTGTCCATGTTCAGTTTATGGATTCACACCTATTTAAACTTTCTAACAGTTCACATTACACAGACACCCACTCAAGGAAACTCATGTTTGTGTAATATCCATTCACCCAGATTACATATCCTTCTGTTGCTTTCTGCTGAAACACCCACACTCTCAGAACATGGATCCATTTGTTTCATGGGGGCTGAAATTCCTAGAAATGAAACCAATCCCAACGTGCACTTTCCAGTCTGTCTCTTTTACACTTAGTTCAGTTTTGCAGAGCTACTTGTCTTTGTTATAGGCTTATGCCATTTCTTCTCTACGTCGGGTAGAATAAGGCATTCGTTCATCCTGTTTGAAGACTTCTAAGACTATATCCCGTTCTATGACCCACTCTTATTCAAAACCGTCCTTTGGGTTGGCTCACGATGTGCACTTCTGGATCAGTATCTATGAATATTAATGCACGCGTCTGTTTTCTGAATACAAGTGTGTTGAGTACATGCTAACAGCGATAATAGGTCGATGCGTGCTGAATGAAACTTGACATCACTTTGAGTATTTTGTCTTGAATAATCATGGTTGTTTGGTATATGTCAGACAACTGTAACCTTTTGGTGTATGTCTGTTTGTCTGATTGTTTATTTTGCAAACACATTAGGCCATGCATCCCTCCTTTTGCTTCAGACAGACAGTCATGTAAGCTGATTCACTTAAGATAGTGCTTAAAATCACCTATGATTTCCTGCTACCCTCTCCCATCTTTAGGATTTTGATGTCCTCCTTGCCTTCTTCTTCTTACTTCTTTGCAACTCAGGCTCTTCTTGCATTTGCAATAATGGTTTTGTTATTTCCATTTCATCTTGCTACTTTTCTACTCAGGGTAGGATTCTCAATTTTTGTTTTAGGATCAGTCTCAAACTGCTGAATTCTTTTAAGGTTTGCCGGTCAGTGAATTTCCCTAGCTCTGCCGTTGTTGTAAATGGCGGTCATTTGGCATAGGCTACCCTAGATTGCAGCTTTTTCTCATTCAGGATATGGTCTATGTCCTGGCACTCCTCCCCTTGTTGCAAATTTTCTGCCGAGATATCAGCTGAACCCCCTCTGGAGGTACTTTTGTGACTAAGTTTCTTTCCTCGAGGTGAATTTTACATCACTGGGATGATCATGAAATTTGTTTATTTGAATTCTACTGCTTCTTGTTGGTCTATTGGTATTCCACCTCTTTTGGACGCTGTGTACTTCCTGAATTCGTATAGATGATACTTTCTTGGATTTCAGCAAGTTTCATTCTGATTTTTCTACAAATTCCTTTTCAGAATGTACTAGTTTATCAATTGCTTTCCATTTGGGAATCCTATGAGTCCTATTCTTACCTGCTTGGTCTTAACCCAGGATTCAACAGTGATGTTAGCGTTGGTTTGCACTCGCTTTTCTGTGTCTTCTTCTGATGTAGGGATTTCTGTTCCCCCGTCCTCTAAGCCATTCACGATTCCTTCTGCATTAATTAGTCTGCTTAGGATTGACTTTAGCCCAGTTTTTATCTCATCCATTGTGTTTTCTTATACTATTGGTTTCTTCTTTAGAGTTTCTCTTCCCCTTTTCTGGTATTCTGCCTTTTGTGATTCTGAGGCACTGTGGTTCATCATTGTTTTCCTCACCTCCATTTTCAGAGCTTGCTCTGGTAACGTTTTGCCGTCTAGTTGTTTGAAAGCTTATTTTTTGGGCCTTCAATCTCTTTGGAACTGAAAATGGTACTTCCTGTTTCTTTTACTATACTTCTTTTACCCTATAGTTCAGGTAATATCATGTATCTAATATAGACAAATTGGGCTTGGATAAGTGCAAACTTTAGACTTTTTGGTGTACGCATTTCCAAGGTATTTCTGTGAGGACAATTTTCCCTAGACCTTGATGCCATGCCCTGTTCCTGTGTGTGTTGTCTGGTATATCTCTAAATCCTGGTGTTGTCTTTGTTGTGATGAACACACCATACTGTTTCAGTTAGTTGATCCTCTTTTTTATTACATTAATCTCAAAATTCTGAAAGGGCGCAGGGCACTTCCTCTAGTGGAAATGAAGCTTCTATAGGTTTTCAGCTCTGCATTCTTCTGTATGTCATTTTGAAGTGTCTCCAAAACAGCCAACAGAGAGTGCGCTTGTACTTTCTACTGCCATGGGAATGTCCCAATGTTACCAGTTCTTCCCAGAGCTTCTGTGTCTACAAAAACAACAGTGGAAGCATATGTATGGATGTCATACTTCAGGGCCTGCTGGGATGATCCCGCAGGCCGACCTATGTGTCCTCGGTGCAGTACCCTGTCAGTGCCGTCCAAAATGTAGCATCTGCATTTGGGTGATAATGCTGTAAGAAATGCTTCATCTTCTCGTACTGTGGACTTTGACCACTCTTCCTATTTCGCTCATTCTTGAGTAATGGGTTCACGAAGGCAACCACAGAGCTGTTCCGCATCCTCTGCCTCAAACCAGAGTGTAATCCCTATCCAGGTTTGGAATGTAGCAGATCCTAAATCTTTCAATACTGATTTCAAACCGAACGCCCCCTGGAACACTCAGCCCAGATGCATGATACCTCTGATTGAGCCCCACGTGTGCTCTATTGGCAAAATGTCAAATTGGACCCTGGTCCTGCAGATGCAGTGGATGTGGCCATAGGACATATCGATAAACTCAAACTCACGTGCCAGTGCTGTTCCTGTCTCACTGAATTCACAGTTTCCTTTGCTCTCTTGAAAGAACCCACCAAAACCCACAATGCATTCGAGATCCCTGAGTTCTGCGAGAGCAATCATCCTTAGCCCTATCCCTCTTTTTCCGCTGCCTCTGCTAGCTCAGATTTGGCAGCTCGGATCTTGGTCTCAGATTCAATTGTGGGGATATTTTGAACTGATTTCTTTGAGTTCTGTCAGCCAAGCTTCTGCTGTGCACTCTTCTAACACTCAGCACATCACCTTCAATCCCATGCCTGCTGCCCGCTTGAGAGTGTGCTTCCACGGAAAACAGAGTTTCACCTTTGATGCTCCTTTACCAGAGGTCAGATCCTGCACTGGTTTCCATTCTCTACTTTGCCTTTTCCTGCTTACGGTTTTTCTGAGGCCTCATCATGTCTTTGGATGTAACAGACCACTCTTACTCAAGTGTCCTGTGCCAAGGGCTGGGTGAGTGTGTGTTTACAATATTTGGTGTATGGTGTCTAGTGAGAGCAGTTTGCACTTGTTCTCTTCCTACTGGGCATCGACAAATCAACACATTTCACAAATAATTCACAGAAATTGGATATTAGTTTCGCTCCTTTTTCTTTACCGCCATGGACGGATGATTTGTACTAAGACCCCATCTTTGACATTATATTGATAAGACAGTTGCAGTCTTTAAGAAGGTTAATAGAATCGATTTACGTATTTTGGGATTTATATGAAAGTGAAGTTAGTTTTTGAAAATAACCAAATGAACCTAGAAACCAGACTTGACAATTTTTGTAAGATTTTGTCAGCTCTAAGGAAAAAACAGACAGTCTCAATGTAAAATAGCAGTCCAAATGTTTGAAGGGGACATGCCAACTCTTTTCTCTTGAAGCCTCCAACAACAAAAGGAACAATGAAATACCTATTGGAACCATGAAATAACCCACAACATTGTTTCCCTTGTGCACCAGGTGCCCTTTACTCCCAATGACACATACTAGGCAATGTTGTCATTTAAAGGTATAACATTCCTCTCTAGGAATATACAAGAAAATCTAAACAGAATATACACATTTAGGCTTGATTCAAAAAGCAATTAGAGGCATTTAACTATGAGAAACCTGCTGCAGATATCCTAGGCTATAGAAAACCAGGTGCTTTTCTATCAGTGCTGAGAAGGCTTAATCATCCGATCATGTTGGGTAAAACAATTTAACACAACCAAGTCTGCACCTCCAAGATATAGTGCACCCGGGGCTTGACGGAAGTGAATGACTGTCCACATAACCTGTGTCTATAATGTGTTTTCGACTTTTACAGTACAGTTCACTATCTGACTTCTAATATTATCCTGTAGTGTCTTGAAAAACTGAGGCCTAATACATATTCAAGTTCATTCAAAGATTCCCCTCACTTCCCACACTCCTTTCAGCCCAAAGAATACATAACCCCAGCATTTCCTTAATCTAGGGGAAGGTCATCATTTCTTTGTGTGAGCTAAGTATTCAATTCCTATCTATTTCAATCGAGAGTATTTGAATATTAAGGAGTTCACAGTTGTTCACCGCGTGTGAATGAGGAGGAACTCTGAATCTAGTAGGGGCTTGCTCTCCTCCTCCTGGATTCATTGCAGCTCAGGTTCTGATCCTTTGAAATGGATGCCTGAGTGGAGTGGAGGGAAGAGCATGTGATTGATAGCTAGGCACAAACGTGGGAATAGGCTTACCTGTGCTTGGTGCATTTCGGTCTGAATGATTCATAAATGCCTATTTGGGTGTGTGGATTCTCACGACCTCTTCCAAGAATATGAGCGCTTTATCATCTCTGCCATCTCTTCTCTTTTAGACGTCAGGAATCTTGGACCCGTTCTTGGAGCAGAGAATCGAGTAACTTTCTCAAGGGCACGTTGACTCTCCGTATGTTTCTGCCAGTATCAGCGAGGTTCAGTAGGTCTCATGAAAGTCTTTCGAGCCTGGTATTCTCTAGAGATGTCTCCATGCCGATATTCTCCACTGTGGCAGAACAACTTTCATCAATGTGTCCGCACATCTCCTCAATCCATGCAGCCAGTGTTTCTGCCAGCTTCTCTTCGTGTCTCCCATAAAGTCGACGTCAACAGGAATGGGCAAGTCTGAAGATACTTCGGAGCCTAACCAGTAAGCTGATGACAGGCAGATCTTCCACTGTCTGCCCTTTCAGATTCTGGAAACTGACCCGTGAACTCAGGTCTTTGGGCAGCAGCAGTATCTCGAACTTACTCAGCTTCCCGAACAAAAGACCTAAGCCAATCTCCACATAGGGCAGCAGACCCACCATCAAACTGATCCACCCACAGAATTCTGTCCAGTTACCTTCGATCCACCAGCCGCAACAAGCCTCGTGATACACACCAACATTCCACCTGGAATCCAACCGGTAACTGCCATCCACAGTGGTTGATGCATCAAGTCAGTGTTGGAGGTGATGCTGCATTAGACGAGAGTTTCCTAAGGGAAATGTGATTCTATCCACAAGGGTCCAATTTTCCTTTTCTCTTCCCTGTTTCCTTTTTTTCAAATCTATATACACAGTACAAACTGAGGGAAGTGTGTCCATGTTCAGTTTATGGATTCACACCTATTTAAACTTTCTAACAGTTCACATTACACAGACACCCACTCAAGGAAACTCATGTTTGTGTAATATCCATTCACCCAGATTACATATCCTTCTGTTGCTTTCTGCTGAAACACCCACACTCTCAGAACATGGATCCATTTGTTTCATGGGGGCTGAAATTCCTAGAAATGAAACCAATCCCAACGTGCACTTTCCAGTCTGTCTCTTTTACACTTAGTTCAGTTTTGCAGAGCTACTTGTCTTTGTTATAGGCTTATGCCATTTCTTCTCTACGTCGGGTAGAATAAGGCATTCGTTCATCCTGTTTGAAGACTTCTAAGACTATATCCCGTTCTATGACCCACTCTTATTCAAAACCGTCATTTGGGTTGGCTCACGATGTGCACTTCTGGATCAGTATCTATGAATATTAATGCACGCGTCTGTTTTCTGAATACAAGTGTGTTGAGTACATGCTAACAGCGATAATAGGTCGATGCGTGCTGAATGAAACTTGACATCACTTTGAGTATTTTGTCTTGAATAATCATGGTTGTTTGGTATATGTCAGACAACTGTAACCTTTTGGTGTATGTCTGTTTGTCTGATTGTTTATTTTGCAAACACATTAGGCCATGCATCCCTCCTTTTGCTTCAGACAGACAGTCATGTAAGCTGATTCACTTAAGATAGTGCTTAAAATCACCTATGATTTCCTGCTACCCTCTCCCATCTTTAGGATTTTGATGTCCTCCTTGCCTTCTTCTTCTTACTTCTTTGCAACTCAGGCTCTTCTTGCATTTGCAATAATGGTTTTGTTATTTCCATTTCATCTTGCTACTTTTCTACTCAGGGTAGGATTCTCAATTTTTGTTTTAGGATCAGTCTCAAACTGCTGAATTCTTTTAAGGTTTGCCGGTCAGTGAATTTCCCTAGCTCTGCCGTTGTTGTAAATGGCGGTCATTTGGCATAGGCTACCCTAGATTGCAGCTTTTTCTCATTCAGGATATGGTCTATGTCCTGGCACTCCTCCCCTTGTTGCAAATTTTCTGCCGAGATATCAGCTGAACCCCCTCTGGAGGTACTTTTGTGACTAAGTTTCTTTCCTCGAGGTGAATTTTACATCACTGGGATGATCATGAAATTTGTTTATTTGAATTCTACTGCTTCTTGTTGGTCTATTGGTATTCCACCTCTTTTGGACGCTGTGTACTTCCTGAATTCGTATAGATGATACTTTCTTGGATTTCAGCAAGTTTCATTCTGATTTTTCTACAAATTCCTTTTCAGAATGTACTAGTTTATCAATTGCTTTCCATTTGGGAATCCTATGAGTCCTATTCTTACCTGCTTGGTCTTAACCCAGGATTCGACAGTGATGATAGCGTTGGTTTGCACTCGCTTTTCTGTGTCTTCTTCTGATGGAGGGATTTCTGTTCCCCCGTCCTCTAAGCCATTCACGATTCCTTCTGCATTAATTAGTCTGCTTAGGATTGACTTTAGCCCAGTTTTTATCTCATCCATTGTGTTTTCTTATACTATTGGTTTCTTCTTTAGAGTTTCTCTTCCCCTTTTCTGGTATTCTGCCTTTTGTGATTCTGAGGCACTGTGGTTCATCATTGTTTTCCTCACCTCCATTTTCAGAGCTTGCTCTGGTAACGTTTTGCCGTCTAGTTGTTTGAAAGCTTATTTTTTGGGCCTTCAATCTCTTTGGAACTGAAAATGGTACTTCCTGTTTCTTTTACTATACTTCTTTTACCCTATAGTTCAGGTAATATCATGTATCTAATATAGACAAATTGGGCGTGGATAAGTGCAAACTTTAGACTTTTTGGTGTACGCATTTCCAAGGTATTTCTGTGAGGACAATTTTCCCTAGACCTTGATGCCATGCCCTGTTCCTGTGTGTGTTGTCTGGTATATCTCTAAATCCTGGTGTTGTCTTTGTTGTGATGAACACACCATACTGTTTCAGTTAGTTGATCCTCTTTTTATTACATTTATCTCACAATTCTGAAAGGGCGCAGGGCACTTCCTCTAGTGGAAATGAAGCTTCTATAGGTTTTCAGCTCTGCATTCTTCTGTATGTCATTTTGAAGTGTCTCCAAAACAGCCAACAGAGAGTGCGCTTGTACTTTCTACTGCCATGGGAATGTCCCAATGTTACCAGTTCTTCCCAGAGCTTCTGTGTCTACAAAAACAACAGTGGAAGCATATGTATGGATGTCATACTTCAGGGCCTGCTGGGATGATCCCGCAGGCCGACCTATGTGTCCTCGGTGCAGTACCCTGTCAGTGCCGTCCAAAATGTAGCATCTGCATTTGGGTGATAATGCTGTAAGAAATGCTTCATCTTCTCGTACTGTGGACTTTGACCACTCTTCCTATTTCGCTCATTCTTGAGTAATGGGTTCACGAAGGCAACCACAGAGCTGTTCCGCATCCTCTGCCTCAAACCAGAGTGTAATCCCTATCCAGGTTTGGAATGTAGCAGATCCGAAATCTTTTAATACTGATTTCAAACCCAACGCCCCCTGGAACCCTCAGCCCAGATGCATGATACCTCTGATTGAGCCCCACGTGTGCTCTATTGGCAAAATGTCAAATTGGACCCTGGTCCTGCAGATGCAGTGGATGTGGCCATAGGACATATCGATAAACTCAAACTCACGTGCCAGTGCTGTTCCTGTCTCACTGAATTCACAGTTTCCTTTGCTCTCTTGAAAGAACCCACCAAAACCCACAATGCATTCGAGATCCCTGAGTTCTGCGAGAGCAATCATCCTTAGCCCTATCCCTCTTTTTCCGCTGCCTCTGCTAGCTCAGATTTGGCAGCTCGGATCTTGGTCTCAGATTCAATTGTGGGGATATTTTGAACTGATTTCTTTGAGTTCTGTCAGCCAAGCTTCTGCTGTGCACTCTTCTAACACTCAGCACATCACCTTCAATCCCATGCCTGCTGCCCGCTTGAGAGTGTGCTTCCACGGAAAACAGAGTTTCACCTTTGATGCTCCTTTACCAGAGGTCAGATCCTGCACTGGTTTCCATTCTCTACTTTGCCTTTTCCTGCTTACGGTTTTTCTGAGGCCTCATCATGTCTTTGGATGTAACAGACCACTCTTACTCAAGTGTCTTGTGCCAAGGGCTGGGTGAGTGTGTGTTTACAATATTTGGTGTATGGTGTCTAGTGAGAGCAGTTTGCACTTGTTCTCTTCCTACTGGGCATCGACAAATCAACACATTTCACAAATAATTCACAGAAATTGGATATTAGTTTCGCTCCTTTTTCTTTACCGCCATGGACGGATGATTTGTCCTAAGACTCCAGCTTTGACATTATATTGATAAGACAGTTGCAGTCTTTAAGAAGGTTAATAGAATCGATTTACGTATTTTGGGATTTATATGAAAGTGAAGTTAGTTTTCGAAAATAACCAAATGAACCTAGAAACCAGACTTGACAATTTTTGTAAGATTTTGTCAGCTCTAAGGAAAAAACAGACAGCCTCAATGTAAAATAGCAGTCCAAATGTTTGAAGGGGACATGCCAACTCTTTTCTCTTGAAGCCTCCAACAACAAAAGGAACAATGAAATACCTATTGGAACCATGAAATAACCCACAACATTGTTTCCCTTGTGCACCAGGTGCCCTTTACTCCCAATGACACATACTAGGCAATGTTGTCATTTAAAGGTATAACATTCCTCTCTAGGAATATACAAGAAAATCTAAACAGAATATACACATTTAGGCTTGATTCAAAAAGCAATTAGAGGCATTTAACTATGAGAAACCTGCTGCAGATATCCTAGGCTATAGAAAACCAGGTGCTTTTCTATCAGTGCTGAGAAGGCTTAATCATCCGATCATGTTGGGTAAAACAATTTAACACAACCAAGTCTGCACCTCCAAGATATAGTGCACCCGGGGCTTGACGGAAGTGAATGACTGTCCACATAACCTGTGTCTATAATGTGTTTTCGACTTTTACAGTACAGTTCACTATCGGACTTCTAATATTATCCTGTAGTGTCTTGAAAAACTGAGGCCTAATACATATTCAAGTTCATTCAAAGATTCCCCTCACTTCCCACACTCCTTTCAGCCCAAAGAATACATAACCCCAGCATTTCCTTAATCTAGGGGAAGGTCATCATTTCTTTGTGTGAGCTAAGTATTCAATTCCTATCTATTTCAATCGAGAGTATTTGAATATTAAGGAGTTCACAGTTGTTCACCGCGTGTGAATGAGGAGGAACTCTGAATCTAGTAGGGGCTTGCTCTCCTCCTCCTGGATTCATTGCAGCTCAGGTTCTGATCCTTTGAAATGGATGCCTGAGTGGAGTGGAGGGAAGAGCATGTGATTGATAGCTAGGCACAAACGTGGGAATAGGCTTACCTGTGCTTGGTGCATTTCGGTCTGAATGATTCATAAATGCCTATTTGGGTGTGTGGATTCTCACGACCTCTTCCAAGAATATGAGCGCTTTATCATCTCTGCCATCTCTTCTCTTTTAGACGTCAGGAATCTTGGACCCGTTCTTGGAGCAGAGAATCGAGTAACTTTCTCAAGGGCACGTTGACTCTCCGTATGTTTCTGCCAGTATCAGCGAGGTTCAGTAGGTCTCATGAAAGTCTTTCGAGCCTGGTATTCTCTAGAGATGTCTCCATGCCGATATTCTCCACTGTGGCAGAACAACTTTCATCAATGTGTCCGCACATCTCCTCAATCCATGCAGCCAGTGTTTCTGCCAGCTTCTCTTCGTGTCTCCCATAAAGTCGACGTCAACAGGAATGGGCAAGTCTGAAGATACTTCGGAGCCTAACCAGTAAGCTGATGACAGGCAGATCTTCCACTGTCTGCCCTTTCAGATTCTGGAAACTGACCCGTGAACTCAGGTCTTTGGCAGCAGCAGTATCTCGAACTTACTCAGCTTCCCGAACAAAAGACCTAAGCCAATCTCCACATAGGGCAGCAGACCCACCATCAAACTGATCCACCCACAGAATTCTGTCCAGTTACCTTGGATCCACCAGCCGCAACAAGCCTCGTGATACACACCAACATTCCACCTGGAATCCAACCGGTAACTGCCATCCACAGTGGTTGATGCATCAAGTCAGTGTTGGAGGTGATGCTGCATTAGACGAGAGTTTCCTAAGGGAAATGTGATTCTATCCACAAGGGTCCAATTTTCCTTTTCTCTTCCCTGTTTCCTTTTTTTCAAATCTATATACACAGTACAAACTGAGGGAAGTGTGTCCATGTTCAGTTTATGGATTCACACCTATTTAAACTTTCTAACAGTTCACATTACACAGACACCCACTCAAGGAAACTCATGTTTGTGTAATATCCATTCACCCAGATTACATATCCTTCTGTTGCTTTCTGCTGAAACACCCACACTCTCAGAACATGGATCCATTTGTTTCATGGGGGCTGAAATTCCTAGAAATGAAACCAATCCCAACGTGCACTTTCCAGTCTGTCTCTTTTACACTTAGTTCAGTTTTGCAGAGCTACTTGTCTTTGTTATAGGCTTATGCCATTTCTTCTCTACGTAGGGTAGAATAAGGCATTCGTTCATCCTGTTTGAAGGCTTCGAAGACTATATCCCGTTCTATGACCCACTCTTATTCAAAACCGTCCTTTGGGTTGGCTCACGATGTGCACTTCTGGATCAGTATCTATGAATATTAATGCACGCGTCTGTTTTCTGAATACAAGTGTGTTGAGTACATGCTAACAGCGATAATAGGTCGATGCGTGCTGAATGAAACTTGACATCACTTTGAGTATTTTGTCTTGAATAATCATGGTTGTTTGGTATATGTCAGACAACTGTAACCTTTTGGTGTATGTCTGTTTGTCTGATTGTTTATTTTGCAAACACATTAGGCCATGCATCCCTCCTTTTGCTTCAGACAGACAGTCATGTAAGCTGATTCACTTAAGATAGTGCTTAAAATCACCTATGATTTCCTGCTACCCTCTCCCATCTTTAGGATTTTGATGTCCTCCTTGCCTTCTTCTTCTTACTTCTTTGCAACTCAGGCTCTTCTTGCATTTGCAATAATGGTTTTGTTATTTCCATTTCATCTTGCTACTTTTCTACTCAGGGTAGGATTCTCAATTTTTGTTTTAGGATCAGTCTCAAACTGCTGAATTCTTTTAAGGTTTGCCGGTCAGTGAATTTCCCTAGCTCTGCCGTTGTTGTAAATGGCGGTCATTTGGCATAGGCTACCCTAGATTGCAGCTTTTTCTCATTCAGGATATGGTCTATGTCCTGGCACTCCTCCCCTTGTTGCAAATTTTCTGCCGAGATATCAGCTGAACCCCCTCTGGAGGTACTTTTGTGACTAAGTTTCTTTCCTCGAGGTGAATTTTACATCACTGGGATGATCATGAAATTTGTTTATTTGAATTCTACTGCTTCTTGTTGGTCTATTGGTATTCCACCTCTTTTGGACGCTGTGTACTTCCTGAATTCGTATAGATGATACTTTCTTGGATTTCAGCAAGTTTCATTCTGATTTTTCTACAAATTCCTTTTCAGAATGTACTAGTTTATCAATTGCTTTCCATTTGGGAATCCTATGAGTCCTATTCTTACCTGCTTGGTCTTAACCCAGGATTCGACAGTGATGATAGCGTTGGTTTGCACTCGCTTTTCTGTGTCTTCTTCTGATGGAGGGATTTCTGTTCCCCCGTCCTCTAAGCCATTCACGATTCCTTCTGCATTAATTAGTCTGCTTAGGATTGACTTTAGCCCAGTTTTTATCTCATCCATTGTGTTTTCTTATACTATTGGTTTCTTCTTTAGAGTTTCTCTTCCCCTTTTCTGGTATTCTGCCTTTTGTGATTCTGAGGCACTGTGGTTCATCATTGTTTTCCTCACCTCCATTTTCAGAGCTTGCTCTGGTAACGTTTTGCCGTCTAGTTGTTTGAAAGCTTATTTTTTGGGCCTTCAATCTCTTTGGAACTGAAAATTGTACTTCCTGTTTCTTTTACTATACTTCTTTTACCCTATAGTTCAGGTAATATCATGTATCTAATATAGACAAATTGGGCTTGGATAAGTGCAAACTTTAGACTTTTTGGTGTACGCATTTCCAAGGTATTTCTGTGAGGACAATTTTCCCTAGACCTTGATGCCATGCCCTGTTCCTGTGTGTGTTGTCTGGTATATCTCTAAATCCTGGTGTTGTCTTTGTTGTGATGAACACACCATACTGTTTCAGTTAGTTGATCCTCTTTTTATTACATTTATCTCACAATTCTGAAAGGGCGCAGGGCACTTCCTCTAGTGGAAATGAAGCTTCTATAGGTTTTCAGCTCTGCATTCTTCTGTATGTCATTTTGAAGTGTCTCCAAAACAGCCAACAGAGAGTGTGCTTGTACTTTCTACTGCCATGGGAATGTCCCAATGTTACCAGTTCTTCCCAGAGCTTCTGTGTCTACAAAAACAACAGTGGAAGCATATGTATGGATGTCATACTTCAGGGCCTGCTGGGATGATCCCGCAGGCCGACCTATGTGTCCTCGGTGCAGTACCCTGTCAGTGCCGTCCAAAATGTAGCATCTGCATTTGGGTGATAATGCTGTAAGAAATGCTTCATCTTCTCGTACTGTGGACTTTGACCACTCTTCCTATTTCGCTCATTCTTGAGTAATGGGTTCACGAAGGCAACCACAGAGCTGTTCCGCATCCTCTGCCTCAAACCAGAGTGTAATCCCTATCCAGGTTTGGAATGTAGCAGATCCGAAATCTTTTAATACTGATTTCAAACCCAACGCCCCCTGGAACCCTCAGCCCAGATGCATGATACCTCTGATTGAGCCCCACGTGTGCTCTATTGGCAAAATGTCAAATTGGACCCTGGTCCTGCAGATGCAGTGGATGTGGCCATAGGACATATCGATAAACTCAAACTCACGTGCCAGTGCTGTTCCTGTCTCACTGAATTCACAGTTTCCTTTGCTCTCTTGAAAGAACCCACCAAAACCCACAATGCATTCGAGATCCCTGAGTTCTGCGAGAGCAATCATCCTTAGCCCTATCCCTCTTTTTCCGCTGCCTCTGCTAGCTCAGATTTGGCAGCTCGGATCTTGGTCTCAGATTCAATTGTGGGGATATTTTGAACTGATTTCTTTGAGTTCTGTCAGCCAAGCTTCTGCTGTGCACTCTTCTAACACTCAGCACATCACCTTCAATCCCATGCCTGCTGCCCGCTTGAGAGTGTGCTTCCACGGAAAACAGAGTTTCACCTTTGATGCTCCTTTACCAGAGGTCAGATCCTGCACTGGTTTCCATTCTCTACTTTGCCTTTTCCTGCTTACGGTTTTTCTGAGGCCTCATCATGTCTTTGGATGTAACAGACCACTCTTACTCAAGTGTCTTGTGCCAAGGGCTGGGTGAGTGTGTGTTTACAATATTTGGTGTATGGTGTCTAGCGAGAGCAGTTTGCACTTGTTCTCTTCCTATTGGGCATCGACAAATCAACACATTTCACAAATATTTCACAGAAATTGGATATTAGTTTCGCTCCTTTTTCTTTACCGCCATGGACGGATGATTTGTCCTAAGACTCCAGCTTTGACATTATATTGATAAGACAGTTGCAGTCTTTAAGAAGGTTAATAGAATCGATTTACGTATTTTGGGATTTATATGAAAGTGAAGTTAGTTTTCGAAAATAACCAAATGAACCTAGAAACCAGACTTGACAATTTTTGTAAGATTTTGTCAGCTCTAAGGAAAAAACAGACAGCCTCAATGTAAAATAGCAGTCCAAATGTTTGAAGGGGACATGCCAACTCTTTTCTCTTGAAGCCTCCAACAACAAAAGGAACAATGAAATACCTATTGGAACCATGAAATAACCCACAACATTGTTACCCTTGTGCACCAGGTGCCCTTTACTCCCAATGACACATACTAGGCAATGTTGTCATTTAAAGGTATAACATTCCTCTCTAGGAATATACAAGAATATCTAAACAGAATATACACATTTAGGCTTGATTCAAAAAGCAATTAGAGGCATTTAACTATGAGAAACCTGCTGCAGATATCCTAGGCTATAGAAAACCAGGTGCTTTTCTATCAGTGCTGAGAAGGCTTAATCATCCGATCATGTTGGGTAAAACAATTTAACACAACCAAGTCTGCACCTCCAAGATATAGTGCACCCGGGGCTTGACGGAAGTGAATGACTGTCCACATAACCTGTGTCTATAATGTGTTTTCGACTTTTACAGTACAGTTCACTATCGGACTTCTAATATTATCCTGTAGTGTCTTGAAAAACTGAGGCCTAATACATATTCAAGTTCATTCAAAGATTCCCCTCACTTCCCACACTCCTTTCAGCCCAAAGAATACATAACCCCAGCATTTCCTTAATCTAGGGGAAGGTCATCATTTCTTTGTGTGAGCTAAGTATTCAATTCCTATCTATTTCAATCGAGAGTATTTGAATATTAAGGAGTTCACAGTTGTTCACCGCGTGTGAATGAGGAGGAACTCTGAATCTAGTAGGGGCTTGCTCTCCTCCTCCTGGATTCATTGCAGCTCAGGTTCTGATCCTTTGAAATGGATGCCTGAGTGGAGTGGAGGGAAGAGCATGTGATTGATAGCTAGGCATAAACGTGGGAATAGGCTTAACTGTGCTTGGTGCATTTCGGTCTGAATGATTCATAAATGCCTATTTGGGTGTGTGGATTCTCACGACCTCTTCCAAGAATATGAGTGCTTTATCATCTCTGCCATCTCTTCTCTTTTAGACGTCAGGAATCTTGGACCCGTTCTTGGAGCAGAGAATCGAGTAACTTTCTCAAGGGCACGTTGACTCTCCGTATGTTTCTGCCAGTATCAGCGAGGTTCAGTAGGTCTCATGAAAGTCTTTCGAGCCTGGTATTCTCTAGAGATGTCTCCATGCCGATATTCTCCACTGTGGCAGAACAACTTTCATCAATGTGTCCGCACATCTCCTCAATCCATGCAGCCAGTGTTTCTGCCAGCTTCTCTTCGTGTCTCCCATAAAGTCGACGTCAACAGGAATGGGCAAGTCTGAAGATACTTCGGAGCCTAACCAGTAAGCTGATGACAGGCAGATCTTCCACTGTCTGCCCTTTCAGATTCTGGAAACTGACCCGTGAACTCAGGTCTTTGGGCAGCAGCAGTATCTCGAACTTACTCAGCTTCCCGAACAAAAGAACTAAGCCAATCTCCACATAGGGCAGCAGACCCACCATCAAACTGATCCACCCACAGAATTCTGTCCAGTTACCTTGGATCCACCAGCCGCAACAAGCCTCGTGATACACACCAACATTCCACCTGGAATCCAACCGGTAACTGCCATCCACAGTGGTTGATGCATCAAGTCAGTGTTGGAGGTGATGCTGCATTAGACGAGAGTTTCCTAAGGGAAATGTGATTCTATCCACAAGGGTCCAATTTTCCTTTTCTCTTCCCTGTTTCCTTTTTTTCAAATCTATATACACAGTACAAACTGAGGGAAGTGTGTCCATGTTCAGTTTATGGATTCACACCTATTTAAACTTTCTAAGAGTTCACATTACACAGACACCCACTCAAGGAAACTCATGTTTGTGTAATATCCATTCACCCAGATTACATATCCTTCTGTTGCTTTCTGCTGAAACACCCACACTCTCAGAACATGGATCCATTTGTTTCATGGGGGCTGAAATTCCTAGAAATGAAACCAATCCCAACGTGCACTTTCCAGTCTGTCTCTTTTACACTTAGTTCAGTTTTGCAGAGCTACTTGTCTTTGTTATAGGCTTATGCCATTTCTTCTCTACGTCGGGTAGAATAAGGCATTCGTTCATCCTGTTTGAAGACTTCTAAGACTATATCCCGTTCTATGACCCACTCTTATTCAAAACCGTCCTTTGGGTTGGCTCACGATGTGCACTTCTGGATCAGTATCTATGAATATTAATGCACGCGTCTGTTTTCTGAATACAAGTGTGTTGAGTACATGCTAACAGCGATAATAGGTCGATGCGTGCTGAATGAAACTTGACATCACTTTGAGTATTTTGTCTTGAATAATCATGGTTGTTTGGTATATGTCAGACAACTGTAACCTTTTGGTGTATGTCTGTTTGTCTGATTGTTTATTTTGCAAACACATTAGGCCATGCATCCCTCCTTTTGCTTCAGACAGACAGTCATGTAAGCTGATTCACTTAAGATAGTGCTTAAAATCACCTATGATTTCCTGCTACCCTCTCCCATCTTTAGGATTTTGATGTCCTCCTTGCCTTCTTCTTCTTACTTCTTTGCAACTCAGGCTCTTCTTGCATTTGCAATAATGGTTTTGTTATTTCCATTTCATCTTGCTACTTTTCTACTCAGGGTAGGATTCTCAATTTTTGTTTTAGGATCAGTCTCAAACTGCTGAATTCTTTTAAGGTTTGCCGGTCAGTGAATTTCCCTAGCTCTGCCGTTGTTGTAAATGGCGGTCATTTGGCATAGGCTACCCTAGATTGCAGCTTTTTCTCATTCAGGATATGGTCTATGTCCTGGCACTCCTCCCCTTGTTGCAAATTTTCTGCCGAGATATCAGCTGAACCCCCTCTGGAGGTACTTTTGTGACTAAGTTTCTTTCCTCGAGGTGAATTTTACATCACTGGGATGATCATGAAATTTGTTTATTTGAATTCTACTGCTTCTTGTTGGTCTATTGGTATTCCACCTCTTTTGGACGCTGTGTACTTCCTGAATTCGTATAGATGATACTTTCTTGGATTTCAGCAAGTTTCATTCTGATTTTTCTACAAATTCCTTTTCAGAATGTACTAGTTTATCAATTGCTTTCCATTTGGGAATCCTATGAGTCCTATTCTTACCTGCTTTGTCTTAACCCAGGATTCAACAGTGATGTTAGCGTTGGTTTGCACTCGCTTTTCTGTGTCTTCTTCTGATGGAGGGATTTCTGTTCCCCTGTCCTCTAAGCCATTCACGATTCCTTCTGCATTAATTAGTCTGCTTAGGATTGACTTTAGCCCAGTTTTTATCTCATCCATTGTGTTTTCTTATACTATTGGTTTCTTCTTTAGAGTTTCTCTTCCCCATTTCTGGTATTCTGCCTTTTGTGATTCTGAGGCACTGTGGTTCATCATTGTTTTCCTCACCTCCATTTTCAGAGCTTGCTCTGGTAACGTTTTGCCGTCTAGTTGTTTGAAAGCTTATTTTTTGGGCCTTCAATCTCTTTGGAACTGAAAATGGTACTTCCTGTTTCTTTTACTATACTTCTTTTACCCTATAGTTCAGGTAATATCATGTATCTAATATAGACAAATTGGGCTTGGATAAGTGCAAACTTTAGACTTTTTGGTGTACGCATTTCCAAGGTATTTCTGTGAGGACAATTTTCCCTAGACCTTGATGCCATGCCCTGTTCCTGTGTGTGTTGTCTGGTATATCTCTAAATCCTGGTGTTGTCTTTGTTGTGATGAACACACCATACTGTTTCAGTTAGTTGATCCTCTTTTTTATTACATTTATCTCACAATTCTGAAAGGGCGCAGGGCACTTCCTCTAGTGGAAATGAAGCTTCTATAGGTTTTCAGCTCTGCATTCTTCTGTATGTCATTTTGAAGTGTCTCCAAAACAGCCAACAGAGAGTGCGCTTGTACTTTCTACTGCCATGGGAATGTCCCAATGTTACCAGTTCTTCCCAGAGCTTCTGTGTCTACAAAAACAACAGTGGAAGCATATGTATGGATGTCATACTTCAGGGCCTGCTGGGATGATCCCGCAGGCCGACCTATGTGTCCTCGGTGCAGTACCCTGTCAGTGCCGTCCAAAATGTAGCATCTGCATTTGGGTGATAATGCTGTAAGAAATGCTTCATCTTCTCGTACTGTGGACTTTGACCACTCTTCCTATTTCGCTCATTCTTGAGTAATGGGTTCACGAAGGCAACCACAGAGCTGTTCCGCATCCTCTGCCTCAAACCAGAGTGTAATCCCTATCCAGGTTTGGAATGTAGCAGATCCTAAATCTTTTAATACTGATTTCAAACCCAACGCCCCCTGGAACCCTCAGTCCAGATGCATGATACCTCTGATTGAGCCCCACGTGTGCTCTATTGGCAAAATGTCAAATTGGACCCTGGTCCTGCAGATGCAGTGGATGTGGCCATAGGACATATCGATAAACTCAAACTCACGTGCCAGTGCTGTTCCTGTCTCACTGAATTCACAGTTTCCTTTGCTCTCTTGAAAGAACCCACCAAAACCCACAATGCATTCGAGATCCCTGAGTTCTGCGAGAGCAATCATCCTTAGCCCTATCCCTCTTTTTCCGCTGCCTCTGCTAGCTCAGATTTGGCAGCTCGGATCTTGGTCTCAGATTCAATTGTGGGGATATTTTGAACTGATTTCTTTGAGTTCTGTCAGCCAAGCTTCTGCTGTGCACTCTTCTAACACTCAGCACATCACCTTCAATCCCATGCCTGCTGCCCGCTTGAGAGTGTGCTTCCACGGAAAACAGAGTTTCACCTTTGATGCTCCTTTACCAGAGGTCAGATCCTGCACTGGTTTCCATTCTCTACTTTGCCTTTTCCTGCTTACGGTTTTTCTGAGGCCTCATCATGTCTTTGGATGTAACAGACCACTCTTACTCAAGTGTCCTGTGCCAAGGGCTGGGTGAGTGTGTGTTTACAATATTTGGTGTATGGTGTCTAGTGAGAGCAGTTTGCACTTGTTCTCTTCCTACTGGGCATCGACAAATCAACACATTTCACAAATAATTCACAGAAATTGGATATTAGTTTCGCTCCTTTTTCTTTACCGCCATGGACGGATGATTTGTCCTAAGACTCCAGCTTTGACATTATATTGATAAGACAGTTGCAGTCTTTAAGAAGGTTAATAGAATCGATTTACGTATTTTGGGATTTATATGAAAGTGAAGTTAGTTTTCGAAAATAACCAAATGAACCTAGAAACCAGACTTGACAATTTTTGTAAGATTTTGTCAGCTCTAAGGAAAAAACAGACAGTCTCAATGTAAAATAGCAGTCCAAATGTTTGAAGGGGACATGCCAAATCTTTTCTCTTGAAGCCTCCAACAACAAAAGGAACAATGAAATACCTATTGGAACCATGAAAAAACCCACAACATTGTTACCCTTGTGCACCAGGTGCCCTTTACTCCCAATGACACATACTAGGCAATGTTGTCATTTAAAGGTATAACATTCCTCTCTAGGAATATACAAGAAAATCTAAACAGAATATACACATTTAGGCTTGATTCAAAAAGCAATTAGAGGCATTTAACTATGAGAACCCTGCTGCAGATATCCTAGGCTATAGAAAACCAGGTGCTTTTCTATCAGCGCTGAGAAGGCTTAATCATCCGATCATGTTGGGTAAAACAATTTAACACAACCAAGTCTGCACCTCCAAGATATAGTGCACCCGGGGCTTGACGGAAGTGAATGACTGTCCACATAACCTGTGTCTATAATGTGTTTTCGACTTTTACAGTACAGTTCACTATCGGACTTCTAATATTATCCTGTAGCGTCTTGAAAAACTGAGGCCTAATACATATTCAAGTTCATTCAAAGATTCCCCTCACATCCCACACTCCTTTCAGCCCAAAGAATACATAACCCCAGCATTTCCTTAATCTAGGGGAAGGTCATCATTTCTTTGTGTGAGCTAAGTATTCAATTCCTATCTATTTCAATCGAGAGTATTTGAATATTAAGGAATTCACAGTTGTTCACCGCGTGTGAATGAGGAGGAACTCTGAATCTAGTAGGGGCTTGCTCTCCTCCTCCTGGATTCATTGCAGCTCAGGTTCTGATCCTTTGAAATGTATGCCTGAGTGGAGTGGAGGGAAGAGCATGTGATTGATAGCTAGGCACAAACGTGGGAATAGGCTTACCTGTGCTTGGTGCATTTCGGTCTGAATGATTCATAAATGCCTATTTGGGTGTGTGGATTCTCACGACCTCTTCCAAGAATATGAGCGCTTTATCATCTCTGCCATCTATTCTCTTTTAGACGTCAGGAATCCTGGACCCGTTCTTGGAGCAGAGAATCGAGTAACTTTCTCAAGGGCACGTTGACTCTCCGTATGTTTCTGCCAGTATCAGCGAGTTTCAGTAGGTCTCATGAAAGTCTTTCGAGCCTGGTATTCTCTAGAGATGACTCCATGCCGATATTCTCCACTGTGGCAGAACAACTTTCATCAATGTGTCCGCACATCTCCTCAATCCATGCAGCCAGTGTTTCTGCCAGCTTCTCTTCGTGTCTCCCTTAAAGTCGACGTCAACAGGAATGGGCAAGTCTGAAGATACTTCGGAGCCTAACCAGTAAGCTGATGACAGGCAGATCTTCCACTGTCTGCCCTTTCAGATTCTGGAAACTGACCCGTGAACTCAGGTCTTTGGGCAGCAGCAGTATCTCGAACTTACTCAGCTTCCCGAACAAAAGAACTAAGCCAATCTCCACATAGGGCAGCAGACCCACCATCAAACTGATCCACCCACAGAATTCTGTCCAGTTACCTTGGATCCACCAGCCGCAACAAGCCTCGTGATACACACCAACATTCCACCTGGAATCCAACCGGTAACTGCCATCCACAGTGGTTGATGCATCAAGTCAGTGTTGGAGGTGATGCTGCATTAGACGAGAGTTTCCTAAGGGAAATGTGATTCTATCCACAAGGGTCCAATTTTCCTTTTCTCTTCCCTGTTTCCTTTTTTTCAAATCTATATACACAGTACAAACTGAGGGAAGTGTGTCCATGTTCAGTTTATGGATTCACACCTATTTAAACTTTCTAACAGTTCACATTACACAGACACCCACTCAAGGAAACTCATGTTTGTGTAATATCCATTCACCCAGATTACATATCCTTCTGTTGCTTTCTGCTGAAACACCCACACTCTCAGAACATGGATCCATTTGTTTCATGGGGGCTGAAATTCCTAGAAATGAAACCAATCCCAACGTGCACTTTCCAGTCTGTCTCTTTTACACTTAGTTCAGTTTTGCAGAGCTACTTGTCTTTGTTATAGGCTTATGCCATTTCTTCTCTACGTAGGGTAGAATAAGGCATTCGTTCATCCTGTTTGAAGACTTCTAAGACTATATCCCGTTCTATGACCCACTCTTATTCAAAACCGTCCTTTGGGTTGGCTCACGATGTGCACTTCTGGATCAGTATCTATGAATATTAATGCACGCGTCTGTTTTCTGAATACAAGTGTGTTGAGTACATGCTAACAGCGATAATAGGTCGATGCGTGCTGAATGAAACTTGACATCACTTTGAGTATTTTGTCTTGAATAATCATGGTTGTTTGGTATATGTCAGACAACTGTAACCTTTTGGTGTATGTCTGTTTGTCTGATTGTTTATTTTGCAAACACATTAGGCCATGCATCCCTCCTTTTGCTTCAGACAGACAGTCATGTAAGCTGATTCACTTAAGATAGTGCTTAAAATCACCTATGATTTCCTGCTACCCTCTCCCATCTTTAGGATTTTGATGTCCTCCTTGCCTTCTTCTTCTTACTTCTTTGCAACTCAGGCTCTTCTTGCATTTGCAATAATGGTTTTGTTATTTCCATTTCATCTTGCTACTTTTCTACTCAGGGTAGGATTCTCAATTTTTGTTTTAGGATCAGTCTCAAACTGCTGAATTCTTTTAAGGTTTGCCGGTCAGTGAATTTCCCTAGCTCTGCCGTTGTTATAAATGGCGGTCATTTGGCATAGGCTACCCTAGATTGCAGCTTTTTCTCATTCAGGATATGGTCTATGTCCTGGCACTCCTCCCCTTGTTGCAAATTTTCTGCCGAGATATCAGCTGAACCCCCTCTGGAGGTACTTTTGTGACTAAGTTTCTTTCCTCGAGGTGAATTTTACATCACTGGGATGATCATGAAATTTGTTTATTTGAATTCTACTGCTTCTTGTTGGTCTATTGGTATTCCACCTCTTTTGGACGCTGTGTACTTCCTGAATTCGTATAGATGATACTTTCTTGGATTTCAGCAAGTTTCATTCTGATTTTTCTACAAATTCCTTTTCAGAATGTACTAGTTTATCAATTGCTTTCCATTTGGGAATCCTATGAGTCTTATTCTTACCTGCTTTGTCTTAACCCAGGATTCAACAGTGATGTTAGCGTTGGTTTGCACTCGCTTTTCTGTGTCTTCTTCTGATGGAGGGATTTCTCTTCCCCTGTCCTCTAAGCCATTCACGATTCCTTCTGCATTAATTAGTCTGCTTAGGATTGACTTTAGCCCAGTTTTTATCTCATCCATTGAGTTTTCTTATACTATTGGTTTCTTCTTTAGAGTTTCTCTTCCCCTTTTCTGGTATTCTGCCTTTTGTGATTCTGAGGCACTGTGGTTCATCATTGTTTTCCTCACCTCCATTTTCAGAGCTTGCTCTGGTAACTTTATGCCGTCTAGTTGTTTGAAAGCTTATTTTTTGGGCCTTCAATCTCTTTGGAACTGAAACTGGTACTTCCTGTTTCTTTTACTATACTTCTTTTACCCTATAGTTCAGGTAATATCATGTATCTAAAATAGACAAATTGGGCTTGGATAAGTGCAAACTTTAGAATTTTTGGTGTACGCATTTCCAAGGTATTTCTGTGAGGACAATTTTCCCTAGACCTTGATGCCATGCCCTGTTCCTGTGTGTGTTGTCTGGTATATCTCTAAATCCTGGTGTTGTCTTTGTTGTGATGAACACACCATACTGTTTCAGTTAGTTGATCCTCTTTTTTATTACATTTATCTCACAATTCTGAAAGGGTGCAGGGCACTTCCTCTAGTGGAAATGAAGCTTCTATAGGTTTTCAGCTCTGCATTCTTCTGTATGTCATTTTGAAGTGTCTCCAAAACAGCCAACAGAGAGTGCGCTTGTACTTTCTACTGCCATGGGAATGTCCCAATGTTACCAGTTCTTCCCAGAGCTTCTGTGTCTACAAAAACAACATTGGAAGCATATGTATGGATGTCATACTTCAGGGCCTGCTGGGATGATCCCGCAGGCCGACCTATGTGTCCTCGGTGCAGTACCCTGTCAGTGCCGTCCAAAATGTAGCATCTGCATTTGGGTGATAATGCTGTAAGAAATGCTTCATCTTCTCGTACTGTGGACTTTGACCACTCTTCCTATTTCGCTCATTCTTGAGTAATGGGTTCACGAAGGCAACCACAGAGCTGTTCCGCATCCTCTGCCTCAAACCAGAGTGTAATCCCTATCCAGGTTTGGAATGTAGCAGATCCTAAATCTTTTAATACTGATTTCAAACCCAACGCCCCCTGGAACCCTCAGTCCAGATGCATGATACCTCTGATTGAGCCCCACGTGTGCTCTATTGGCAAAATGTCAAATTGGACCCTGGTCCTGCAGATGCAGTGGATGTGGCCATAGGACATATCGATAAACTCAAACTCACGTGCCAGTGCTGTTCCTGTCTCACTGAATTCACAGTTTCCTTTGCTCTCTTGAAAGAACCCACCAAAACCCACAATGCATTCGAGATCCCTGAGTTCTGCGAGAGCAATCATCCTTAGCCCTATCCCTCTTTTTCCGCTGCCTCTGCTAGCTCAGATTTGGCAGCTCGGATCTTGGTCTCAGATTCAATTGTGGGGATATTTTGAACTGATTTCTTTGAGTTCTGTCAGCCAAGCTTCTGCTGTGCACTCTTCTAACACTCAGCACATCACCTTCAATCCCATGCCTGCTGCCCGCTTGAGAGTGTGCTTCCACGGAAAACAGAGTTTCACCTTTGATGCTCCTTTACCAGAGGTCAGATCCTGCACTGGTTTCCATTCTCTACTTTGCCTTTTCCTGCTTACGGTTTTTCTGAGGCCTCATCATGTCTTTGGATGTAACAGACCACTCTTATTCAAGTGTCCTGTGCCAAGGGCTGGGTGAGTGTGTGTTTACAATATTTGGTGTATGGTGTCTAGTGAGAGCAGTTTGCACTTGTTCTCTTCCTACTGGGCATCGACAAATCAACACATTTCACAAATAATTCACAGAAATTGGATATTAGTTTCGCTCCTTTTTCTTTACCGCCATGGATGGATGATTTGTCCTAAGACTCCAGCTTTGACATTATATTGATAAGACAGTTGCAGTCTTTAAGAAGGTTAATAGAATCGATTTACGTATTTTGGGATTTATATGAAAGTGAAGTTAGTTTTCGAAAATAACCAAATGAACCTAGAAACCAGACTTGACAATTTTTGTAAGATTTTGTCAGCTCTAAGGAAAAAACAGACAGTCTCAATGTAAAATAGCAGTCCAAATGTTTGAAGGGGACATGCCAACTCTTTTCTCTTGAAGCCTCCAACAACAAAAGGAACAATGAAATACCTATTGGAACCATGAAATAACCCACAACATTGTTTCCCTTGTGCACCAGGTGCCCTTTACTCCCAATGACACATACTAGGCAATGTTGTCATTTAAAGGTATAACATTCCTCTCTAGGAATATACAAGAAAATCTAAACAGAATATACACATTTAGGCTTGATTCAAAAAGCAATTATAGGCATTTAACTATGAGAAACCTGCTGCAGATATCCTAGGCTATAGAAAACCAGGTGCTTTTCTATCAGTGCTGAGAAGGCTTAATCATCCGATCATGTTGGGTAAAACAATTTAACACAACCAAGTCTGCACCTCCAAGATATAGTGCACCCGGGGCTTGACGGAAGTGAATGACTGTCCACATAACCTGTGTCTATAATGTGTTTTCGACTTTTACAGTACAGTTCACTATCGGACTTCTAATATTATCCTGTAGTGTCTTGAAAAACTGAGGCCTAATACATATTCAAGTTCATTCAAAGATTCCCCTCACTTCCCACACTCCTTTCAGCCCAAAGAATACATAACCCCAGCATTTCCTTAATCTAGGGGAAGGTCATCATTTCTTTGTGTGAGCTAAGTATTCAATTCCTATCTATTTCAATCGAGAGTATTTGAATATTAAGGAGTTCACAGTTGTTCACCGCGTGTGAATGAGGAGGAACTCTGAATCTAGTAGGGGCTTGCTCTCCTCCTCCTGGATTCATTGCAGCTCAGGTTCTGATCCTTTGAAATGGATGCCTGAGTGGAGTGGAGGGAAGAGCATGTGATTGATAGCTAGGCACAAACGTGGGAATAGGCTTACCTGTGCTTGGTGCATTTCGGTCTGAATGATTCATAAATGCCTATTTGGGTGTGTGGATTCTCACAACCTCTTCCAAGAATATGAGCGCTTTATCATCTCTGCCATCTCTTCTCTTTTAGACGTCAGGAATCTTGGACCCGTTCTTGGAGCAGAGAATCGAGTAACTTTCTCAAGGGCACGTTGACTCTCCGTATGTTTCTGCCAGTATCAGCGAGGTTCAGTAGGTCTCATGAAAGTCTTTCGAGCCTGGTATTCTCTAGAGATGTCTCCATGCCGATATTCTCCACTGTGGCAGAACAACTTTCATCAATGTGTCCGCACATCTCCTCAATCCATGCAGCCAGTGTTTCTGCCAGCTTCTCTTCGTGTCTCCCATAAAGTCCACGTCAACAGGAATGGGCAAGTCTGAAGATACTTCGGAGCCTAACCAGTAAGCTGATGACAGGCAGATCTTCCACTGTCTGCCCTTTCAGATTCTGGAAGCTGACCCGTGAACTCAGGTCTTTGGGCAGCAGCAGTATCTCGAACTTACTCAGCTTCCCGAACAAAAGACCTAAGCCAATCTCCACATAGGGCAGCAGACCCACCATCAAACTGATCCACCCACAGAATTCTGTCCAGTTACCTTCGATCCACCAGCCGCAACAAGCCTCGTGATACACACCAACATTCCACCTGGAATCCAACCGGTAACTGCCATCCACAGTGGTTGATGCATCAAGTCAGTGTTGGAGGTGATGCTGCATTAGACGAGAGTTTCCTAAGGGAAATGTGATTCTATCCACAAGGGTCCAATTTTCCTTTTCTCTTCCCTGTTTCCTTTTTTTCAAATCTATATACACAGTACAAATTGATGGGAAGTGTGTCCATGTTCAGTTTATGGATTCACACCTATTTAAACTTTCTAACAGTTCACATTACACAGACACCCACTCAAGGAAACTCATGTTTGTGTAATATCCATTCACCCAGATTACATATCCTTCTGTTGCTTTCTGCTGAAACACCCACACTCTCAGAACATGGATCCATTTGTTTCATGGGGGCTGAAATTCCTAGAAATGAAACCAATCCCAACGTGCACTTTCCAGTCTGTCTCTTTTACACTTAGTTCAGTTTTGCAGAGCTACTTGTCTTTGTTATAGGCTTATGCCATTTCTTCTCTACGTAGGGTAGAATAAGGCATTCGTTCATCCTGTTTGAAGACTTCTAAGACTATATCCCGTTCTATGACCCACTCTTATTCAAAACCGTCCTTTGGGTTGGCTCACGATGTGCACTTCTGGATCAGTATCTATGAATACTAATGCACGCGTCTGTTTTCTGAATACAAGTGTGTTGAGTACATGCTAACAGCGATAATAGGTCGATGCGTGCTGAATGAAACTTGACATCACTTTGAGTATTTTGTCTTGAATAATCATGGTTGTTTGGTATATGTCAGACAACTGTAACCTTTTGGTGTATGTCTGTTTGTCTGATTGTTTATTTTGCAAACACATTAGGCCATGCATCCCTCCTTTTGCTTCAGACAGACAGTCATGTAAGCTGATTCACTTAAGATAGTGCTTAAAATCACCTATTATTTCCTGCTACCCTCTCCCATCTTTAGGATTTTGATGTCCTCCTTGCCTTCTTCTTCTTACTTCTTTGCAACTCAGGCTCTTCTTGCATTTGCAATAATGGTTTTGTTATTTCCATTTCATCTTGCTACTTTTCTACTCAGGGAAGGATTCTCAATTTTTGTTTTAGGATCAGTCTCAAACTGCTGAATTCTTTTAAGGTTTGCCGGTCAGTGAATTTCCCTAGCTCTGCCGTTGTTGTAAATGGCGGTCATTTGGCATAGGCTACCCTAGATTGCAGCTTTTTCTCATTCAGGATATGGTCTATGTCCTGGCACTCCTCCCCTTGTTGCAAATTTTCTGCCGAGATATCAGCTGAACCCCCTCTGGAGGTAATTTTGTGACTAAGTTTCTTTCCTCGAGGTGAATTTTACATCACTGGGATGATCATGAAATTTGTTTATTTGAATTCTACTGCTTCTTGTTGGTCTATTGGTATTCCACCTCTTTTGGACGCTGTGTACTACCTAAATTCGTATAGATGATACTTTCTTGGATTTCAGCAAGTTTCATTCTGATTTTTCTACAAATTCCTTTTCAGATTTTACTAGTTTATCAATTGCTTTCCATTTGGGAATCCTATGAGTCCTATTCTTACCTGCTTTGTCTTAACCCAGGATTCAACAGTGATGTTAGCGTTGGTTTGCACTCGCTTTTCTGTGTCTTCTTCTGATGGAGGGATTTCTCTTCCCCTGTCCTCTAAGCCATTCACGATTCCTTCTGCATTAATTAGTCTGCTTAGGATTGTCTTTAGCCCAGTTTTTATCTCATCCATTGTGTTTTCTTATACTATTGGTTTCTTCTTTAGAGTTTCTCTTCCCCTTTTCTGGTATTCTGCCTTTTGTGATTCTGAGGCACTGTGGTTCATCATTGTTTTCCTCACCTCCATTTTCAGAGCTTGCTCTGGTAACTTTATGCCGTCTAGTTGTTTGAAAGCTTATTTTTTGGGCCTTCAATCTCTTTGGAACTGAAAATGGTACTTCCTGTTTCTTTTACTATACTTCTTTTACCCTATAGTTCAGGTAATATCATGTATCTAAAATAGACAAATTGGGCTTGGATAAGTGCAAACTTTAGAATTTTTGGTGTACGCATTTCCAAGGTATTTCTGTGAGGACAATTTTCCCTAGACCTTGATGCCATGCCCTGTTCCTGTGTGTGTTGTCTGGTATATCTCTAAATCCTGGTGTTGTCTTTGTTGTGATGAACACACCATACTGTTTCAGTTAGTTGATCCTCTTTTTTATTACATTTATCTCACAATTCTGAAAGGGTGCAGGGCACTTCCTCTAGTGGAAATGAAGCTTCTATAGGTTTTCAGCTCTGCATTCTTCTGTATGTCATTTTGAAGTGTCTCCAAAACAGCCAACAGAGAGTGCGCTTGTACTTTCTACTGCCATGGGAATGTCCCAATGTTACCAGTTCTTCCCAGAGCTTCTGTGTCTACAAAAACAACATTGGAAGCATATGTATGGATGTCATACTTCAGGGCCTGCTGGGATGATCCTGCAGGCCGACCTATGTGTCCTCGGTGCAGTACCCTGTCAGTGCCGTCCAAAATGTAGCATCTGCATTTGGGTGATAATGCTGTAAGAAATGCTTCATCTTCTCGTACTGTGGACTTTGACCACTCTTCCTATTTCGCTCATTCTTGAGTAATGGGTTCACGAAGGCAACCACAGAGCTGTTCCGCATCCTCTGCCTCAAACCAGAGTGTAATCCCTATCCAGGTTTGGAATGTAGCAGATCCTAAATCTTTTAATACTGATTTCAAACCCAACGCCCCCTGGAACCCTCAGTCCAGATGCATGATACCTCTGATTGAGCCCCACGTGTGCTCTATTGGCAAAATGTCAAATTGGACCCTGGTCCTGCAGATGCAGTGGATGTGGCCATAGGACATATCGATAAACTCAAACTCACGTGCCAGTGCTGTTCCTGTCTCACTGAATTCACAGTTTCCTTTGCTCTCTTGAAAGAACCCACCAAAACCCACAATGCATTCGAGATCCCTGAGTTCTGCGAGAGCAATCATCCTTAGCCCTATCCCTCTTTTTCCGCTGCCTCTGCTAGCTCAGATTTGGCAGCTCGGATCTTGGTCTCAGATTCAATTGTGGGGATATTTTGAACTGATTTCTTTGAGTTCTGTCAGCCAAGCTTCTGCTGTGCACTCTTCTAACACTCAGCACATCACCTTCAATCCCATGCCTGCTGCCCGCTTGAGAGTGTGCTTCCACGGAAAACAGAGTTTCACCTTTGATGCTCCTTTACCAGAGGTCAGATCCTGCACTGGTTTCCATTCTCTACTTTGCCTTTTCCTGCTTACGGTTTTTCTGAGGCCTCATCATGTCTTTGGATGTAACAGACCACTCTTACTCAAGTGTCCTGTGCCAAGGGCTGGGTGAGTGTGTGTTTACAATATTTGGTGTATGGTGTCTAGTGAGAGCAGTTTGCACTTGTTCTCTTCCTACTGGGCATCGACAAATCAACACATTTCACAAATAATTCACAGAAATTGGATATTAGTTTCGCTCCTTTTTCTTTACCGCCATGGACGGATGATTTGTCCTAAGACTCCAGCTTTGACATTATATTGATAAGACAGTTGCAGTCTTTAAGAAGGTTAATAGAATCTATTTACGTATTTTGGGATTTATATGAAAGTGAAGTTAGTTTTCGAAAATAACCAAATGAACCTAGAAACCAGACTTGACAATTTTTGTAAGATTTTGTCAGCTCTAAGGAAAAAACAGACAGCCTCAATGTAAAATAGCAGTCCAAATGTTTGAAGGGGACATGCCAACTCTTTTCTCTTGAAGCCTCCAACAACAAAAGGAACAATGAAATACCTATTGGAACCATGAAATAACCCACAACATTGTTTCCCTTGTGCACCAGGTGCCCTTTACTCCCAATGACACATACTAGGCAATGTTGTCATTTAAAGGTATAACATTCCTCTCTAGGAATATACAAGAAAATCTAAACAGAATATACACATTTAGGCTTGATTCAAAAAGCAATTAGAGGCATTTAACTATGAGAAACCTGCTGCAGATATCCTAGGCTATAGAAAACCAGGTGCTTTTCTATCAGTGCTGAGAAGGCTTAATCATCCGATCATGTTGGGTAAAACAATTTAACACAACCAAGTCTGCACCTCCAAGATATAGTGCACCCGGGGCTTGACGGAAGTGAATGACTGTCCACATAACCTGTGTCTATAATGTGTTTTCGACTTTTACAGTACAGTTCACTATCGGACTTCTAATATTATCCTGTAGTGTCTTGAAAAACTGAGGCCTAATACATATTCAAGTTCATTCAAAGATTCCCCTCACTTCCCACACTCCTTTCAGCCCAAAGAATACATAACCCCAGCATTTCCTTAATCTAGGGGAAGGTCATCATTTCTTTGTGTGAGCTAAGTATTCAATTCCTATCTATTTCAATCGAGAGTATTTGAATATTAAGGAGTTCACAGTTGTTCACCGCGTGTGAATGAGGAGGAACTCTGAATCTAGTAGGGGCTTGCTCTCCTCCTCCTGGATTCATTGCAGCTCAGGTTCTGATCCTTTGAAATGGATGCCTGAGTGGAGTGGAGGGAAGAGCATGTGATTGATAGCTAGGCACAAACGTGGGAATAGGCTTACCTGTGCTTGGTGCATTTCGGTCTGAATGATTCATAAATGCCTATTTGGGTGTGTGGATTCTCACGACCTCTTCCAAGAATATGAGCGCTTTATCATCTCTGCCATCTCTTCTCTTTTAGACGTCAGGAATCTTGGACCCGTTCTTGGAGCAGAGAATCGAGTAACTTTCTCAAGGGCACGTTGACTCTCCGTATGTTTCTGCCAGTATCAGCGAGGTTCAGTAGGTCTCATGAAAGTCTTTCGAGCCTGGTATTCTCTAGAGATGTCTCCATGCCGATATTCTCCACTGTGGCAGAACAACTTTCATCAATGTGTCCGCACATCTCCTCAATCCATGCAGCCAGTGTTTCTGCCAGCTTCTCTTCGTGTCTCCCATAAAGTCGACGTCAACAGGAATGGGCAAGTCTGAAGATACTTCGGAGCCTAACCAGTAAGCTGATGACAGGCAGATCTTCCACTGTCTGCCCTTTCAGATTCTGGAAACTGACCCGTGAACTCAGGTCTTTGGCAGCAGCAGTATCTCGAACTTACTCAGCTTCCCGAACAAAAGACCTAAGCCAATCTCCACATAGGGCAGCAGACCCACCATCAAACTGATCCACCCACAGAATTCTGTCCAGTTACCTTGGATCCACCAGCCGCAACAAGCCTCGTGATACACACCAACATTCCACCTGGAATCCAACCGGTAACTGCCATCCACAGTGGTTGATGCATCAAGTCAGTGTTGGAGGTGATGCTGCATTAGACGAGAGTTTCCTAAGGGAAATGTGATTCTATCCACAAGGGTCCAATTTTCCTTTTCTCTTCCCTGTTTCCTTTTTTTCAAATCTATATACACAGTACAAACTGAGGGAAGTGTGTCCATGTTCAGTTTATGGATTCACACCTATTTAAACTTTCTAACAGTTCACATTACACAGACACCCACTCAAGGAAACTCATGTTTGTGTAATATCCATTCACCCAGATTACATATCCTTCTGTTGCTTTCTGCTGAAACACCCACACTCTCAGAACATGGATCCATTTGTTTCATGGGGGCTGAAATTCCTAGAAATGAAACCAATCCCAACGTGCACTTTCCAGTCTGTCTCTTTTACACTTAGTTCAGTTTTGCAGAGCTACTTGTCTTTGTTATAGGCTTATGCCATTTCTTCTCTACGTAGGGTAGAATAAGGCATTCGTTCATCCTGTTTGAAGACTTCTAAGACTATATCCCGTTCTATGACCCACTCTTATTCAAAACCGTCCTTTGGGTTGGCTCACGATGTGCACTTCTGGATCAGTATCTATGAATATTAATGCACGCGTCTGTTTTCTGAATACAAGTGTGTTGAGTACATGCTAACAGCGATAATAGGTCGATGCGTGCTGAATGAAACTTGACATCACTTTGAGTGTTTTGTCTTGAATAATCATGGTTGTTTGGTATATGTCAGACAACTGTAACCTTTTGGTGTATGTCTGTTTGTCTGATTGTTTATTTTGCAAACACATTAGGCCATGCATCCCTCCTTTTGCTTCAGACAGACAGTCATGTAAGCTGATTCACTTAAGATAGTGCTTAAAATCACCTATGATTTCCTGCTACCCTCTCCCATCTTTAGGATTTTGATGTCCTCCTTGCCTTCTTCTTCTTACTTCTTTGCAACTCAGGCTCTTCTTGCATTTGCAATAATGGTTTTGTTATTTCCATTTCATCTTGCTACTTTTCTACTCAGGGTAGGATTCTCAATTTTTGTTTTAGGATCAGTCTCAAACTGCTGAATTCTTTTAAGGTTTGCCGGTCAGTGAATTTCCCTAGCTCTGCCGTTGTTGTAAATGGCGGTCATTTGGCATAGGCTACCCTAGATTGCAGCTTTTTCTCATTCAGGATATGGTCTATGTCCTGGCACTCCTCCCCTTGTTGCAAATTTTCTGCCGAGATATCAGCTGAACCCCCTCTGGAGGTACTTTTGTGACTAAGTTTCTTTCCTCGAGGTGAATTTTACATCACTGGGATGATCATGAAATTTGTTTATTTGAATTCTACTGCTTCTTGTTGGTCTATTGGTATTCCACCTCTTTTGGACGCTGTGTACTTCCTGAATTCGTATAGATGACACTTTCTTGGATTTCAGCAAGTTTCATTCTGATTTTTCTACAAATTCCTTTTCAGAATGTACTAGTTTTTCAATTGCTTTCCATTTGGGAATCCTATGAGTCCTATTCTTACCTGCTTGGTCTTAACCCAGGATTCAACAGTGATGTTAGCGTTGGTTTGCACTCGCTTTTCTGTGTCTTCTTCTGATGGAGGGATTTCTGTTCCCCCGTCCTCTAAGCCATTCACGATTCCTTCTGCATTAATTAGTCTGCTTAGGATTGACTTTAGCCCAGTTTTTATCTCATCCATTGTGTTTTCTTATACTATTGGTTTCTTCTTTAGAGTTTCTCTTCCCCATTTCTGGTATTCTGCCTTTTGTGATTCTGAGGCACTGTGGTTCATCATTGTTTTCCTCACCTCCATTTTCAGAGCTTGCTCTGGTAACGTTTTGCCGTCTAGTTGTTTGAAAGCTTATTTTTTGGGCCTTCAATCTCTTTGGAACTGAAAATGTTACTTCCTGTTTCTTTTACTATACTTCTTTTACCCTATAGTTCAGGTAATATCATGTATCTAATATAGACAAATTGGGCTTGGATAAGTGCAAACTTTAGACTTTTTGGTGTACGCATTTCCAAGGTATTTCTGTGAGGACAATTTTCCCTAGACCTTGATGCCATGCCCTGTTCCTGTGTGTGTTGTCTGGTATATCTCTAAATCCTGGTGTTGTCTTTGTTGTGATGAACACACCATACTGTTTCAGTTAGTTGATCCTCTTTTTATTACATTTATCTCACAATTCTGAAAGGGCGCAGGGCACTTCCTCTAGTGGAAATGAAGCTTCTATAGGTTTTCAGCTCTGCATTCTTCTGTATGTCATTTTGAAGTGTCTCCAAAACAGCCAACAGAGAGTGCGCTTGTACTTTCTACTGCCATGGGAATGTCCCAATGTTACCAGTTCTTCCCAGAGCTTCTGTGTCTACAAAAACAACAGTGGAAGCATATGTATGGATGTCATACTTCAGGGCCTGCTGGGATGATCCCGCAGGCCGACCTATGTGTCCTCGGTGCAGTACCCTGTCAGTGCCGTCCAAAATGTAGCATCTGCATTTGGGTGATAATGCTGTAAGAAATGCTTCATCTTCTCGTACTGTGGACTTTGACCACTCTTCCTATTTCGCTCATTCTTGAGTAATGGGTTCACGAAGGCAACCACAGAGCTGTTCCGCATCCTCTGCCTCAAACCAGAGTGTAATCCCTATCCAGGTTTGGAATGTAGCAGATCCTAAATCTTTTAATACTGATTTCAAACCCAACGCCCCCTGGAACCCTCAGCCCAGATGCATGATACCTCTGATTGAGCCCCACGTGTGCTCTATTGGCAAAATGTCAAATTGGACCCTGGTCCTGCAGATGCAGTGGATGTGGCCATAGGACATATCGATAAACTCAAACTCACGTGCCAGTGCTGTTCCTGTCTCACTGAATTCACAGTTTCCTTTGCTCTCTTGAAAGAACCCACCAAAACCCACAATGCATTCGAGATCCCTGAGTTCTGCGAGAGCAATCATCCTTAGCCCTATCCCTCTTTTTCCGCTGCCTCTGCTAGCTCAGATTTGGCAGCTCGGATCTTGGTCTCAGATTCAATTGTGGGGATATTTTGAACTGATTTCTTTGAGTTCTGTCAGCCAAGCTTCTGCTGTGCACTCTTCTAACACTCAGCACATCACCTTCAATCCCATGCCTGCTGCCCGCTTGAGAGTGTGCTTCCACGGAAAACAGAGTTTCACCTTTGATGCTCCTTTACCAGAGGTCAGATCCTGCACTGGTTTCCATTCTCTACTTTGCCTTTTCCTGCTTACGGTTTTTCTGAGGCCTCATCATGTCTTTGGATGTAACAGACCACTCTTATTCAAGTGTCCTGTGCCAAGGGCTGGGTGAGTGTGTGTTTACAATATTTGGTGTATGGTGTCTAGTGAGAGCAGTTTGCACTTGTTCTCTTCCTACTGGGCATCGACAAATCAACACATTTCACAAATAATTCACAGAAATTGGATATTAGTTTCGCTCCTTTTTTTTTACCGCCATGGACGGATGATTTGTCCTAAGACTCCAGCTTTGACATTATATTGATAAGACAGTTGCAGTCTTTAAGAAGGTTAATAGAATCGATTTACGTATTTTGGGATTTATATGAAAGTGAAGTTAGTTTTCGAAAATAACCAAATGAACCTAGAAACCAGACTTGACAATTTTTGTAAGATTTTGTCAGCTCTAAGGAAAAAACAGACAGTCTCAATGTAAAATAGCAGTCCAAATGTTTGAAGGGGACATGCCAACTCTTTTCTCTTGAAGCCTCCAACAACAAAAGGAACAATGAAATACCTATTGGAACCATGAAATAACCCACAACATTGTTTCCCTTGTGCACCAGGTGCCCTTTACTCCCAATGACACATACTAGGCAATGTTGTCATTTAAAGGTATAACATTCCTCTCTAGGAATATACAAGAAAATCTAAACAGAATATACACATTTAGGCTTGATTCAAAAAGCAATTAGAGGCATTTAACTATGAGAAACCTGCTGCAGATATCCTAGGCTATAGAAAACCAGGTGCTTTTCTATCAGTGCTGAGAAGGCTTAATCATCCGATCATGTTGGGTAAAACAATTTAACACAACCAAGTCTGCACCTCCAAGATATAGTGCACCCGGGGCTTGACGGAAGTGAATGACTGTCCACATAACCTGTGTCTATAATGTGTTTTCGACTTTTACAGTACAGTTCACTATCGGACTTCTAATATTATCCTGTAGTGTCTTGAAAAACTGAGGCCTAATACATATTCAAGTTCATTCAAAGATTCCCCTCACTTCCCACACTCCTTTCAGCCCAAAGAATACATAACCCCAGCATTTCCTTAATCTAGGGGAAGGTCATCATTTCTTTGTGTGAGCTAAGTATTCAATTCCTATCTATTTCAATCGAGAGTATTTGAATATTAAGGAGTTCACAGTTGTTCACCGCGTGTGAATGAGGAGGAACTCTGAATCTAGTAGGGGCTTGCTCTCCTCCTCCTGGATTCATTGCAGCTCAGGTTCTGATCCTTTGAAATGGATGCCTGAGTGGAGTGGAGGGAAGAGCATGTGATTGATAGCTAGGCACAAACGTGGGAATAGGCTTACCTGTGCTTGGTGCATTTCGGTCTGAATGATTCATAAATGCCTATTTGGGTGTGTGGATTCTCACGACCTCTTCCAAGAATATGAGCGCTTTATCATCTCTGCCATCTCTTCTCTTTTAGACGTCAGGAATCTTGGACCCGTTCTTGGAGCAGAGAATCGAGTAACTTTCTCAAGGGCACGTTGACTCTCCGTATGTTTCTGCCAGTATCAGCGAGGTTCAGTAGGTCTCATGAAAGTCTTTCGAGCCTGGTATTCTCTAGAGATGTCTCCATGCCGATATTCTCCACTGTGGCAGAACAACTTTCATCAATGTGTCCGCACATCTCCTCAATCCATGCAGCCAGTGTTTCTGCCAGCTTCTCTTCGTGTCTCCCATAAAGTCGACGTCAACAGGAATGGGCAAGTCTGAAGATACTTCGGAGCCTAACCAGTAAGCTGATGACAGGCAGATCTTCCACTGTCTGCCCTTTCAGATTCTGGAAACTGACCCGTGAACTCAGGTCTTTGGGCAGCAGCAGTATCTCGAACTTACTCAGCTTCCCGAACAAAAGACCTAAGCCAATCTCCACATAGGGCAGCAGACCCACCATCAAACTGATCCACCCACAGAATTCTGTCCAGTTACCTTGGATCCACCAGCCGCAACAAGCCTCGTGATACACACCAACATTCCACCTGGAATCCAACCGGTAACTGCCATCCACAGTGGTTGATGCATCAAGTCAGTGTTGGAGGTGATGCTGCATTAGACGAGAGTTTCCTAAGGGAAATGTGATTCTATCCACAAGGGTCCAATTTTCCTTTTCTCTTCCCTGTTTCCTTTTTTTCAAATCTATATACACAGTACAAATTGATGGGAAGTGTGTCCATGTTCAGTTTATGGATTCACACCTATTTAAACTTTCTAACAGTTCACATTACAAAGACACCCACTCAAGGAAACTCATGTTTGTGTAATATCCATTCACCCAGATTACATATCCTTCTGTTGCTTTCTGCTGAAACACCCACACTCTCAGAACATGGATCCATTTGTTTCATGGGGGCTGAAATTCCTAGAAATGAAACCAATCCCAACGTGCACTTTCCAGTCTGTCTCTTTTACACTTAGTTCAGTTTTGCAGAGCTACTTGTCTTTGTTATAGGCTTATGCCATTTCTTCTCTACGTAGGGTAGAATAAGGCATTCGTTCATCCTGTTTGAAGACTTCTAAGACTATATCCCGTTCTATGACCCACTCTTATTCAAAACCGTCCTTTGGGTTGGCTCACGATGTGCACTTCTGGATCAGTATCTATGAATATTAATGCACGCGTCTGTTTTCTGAATACAAGTGTGTTGAGTACATGCTAACAGCGATAATAGGTCGATGCGTGCTGAATGAAACTTGACATCACTTTGAGTGTTTTGTCTTGAATAATCATGGTTGTTTGGTATATGTCAGACAACTGTAACCTTTTGGTGTATGTCTGTTTGTCTGATTGTTTATTTTGCAAACACATTAGGCCATGCATCCCTCCTTTTGCTTCAGACAGACAGTCATGTAAGCTGATTCACTTAAGATAGTGCTTAAAATCACCTATGATTTCCTGCTACCCTCTCCCATCTTTAGGATTTTGATGTCCTCCTTGCCTTCTTCTTCTTACTTCTTTGCAACTCAGGCTCTTCTTGCATTTGCAATAATGGTTTTGTTATTTCCATTTCATCTTGCTACTTTTCTACTCAGGGTAGGATTCTCAATTTTTGTTTTAGGATCAGTCTCAAACTGCTGAATTCTTTTAAGGTTTGCCGGTCAGTGAATTTCACTAGCTCTGCCGTTGTTATAAATGGCGGTCATTTGGCATAGGCTACCCTAGATTGCAGCTTTTTCTCATTCAGGATATGGTCTATGTCCTGGCACTCCTCCCCTTGTTGCAAATTTTCTGCCGAGATATCAGCTGAACCCCCTCTGGAGGTACTTTTGTGACTAAGTTTCTTTCCTCGAGGTGAATTTTACATCACTGGGATGATCATGAAATTTGTTTATTTGAATTCTACTGCTTCTTGTTGGTCTATTGGTATTCCACCTCTTTTGGACGCTGTGTACTTCCTGAATTCGTATAGATGACACTTTCTTGGATTTCAGCAAGTTTCATTCTGATTTTTCTACAAATTCCTTTTCAGATTTTACTAGTTTATCAATTGCTTTCCATTTGGGAATCCTATGAGTCCTATTCTTACCTGCTTGGTCTTAACCCAGGATTCAACAGTGATGTTAGCGTTGGTTTGCACTCGCTTTTCTGTGTCTTCTTCTGATGGAGGGATTTCTCTTCCCCTGTCCTCTAAGCCATTCACGATTCCTTCTGCATTAATTAGTCTGCTTAGGATTGTCTTTAGCCCAGTTTTTATCTCATCCATTGTGTTTTCTTATACTATTGGTTTCTTCTTTAGAGTTTCTCTTCCCCTTTTCTGGTATTCTGCCTTTTGTGATTCTGAGGCACTGTGGTTCATCATTGTTTTCCTCACCTCCATTTTCAGAGCTTGCTCTGGTAACGTTTTGCCGTCTAGTTGTTTGAAAGCTTATTTTTTGGGCCTTCAATCTCTTTGGAACTGAAAATGGTACTTCCTGTTTCTTTTACTATACTTCTTTTACCCTATAGTTCAGGTAATATCATGTATCTAATATAGACAAATTGGGCTTGGATAAGTGCAAACTTTAGACTTTTTGGTGTACGCATTTCCAAGGTATTTCTGTGAGGACAATTTTCCCTAGACCTTGATGCCATGCCCTGTTCCTGTGTGTGTTGTCTGGTATATCTCTAAATCCTGGTGTTGTCTTTGTTGTGATGAACACACCATACTGTTTCAGTTAGTTGATCCTCTTTTTTATTACATTTATCTCACAATTCTGAAAGGGCGCAGGGCACTTCCTCTAGTGGAAATGAAGCTTCTATAGGTTTTCAGCTCTGCATTCTTCTGTATGTCATTTTGAAGTGTCTCCAAAACAGCCAACAGAGAGTGCGCTTGTACTTTCTACTGCCATGGGAATGTCCCAATGTTACCAGTTCTTCCCAGAGCTTCTGTGTCTACAAAAACAACAGTGGAAGCATATGTATGGATGTCATACTTCAGGGCCTGCTGGGATGATCCCGCAGGCCGACCTATGTGTCCTCGGTGCAGTACCCTGTCAGTGCCGTCCAAAATGTAGCATCTGCATTTGGGTGATAATGCTGTAAGAAATGCTTCATCTTCTCGTACTGTGGACTTTGACCACTCTTCCTATTTCGCTCATTCTTGAGTAATGGGTTCACGAAGGCAACCACAGAGCTGTTCCGCATCCTCTGCCTCAAACCAGAGTGTAATCCCTATCCAGGTTTGGAATGTAGCAGATCCTAAATCTTTTAATACTGATTTCAAACCCAACGCCCCCTGGAACCCTCAGTCCAGATGCATGATACCTCTGATTGAGCCCCACGTGTGCTCTATTGGCAAAATGTCAAATTGGACCCTGGTCCTGCAGATGCAGTGGATGTGGCCATAGGACATATCGATAAACTCAAACTCACGTGCCAGTGCTGTTCCTGTCTCACTGAATTCACAGTTTCCTTTGCTCTCTTGAAAGAACCCACCAAAACCCACAATGCATTCGAGATCCCTGAGTTCTGCGAGAGCAATCATCCTTAGCCCTATCCCTCTTTTTCCGCTGCCTCTGCTAGCTCAGATTTGGCAGCTCGGATCTTGGTCTCAGATTCAATTGTGGGGATATTTTGAACTGATTTCTTTGAGTTCTGTCAGCCAAGCTTCTGCTGTGCACTCTTCTAACACTCAGCACATCACCTTCAATCCCATGCCTGCTGCCCGCTTGAGAGTGTGCTTCCACGGAAAACAGAGTTTCACCTTTGATGCTCCTTTACCAGAGGTCAGATCCTGCACTGGTTTCCATTCTCTACTTTGCCTTTTCCTGCTTACGGTTTTTCTGAGGCCTCATCATGTCTTTGGATGTAACAGACCACTCTTACTCAAGTGTCCTGTGCCAAGGGCTGGGTGAGTGTGTGTTTACAATATTTGGTGTATGGTGTCTAGTGAGAGCAGTTTGCACTTGTTCTCTTCCTACTGGGCATCGACAAATCAACACATTTCACAAATAATTCACCGAAATTGGATATTAGTTTCGCTCCTTTTTCTTTACCGCCATGGACGGATGATTTGTCCTAAGACTCCAGCTTTGACATTATATTGATAAGACAGTTGCAGTCTTTAAGAAGGTTAATAGAATCGATTTACGTATTTTGGGATTTATATGAAAGTGAAGTTAGTTTTCGAAAATAACCAAATGAACCTAGAAACCAGACTTGACAATTTTTGTAAGATTTTGTCAGCTCTAAGGAAAAAACAGACAGTCTCAATGTAAAATAGCAGTCCAAATGTTTGAAGGGGACATGCCAACTCTTTTCTCTTGAAGCCTCCAACAACAAAAGGAACAATGAAATACCTATTGGAACCATGAAATAACCCACAACATTGTTTCCCTTGTGCACCAGGTGCCCTTTACTCCCAATGACACATACTAGGCAATGTTGTCATTTAAAGGTATAACATTCCTCTCTAGGAATATACAAGAAAATCTAAACAGAATATACACATTTAGGCTTGATTCAAAAAGCAATTAGAGGCATTTAACTATGAGAAACCTGCTGCAGATATCCTAGGCTATAGAAAACCAGGTGCTTTTCTATCAGTGCTGAGAAGGCTTAATCATCCGATCATGTTGGGTAAAACAATTTAACACAACCAAGTCTGCACCTCCAAGATATAGTGCACCCGGGGCTTGACGGAAGTGAATGACTGTCCACATAACCTGTGTCTATAATGTGTTTTCGACTTTTACAGTACAGTTCACTATCGGACTTCTAATATTATCCTGTAGTGTCTTGAAAAACTGAGGCCTAATACATATTCAAGTTCATTCAAAGATTCCCCTCACTTCCCACACTCCTTTCAGCCCAAAGAATACATAACCCCAGCATTTCCTTAATCTAGGGGAAGGTCATCATTTCTTTGTGTGAGCTAAGTATTCAATTCCTATCTATTTCAATCGAGAGTATTTGAATATTAAGGAGTTCACAGTTGTTCACCGCGTGTGAATGAGGAGGAACTCTGAATCTAGTAGGGGCTTGCTCTCCTCCTCCTGGATTCATTGCAGCTCAGGTTCTGATCCTTTGAAATGGATGCCTGAGTGGAGTGGAGGGAAGAGCATGTGATTGATAGCTAGGCACAAACGTGGGAATAGGCTTACCTGTGCTTGGTGCATTTCGGTCTGAATGATTCATAAATGCCTATTTGGGTGTGTGGATTCTCACAACCTCTTCCAAGAATATGAGCGCTTTATCATCTCTGCCATCTCTTCTCTTTTAGAAGTCAGGAATCTTGGACCCGTTCTTGGAGCAGAGAATCGAGTAACTTTCTCAAGGGCACGTTGACTCTCCGTATGTTTCTGCCAGTATCAGCGATGTTCAGTAGGTCTCATGAAAGTCTTTCGAGCCTGGTATTCTCTAGAGATGTCTCCATGCCGATATTCTCCACTGTGGCAGAACAACTTTCATCAATGTGTCCGCACATCTCCTCAATCCATGCAGCCAGTGTTTCTGCCAGCTTCTCTTCGTGTCTCCCATAAAGTCGACGTCAACAGGAATGGGCAAGTCTGAAGATACTTCGGAGCCTAACCAGTAAGCTGATGACAGGCAGATCTTCCACTGTCTGCCCTTTCAGATTCTGGAAACTGACCCGTGAACTCAGGTCTTTGGGCAGCAGCAGTATCTCGAACTTACTCAGCTTCCTGAACAAAAGACCTAAGACAATCTCCACATAGGGCAGCAGACCCACCATCAAACTGATCCACCCACAGAATTCTGTCCAGTTACCTTGGATCCACCAGCCGCAACAAGCCTCGTGATACACACCAACATTCCACCTGGAATCCAACTGGTAACTGCCATCCACAGTGGTTGATGCATCAAGTCAGTGTTGGAGGTGATGCTGCATTAGACGAGAGTTTCCTAAGGGAAATGTGATTCTATCCACAAGGGTCCAATTTTCCTTTTCTCTTCCCTGTTTCCTTTTTTTCAAATCTATATACACAGTACAAACTGAGGGAAGTGTGTCCATGTTCAGTTTATGGATTCACACCTATTTAAACTTTCTAACTGTTCACATTACACAGACACCCACTCAAGGAAACTCATGTTTGTGTAATATCCATTCACCCAGATTACATATCCTTCTGTTGCTTTCTGCTGAAACACCCACACTCTCAGAACATGGATCCATTTGTTTCATGGGGGCTGAAATTCCTAGAAATGAAACCAATCCCAACGTGCACTTTCCAGTCTGTCTCTTTTACACTTAGTTCAGTTTTGCAGAGCTACTTGTCTTTGTTATAGGCTTATGCCATTTCTTCTCTACGTAGGGTAGAATAAGGCATTCGTTCATCCTGTTTGAAGACTTCTAAGACTATATCCCGTTCTATGACCCACTCTTATTCAAAACCGTCCTTTGGGTTGGCTCACGATGTGCACTTCTGGATCAGTATCTATGAATACTAATGCACGCGTCTGTTTTCTGAATACAAGTGTGTTGAGTACATGCTAACAGCGATAATAGGTCGATGCGTGCTGAATGAAACTTGACATCACTTTGAGTGTTTTGTCTTGAATAATCATGGTTGTTTGGTATATGTCAGACAACTGTAACCTTTTGGTGTATGTCTGTTTGTCTGATTGTTTATTTTGCAAACACATTAGGCCATGCATCCCTCCTTTTGCTTCAGACAGACAGTCATGTAAGCTGATTCACTTAAGATAGTGCTTAAAATCACCTATGATTTCCTGCTACCCTCTCCCATCTTTAGGATTTTGATGTCCTCCTTGCCTTCTTCTTCTTACTTCTTTGCAACTCAGGCTCTTCTTGCATTTGCAATAATGGTTTTGTTATTTCCATTTCATCTTGCTACTTTTCTACTCAGGGTAGGATTCTCAATTTTTGTTTTAGGATCAGTCTCAAACTGCTGAATTCTTTTAAGGTTTGCCGGTCAGTGAATTTCCCTAGCTCTGCCGTTGTTGTAAATGGCGGTCATTTGGCATAGGCTACCCTAGATTGCAGCTTTTTCTCATTCAGGATATGGTCTATGTCCTGGCACTCCTCCCCTTGCTGCAAATTTTCTGCCGAGATATCAGCTGAACCCCCTCTGGAGGTACTTTTGTGACTAAGTTTCTTTCCTTGAGGTGAATTTTACATCACTGGGATGATCATGAAATTTGTTTATTTGAATTCTACTGCTTCTTGTTGGTCTATTGGTATTCCACCTCTTTTGGACGCTGTGTACTTCCTGAATTCGTATAGATGATACTTTCTTGGATTTCAGCAAGTTTCATTCTGATTTTTCTACAAATTCCTTTTCAGATTTTACTAGTTTATCAATTGCTTTCCATTTGGGAATCCTATGAGTCCTATTCTTACCTGCTTGGTCTTAACCCAGGATTCAACAGTGATGTTAGCGTTGGTTTGCACTCGCTTTTCTGTGTCTTCTTCTGATGGAGGGATTTCTGTTCCCCTGTCCTCTAAGCCATTCACGATTACTTCTGCATTAATTAGTCTGCTTAGGATTGACTTTAGCCCAGTTTTTATCTCATCCATTGTGTTTTCTTATACTATTGGTTTCTTCTTTAGAGTTTCTCTTCCCCTTTTCTGGTATTCTGCCTTTTGTGATTCTGAGGCACTGTGGTTCATCATTGTTTTCCTCACCTCCATTTTCAGAGCTTGCTCTGGTAACGTTTTGCCGTCTAGTTGTTTGAAAGCTTATTTTTTGGGCCTTCAATCTCTTTGGAACTGAAAATGGTACTTCCTGTTTCTTTTACTATACTTCTTTTACCCTATAGTTCAGGTAATATCATGTATCTAATATAGACAAATTGGGCTTGGATAAGTGCAAACTTTAGACTTTTTGGTGTACGCATTTCCAAGGTATTTCTGTGAGGACAATTTTCCCTAGACCTTGATGCCATGCCCTGTTCCTGTGTGTGTTGTCTGGTATATCTCTAAATCCTGGTGTTGTCTTTGTTGTGATGAACACACCATACTGTTTCAGTTAGTTGATCCTCTTTTTTATTACATTTATCTCACAATTCTGAAAGGGCGCAGGGCACTTCCTCTAGTGGAAATGAAGCTTCTATAGGTTTTCAGCTCTGCATTCTTCTGTATGTCATTTTGAAGTGTCTCCAAAACAGCCAACAGAGAGTGCGCTTGTACTTTCTACTGCCATGGGAATGTCCCAATGTTACCAGTTCTTCCCAGAGCTTCTGTGTCTACAAAAACAACAGTGGAAGCATATGTATGGATGTCATACTTCAGGGCCTGCTGGGATGATCCCGCAGGCCGACCTATGTGTCCTCGGTGCAGTACCCTGTCAGTGCCGTCCAAAATGTAGCATCTGCATTTGGGTGATAATGCTGTAAGAAATGCTTCATCTTCTCGTACTGTGGACTTTGACCACTCTTCCTATTTCGCTCATTCTTGAGTAATGGGTTCACGAAGGCAACCACAGAGCTGTTCCGCATCCTCTGCCTCAAACCAGAGTGTAATCCCTATCCAGGTTTGGAATGTAGCAGATCCTAAATCTTTTAATACTGATTTCAAACCCAACGCCCCCTGGAACCCTCAGTCCAGATGCATGATACCTCTGATTGAGCCCCACGTGTGCTCTATTGGCAAAATGTCAAATTGGACCCTGGTCCTGCAGATGCAGTGGATGTGGCCATAGGACATATCGATAAACTCAAACTCACGTGCCAGTGCTGTTCCTGTCTCACTGAATTCACAGTTTCCTTTGCTCTCTTGAAAGAACCCACCAAAACCCACAATGCATTCGAGATCCCTGAGTTCTGCGAGAGCAATCATCCTTAGCCCTATCCCTCTTTTTCCGCTGCCTCTGCTAGCTCAGATTTGGCAGCTCGGATCTTGGTCTCAGATTCAATTGTGGGGATATTTTGAACTGATTTCTTTGAGTTCTGTCAGCCAAGCTTCTGCTGTGCACTCTTCTAACACTCAGCACATCACCTTCAATCCCATGCCTGCTGCCCGCTTGAGAGTGTGCTTCCACGGAAAACAGAGTTTCACCTTTGATGCTCCTTTACCAGAGGTCAGATCCTGCACTGGTTTCCATTCTCTACTTTGCCTTTTCCTGCTTACGGTTTTTCTGAGGCCTCATCATGTCTTTGGATGTAACAGACCACTCTTACTCAAGTGTCCTGTGCCAAGGGCTGGGTGAGTGTGTGTTTACAATATTTGGTGTATGGTGTCTAGTGAGAGCAGTTTGCACTTGTTCTCTTCCTACTGGGCATCGACAAATCAACACATTTCACAAATAATTCACAGAAATTGGATATTAGTTTCGCTCCTTTTTCTTTACCGCCATGGACGGATGATTTGTCCTAAGACTCCAGCTTTGACATTATATTGATAAGACAGTTGCAGTCTTTAAGAAGGTTAATAGAATCGATTTACGTATTTTGGGATTTATATGAAAGTGAAGTTAGTTTTCGAAAATAACCAAATGAACCTAGAAACCAGACTTGACAATTTTTGTAAGATTTTGTCAGCTCTAAGGAAAAAACAGACAGTCTCAATGTAAAATAGCAGTCCAAATGTTTGAAGGGGACATGCCAACTCTTTTCTCTTGAAGCCTCCAACAACAAAAGGAACAATGAAATACCTATTGGAACCATGAAATAACCCACAACATTGTTTCCCTTGTGCACCAGGTGCCCTTTACTCCCAATGACACATACTAGGCAATGTTGTCATTTAAAGGTATAACATTCCTCTCTAGGAATATACAAGAAAATCTAAACAGAATATACACATTTAGGCTTGATTCAAAAAGCAATTAGAGGCATTTAACTATGAGAAACCTGCTGCAGATATCCTAGGCTATAGAAAACCAGGTGCTTTTCTATCAGTGCTGAGAAGGCTTAATCATCCGATCATGTTGGGTAAAACAATTTAACACAACCAAGTCTGCACCTCCAAGATATAGTGCACCCGGGGCTTGACGGAAGTGAATGACTGTCCACATAACCTGTGTCTATAATGTGTTTTCGACTTTTACAGTACAGTTCACTATCGGACTTCTAATATTATCCTGTAGTGTCTTGAAAAACTGAGGCCTAATACATATTCAAGTTCATTCAAAGATTCCCCTCACTTCCCACACTCCTTTCAGCCCAAAGAATACATAACCCCAGCATTTCCTTAATCTAGGGGAAGGTCATCATTTCTTTGTGTGAGCTAAGTATTCAATTCCTATCTATTTCAATCGAGAGTATTTGAATATTAAGGAGTTCACAGTTGTTCACCGCGTGTGAATGAGGAGGAACTCTGAATCTAGTAGGGGCTTGCTCTCCTCCTCCTGGATTCATTGCAGCTCAGGTTCTGATCCTTTGAAATGGATGCCTGAGTGGAGTGGAGGGAAGAGCATGTGATTGATAGCTAGGCACAAACGTGGGAATAGGCTTACCTGTGCTTGGTGCATTTCGGTCTGAATGATTCATAAATGCCTATTTGGGTGTGTGGATTCTCACGACCTCTTCCAAGAATATGAGCGCTTTATCATCTCTGCCATCTCTTCTCTTTTAGACGTCAGGAATCTTGGACCCGTTCTTGGAGCAGAGAATCGAGTAACTTTCTCAAGGGCACGTTGACTCTCCGTATGTTTCTGCCAGTATCAGCGAGGTTCAGTAGGTCTCATGAAAGTCTTTCGAGCCTGGTATTCTCTAGAGATGTCTCCATGCCGATATTCTCCACTGTGGCAGAACAACTTTCATCAATGTGTCCGCACATCTCCTCAATCCATGCAGCCAGTGTTTCTGCCAGCTTCTCTTCGTGTCTCCCATAAAGTCGACGTCAACAGGAATGGGCAAGTCTGAAGATACTTCGGAGCCTAACCAGTAAGCTGATGACAGGCAGATCTTCCACTGTCTGCCCTTTCAGATTCTGGAAACTGACCCGTGAACTCAGGTCTTTGGGCAGCAGCAGTATCTCGAACTTACTCAGCTTCCCGAACAAAAGACCTAAGCCAATCTCCACATAGGGCAGCAGACCCACCATCAAACTGATCCACCCACAGAATTCTGTCCAGTTACCTTGGATCCACCAGCCGCAACAAGCCTCGTGATACACACCAACATTCCACCTGGAATCCAACCGGTAACTGCCATCCACAGTGGTTGATGCATCAAGTCAGTGTTGGAGGTGATGCTGCATTAGACGAGAGTTTCCTAAGGGAAATGTGATTCTATCCACAAGGGTCCAACTTTCCTTTTCTCTTCCCTGTTTCCTTTTTTTCAAATCTATATACACAGTACAAACTGAGGGAAGTGTGTCCATGTTCAGTTTATGGATTCACACCTATTTAAACTTTCTAACAGTTCACATTACACAGACACCCACTCAAGGAAACTCATGTTTGTGTAATATCCATTCACCCAGATTACATATCCTTCTGTTGCTTTCTGCTGAAACACCCACACTCTCAGAACATGGATCCATTTGTTTCATGGGGGCTGAAATTCCTAGAAATGAAACCAATCCCAACGTGCACTTTCCAGTCTGTCTCTTTTACACTTAGTTCAGTTTTGCAGAGCTACTTGTCTTTGTTATAGGCTTATGCCATTTCTTCTCTACGTAGGGTAGAATAAGGCATTCGTTCATCCTGTTTGAAGACTTCTAAGACTATATCCCGTTCTATGACCCACTCTTATTCAAAACCGTCCTTTGGGTTGGCTCACGATGTGCACTTCTGGATCAGTATCTATGAATACTAATGCACGCGTCTGTTTTCTGAATACAAGTGTGTTGAGTACATGCTAACAGCGATAATAGGTCGATGCGTGCTGAATGAAACTTGACATCACTTTGAGTGTTTTGTCTTGAATAATCATGGTTGTTTGGTATATGTCAGACAACTGTAACCTTTTGGTGTATGTCTGTTTGTCTGATTGTTTATTTTGCAAACACATTAGGCCATGCATCCCTCCTTTTGCTTCAGACAGACAGTCATGTAAGCTGATTCACTTAAGATAGTGCTTAAAATCACCTATGATTTCCTGCTACCCTCTCCCATCTTTAGGATTTTGATGTCCTCCTTGCCTTCTTCTTCTTACTTCTTTGCAACTCAGGCTCTTCTTGCATTTGCAATAATGGTTTTGTTATTTCCATTTCATCTTGCTACTTTTCTACTCAGGGTAGGATTCTCAATTTTTGTTTTAGGATCAGTCTCAAACTGCTGAATTCTTTTAAGGTTTGCCGGTCAGTGAATTTCCCTAGCTCTGCCGTTGTTGTAAATGGCGGTCATTTGGCATAGGCTACCCTAGATTGCAGCTTTTTCTCATTCAGGATATGGTCTATGTCCTGGCACTCCTCCCCTTGTTGCAAATTTTCTGCCGAGATATCAGCTGAACCCCCTCTGGAGGTACTTTTGTGACTAAGTTTCTTTCCTCGAGGTGAATTTTACATCACTGGGATGATCATGAAATTTGTTTATTTGAATTCTACTGCTTCTTGTTGGTCTATTGGTATTCCACCTCTTTTGGACGCTGTGTACTTCCTGAATTCGTATAGATGATACTTTCTTGGATTTCAGCAAGTTTCATTCTGATTTTTCTACAAATTCCTTTTCAGAATGTACTAGTTTATCAATTGCTTTCCATTTGGGAATCCTATGAGTCCTATTCTTACCTGCTTGGTCTTAACCCAGGATTCAACAGTGATGTTAGCGTTGGTTTGCACTCGCTTTTCTGTGTCTTCTTCTGATGGAGGGATTTCTGTTCCCCTGTCCTCTAAGCCATTCACGATTCCTTCTGCATTAATTAGTCTGCTTAGGATTGACTTTAGCCCAGTTTTTATCTCATCCATTGTGTTTTCTTATACTATTGGATTCTTCTTTAGAGTTTCTCTTCCCCTTTTCTGGTATTCTGCCTTTTGTGATTCTGAGGCACTGTGGTTCATCATTGTTTTCCTCACCTCCATTTTCAGAGCTTGCTCTGGTAACGTTTTGCCGTCTCGTTGTTTGAAAGCTTATTTTTTGGGCCTTCAATCTCTTTGGAACTGAAAATGGTACTTCCTGTTTCTTTTACTATACTTCTTTTACCCTATAGTTCAGGTAATATCATGTATCTAATATAGACAAATTGGGCTTGGATAAGTGCAAACTTTAGACTTTTTGGTGTACGCATTTCCAAGGTATTTCTGTGAGGACAATTTTCCCTAGACCTTGATGCCATGGCCTGTTCCTGTGTGTGTTGTCTGGTATATCTCTAAATCCTGGTGTTGTCTTTGTTGTGATGAACACACCATACTGTTTCAGTTAGTTGATCCTCTTTTTTATTACATTTATCTCACAATTCTGAAAGGGCGCAGGGCACTTCCTCTAGTGGAAATGAAGCTTCTATAGGTTTTCAGCTCTGCATTCTTCTGTATGTCATTTTGAAGTGTCTCCAAAACAGCCAACAGAGAGTGCGCTTGTACTTTCTACTGCCATGGGAATGTCCCAATGTTACCAGTTCTTCCCAGAGCTTCTGTGTCTACAAAAAAAACAGTGGAAGCATATGTATGGATGTCATACTTCAGGGCCTGCTGGGATGATCCCGCAGGCCGACCTATGTGTCCTCGGTGCAGTACCCTGTCAGTGCCGTCCAAAATGTAGCATCTGCATTTGGGTGATAATGCTGTAAGAAATGCTTCATCTTCTCGTACTGTGGACTTTGACCACTCTTCTAATTTCACTCATTCTTGAGTAATGGGTTCACGAAGACAACCACAGAGCTGTTCCGCATCCTCTGCCTCAAACCAGAGTGTAATCCCTATCCAGGTTTGGAATGTAGCAGATCCTAAATCTTTTAATACTGATTTCAAACCCAACGCCCCCTGGAACCCTCAGTCCAGATGCATGATACCTCTGATTGAGCCCCACGTGTGCTCTATTGGCAAAATGTCAAATTGGACCCTGGTCCTGCAGATGCAGTGGATGTGGCCATAGGACATATCGATAAACTCAAACTCACGTGCCAGTGCTGTTCCTGTCTCACTGAATTCACAGTTTCCTTTGCTCTCTTGAAAGAACCCACCAAAACCCACAATGCATTCGAGATCCCTGAGTTCTGCGAGAGCAATCATCCTTAGCCCTATCCCTCTTTTTCCGCTGCCTCTGCTAGCTCAGATTTGGCAGCTCGGATCTTCGTCTCAGATTCAATTGTGGGGATATTTTGAACTGATTTCTTTGAGTTCTGTCAGCCAAGCTTCTGCTGTGCACTCTTCTAACACTCAGCACATCACCATCAATCCCATGCCTGCTGCCCGCTTGAGAGTGTGCTTCCACGGAAAACAGAGTTTCACCTTTGATGCTCCTTTACCAGAGGTCAGATCCTGCACTGGTTTCCATTCTCTACTTTGCCTTTTCCTGCTTACGGTTTTTCTGAGGCCTCATCATGTCTTTGGATGTAACAGACCACTCTTACTCAAGTGTCCTGTGCCAAGGGCTGGGTGAGTGTGTGTTTACAATATTTGGTGTATGGTGTCTAGTGAGAGCAGTTTGCACTTGTTCTCTTCCTACTGGGCATCGACAAATCAACACATTTCACAAATAATTCACCGAAATTGGATATTAGTTTCGCTCCTTTTTCTTTACCGCCATGGACGGATGATTTGTCCTAAGACTCCAGCTTTGACATTATATTGATAAGACAGTTGCAGTCTTTAAGAAGGTTAATAGAATCGATTTACGTATTTTGGGATTTATATGAAAGTGAAGTTAGTTTTCGAAAATAACCAAATGAACCTAGAAACCAGACTTGACAATTTTTGTAAGATTTTGTCAGCTCTAAGGAAAAAACAGACAGCCTCAATGTAAAATAGCAGTCCAAATGTTTGAAGGGGACATGCCAACTCTTTTCTCTTGAAGCCTCCAACAACAAAAGGAACAATGAAATACCTATTGGAACCATGAAATAACCCACAACATTGTTTCCCTTGTGCACCAGGTGCCCTTTACTCCCAATGACACATACTAGGCAATGTTGTCATTTAAAGGTATAACATTCCTCTCTAGGAATATACAAGAAAATCTAAACAGAATATACACATTTAGGCTTGATTCAAAAAGCAATTAGAGGCATTTAACTATGAGAAACCTGCTGCAGATATCCTAGGCTATAGAAAACCAGGTGCTTTTCTATCAGTGCTGAGAAGGCTTAATCATCCGATCATGTTGGGTAAAACAATTTAACACAACCAAGTCTGCACCTCCAAGATATAGTGCACCCGGGGCTTGACGGAAGTGAATGACTGTCCACATAACCTGTGTCTATAATGTGTTTTCGACTTTTACAGTACAGTTCACTATCGGACTTCTAATATTATCCTGTAGTGTCTTGAAAAACTGAGGCCTAATACATATTCAAGTTCATTCAAAGATTCCCCTCACTTCCCACACTCCTTTCAGCCCAAAGAATACATAACCCCAGCATTTCCTTAATCTAGGGGAAGGTCATCATTTCTTTGTGTGAGCTAAGTATTCAATTCCTATCTATTTCAATCGAGAGTATTTGAATATTAAGGAGTTCACAGTTGTTCACCGCGTGTGAATGAGGAGGAACTCTGAATCTAGTAGGGGCTTGCTCTCCTCCTCCTGGATTCATTGCAGCTCAGGTTCTGATCCTTTGAAATGGATGCCTGAGTGGAGTGGAGGGAAGAGCATGTGATTGATAGCTAGGCACAAACGTGGGAATAGGCTTACCTGTGCTTGGTGCATTTCGGTCTGAATGATTCATAAATGCCTATTTGGGTGTGTGGATTCTCACGACCTCTTCCAAGAATATGAGCGCTTTATCATCTCTGCCATCTCTTCTCTTTTAGACGTCAGGAATCTTGGACCCGTTCTTGGAGCAGAGAATCGAGTAACTTTCTCAAGGGCACGTTGACTCTCCGTATGTTTCTGCCAGTATCAGCGAGGTTCAGTAGGTCTCATGAAAGTCTTTCGACCCTGGTATTCTCTAGAGATGTCTCCATGCCGATATTCTCCACTGTGGCAGAACAACTTTCATCAATGTGTCCGCACATCTCCTCAATCCATGCAGCCAGTGTTTCTGCCAGCTTCTCTTCGTGTCTCCCATAAAGTCGACGTCAACAGGAATGGGCAAGTCTGAAGATACTTCGGAGCCTAACCAGTAAGCTGATGACAGGCAGATCTTCCACTGTCTGCCCTTTCAGATTCTGGAAACTGACCCGTGAACTCAGGTCTTTGGGCAGCAGCAGTATCTCGAACTTACTCAGCTTCCCGAACAAAAGACCTAAGCCAATCTCCACATAGGGCAGCAGACCCACCATCAAACTGATCCACCCACAGAATTCTGTCCAGTTACCTTGGATCCACCAGCCGCAACAAGCCTCGTGATACACACCAACATTCCACCTGGAATCCAACTGGTAACTGCCATCCACAGTGGTTGATGCATCAAGTCAGTGTTGGAGGTGATGCTGCATTAGACGAGAGTTTCCTAAGGGAAATGTGATTCTATCCACAAGGGTCCAATTTTCCTTTTCTCTTCCCTGTTTCCTTTTTTTCAAATCTATATACACAGTACAAACTGAGGGAAGTGTGTCCATGTTCAGTTTATGGATTCACACCTATTTAAACTTTCTAACTGTTCACATTACACAGACACCCACTCAAGGAAACTCATGTTTGTGTAATATCCATTCACCCAGATTACATATCCTTCTGTTGCTTTCTGCTGAAACACCCACACTCTCAGAACATGGATCCATTTGTTTCATGGGGGCTGAAATTCCTAGAAATGAAACCAATCCCAACGTGCACTTTCCAGTCTGTCTCTTTTACACTTAGTTCAGTTTTGCAGAGCTACTTGTCTTTGTTATAGGCTTATGCCATTTCTTCTCTACGTAGGGTAGAATAAGGCATTCGTTCATCCTGTTTGAAGACTTCTAAGACTATATCCCGTTCTATGACCCACTCTTATTCAAAACCGTCCTTTGGGTTGGCTCACGATGTGCACTTCTGGATCAGTATCTATGAATACTAATGCACGCGTCTGTTTTCTGAATACAAGTGTGTTGAGTACATGCTAACAGCGATAATAGGTCGATGCGTGCTGAATGAAACTTGACATCACTTTGAGTGTTTTGTCTTGAATAATCATGGTTGTTTGGTATATGTCAGACAACTGTAACCTTTTGGTGTATGTCTGTTTGTCTGATTGTTTATTTTGCAAACACATTAGGCCATGCATCCCTCCTTTTGCTTCAGACAGACAGTCATGTAAGCTGATTCACTTAAGATAGTGCTTAAAATCACCTATGATTTCCTGCTACCCTCTCCCATCTTTAGGATTTTGATGTCCTCCTTGCCTTCTTCTTACTTCTTTGCAACTCAGGCTCTTCTTGCATTTGCAATAATGGTTTTGTTATTTCCATTTCATCTTGCTACTTTTCTACTCAGGGTAGGATTCTCAATTTTTGTTTTAGGATCAGTCTCAAACTGCTGAATTCTTTTAAGGTTTGCCGGTCAGTGAATTTCCCTAGCTCTGCCGTTGTTGTAAATGGCGGTCATTTGGCATAGGCTACCCTAGATTGCAGCTTTTTCTCATTCAGGATATGGTCTATGTCCTGGCACTCCTCCCCTTGTTGCAAATTTTCTGCCGAGATATCAGCTGAACCCCCTCTGGAGGTACTTTTGTGACTAAGTTTCTTTCCTCGAGGTGAATTTTACATCACTGGGATGATCATGAAATTTGTTTATTTGAATTCTACTGCTTCTTGTTGGTCTATTGGTATTCCACCTCTTTTGGACGCTGTGTACTTCCTGAATTCGTATAGATGATACTTTCTTGGATTTCAGCAAGTTTCATTCTGATTTTTCTACAAATTCCTTTTCAGAATGTACTAGTTTATCAATTGCTTTCCATTTGGGAATCCTATGAGTCCTATTCTTACCTGCTTGGTCTTAACCCAGGATTCAACAGTGATGTTAGCGTTGGTTTGCACTCGCTTTTCTGTGTCTTCTTCTGATGGAGGGATTTCTGTTCCCCTGTCCTCTAAGCCATTCACGATTCCTTCTGCATTAATTAGTCTGCTTAGGATTGACTTTAGCCCAGTTTTTATCTCATCCATTGTGTTTTCTTATACTATTGGTTTCTTCTTTAGAGTTTCTCTTCCCCTTTTCTGGTATTCTGCCTTTTGTGATTCTGAGGCACTGTGGTTCATCATTGTTTTCCTCACCTCCATTTTCAGAGCTTGCTCTGGTAACGTTTTGCCGTCTAGTTGTTTGAAAGCTTATTTTTTGGGCCTTCAATCTCTTTGGAACTGAAAATGGTACTTCCTGTTTCTTTTACTATACTTCTTTTACCCTATAGTTCAGGTAATATCATGTATCTAATATAGACAAATTGGGCTTGGATAAGTGCAAACTTTAGACTTTTTGGTGTACGCATTTCCAAGGTATTTCTGTGAGGACAATTTTCCCTAGACCTTGATGCCATGCCCTGTTCCTGTGTGTGTTGTCTGGTATATCTCTAAATCCTGGTGTTGTCTTTGTTGTGATGAACACACCATACTGTTTCAGTTAGTTGATCCTCTTTTTTATTACATTTATCTCACAATTCTGAAAGGGCGCAGGGCACTTCCTCTAGTGGAAATGAAGCTTCTATAGGTTTTCAGCTCTGCATTCTTCTGTATGTCATTTTGAAGTGTCTCCAAAACAGCCAACAGAGAGTGCGCTTGTACTTTCTACTGCCATGGGAATGTCCCAATGTTACCAGTTCTTCCCAGAGCTTCTGTGTCTACAAAAACAACAGTGGAAGCATATGTATGGATGTCATACTTCAGGGCCTGCTGGGATGATCCCGCAGGCCGACCTATGTGTCCTCGGTGCAGTACCCTGTCAGTGCCGTCCAAAATGTAGCATCTGCATTTGGGTGATAATGCTGTAAGAAATGCTTCATCTTCTCGTACTGTGGACTTTGACCACTCTTCCTATTTCGCTCATTCTTGAGTAATGGGTTCACGAAGACAACCACAGAGCTGTTCCGCATCCTCTGCCTCAAACCAGAGTGTAATCCCTATCCAGGTTTGGAATGTAGCAGATCCTAAATCTTTTAATACTGATTTCAAACCCAACGCCCCCTGGAACCCTCAGTCCAGATGCATGATACCTCTGATTGAGCCCCACGTGTGCTCTATTGGCAAAATGTCAAATTGGACCCTGGTCCTGCAGATGCAGTGGATGTGGCCATAGGACATATCGATAAACTCAAACTCACGTGCCAGTGCTGTTCCTGTCTCACTGAATTCACAGTTTCCTTTGCTCTCTTGAAAGAACCCACCAAAACCCACAATGCATTCGAGATCCCTGAGTTCTGCGAGAGCAATCATCCTTAGCCCTATCCCTCATTTTCCGCTGCCTCTGCTAGCTCAGATTTGGCAGCTCGGATCTTGGTCTCAGATTCAATTGTGGGGATATTTTGAACTGATTTCTTTGAGTTCTGTCAGCCAAGCTTCTGCTGTGCACTCTTCTAACACTCAGCACATCACCTTCAATCCCATGCCTGCTGCCCGCTTGAGAGTGTGCTTCCACGGAAAACAGAGTTTCACCTTTGATGCTCCTTTACCAGAGGTCAGATCCTGCACTGGTTTCCATTCTCTACTTTGCCTTTTCCTGCTTACGGTTTTTCTGAGGCCTCATCATGTCTTTGGATGTAACAGACCACTCTTACTCAAGTGTCCTGTGCCAAGGGCTGGGTGAGTGTGTGTTTACAATATTTGGTGTATGGTGTCTAGTGAGAGCAGTTTGCACTTGTTCTCTTCCTACTGGGCATCGACAAATCAACACATTTCACAAATAATTCACCGAAATTGGATATTAGTTTCTCTCCTTTTTCTTTACCGCCATGGACGGATGATTTGTCCTAAGACTCCAGCTTTGACATTATATTGATAAGACAGTTGCAGTCTTTAAGAAGGTTAATAGAATCGATTTACGTATTTTGGGATTTATATGAAAGTGAAGTTAGTTTTCGAAAATAACCAAATGAACCTAGAAACCAGACTTGACAATTTTTGTAAGATTTTGTCAGCTCTAAGGAAAAAACAGACAGCCTCAATGTAAAATAGCAGTCCAAATGTTTGAAGGGGACATGCCAACTCTTTTCTCTTGAAGCCTCCAACAACAAAAGGAACAATGAAATACCTATTGGAACCATGAAATAACCCACAACATTGTTACCCTTGTGCACCAGGTGCCCTTTACTCCCAATGACACATACTAGGCAATGTTGTCATTTAAAGGTATAACATTCCTCTCTAGGAATATACAAGAAAATCTAAACAGAATATACACATTTAGGCTTGATTCAAAAAGCAATTAGAGGCATTTAACTATGAGAAACCTGCTGCAGATATCCTAGGCTATAGAAAACCAGGTGCTTTTCTATCAGTGCTGAGAAGGCTTAATCATCCGATCATGTTGGGTAAAACAATTTAACACAACCAAGTCTGCACCTCCAAGATATAGTGCACCCGGGGCTTGACGGAAGTGAATGACTGTCCACATAACCTGTGTCTATAATGTGTTTTCGACTTTTACAGTACAGTTCACTATCGGACTTCTAATATTATCCTGTAGTGTCTTGAAAAACTGAGGCCTAATACATATTCAAGTTCATTCAAAGATTCCCCTCACTTCCCACACTCCTTTCAGCCCAAAGAATACATAACCCCAGCATTTCCTTAATCTAGGGGAAGATCATCATTTCTTTGTGTGAGCTAAGTATTCAATTCCTATCTATTTCAATCGAGAGTATTTGAATATTAAGGATTTCACAGTTGTTCACTGCGTGTGAATGAGGAGGAACTCTGAATCTAGTAGGGGCTTGCTCTCCTCCTCCTGGATTCATTGCAGCTCAGGTTCTGATCCTTTGAAATGGATGCCTGAGTGGAGTGGAGGGAAGAGCATGTGATTGATAGCTAGGCACAAACGTGGGAATAGGCTTACCTGTGCTTGGTGCATTTCGGTCTGAATGATTCATAAATGCCTATTTGGGTGTGTGGATTCTCACGACCTCTTCCAAGAATATGAGCGCTTTATCATCTCTGCCATCTCTTCTCTTTTAGACGTCAGGAATCTTGGACCCGTTCTTGGAGCAGAGAATCGAGTAACCTTCTCAAGGGCACGTTGACTCTCCGTATGTTTCTGCCAGTATCAGCGAGGTTCAGTAGGTCTCATGAAAGTCTTTCGAGCCTGGTATTCTCTAGAGATGTCTCCATGCCGATATTCTCCACTGTGGCAGAACAACTTTCATCAATGTGTCCGCACATCTCCTCAATCCATGCAGCCAGTGTTTCTGCCAGCTTCTCTTCGTGTCTCCCATAAAGTCGACGTCAACAGGAATGGGCAAGTCTGAAGATACTTCGGAGCCTAACCAGTAAGCTGATGACAGGCAGATCTTCCACTGTCTGCCCTTTCAGATTCTGGAAACTGACCCGTGAACTCAGGTCTTTGGGCAGCAGCAGTATCTCGAACTTACTCAGCTTCCCGAACAAAAGACCTAAGCCAATCTCCACATAGGGCAGCAGACCCACCATCAAACTGATCCACCCACAGAATTCTGTCCAGTTACCTTGGATCCACCAGCCGCAACAAGCCTCGTGATACACACCAACATTCCATCTGGAATCCAACCGGTAACTGCCATCCACAGTGGTTGATGCATCAAGTCAGTGTTGGAGGTGATGCTGCATTAGACGAGAGTTTCCTAAGGGAAATGTGATTCTATCCACAAGGGTCCAATTTTCCTTTTCTCTTCCCTGTTTCCTTTTTTTCAAATCTATATACACAGTACAAACTGAGGGAAGTGTGTCCATGTTCAGTTTATGGATTCACACCTATTTAAACTTTCTAACAGTTCACATTACACAGACACCCACTCAAGGAAACTCATGTTTGTGTAATATCCATTCACCCAGATTACATATCCTTCTGTTGCTTTCTGCTGAAACACCCACACTCTCAGAACATGGATCCATTTGTTTCATGGGGGCTGAAATTCCTAGAAATGAAACCAATCCCAACGTGCACTTTCCAGTCTGTCTCTTTTACACTTAGTTCAGTTTTGCAGAGCTACTTGTCTTTGTTATAGGCTTATGCCATTTCTTCTCTACGTAGGGTAGAATAAGGCATTCGTTCATCCTGTTTGAAGGCTTCGAAGACTATATCCCGTTCTATGACCCACTCTTATTCAAAACCGTCCTTTGGGTTGGCTCACGATGTGCACTTCTGGATCAGTATGTATGAATACTAATGCACGCGTCTGTTTTCTGAATACAAGTGTGTTGAGTACATGCTAACAGCGATAATAGGTCGATGCGTGCTGAATGAAACTTGACATCACTTTGAGTGTTTTGTCTTGAATAATCATGGTTGTTTGGTATATGTCAGACAACTGTAACCTTTTGGTGTATGTCTGTTTGTCTGATTGTTTATTTTGCAAACACATTAGGCCATGCATCCCTCCTTTTGCTTCAGACAGACAGTCATGTAAGCTGATTCACTTAAGATAGTGCTTAAAATCACCTATGATTTCCTGCTACCCTCTCCCATCTTTAGGATTTTGATGTCCTCCTTGCCTTCTTCTTCTTACTTCTTTGCAACTCAGGCTCTTCTTGCATTTGCAATAATGGTTTTGTTATTTCCATTTCATCTTGCTACTTTTCTACTCAGGGTAGGATTCTCAATTTTTGTTTTAGGATCAGTCTCAAACTGCTGAATTCTTTTAAGGTTTGCCGGTCAGTGAATTTCCCTAGCTCTGCCGTTGTTATAAATGGCGGTCATTTGGCATAGGCTACCCTAGATTGCAGCTTTTTCTCATTCAGGATATGGTCTATGTCCTGGCACTCCTCCCCTTGTTGCAAATTTTCTGCCGAGATATCAGCTGAACCCCCTCTGGAGGTACTTTTGTGACTAAGTTTCTTTCCTCGAGGTGAATTTTACATCACTGGGATGATCATGAAATTTGTTTATTTGAATTCTACTGCTTCTTGTTGGTCTATTGGTATTCCACCTCTTTTGGACGCTGTGTACTTCCTGAATTCGTATAGATGACACTTTCTTGGATTTCAGCAAGTTTCATTCTGATTTTTCTACAAATTCCTTTTCAGATTTTACTAGTTTATCAATTGCTTTCCATTTGGGAATCCTATGAGTCCTATTCTTACCTGCTTGGTCTTAACCCAGGATTCAACAGTGATGTTAGCGTTGGTTTGCACTCGCTTTTCTGTGTCTTCTTCTGATGGAGGGATTTCTGTTCCCCTGTCCTCTAAGCCATTCACGATTCCTTCTGCATTAATTAGTCTGCTTAGGATTGACTTTAGCCCAGTTTTTATCTCATCCATTGTGTTTTCTTATACTATTGGATTCTTCTTTAGAGTTTCTCTTCCCCTTTTCTGGTATTCTGCCTTTTGTGATTCTGAGGCACTGTGGTTCATCATTGTTTTCCTCACCTCCATTTTCAGAGCTTGCTCTGGTAACGTTTTGCCGTCTAGTTGTTTGAAAGCTTATTTTTTGGGCCTTCAATCTCTTTGGAACTGAAAATGGTACTTCCTGTTTCTTTTACTATACTTCTTTTACCCTATATTTCAGGTAATATCATGTATCTAATATAGACAAATTGGGCTTGGATAAGTGCAAACTTTAGACTTTTTGGTGTACGCATTTCCAAGGTATTTCTGTGAGGACAATTTTCCCTAGACCTTGATGCCATGGCCTGTTCCTGTGTGTGTTGTCTGGTATATCTCTAAATCCTGGTGTTGTCTTTGTTGTGATGAACACACCATACTGTTTCAGTTAGTTGATCCTCTTTTTTATTACATTTATCTCACAATTCTGAAAGGGCGCAGGGCACTTCCTCTAGTGGAAATGAAGCTTCTATAGGTTTTCAGCTCTGCATTCTTCTGTATGTCATTTTGAAGTGTCTCCAAAACAGCCAACAGAGAGTGCGCTTGTACTTTCTACTGCCATGGGAATGTCCCAATGTTACCAGTTCTTCCCAGAGCTTCTGTGTCTACAAAAACAACAGTGGAAGCATATGTATGGATGTCATACTTCAGGGCCTGCTGGGATGATCCCGCAGGCCGACCTATGTGTCCTCGGTGCAGTACCCTGTCAGTGCCGTCCAAAATGTAGCATCTGCATTTGGGTGATAATGCTGTAAGAAATGCTTCATCTTCTCGTACTGTGGACTTTGACCACTCTTCCTATTTCGCTCATTCTTGAGTAATGGGTTCACGAAGGCAACCACAGAGCTGTTCCGCATCCTCTGCCTCAAACCAGAGTGTAATCCCTATCCAGGTTTGGAATGTAGCAGATCCTAAATCTTTTAATACTGATTTCAAACCCAACGCCCCCTGGAACCCTCAGTCCAGATGCATGATACCTCTGATTGAGCCCCACGTGTGCTCTATTGGCAAAATGTCAAATTGGACCCTGGTCCTGCAGATGCAGTGGATGTGGCCATAGGACATATCGATAAACTCAAACTCACGTGCCAGTGCTGTTCCTGTCTCACTGAATTCACAGTTTCCTTTGCTCTCTTGAAAGAACCCACCAAAACCCACAATGCATTCGAGATCCCTGAGTTCTGTGAGAGCAATCATCCTTAGCCCTATCCCTCTTTTTCCGCTGCCTCTGCTAGCTCAGATTTGGCAGCTCGGATCTTGGTCTCAGATTCAATTGTGGGGATATTTTGAACTGATTTCTTTGAGTTCTGTCAGCCAAGCTTCTGCTGTGCACTCTTCTAACACTCAGCACATCACCTTCAATCCCATGCCTGCTGCCCGCTTGAGAGTGTGCTTCCACGGAAAACAGAGTTTCACCTTTGATGCTCCTTTACCAGAGGTCAGATCCTGCACTGGTTTCCATTCTCTACTTTGCCTTTTCCTGCTTACGGTTTTTCTGAGGCCTCATCATGTCTTTGGATGTAACAGACCACTCTTACTCAAGTGTCCTGTGCCAAGGGCTGGGTGAGTGTGTGTTTACAATATTTGGTGTATGGTGTCTAGTGAGAGCAGTTTGCACTTGTTCTCTTCCTACTGGGCATCGACAAATCAACACATTTCACAAATAATTCACAGAAATTGGATATCAGTTTCGCTCCTTTTTCTTTACCGCCATGGACGGATGATTTGTCCTAAGACTCCAGCTTTGACATTATATTGATAAGACAGTTGCAGTCTTTAAGAAGGTTAATAGAATCGATTTACGTATTTTGGGATTTATATGAAAGTGAAGTTAGTTTTCGAAAATAACCAAATGAACCTAGAAACCAGACTTGACAATTTTTGTAAGATTTTGTCAGCTCTAAGGAAAAAACAGACAGCCTCAATGTAAAATAGCAGTCCAAATGTTTGAAGGGGACATGCCAACTCTTTTCTCTTGAAGCCTCCAACAACAAAAGGAACAATGAAATACCTATTGGAACCATGAAATAACCCACAACATTGTTACCCTTGTGCACCAGGTGCCCTTTACTCCCAATGACACATACTAGGCAATGTTGTCATTTAAAGGTATAACATTCCTCTCTAGGAATATACAAGAAAATCTAAACAGAATATACACATTTAGGCTTGATTCAAAAAGCAATTAGAGGCATTTAACTATGAGAAACCTGCTGCAGATATCCTAGGCTATAGAAAACCAGGTGCTTTTCTATCAGTGCTGAGAAGGCTTAATCATCCGATCATGTTGGGTAAAACAATTTAACACAACCAAGTCTGCACCTCCAAGATATAGTGCACCCGGGGCTTGACGGAAGTGAATGACTGTCCACATAACCTGTGTCTATAATGTGTTTTCGACTTTTACAGTACAGTTCACTATCGGACTTCTAATATTATCCTGTAGTGTCTTGAAAAACTGAGGCCTAATACATATTCAAGTTCATTCAAAGATTCCCCTCACTTCCCACACTCCTTTCAGCCCAAAGAATACATAACCCCAGCATTTCCTTAATCTAGGGGAAGGTCATCATTTCTTTGTGTGAGCTAAGTATTCAATTCCTATCTATTTCAATCGAGAGTATTTGAATATTAAGGAGTTCACAGTTGTTCACCGCGTGTGAATGAGGAGGAACTCTGAATCTAGTAGGGGCTTGCTCTACTCCTCCTGGATTCATTGCAGCTCAGGTTCTGATCCTTTGAAATGGATGCCTGAGTGGAGTGGAGGGAAGAGCATGTGATTGATAGCTAGGCACAAACGTGGGAATAGGCTTACCTGTGCTTGGTGCATTTCGGTCTGAATGATTCATAAATGCCTATTTGGGTGTGTGGATTCTCACGACCTCTTCCAAGAATATGAGCGCTTTATCATCTCTGCCATCTCTTCTCTTTTAGACGTCAGGAATCTTGGACCCGTTCTTGGAGCAGAGAATCGAGTAACTTTCTCAAGGGCACGTTGACTCTCCGTATGTTTCTGCCAGTATCAGCGAGGTTCAGTAGGTCTCATGAAAGTCTTTCGAGCCTGGTATTCTCTAGAGATGTCTCCATGCCGATATTCTCCACTGTGGCAGAACAACTTTCATCAATGTGTCCGCACATCTCCTCAATCCATGCAGCCAGTGTTTCTGCCAGCTTCTCTTCGTGTCTCCCATAAAGTCCACGTCAACAGGAATGGGCAAGTCTGAAGATACTTCGGAGCCTAACCAGTAAGCTGATGACAGGCAGATCTTCCACTGTCTGCCCTTTCAGATTCTGGAAACTGACCCGTGAACTCAGGTCTTTGGGCAGCAGCAGTATCTCGAACTTACTCAGCTTCCCGAACAAAAGACCTAAGCCAATCTCCACATAGGGCAGCAGACCCACCATCAAACTGATCCACCCACAGAATTCTGTCCAGTTACCTTGGATCCACCAGCCGCAACAAGCCTCGTGATACACACCAACATTCCACCTGGAATCCAACCGGTAACTGCCATCCACAGTGGTTGATGCATCAAGTCAGTGTTGGAGGTGATGCTGCATTAGACGAGAGTTTCCTAAGGGAAATGTGATTCTATCCACAAGGGTCCAATTTTCCTTTTCTCTTCCCTGTTTCCTTTTTTTCAAATCTATATACACAGTACAAATTGATGGGAAGTGTGTCCATGTTCAGTTTATGGATTCACACCTATTTAAACTTTCTAACAGTTCACATTACACAGACACCCACTCAAGGAAACTCATGTTTGTGTAATATCCATTCACCCAGATTACATATCCTTCTGTTGCTTTCTGCTGAAACACCCACACTCTCAGAACATGGATCCATTTGTTTCATGGGGGCTGAAATTCCTAGAAATGAAACCAATCCCAACGTGCACTTTCCAGTCTGTCTCTTTTACACTTAGTTCAGTTTTGCAGAGCTACTTGTCTTTGTTATAGGCTTATGCCATTTCTTCTCTACGTAGGGTAGAATAAGGCATTCGTTCATCCTGTTTGAAGGCTTCGAAGACTATATCCCGTTCTATGACCCACTCTTATTCAAAACCGTCCTTTGGGTTGGCTCACGATGTGCACTTCTGGATCAGTATGTATGAATACTAATGCACGCGTCTGTTTTCTGAATACAAGTGTGTTGAGTACATGCTAACAGCGATAATAGGTCGATGCGTGCTGAATGAAACTTGACATCACTTTGAGTATTTTGTCTTGAATAATCATGGTTGTTTGGTATATGTCAGACAACTGTAACCTTTTGGTGTATGTCTGTTTGTCTGATTGTTTATTTTGCAAACACATTAGGCCATGCATCCCTCCTTTTGCTTCAGACAGACAGTCATGTAAGCTGATTCACTTAAGATAGTGCTTAAAATCACCTATGATTTCCTGCTACCCTCTCCCATCTTTAGGATTTTGATGTCCTCCTTGCCTTCTTCTTCTTACTTCTTTGCAACTCAGGCTCTTCTTGCATTTGCAATAATGGTTTTGTTATTTCCATTTCATCTTGCTACTTTTCTACTCAGGGTAGGATTCTCAATTTTTGTTTTAGGATCAGTCTCAAACTGCTGAATTCTTTTAAGGTTTGCCGGTCAGTGAATTTCCCTAGCTCTGCCGTTGTTATAAATGGCGGTCATTTGGCATAGGCTACCCTAGATTGCAGCTTTTTCTCATTCAGGATATGGTCTATGTCCTGGCACTCCTCCCCTTGTTGCAAATTTTCTGCCGAGATATCAGCTGAACCCCCTCTGGAGGTACTTTTGTGACTAAGTTTCTTTCCTCGAGGTGAATTTTACATCACTGGGATGATCATGAAATTTGTTTATTTGAATTCTACTGCTTCTTGTTGGTCTATTGGTATTCCACCTCTTTTGGACGCTGTGTACTTCCTGAATTCGTATAGATGACACTTTCTTGGATTTCAGCAAGTTTCATTCTGATTTTTCTACAAATTCCTTTTCAGAATGTACTAGTTTATCAATTGCTTTCCATTTGGGAATCCTATGAGTCCTATTCTTACCTGCTTGGTCTTAACCCAGGATTCAACAGTGATGTTAGCGTTGGTTTGCACTCGCTTTTCTGTGTCTTCTTCTGATGGAGGGATTTCTGTTCCCCCGTCCTCTAAGCCATTCACGATTCCTTCTGCATTAATTAGTCTGCTTAGGATTGACTTTAGCCCAGTTTTTATCTCATCCATTGTGTTTTCTTATACTATTGGTTTCTTCTTTAGAGTTTCTCTTCCCCTTTTCTGGTATTCTGCCTTTTGTGATTCTGAGGCACTGTGGTTCATCATTGTTTTCCTCACCTCCATTTTCAGAGCTTGCTCTGGTAACGTTTTGCCATCTAGTTGTTTGAAAGCTTATTTTTTGGGCCTTCAATCTCTTTGGAACTGAAAATGGTACTTCCTGTTTCTTTTACTATACTTCTTTTACCCTATAGTTCAGGTAATATCATGTATCTAATATAGACAAATTGGGCTTGGATAAGTGCAAACTTTAGACTTTTTGGTGTACGCATTTCCAAGGTATTTCTGTGAGGACAATTTTCCCTAGACCTTGATGCCATGCCCTGTTCCTGTGTGTGTTGTCTGGTATATCTCTAAATCCTGGTGTTGTCTTTGTTGTGATGAACACACCATACTGTTTCAGTTAGTTGATCCTCTTTTTTATTACATTTATCTCACAATTCTGAAAGGGCGCAGGGCACTTCCTCTAGTGGAAATGAAGCTTCTATAGGTTTTCAGCTCTGCATTCTTCTGTATGTCATTTTGAAGTGTCTCCAAAACAGCCAACAGAGAGTGCGCTTGTACTTTCTACTGCCATGGGAATGTCCCAATGTTACCAGTTCTTCCCAGAGCTTCTGTGTCTACAAAAACAACAGTGGAAGCATATGTATGGATGTCATACTTCAGGGCCTGCTGGGATGATCCCGCAGGCCGACCTATGTGTCCTCGGTGCAGTACCCTGTCAGTGCCGTCCAAAATGTAGCATCTGCATTTGGGTGATAATGCTGTAAGAAATGCTTCATCTTCTCGTACTGTGGACTTTGACCACTCTTCCTATTTCGCTCATTCTTGAGTAATGGGTTCACGAAGGCAACCACAGAGCTGTTCCGCATCCTCTGCCTCAAACCAGAGTGTAATCCCTATCCAGGTTTGGAATGTAGCAGATCCTAAATCTTTTAATACTGATTTCAAACCCAACGCCCCCTGGAACCCTCAGTCCAGATGCATGATACCTCTGATTGAGCCCCACGTGTGCTCTATTGGCAAAATGTCAAATTGGACCCTGGTCCTGCAGATGCAGTGGATGTGGCCATAGGACATATCGATAAACTCAAACTCACGTGCCAGTGCTGTTCCTGTCTCACTGAATTCACAGTTTCCTTTGCTCTCTTGAAAGAACCCACCAAAACCCACAATGCATTCGAGATCCCTGAGTTCTTTGAGAGCAATCATCCTTAGCCCTATCCCTCTTTTTCCGCTGCCTCTGCTAGCTCAGATTTGGCAGCTTGGATCTTGGTCTCAGATTCAATTGTGGGGATATTTTGAACTGATTTCTTTGAGTTCTGTCAGCCAAGCTTCTGCTGTGCACTCTTCTAACACTCAGCACATCACCTTCAATCCCATGCCTGCTGCCCGCTTGAGAGTGTGCTTCCACGGAAAACAGAGTTTCACCTTTGATGCTCCTTTACCAGAGGTCAGATCCTGCACTGGTTTCCATTCTCTACTTTGCCTTTTCCTGCTTACGGTTTTTCTGAGGCCTCATCATGTCTTTGGATGTAACAGACCACTCTTACTCAAGTGTCCTGTGCCAAGGGCTGGGTGAGTGTGTGTTTACAATATTTGGTGTATGGTGTCTAGTGAGAGCAGTTTGCACTTGTTCTCTTCCTACTGGGCATCGACAAATCAACACATTTCACAAATAATTCACCGAAATTGGATATTAGTTTCGCTCCTTTTTCTTTACCGCCATGGACGGATGATTTGTCCTAAGACTCCAGCTTTGACATTATATTGATAAGACAGTTGCAGTCTTTAAGAAGGTTAATAGAATCGATTTACGTATTTTGGGATTTATATGAAAGTGAAGTTAGTTTTCGAAAATAACCAAATGAACCTAGAAACCAGACTTGACAATTTTTGTAAGATTTTGTCAGCTCTAAGGAAAAAACAGACAGCCTCAATGTAAAATAGCAGTCCAAATGTTTGAAGGGGACATGCCAACTCTTTTCTCTTGAAGCCTCCAACAACAAAAGGAACAATGAAATACCTATTGGAACCATGAAATAACCCACAACATTGTTACCCTTGTGCACCAGGTGCCCTTTACTCCCAATGACACATACTAGGCAATGTTGTCATTTAAAGGTATAACATTCCTCTCTAGGAATATACAAGAAAATCTAAACAGAATATACACATTTAGGCTTGATTCAAAAAGCAATTAGAGGCATTTAACTATGAGAAACCTGCTGCAGATATCCTAGGCTATAGAAAACCAGGTGCTTTTCTATCAGTGCTGAGAAGGCTTAATCATCCGATCATGTTGGGTAAAACAATTTAACACAACCAAGTCTGCACCTCCAAGATATAGTGCACCCGGGGCTTGACGGAAGTGAATGACTGTCCACATAACCTGTGTCTATAATGTGTTTTCGACTTTTACAGTACAGTTCACTATCGGACTTCTAATATTATCCTGTAGTGTCTTGAAAAACTGAGGCCTAATACATATTCAAGTTCATTCAAAGATTCCCCTCACTTCCCACACTCCTTTCAGCCCAAAGAATACATAACCCCAGCATTTCCTTAATCTAGGGGAAGGTCATCATTTCTTTGTGTGAGCTAAGTATTCAATTCCTATCTATTTCAATCGAGAGTATTTGAATATTAAGGAGTTCACAGTTGTTCACTGCATGTGAATGAGGAGGAACTCTGAATCTAGTAGGGGCTTGCTCTCCTCCTCCTGGATTCATTGCAGCTCAGGTTCTGATCCTTTGAAATGGATGCCTGAGTGGAGTGGAGGGAAGAGCATGTGATTGATAGCTAGGCACAAACGTGGGAATAGGCTTACCTGTGCTTGGTGCATTTCGGTCTGAATGATTCATAAATGCCTATTTGGGTGTGTGGATTCTCACGACCTCTTCCAAGAATATGAGCGCTTTATCATCTCTGCCATCTCTTCTCTTTTAGACGTCAGGAATCTTGGACCCGTTCTTGGAGCAGAGAATCGAGTAACTTTCTCAAGGGCACGTTGACTCTCCGTATGTTTCTGCCAGTATCAGCGAGGTTCAGTAGGTCTCATGAAAGTCTTTCGAGCCTGGTATTCTCTAGAGATGTCTCCATGCCGATATTCTCCACTGTGGCAGAACAACTTTCATCAATGTGTCCGCACATCCCCTCAATCCATGCAGCCAGTGTTTCTGACAGCTTCTCTTCGTGTCTCCCATAAAGTCGACGTCAACAGGAATGGGCAAGTCTGAAGATACTTCGGAGCCTAACCAGTAAGCTGATGACAGGCAGATCTTCCACTGTCTGCCCTTTCAGTTTCTGGAAACTGACCCGTGAACTCAGGTCTTTGGCAGCAGCAGTATCTCGAACTTACTCAGCTTCCCGAACAAAAGACCTAAGCCAATCTCCACATAGGGCAGCAGACCCACCATCAAACTGATCCACCCACAGAATTCTGTCCAGTTACCTTGGATCCACCAGCCGCAACAAGCCTCGTGATACACACCAACATTCCACCTGGAATCCAACCGGTAACTGCCATCCACAGTGGTTGATGCATCAAGTCAGTGTTGGAGGTGATGCTGCATTAGACGAGAGTTTCCTAAGGGAAATGTGATTCTATCCACAAGGGTCCAATTTTCCTTTTCTCTTCCCTGTTTCCTTTTTTTCAAATCTATATACACAGTACAAACTGAGGGAAGTGTGTCCATGTTCAGTTTATGGATTCACACCTATTTAAACTTTCTAACAGTTCACATTACACAGACACCCACTCAAGGAAACTCATGTTTGTGTAATATCCATTCACCCAGATTACATATCCTTCTGTTGCTTTCTGCTGAAACACCCACACTCTCAGAACATGGATCCATTTGTTTCATGGGGGCTGAAATTCCTAGAAATGAAACCAATCCCAACGTGCACTTTCCAGTCTGTCTCTTTTACACTTAGTTCAGTTTTGCAGAGCTACTTGTCTTTGTTATAGGCTTATGCCATTTCTTCTCTACGTAGGGTAGAATAAGGCATTCGTTCATCCTGTTTGAAGGCTTCGAAGACTATATCCCGTTCTATGACCCACTCTTATTCAAAACCGTCCTTTGGGTTGGCTCACGATGTGCACTTCTGGATCAGTATGTATGAATACTAATGCACGCGTCTGTTTTCTGAATACAAGTGTGTTGAGTACATGCTAACAGCGATAATAGGTCGATGCGTGCTGAATGAAACTTGACATCACTTTGAGTATTTTGTCTTGAATAATCATGGTTGTTTGGTATATGTCAGACAACTGTAACCTTTTGGTGTATGTCTGTTTGTCTGATTGTTTATTTTGCAAACACATTAGGCCATGCATCCCTCCTTTTGCTTCAGACAGACAGTCATGTAAGCTGATTCACTTAAGATAGTGCTTAAAATCACCTATGATTTCCTGCTACCCTCTCCCATCTTTAGGATTTTGATGTCCTCCTTGCCTTCTTCTTCTTACTTCTTTGCAACTCAGGCTCTTCTTGCATTTGCAATAATGGTTTTGTTATTTCCATTTCATCTTGCTACTTTTCTACTCAGGGTAGGATTCTCAATTTTTGTTTTAGGATCAGTCTCAAACTGCTGAATTCTTTTAAGGTTTGCCGGTCAGTGAATTTCCCTAGCTCTGCCGTTGTTATAAATGGCGGTCATTTGGCATAGGCTACCCTAGATTGCAGCTTTTTCTCATTCAGGATATGGTCTATGTCCTGGCACTCCTCCCCTTGTTGCAAATTTTCTGCCGAGATATCAGCTGAACCCCCTCTGGAGGTACTTTTGTGACTAAGTTTCTTTCCTCGAGGTGAATTTTACATCACTGGGATGATCATGAAATTTGTTTATTTGAATTCTACTGCTTCTTGTTGGTCTATTGGTATTCCACCTCTTTTGGACGCTGTGTACTTCCTGAATTCGTATAGATGACACTTTCTTGGATTTCAGCAAGTTTCATTCTGATTTTTCTACAAATTCCTTTTCAGAATGTACTAGTTTATCAATTGCTTTCCATTTGGGAATCCTATGAGTCCTATTCTTACCTGCTTGGTCTTAACCCAGGATTCAACAGTGATGTTAGCGTTGGTTTGCACTCGCTTTTCTGTGTCTTCTTCTGATGGAGGGATTTCTGTTCCCCCGTCCTCTAAGCCATTCACGATTCCTTCTGCATTAATTAGTCTGCTTAGGATTGACTTTAGCCCAGTTTTTATCTCATCCATTGTGTTTTCTTATACTATTGGTTTCTTCTTTAGAGTTTCTCTTCCCCTTTTCTGGTATTCTGCCTTTTGTGATTCTGAGGCACTGTGGTTCATCATTGTTTTCCTCACCTCCATTTTCAGAGCTTGCTCTGGTAACGTTTTGCCATCTAGTTGTTTGAAAGCTTATTTTTTGGGCCTTCAATCTCTTTGGAACTGAAAATGGTACTTCCTGTTTCTTTTACTATACTTCTTTTACCCTATAGTTCAGGTAATATCATGTATCTAATATAGACAAATTGGGCTTGGATAAGTGCAAACTTTAGACTTTTTGGTGTACGCATTTCCAAGGTATTTCTGTGAGGACAATTTTCCCTAGACCTTGATGCCATGCCCTGTTCCTGTGTGTGTTGTCTGGTATATCTCTAAATCCTGGTGTTGTCTTTGTTGTGATGAACACACCATACTGTTTCAGTTAGTTGATCCTCTTTTTTATTACATTTATCTCACAATTCTGAAAGGGCGCAGGGCACTTCCTCTAGTGGAAATGAAGCTTCTATAGGTTTTCAGCTCTGCATTCTTCTGTATGTCATTTTGAAGTGTCTCCAAAACAGCCAACAGAGAGTGCGCTTGTACTTTCTACTGCCATGGGAATGTCCCAATGTTACCAGTTCTTCCCAGAGCTTCTGTGTCTACAAAAACAACAGTGGAAGCATATGTATGGATGTCATACTTCAGGGCCTGCTGGGATGATCCCGCAGGCCGACCTATGTGTCCTCGGTGCAGTACCCTGTCAGTGCCGTCCAAAATGTAGCATCTGCATTTGGGTGATAATGCTGTAAGAAATGCTTCATCTTCTCGTACTGTGGACTTTGACCACTCTTCCTATTTCGCTCATTCTTGAGTAATGGGTTCACGAAGGCAACCACAGAGCTGTTCCGCATCCTCTGCCTCAAACCAGAGTGTAATCCCTATCCAGGTTTGGAATGTAGCAGATCCTAAATCTTTTAATACTGATTTCAAACCCAACGCCCCCTGGAACCCTCAGTCCAGATGCATGATACCTCTGATTGAGCCCCACGTGTGCTCTATTGGCAAAATGTCAAATTGGACCCTGGTCCTGCAGATGCAGTGGATGTGGCCATAGGACATATCGATAAACTCAAACTCACGTGCCAGTGCTGTTCCTGTCTCACTGAATTCACAGTTTCCTTTGCTCTCTTGAAAGAACCCACCAAAACCCACAATGCATTCGAGATCCCTGAGTTCTGCGAGAGCAATCATCCTTAGCCCTATCCCTCTTTTTCCGCTGCCTCTGCTAGCTCAGATTTGGCAGCTCGGATCTTGGTCTCAGATTCAATTGTGGGGATATTTTGAACTGATTTCTTTGAGTTCTGTCAGCCAAGCTTCTGCTGTGCACTCTTCTAACACTCAGCACATCACCTTCAATCCCATGCCTGCTGCCCGCTTGAGAGTGTGCTTCCACGGAAAACAGAGTTTCACCTTTGATGCTCCTTTACCAGAGGTCAGATCCTGCACTGGTTTCCATTCTCTACTTTGCCTTTTCCTGCTTACGGTTTTTCTGAGGCCTCATCATGTCTTTGGATGTAACAGACCACTCTTACTCAAGTGTCCTGTGCCAAGGGCTGGGTGAGTGTGTGTTTACAATATTTGGTGTATGGTGTCTAGTGAGAGCAGTTTGCACTTGTTCTCTTCCTACTGGGCATCGACAAATCAACACATTTCACAAATAATTCACCAAAATTGGATATTAGTTTCGCTCCTTTTTCTTTACCGCCATGGACGGATGATTTGTCCTAAGACTCCAGCTTTGACATTATATTGATAAGACAGTTGCAGTCTTTAAGAAGGTTAATAGAATCGATTTACGTATTTTGGGATTTATATGAAAGTGAAGTTAGTTTTCGAAAATAACCAAATGAACCTAGAAACCAGACTTGACAATTTTTGTAAGATTTTGTCAGCTCTAAGGAAAAAACAGACAGCCTCAATGTAAAATAGCAGTCCAAATGTTTGAAGGGGACATGCCAACTCTTTTCTCTTGAAGCCTCCAACAACAAAAGGAACAATGAAATACCTATTGGAACCATGAAATAACCCACAACATTGTTACCCTTGTGCACCAGGTGCCCTTTACTCCCAATGACACATACTAGGCAATGTTGTCATTTAAAGGTATAACATTCCTCTCTAGGAATATACAAGAAAATCTAAACAGAATATACACATTTAGGCTTGATTCAAAAAGCAATTAGAGGCATTTAACTATGAGAAACCTGCTGCAGATATCCTAGGCTATAGAAAACCAGGTGCTTTTCTATCAGTGCTGAGAAGGCTTAATCATCCGATCATGTTGGGTAAAACAATTTAACACAACCAAGTCTGCACCTCCAAGATATAGTGCACCCGGGGCTTGACGGAAGTGAATGACTGTCCACATAACCTGTGTCTATAATGTGTTTTCGACTTTTACAGTACAGTTCACTATCGGACTTCTAATATTATCCTGTAGTGTCTTGAAAAACTGAGGCCTAATACATATTCAAGTTCATTCAAAGATTCCCCTCACTTCCCACACTCCTTTCAGCCCAAAGAATACATAACCCCAGCATTTCCTTAATCTAGGGGAAGGTCATCATTTCTTTGTGTGAGCTAAGTATTCAATTCCTATCTATTTCAATCGAGAGTATTTGAATATTAAGGAGTTCACAGTTGTTCACTGCGTGTGAATGAGGAGGAACTCTGAATCTAGTAGGGGCTTGCTCTCCTCCTCCTGGATTCATTGCAGCTCAGGTTCTGATCCTTTGAAATGGATGCCTGAGTGGAGTGGAGGGAAGAGCATGTGATTGATAGCTAGGCACAAACGTGGGAATAGGCTTACCTGTGCTTGGTGCATTTCGGTCTGAATGATTCATAAATGCCTATTTGGGTGTGTGGATTCTCACGACCTCTTCCAAGAATATGAGCGCTTTATCATCTCTGCCATCTCTTCTCTTTTAGACGTCAGGAATCTTGGACCCGTTCTTGGAGCAGAGAATCGAGTAACCTTCTCAAGGGCACGTTGACTCTCCGTATGTTTCTGCCAGTATCAGCGAGGTTCAGTAGGTCTCATGAAAGTCTTTCGAGCCTGGTATTCTCTAGAGATGTCTCCATGCCGATATTCTCCACTGTGGCAGAACAACTTTCATCAATGTGTCCGCACATCTCCTCAATCCATGCAGCCAGTGTTTCTGCCAGCTTCTCTTCGTGTCTCCCATAAAGTCGACGTCAACAGGAATGGGCAAGTCTGAAGATACTTCGGAGCCTAACCAGTAAGCTGATGACAGGCAGATCTTCCACTGTCTGCCCTTTCAGATTCTGGAAACTGACCCGTGAACTCAGGTCTTTGGGCAGCAGCAGTATCTCGAACTTACTCAGCTTCCCGAACAAAAGACCTAAGCCAATCTCCACATAGGGCAGCAGACCCACCATCAAACTGATCCACCCACAGAATTCTGTCCAGTTACCTTGGATCCACCAGCCGCAACAAGCCTCGTGATACACACCAACATTCCACCTGGAATCCAACCGGTAACTGCCATCCACAGTGGTTGATGCATCAAGTCAGTGTTGGAGGTGATGCTGCATTAGACGAGAGTTTCCTAAGGGAAATGTGATTCTATCCACAAGGGTCCAATTTTCCTTTTCTCTTCCCTGTTTCCTTTTTTTCAAATCTATATACACAGTACAAACTGAGGGAAGTGTGTCCATGTTCAGTTTATGGATTCACACCTATTTAAACTTTCTAACAGTTCACATTACACAGACACCCACTCAAGGAAACTCATGTTTGTGTAATATCCATTCACCCAGATTACATATCCTTCTGTTGCTTTCTGCTGAAACACCCACACTCTCAGAACATGGATCCATTTGTTTCATGGGGGCTGAAATTCCTAGAAATGAAACCAATCCCAACGTGCACTTTCCAGTCTGTCTCTTTTACACTTAGTTCAGTTTTGCAGAGCTACTTGTCTTTGTTATAGGCTTATGCCATTTCTTCTCTACGTAGGGTAGAATAAGGCATTCGTTCATCCTGTTTGAAGGCTTCGAAGACTATATCCCGTTCTATGACCCACTCTTATTCAAAACCGTCCTTTGGGTTGGCTCACGATGTGCACTTCTGGATCAGTATGTATGAATACTAATGCACGCGTCTGTTTTCTGAATACAAGTGTGTTGAGTACATGCTAACAGCGATAATAGGTCGATGCGTGCTGAATGAAACTTGACATCACTTTGAGTGTTTTGTCTTGAATAATCATGGTTGTTTGGTATATGTCAGACAACTGTAACCTTTTGGTGTATGTCTGTTTGTCTGATTGTTTATTTTGCAAACACATTAGGCCATGCATCCCTCCTTTTGCTTCAGACAGACAGTCATGTAAGCTGATTCACTTAAGATAGTGCTTAAAATCACCTATGATTTCCTGCTACCCTCTCCCATCTTTAGGATTTTGATGTCCTCCTTGCCTTCTTCTTCTTACTTCTTTGCAACTCAGGCTCTTCTTGCATTTGCAATAATGGTTTTGTTATTTCCATTTCATCTTGCTACTTTTCTACTCAGGGTAGGATTCTCAATTTTTGTTTTAGGATCAGTCTCAAACTGCTGAATTCTTTTAAGGTTTGCCGGTCAGTGAATTTCCCTAGCTCTGCCGTTGTTGTAAATGGCGGTCATTTGGCATAGGCTACCCTAGATTGCAGCTTTTTCTCATTCAGGATATGGTCTATGTCCTGGCACTCCTCCCCTTGTTGCAAATTTTCTGCCGAGATATCAGCTGAACCCCCTCTGGAGGTACTTTTGTGACTAAGTTTCTTTCCTCGAGGTGAATTTTACATCACTGGGATGATCATGAAATTTGTTTATTTGAATTCTACTGCTTCTTGTTGGTCTATTGGTATTCCACCTCTTTTGGACGCTGTGTACTTCCTGAATTCGTATAGATGACACTTTCTTGGATTTCAGCAAGTTTCATTCTGATTTTTCTACAAATTCCTTTTCAGAATGTACTAGTTTATCAATTGCTTTCCATTTGGGAATCCTATGAGTCCTATTCTTACCTGCTTGGTCTTAACCCAGGATTCAACAGTGATGTTAGCGTTGGTTTGCACTCGCTTTTCTGTGTCTTCTTCTGATGGAGGGATTTCTGTTCCCCCGTCCTCTAAGCCATTCACGATTCCTTCTGCATTAATTAGTCTGCTTAGGATTGACTTTAGCCCAGTTTTTATCTCATCCATTGTGTTTTCTTATACTATTGGTTTCTTCTTTAGAGTTTCTCTTCCCCATTTCTGGTATTTTGCCTTTTGTGATTCTGAGGCACTGTGGTTCATCATTGTTTTCCTCACCTCCATTTTCAGAGCTTGCTCTGGTAACGTTTTGCCGTCTAGTTGTTTGAAAGCTTATTTTTTGGGCCTTCAATCTCTTTGGAACTGAAAATGGTACTTCCTGTTTCTTTTACTATACTTCTTTTACCCTATAGTTCAGGTAATATCATGTATCTAATATAGACAAATTGGGCTTGGATAAGTGCAAACTTTAGACTTTTTGATGTACGCATTTCCAAGGTATTTCTGTGAGGACAATTTTCCCTAGACCTTGATGCCATGCCCTGTTCCTGTGTGTGTTGTCTGGTATATCTCTAAATCCTGGTGTTGTCTTTGTTGTGATGAACACACCATACTGTTTCAGTTAGTTGATCCTCTTTTTTATTACATTTATCTCACAATTCTGAAAGGGCGCAGGGCACTTCCTCTAGTGGAAATGAAGCTTCTATAGGTTTTCAGCTCTGCATTCTTCTGTATGTCATTTTGAAGTGTCTCCAAAACAGCCAACAGAGAGTGCGCTTGTACTTTCTACTGCCATGGGAATGTCCCAATGTTACCAGTTCTTCCCAGAGCTTCTGTGTCTACAAAAACAACAGTGGAAGCATATGTATGGATGTCATACTTCAGGGCCTGCTGGGATGATCCCGCAGGCCGACCTATGTGTCCTCGGTGCAGTACCCTGTCAGTGCCGTCCAAAATGTAGCATCTGCATTTGGGTGATAATGCTGTAAGAAATGCTTCATCTTCTCGTACTGTGGACTTTGACCACTCTTCCTATTTCGCTCATTCTTGAGTAATGGGTTCACGAAGGCAACCACAGAGCTGTTCCGCATCCTCTGCCTCAAACCAGAGTGTAATCCCTATCCAGGTTTGGAATGTAGCAGATCCTAAATCTTTTAATACTGATTTCAAACCCAACGCCCCCTGGAACCCTCAGTCCAGATGCATGATACCTCTGATTGAGCCCCACGTGTGCTCTATTGGCAAAATGTCAAATTGGACCCTGGTCCTGCAGATGCAGTGGATGTGGCCATAGGACATATCGATAAACTCAAACTCACGTGCCAGTGCTGTTCCTGTCTCACTGAATTCACAGTTTCCTTTGCTCTCTTGAAAGAACCCACCAAAACCCACAATGCATTCGAGATCCCTGAGTTCTGCGAGAGCAATCATCCTTAGCCCTATCCCTCTTTTTCCGCTGCCTCTGCTAGCTCAGATTTGGCAGCTCGGATCTTCGTCTCAGATTCAATTGTGGGGATATTTTGAACTGATTTCTTTGAGTTCTGTCAGCCAAGCTTCTGCTGTGCACTCTTCTAACACTCAGCACATCACCTTCAATCCCATGCCTGCTGCCCACTTGAGAGTGTGCTTCCACGGAAAACAGAGTTTCACCTTTGATGCTCCTTTACCAGAGGTCAGATCCTGCACTGGTTTCCATTCTCTACTTTGCCTTTTCCTGCTTACGGTTTTTCTGAGGCCTCATCATGTCTTTGGATGTAACAGACCACTCTTATTCAAGTGTCCTGTGCCAAGGGCTGGGTGAGTGTGTGTTTACAATATTTGGTGTATGGTGTCTAGTGAGAGCAGTTTGCACTTGTTCTCTTCCTACTGGGCATCGACAAATCAACACATTTCACAAATAATTCACAGAAATTGGATATCAGTTTCGCTCCTTTTTCTTTACCGCCATGGACGGATGATTTGTCCTAAGACTCCAGCTTTGACATTATATTGATAAGACAGTTGCAGTCTTTAAGAAGGTTAATAGAATCGATTTACGTATTTTGGGATTTATATGAAAGTGAAGTTAGTTTTCAAAAATAACCAAATGAACCTAGAAACCAGACTTGACAATTTTTGTAAGATTTTGTCAGCTCTAAGGAAAAATCAGACAGCCTCAATGTAAAATAGCAGTCCAAATGTTTGAAGGGGACATGCCAACTCTTTTCTCTTGAAGCCTCCAACAACAAAAGGAACAATGAAATACCTATTGGAACCATGAAATAACCCACAACATTGTTACCCTTGTGCACCAGGTGCCCTTTACTCCCAATGACACATACTAGGCAATGTTGTCATTTAAAGGTATAACATTCCTCTCTAGGAATATACAAGAAAATCTAAACAGAATATACACATTTAGGCTTGATTCAAAAAGCAATTAGAGGCATTTAACTATGAGAAACCTGCTGCAGATATCCTAGGCTATAGAAAACCAGGTGCTTTTCTATCAGTGCTGAGAAGGCTTAATCATCCGATCATGTTGGGTAAAACAATTTAACACAACCAAGTCTGCACCTCCAAGATATAGTGCACCCGGGGCTTGACGGAAGTGAATGACTGTCCACATAACCTGTGTCTATAATGTGTTTTCGACTTTTACAGTACAGTTCACTATCGGACTTCTAATATTATCCTGTAGTGTCTTGAAAAACTGAGGCCTAATACATATTCAAGTTCATTCAAAGATTCCCCTCACTTCCCACACTCCTTTCAGCCCAAAGAATACATAACCCCAGCATTTCCTTAATCTAGGGGAAGGTCATCATTTCTTTGTGTGAGCTAAGTATTCAATTCCTATCTATTTCAATCGAGAGTATTTGAATATTAAGGAGTTCACAGTTGTTCACCGCGTGTGAATGAGGAGGAACTCTGAATCTAGTAGGGGCTTGCTCTCCTCCTCCTGGATTCATTGCAGCTCAGGTTCTGATCCTTTGAAATGGATGCCTGAGTGGAGTGGAGGGAAGAGCATGTGATTGATAGCTAGGCACAAACGTGGGAATAGGCTTACCTGTGCTTGGTGCATTTCGGTCTGAATGATTCATAAATGCCTATTTGGGTGTGTGGACTCTCACGACCTCTTCCAAGAATATGAGCGCTTTATCATCTCTGCCATCTCTTCTCTTTTAGACGTCAGGAATCTTGGACCCGTTCTTGGAGCAGAGAATCGAGTAACTTTCTCAAGGGCACGTTGACTCTCCGTATGTTTCTGCCAGTATCAGCGAGGTTCAGTAGGTCTCATGAAAGTCTTTCGAGCCTGGTATTCTCTAGAGATGTCTCCATGCCGATATTCTCCACTGTGGCAGAACAACTTTCATCAATGTGTCCACACATCTCCTCAATCCATGCAGCCAGTGTTTCTGCCAGCTTCTCTTCGTGTCTCCCATAAAGTCGACGTCAACAGGAATGGGCAAGTCTGAAGATACTTCGGAGCCTAACCAGTAAGCTGATGACAGGCAGATCTTCCACTGTCTGCCCTTTCAGATTCTGGAAACTGACCCGTGAACTCAGGTCTTTGGGCAGCAGCAGTATCTCGAACTTACTCAGCTTCCCGAACAAAAGACCTAAGCCAATCTCCACATAGGGCAGCAGACCCACCATCAAACTGATCCACCCACAGAATTCTGTCCAGTTACCTTGGATCCACCAGCCGCAACAAGCCTCGTGATACACACCAACATTCCACCTGGAATCCAACCGGTAACTGCCATCCACAGTGGTTGATGCATCAAGTCAGTGTTGGAGGTGATGCTGCTGCATTAGACGAGAGTTTCCTAAGGGAAATGTGATTCTATCCACAAGGGTCCAATTTTCCTTTTCTCTTCCCTGTTTCCTTTTTTTCAAATCTATATACACAGTACAAACTGAGGGAAGTGTGTCCATGTTCAGTTTATGGATTCACACCTATTTAAACTTTCTAACAGTTCACATTACACAGACACCCACTCAAGGAAACTCATGTTTGTGTAATATCCATTCACCCAGATTACATATCCTTCTGTTGCTTTCTGCTGAAACACCCACACTCTCAGAACATGGATCCATTTGTTTCATGGGGGCTGAAATTCCTAGAAATGAAACCAATCCCAACGTGCACTTTCCAGTCTGTCTCTTTTACACTTAGTTCAGTTTTGCAGAGCTACTTGTCTTTGTTATAGGCTTATGCCATTTCTTCTCTACGTAGGGTAGAATAAGGCATTCGTTCATCCTGTTTGAAGGCTTCGAAGACTATATCCCGTTCTATGACCCACTCTTATTCAAAACCGTCCTTTGGGTTGGCTCACGATGTGCACTTCTGGATCAGTATGTATGAATACTAATGCACGCGTCTGTTTTCTGAATACAAGTGTGTTGAGTACATGCTAACAGCGATAATAGGTCGATGCGTGCTGAATGAAACTTGACATCACTTTGAGTGTTTTGTCTTGAATAATCATGGTTGTTTGGTATATGTCAGACAACTGTAACCTTTTGGTGTATGTCTGTTTGTCTGATTGTTTATTTTGCAAACACATTAGGCCATGCATCCCTCCTTTTGCTTCAGACAGACAGTCATGTAAGCTGATTCACTTAAGATAGTGCTTAAAATCACCTATGATTTCCTGCTACCCTCTCCCATCTTTAGGATTTTGATGTCCTCCTTGCCTTCTTCTTCTTACTTCTTTGCAACTCAGGCTCTTCTTGCATTTGCAATAATGGTTTTGTTATTTCCATTTCATCTTGCTACTTTTCTACTCAGGGTAGGATTCTCAATTTTTGTTTTAGGATCAGTCTCAAACTGCTGAATTCTTTTAAGGTTTGCCGGTCAGTGAATTTCCCTAGCTCTGCCGTTGTTATAAATGGCGGTCATTTGGCATAGGCTACCCTAGATTGCAGCTTTTTCTCATTCAGGATATGGTCTATGTCCTGGCACTCCTCCCCTTGTTGCAAATTTTCTGCCGAGATATCAGCTGAACCCCCTCTGGAGGTACTTTTGTGACTAAGTTTCTTTCCTCGAGGTGAATTTTACATCACTGGGATGATCATGAAATTTGTTTATTTGAATTCTACTGCTTCTTGTTGGTCTATTGGTATTCCACCTCTTTTGGACGCTGTGTACTTCCTGAATTCGTATAGATGACACTTTCTTGGATTTCAGCAAGTTTCATTCTGATTTTTCTACAAATTCCTTTTCAGAATGTACTAGTTTATCAATTGCTTTCCATTTGGGAATCCTATGAGTCCTATTCTTACCTGCTTGGTCTTAACCCAGGATTCAACAGTGATGTTAGCGTTGGTTTGCACTCGCTTTTCTGTGTCTTCTTCTGATGGAGGGATTTCTGTTCCCCTGTCCTCTAAGCCATTCACGATTCCTTCTGCATTAATTAGTCTGCTTAGGATTGACTTTAGCCCAGTTTTTATCTCATCCATTGTGTTTTCTTATACTATTGGTTTCTTCTTTAGAGTTTCTCTTCCCCATTTCTGGTATTTTGCCTTTTGTGATTCTGAGGCACTGTGGTTCATCATTGTTTTCCTCACCTCCATTTTCAGAGCTTGCTCTGGTAACGTTTTGCCGTCTAGTTGTTTGAAAGCTTATTTTTTGGGCCTTCAATCTCTTTGGAACTGAAAATGGTACTTCCTGTTTCTTTTACTATACTTCTTTTACCCTATAGTTCAGGTAATATCATGTATCTAATATAGACAAATTGGGCTTGGATAAGTGCAAACTTTAGACTTTTTGGTGTACGCATTTCCAAGGTATTTCTGTGAGGACAATTTTCCCTAGACCTTGATGCCATGCCCTGTTCCTGTGTGTGTTGTCTGGTATATCTCTAAATCCTGGTGTTGTCTTTGTTGTGATGAACACACCATAGTGTTTCAGTTAGTTGATCCTCTTTTTTATTACATTTATCTCACAATTCTGAAAGGGCGCAGGGCACTTCCTCTAGTGGAAATGAAGCTTCTATAGGTTTTCAGCTCTGCATTCTTCTGTATGTCATTTTGAAGTGTCTCCAAAACAGCCAACAGAGAGTGCGCTTGTACTTTCTACTGCCATGGGAATGTCCCAATGTTACCAGTTCTTCCCAGAGCTTCTGTGTCTACAAAAACAACAGTGGAAGCATATGTATGGATGTCATACTTCAGGGCCTGCTGGGATGATTCCGCAGGCCGACCTATGTGTCCTCGGTGCAGTACCCTGTCAGTGCCGTCCAAAATGTAGCATCTGCATTTGGGTGATAATGCTGTAAGAAATGCTTCATCTTCTCGTACTGTGGACTTTGACCACTCTTCCTATTTCGCTCATTCTTGAGTAATGGGTTCACGAAGGCAACCACAGAGCTGTTCCGCATCCTCTGCCTCAAACCAGAGTGTAATCCCTATCCAGGTTTGGAATGTAGCAGATCCTAAATCTTTTAATACTGATTTCAAACCCAACGCCCCCTGGAACCCTCAGTCCAGATGCATGATACCTCTGATTGAGCCCCACGTGTGCTCTATTGGCAAAATGTCAAATTGGACCCTGGTCCTGCAGATGCAGTGGATGTGGCCATAGGACATATCGATAAACTCAAACTCACGTGCCAGTGCTGTTCCTGTCTCACTGAATTCACAGTTTCCTTTGCTCTCTTGAAAGAACCCACCAAAACCCACAATGCATTCGAGATCCCTGAGTTCTGCGAGAGCAATCATCCTTAGCCCTATCCCTCTTTTTCCGCTGCCTCTGCTAGCTCAGATTTGGCAGCTCGGATCTTGGTCTCAGATTCAATTGTGGGGATATTTTGAACTGATTTCTTTGAGTTCTGTCAGCCAAGCTTCTGCTGTGCACTCTTCTAACACTCAGCACATCACCTTCAATCCCATGCCTGCTGCCCGCTTGAGAGTGTGCTTCCACGGAAAACAGAGTTTCACCTTTGATGCTCCTTTACCAGAGGTCAGATCCTGCACTGGTTTCCATTCTCTACTTTGCCTTTTCCTGCTTACGGTTTTTCTGAGGCCTCATCATGTCTTTGGATGTAACAGACCACTCTTACTCAAGTGTCCTGTGCCAAGGGCTGGGTGAGTGTGTGTTTACAATATTTGGTGTATGGTGTCTAGTGAGAGCAGTTTGCACTTGTTCTCTTCCTACTGGGCATCGACAAATCAACACATTTCACAAATAATTCACAGAAATTGGATATTAGTTTCGCTCCTTTTTCTTTACCGCCATGGACGGATGATTTGTCCTAAGACTCCAGCTTTGACATTATATTGATAAGACAGTTGCAGTCTTTAAGAAGGTTAATAGAATCGATTTACGTATTTTGGGATTTATATGAAAGTGAAGTTAGTTTTCGAAAATAACCAAATGAACCTAGAAACCAGACTTGACAATTTTTGTAAGATTTTGTCAGCTCTAAGGAAAAAACAGACAGCCTCAATGTAAAATAGCAGTCCAAATGTTTGAAGGGGACATGCCAACTCTTTTCTCTTGAAGCCTCCAACAACAAAAGGAACAATGAAATACCTATTGGAACCATGAAATAACCCACAACATTGTTACCCTTGTGCACCAGGTGCCCTTTACTCCCAATGACACATACTAGGCAATGTTGTCATTTAAAGGTATAACATTCCTCTCTAGGAATATACAAGAAAATCTAAACAGAATATACACATTTAGGCTTGATTCAAAAAGCAATTAGAGGCATTTAACTATGAGAAACCTGCTGCAGATATCCTAGGCTATAGAAAACCAGGTGCTTTTCTATCAGTGCTGAGAAGGCTTAATCATCCGATCATGTTGGGTAAAACAATTTAACACAACCAAGTCTGCACCTCCAAGATATAGTGCACCCGGGGCTTGACGGAAGTGAATGACTGTCCACATAACCTGTGTCTATAATGTGTTTTCGACTTTTACAGTACAGTTCACTATCGGACTTCTAATATTATCCTGTAGTGTCTTGAAAAACTGAGGCCTAATACATATTCAAGTTCATTCAAAGATTCCCCTCACTTCCCACACTCCTTTCAGCCCAAAGAATACATAACCCCAGCATTTCCTTAATCTAGGGGAAGGTCATCATTTCTTTGTGTGAGCTAAGTATTCAATTCCTATCTATTTCAATCGAGAGTATTTGAATATTAAGGAGTTCACAGTTGTTCACCGCGTGTGAATGAGGAGGAACTCTGAATCTAGTAGGGGCTTGCTCTCCTCCTCCTGGATTCATTGCAGCTCAGGTTCTGATCCTTTGAAATGGATGCCTGAGTGGAGTGGAGGGAAGAGCATGTGATTGATAGCTAGGCACAAACGTGGGAATAGGCTTACCTGTGCTTGGTGCATTTCGGTCTGAATGATTCATAAATGCCTATTTGGGTGTGTGGATTCTCACGACCTCTTCCAAGAATATGAGCGCTTTATCATCTCTGCCATCTCTTCTCTTTTAGACGTCAGGAATCTTGGACCCGTTCTTGGAGCAGAGAATCGAGTAACTTTCTCAAGGGCACGTTGACTCTCCGTATGTTTCTGCCAGTATCAGCGAGGTTCAGTAGGTCTCATGAAAGTCTTTCGAGCCTGGTATTCTCTAGAGATGTCTCCATGCCGATATTCTCCACTGTGGCAGAACAACTTTCATCAATGTGTCCGCACATCTCCTCAATCCATGCAGCCAGTGTTTCTGCCAGCTTCTCTTCGTGTCTCCCATAAAGTCCACGTCAACAGGAATGGGCAAGTCTGAAGATACTTCGGAGCCTAACCAGTAAGCTGATGACAGGCAGATCTTCCACTGTCTGCCCTTTCAGATTCTGGAAACTGACCCGTGAACTCAGGTCTTTGGGCAGCAGCAGTATCTCGAACTTACTCAGCTTCCCGAACAAAAGACCTAAGCCAATCTCCACATAGGGCAGCAGACCCACCATCAAACTGATCCACCCACAGAATTCTGTCCAGTTACCTTGGATCCACCAGCCGCAACAAGCCTCGTGATACACACCAACATTCCACCTGGAATCCAACCGGTAACTGCCATCCACAGTGGTTGATGCATCAAGTCAGTGTTGGAGGTGATGCTGCTGCATTAGACGAGAGTTTCCTAAGGGAAATGTGATTCTATCCACAAGGGTCCAATTTTCCTTTTCTCTTCCCTGTTTCCTTTTTTTCAAATCTATATACACAGTACAAACTGAGGGAAGTGTGTCCATGTTCAGTTTATGGATTCACACCTATTTAAACTTTCTAACAGTTCACATTACACAGACACCCACTCAAGGAAACTCATGTTTGTGTAATATCCATTCACCCAGATTACATATCCTTCTGTTGCTTTCTGCTGAAACACCCACACTCTCAGAACATGGATCCATTTGTTTCATGGGGGCTGAAATTCCTAGAAATGAAACCAATCCCAACGTGCACTTTCCAGTCTGTCTCTTTTACACTTAGTTCAGTTTTGCAGAGCTACTTGTCTTTGTTATAGGCTTATGCCATTTCTTCTCTACGTAGGGTAGAATAAGGCATTCGTTCATCCTGTTTGAAGGCTTCGAAGACTCTATCCCGTTCTATGACCCACTCTTATTCAAAACCGTCCTTTGGGTTGGCTCACGATGTGCACTTCTGGATCAGTATGTATGAATACTAATGCACGCGTCTGTTTTCTGAATACAAGTGTGTTGAGTACATGCTAACAGCGATAATAGGTCGATGCGTGCTGAATGAAACTTGACATCACTTTGAGTGTTTTGTCTTGAATAATCATGGTTGTTTGGTATATGTCAGACAACTGTAACCTTTTGGTGTATGTCTGTTTGTCTGATTGTTTATTTTGCAAACACATTAGGCCATGCATCCCTCCTTTTGCTTCAGACAGACAGTCATGTAAGCTGATTCACTTAAGATAGTGCTTAAAATCACCTATGATTTCCTGCTACCCTCTCCCATCTTTAGGATTTTGATGTCCTCCTTGCCTTCTTCTTCTTACTTCTTTGCAACTCAGGCTCTTCTTGCATTTGCAATAATGGTTTTGTTATTTCCATTTCATCTTGCTACTTTTCTACTCAGGGTAGGATTCTCAATTTTTGTTTTAGGATCAGTCTCAAACTGCTGAATTCTTTTAAGGTTTGCCGGTCAGTGAATTTCCCTAGCTCTGCCGTTGTTATAAATGGCGGTCATTTGGCATAGGCTACCCTAGATTGCAGCTTTTTCTCATTCAGGATATGGTCTATGTCCTGGCACTCCTCCCCTTGTTGCAAATTTTCTGCCGAGATATCAGCTGAACCCCCTCTGGAGGTACTTTTGTGACTAAGTTTCTTTCCTCGAGGTGAATTTTACATCACTGGGATGATCATGAAATTTGTTTATTTGAATTCTACTGCTTCTTGTTGGTCTATTGGTATTCCACCTCTTTTGGACGCTGTGTACTTCCTGAATTCGTATAGATGACACTTTCTTGGATTTCAGCAAGTTTCATTCTGATTTTTCTACAAATTCCTTTTCAGAATGTACTAGTTTATCAATTGCTTTCCATTTGGGAATCCTATGAGTCCTATTCTTACCTGCTTGGTCTTAACCCAGGATTCAACAGTGATGTTAGCGTTGGTTTGCACTCGCTTTTCTGTGTCTTCTTCTGATGGAGGGATTTCTGTTCCCCTGTCCTCTAAGCCATTCACGATTCCTTCTGCATTAATTAGTCTGCTTAGGATTGACTTTAGCCCAGTTTTTATCTCATCCATTGTGTTTTCTTATACTATTGGTTTCTTCTTTAGAGTTTCTCTTCCCCATTTCTGGTATTTTGCCTTTTGTGATTCTGAGGCACTGTGGTTCATCATTGTTTTCCTCACCTCCATTTTCAGAGCTTGCTCTGGTAACGTTTTGCCGTCTAGTTGTTTGAAAGCTTATTTTTTGGGCCTTCAATCTCTTTGGAACTGAAAATGGTACTTCCTGTTTCTTTTACTATACTTCTTTTACCCTATAGTTCAGGTAATATCATGTATCTAATATAGACAAATTGGGCTTGGATAAGTGCAAACTTTAGACTTTTTGGTGTACGCATTTCCAAGGTATTTCTGTGAGGACAATTTTCCCTAGACCTTGATGCCATGCCCTGTTCCTGTGTGTGTTGTCTGGTATATCTCTAAATCCTGGTGTTGTCTTTGTTGTGATGAACACACCATACTGTTTCAGTTAGTTGATCCTCTTTTTTATTACATTTATCTCACAATTCTGAAAGGGCGCAGGGCACTTCCTCTAGTGGAAATGAAGCTTCTATAGGTTTTCAGCTCTGCATTCTTCTGTATGTCATTTTGAAGTGTCTCCAAAACAGCCAACAGAGAGTGTGCTTGTACTTTCTACTGCCATGGGAATGTCCCAATGTTACCAGTTCTTCCCAGAGCTTCTGTGTCTACAAAAACAACAGTGGAAGCATATGTATGGATGTCATACTTCAGGGCCTGCTGGGATGATCCCGCAGGCCGACCTATGTGTCCTCGGTGCAGTACCCTGTCAGTGCCGTCCAAAATGTAGCATCTGCATTTGGGTGATAATGCTGTAAGAAATGCTTCATCTTCTCGTACTGTGGACTTTGACCACTCTTCCTATTTTGCTCATTCTTGAGTAATGGGTTCACGAAGGCAACCACAGAGCTGTTCCGCATCCTCTGCCTCAAACCAGAGTGTAATACCTATCCAGGTTTGGAATGTAGCAGATCCTAAATCTTTTAATACTGATTTCAAACCCAACGCCCCCTGGAACCCTCAGTCCAGATGCATGATACCTCTGATTGAGCCCCACGTGTGCTCTATTGGCAAAATGTCAAATTGGACCCTGGTCCTGCAGATGCAGTGGATGTGGCCATAGGACATATCGATAAACTCAAACTCACGTGCCAGTGCTGTTCCTGTCTCACTGAATTCACAGTTTCCTTTGCTCTCTTGAAAGAACCCACCAAAACCCACAATGCATTCGAGATCCCTGAGTTCTGCGAGAGCAATCATCCTTAGCCCTATCCCTCTTTTTCCGCTGCCTCTGCTAGCTCAGATTTGGCAGCTCGGATCTTGGTCTCAGATTCAATTGTGGGGATATTTTGAACTGATTTCTTTGAGTTCTGTCAGCCAAGCTTCTGCTGTGCACTCTTCTAACACTCAGCACATCACCTTCAATCCCATGCCTGCTGCCCGCTTGAGAGTGTGCTTCCACGGAAAACAGAGTTTCACCTTTGATGCTCCTTTACCAGAGGTCAGATCCTGCACTGGTTTCCATTCTCTACTTTGCCTTTTCCTGCTTACGGTTTTTCTGAGGCCTCATCATGTCTTTGGATGTAACAGACCACTCTTACTCAAGTGTCCTGTGCCAAGGGCTGGGTGAGTGTGTGTTTACAATATTTGGTGTATGGTGTCTAGTGAGAGCAGTTTGCACTTGTTCTCTTCCTACTGGGCATCGACAAATCAACACATTTCACAAATAATTCACAGAAATTGGATATTAGTTTCGCTCCTTTTTCTTTACCGCCATGGACGGATGATTTGTCCTAAGACTCCAGCTTTGACATTATATTGATAAGACAGTTGCAGTCTTTAAGAAGGTTAATAGAATCGATTTACGTATTTTGGGATTTATATGAAAGTGAAGTTAGTTTTCGAAAATAACCAAATGAACCTAGAAACCAGACTTGACAATTTTTGTAAGATTTTGTCAGCTCTAAGGAAAAAACAGACAGCCTCAATGTAAAATAGCAGTCCAAATGTTTGAAGGGGACATGCCAACTCTTTTCTCTTGAAGCCTCCAACAACAAAAGGAACAATGAAATACCTATTGGAACCATGAAATAACCCACAACATTGTTACCCTTGTGCACCAGGTGCCCTTTACTCCCAATGACACATACTAGGCAATGTTGTCATTTAAAGGTATAACATTCCTCTCTAGGAATATACAAGAAAATCTAAACAGAATATACACATTTAGGCTTGATTCAAAAAGCAATTAGAGGCATTTAACTATGAGAAACCTGCTGCAGATATCCTAGGCTATAGAAAACCAGGTGCTTTTCTATCAGTGCTGAGAAGGCTTAATCATCCGATCATGTTGGGTAAAACAATTTAACACAACCAAGTCTGCACCTCCAAGATATAGTGCACCCGGGGCTTGACGGAAGTGAATGACTGTCCACATAACCTGTGTCTATAATGTGTTTTCGACTTTTACAGTACAGTTCACTATCGGACTTCTAATATTATCCTGTAGTGTCTTGAAAAACTGAGGCCTAATACATATTCAAGTTCATTCAAAGATTCCCCTCACTTCCCACACTCCTTTCAGCCCAAAGAATACATAACCCCAGCATTTCCTTAATCTAGGGGAAGGTCATCATTTCTTTGTGTGAGCTAAGTATTCAATTCCTATCTATTTCAATCGAGAGTATTTGAATATTAAGGAGTTCACAGTTGTTCACCGCGTGTGAATGAGGAGGAACTCTGAATCTAGTAGGGGCTTGCTCTCCTCCTCCTGGATTCATTGCAGCTCAGGTTCTGATCCTTTGAAATGGATGCCTGAGTGGAGTGGAGGGAAGAGCATGTGATTGATAGCTAGGCACAAACGTGGGAATAGGCTTACCTGTGCTTGGTGCATTTCGGTCTGAATGATTCATAAATGCCTATTTGGGTGTGTGGATTCTCACGACCTCTTCCAAGAATATGAGCGCTTTATCATCTCTGCCATCTCTTCTCTTTTAGACGTCAGGAATCTTGGACCCGTTCTTGGAGCAGAGAATCGAGTAACTTTCTCAAGGGCACGTTGACTCTCCGTATGTTTCTGCCAGTATCAGCGAGGTTCAGTAGGTCTCATGAAAGTCTTTCGAGCCTGGTATTCTCTAGAGATGTCTCCATGCCGATATTCTCCACTGTGGCAGAACAACTTTCATCAATGTGTCCGCACATCTCCTCAATACATGCAGCCAGTGTTTCTGCCAGCTTCTCTTCGTGTCTCCCATAAAGTCGACGTCAACAGGAATGGGCAAGTCTGAAGATACTTCGGAGCCTAACCAGTAAGCTGATGACAGGCAGATCTTCCACTGTCTGCCCTTTCAGATTCTGGAAACTGACCCGTGAACTCAGGTCTTTGGCAGCAGCAGTATCTCGAACTTACTCAGCTTCCCGAAAAAAAGACCTAAGCCAATCTCCACATAGGGCAGCAGACCCACCATCAAACTGATCCACCCACAGAATTCTGTCCAGTTACCTTGGATCCACCAGCCGCAACAAGCCTCGTGATACACACCAACATTCCACCTGGAATCCAACCGGTAACTGCCATCCACAGTGGTTGATGCATCAAGTCAGTGTTGGAGGTGATGCTGCTGCATTAGACGAGAGTTTCCTAAGGGAAATGTGATTCTATCCACAAGGGTCCAATTTTCCTTTTCTCTTCCCTGTTTCCTTTTTTTCAAATCTATATACACAGTACAAACTGAGGGAAGTGTGTCCATGTTCAGTTTATGGATTCACACCTATTTAAACTTTCTAACAGTTCACATTACACAGACACCCACTCAAGGAAACTCATGTTTGTGTAATATCCATTCACCCAGATTACATATCCTTCTGTTGCTTTCTGCTGAAACACCCACACTCTCAGAACATGGATCCATTTGTTTCATGGGGGCTGAAATTCCTAGAAATGAAACCAATCCCAACGTGCACTTTCCAGTCTGTCTCTTTTACACTTAGTTCAGTTTTGCAGAGCTACTTGTCTTTGTTATAGGCTTATGCCATTTCTTCTCTACGTAGGGTAGAATAAGGCATTCGTTCATCCTGTTTGAAGACTTCTAAGACTATATCCCGTTCTATGACCCACTCTTATTCAAAACCGTCCTTTGGGTTGGCTCACGATGTGCACTTCTGGATCAGTATCTATGAATACTAATGCACGCGTCTGTTTTCTGAATACAAGTGTGTTGAGTACATGCTAACAGTGATAATAGGTCGGTGCGTGCTGAATGAAACTTGACATCACTTTGAGTGTTTTGTCTTGAATAATCATGGTTGTTTGGTATATGTCAGACAACTGTAACCTTTTGGTGTATGTCTGTTTGTCTGATTGTTTATTTTGCAAACACATTAGGCCATGCATCCCTCCTTTTGCTTCAGACAGACAGTCATGTAAGCTGATTCACTTAAGATAGTGCTTAAAATCACCTATGATTTCCTGCTACCCTCTCCCATCTTTAGGATTTTGATGTCCTCCTTGCCTTCTTCTTCTTACTTCTTTGCAACTCAGGCTCTTCTTGCATTTGCAATAATGGTTTTGTTATTTCCATTTCATCTTGCTACTTTTCTACTCAGGGTAGGATTCTCAATTTTTGTTTTAGGATCAGTCTCAAACTGCTGAATTCTTTTAAGGTTTGCCGGTCAGTGAATTTCCCTAGCTCTGCCGTTGTTATAAATGGCGGTCATTTGGCATAGGCTACCCTAGATTGCAGCTTTTTCTCATTCAGGATATGGTCTATGTCCTGGCACTCCTCCCCTTGTTGCAAATTTTCTGCCGAGATATCAGCTGAACCCCCTCTGGAGGTACTTTTGTGACTAAGTTTCTTTCCTCGAGGTGAATTTTACATCACTGGGATGATCATGAAATTTGTTTATTTGAATTCTACTGCTTCTTGTTGGTCTATTGGTATTCCACCTCTTTTGGACGCTGTGTACTTCCTGAATTCGTATAGATGACACTTTCTTGGATTTCAGCAAGTTTCATTCTGATTTTTCTACAAATTCCTTTTCAGATTTTACTAGTTTATCAATTGCTTTCCATTTGGGAATCCTATGAGTCCTATTCTTACCTGCTTGGTCTTAACCCAGGATTCAACAGTGATGTTAGCGTTGGTTTGCACTCGCTTTTCTGTGTCTTCTTCTGATGGAGGGATTTCTGTTCCCCTGTCCTCTAAGCCATTCACGATTCCTTCTGCATTAATTAGTCTGCTTAGGATTGACTTTAGCCCAGTTTTTATCTCATCCATTGTGTTTTCTTATACTATTGGTTTCTTCTTTAGAGTTTCTCTTCCCCATTTCTGGTATTTTGCCTTTTGTGATTCTGAGGCACTGTGGTTCATCATTGTTTTCCTCACCTCCATTTTCAGAGCTTGCTCTGGTAACGTTTTGCCGTCTAGTTGTTTGAAAGCTTATTTTTTGGGCCTTCAATCTCTTTGGAACTGAAAATGGTACTTCCTGTTTCTTTTACTATACTTCTTTTACCCTATAGTTCAGGTAATATCATGTATCTAATATAGACAAATTGGGCTTGGATAAGTGCAAACTTTAGACTTTTTGGTGTACGCATTTCCAAGGTATTTCTGTGAGGACAATTTTCCCTAGACCTTGATGCCATGCCCTGTTCCTGTGTGTGTTGTCTGGTATATCTCTAAATCCTGGTGTTGTCTTTGTTGTGATGAACACACCATACTGTTTCAGTTAGTTGATCCTCTTTTTTATTACATTTATCTCACAATTCTGAAAGGGCGCAGGGCACTTCCTCTAGTGGAAATGAAGCTTCTATAGGTTTTCAGCTCTGCATTCTTCTGTATGTCATTTTGAAGTGTCTCCAAAACAGCCAACAGAGAGTGCGCTTGTACTTTCTACTGCCATGGGAATGTCCCAATGTTACCAGTTCTTCCCAGAGCTTCTGTGTCTACAAAAACAACAGTGGAAGCATATGTATGGATGTCATACTTCAGGGCCTGCTGGGATGATCCCGCAGGCCGACCTATGTGTCCTCGGTGCAGTACCCTGTCAGTGCCGTCCAAAATGTAGCATCTGCATTTGGGTGATAATGCTGTAAGAAATGCTTCATCTTCTCGTACTGTGGACTTTGACCACTCTTCCTATTTCGCTCATTCTTGAGTAATGGGTTCACGAAGGCAACCACAGAGCTGTTCCGCATCCTCTGCCTCAAACCAGAGTGTAATCCCTATCCAGGTTTGGAATGTAGCAGATCCTAAATCTTTTAATACTGATTTCAAACCCAACGCCCCCTGGAACCCTCAGTCCAGATGCATGATACCTCTGATTGAGCCCCACGTGTGCTCTATTGGCAAAATGTCAAATTGGACCCTGGTCCTGCAGATGCAGTGGATGTGGCCATAGGACATATCGATAAACTCAAACTCACGTGCCAGTGCTGTTCCTGTCTCACTGAATTCACAGTTTCCTTTGCTCTCTTGAAAGAACCCACCAAAACCCACAATGCATTCGAGATCCCTGAGTTCTGCGAGAGCAATCATCCTTAGCCCTATCCCTCTTTTTCCGCTGCCTCTGCTAGCTCAGATTTGGCAGCTCGGATCTTGGTCTCAGATTCAATTGTGGGGATATTTTGAACTGATTTCTTTGAGTTCTGTCAGCCAAGCTTCTGCTGTGCACTCTTCTAACACTCAGCACATCACCTTCAATCCCATGCCTGCTGCCCGCTTGAGAGTGTGCTTCCACGGAAAACAGAGTTTCACCTTTGATGCTCCTTTACCAGAGGTCAGATCCTGCACTGGTTTCCATTCTCTACTTTGCCTTTTCCTGCTTACGGTTTTTCTGAGGCCTCATCATGTCTTTGGATGTAACAGACCACTCTTACTCAAGTGTCCTGTGCCAAGGGCTGGGTGAGTGTGTGTTTACAATATTTGGTGTATGGTGTCTAGTGAGAGCAGTTTGCACTTGTTCTCTTCCTACTGGGCATCGACAAATCAACACATTTCACAAATAATTCACAGAAATTGGATATTAGTTTCGCTCCTTTTTCTTTACCGCCATGGACGGATGATTTGTCCTAAGACTCCAGCTTTGACATTATATTGATAAGACAGTTGCAGTCTTTAAGAAGGTTAATAGAATCGATTTACGTATTTTGGGATTTATATGAAAGTGAAGTTAGTTTTCGAAAATAACCAAATGAACCTAGAAACCAGACTTGACAATTTTTGTAAGATTTTGTCAGCTCTAAGGAAAAAACAGACAGCCTCAATGTAAAATAGCAGTCCAAATGTTTGAAGGGGACATGCCAACTCTTTTCTCTTGAAGCCTCCAACAACAAAAGGAACAATGAAATACCTATTGGAACCATGAAATAACCCACAACATTGTTACCCTTGTGCACCAGGTGCCCTTTACTCCCAATGACACATACTAGGCAATGTTGTCATTTAAAGGTATAACATTCCTCTCTAGGAATATACAAGAAAATCTAAACAGAATATACACATTTAGGCTTGATTCAAAAAGCAATTAGAGGCATTTAACTATGAGAAACCTGCTGCAGATATCCTAGGCTATAGAAAACCAGGTGCTTTTCTATCAGTGCTGAGAAGGCTTAATCATCCGATCATGTTGGGTAAAACAATTTAACACAACCAAGTCTGCACCTCCAAGATATAGTGCACCCGGGGCTTGACGGAAGTGAATGACTGTCCACATAACCTGTGTCTATAATGTGTTTTCGACTTTTACAGTACAGTTCACTATCGGACTTCTAATATTATCCTGTAGTGTCTTGAAAAACTGAGGCCTAATACATATTCAAGTTCATTCAAAGATTCCCCTCACTTCCCACACTCCTTTCAGCCCAAAGAATACATAACCCCAGCATTTCCTTAATCTAGGGGAAGGTCATCATTTCTTTGTGTGAGCTAAGTATTCAATTCCTATCTATTTCAATCGAGAGTATTTGAATATTAAGGAGTTCACAGTTGTTCACCGCGTGTGAATGAGGAGGAACTCTGAATCTAGTAGGGGCTTGCTCTCCTCCTCCTGGATTCATTGCAGCTCAGGTTCTGATCCTTTGAAATGGATGCCTGAGTGGAGTGGAGGGAAGAGCATGTGATTGATAGCTAGGCACAAACGTGGGAATAGGCTTACCTGTGCTTGGTGCATTTCGGTCTGAATGATTCATAAATGCCTATTTGGGTGTGTGGATTCTCACGACCTCTTCCAAGAATATGAGCGCTTTATCATCTCTGCCATCTCTTCTCTTTTAGACGTCAGGAATCTTGGACCCGTTCTTGGAGCAGAGAATCGAGTAACTTTCTCAAGGGCACATTGACTCTCCGTATGTTTCTGCCAGTATCAGCGAGGTTCAGTAGGTCTCATGAAAGTCTTTCGAGCCTGGTATTCTCTAGAGATGTCTCCATGCCGATATTCTCCACTGTGGCAGAACAACTTTCATCAATGTGTCCGCACATCTCCTCAATCCATGCAGCCAGTGTTTCTGCCAGCTTCTCTTCGTGTCTCCCATAAAGTCGACGTCAACAGGAATGGGCAAGTCTGAAGATACTTCGGAGCCTAACCAGTAAGCTGATGACAGGCAGATCTTCCACTGTCTGCCCTTTCAGATTCTGGAAACTGACCCGTGAACTCAGGTCTTTGGGCAGCAGCAGTATCTCGAACTTACTCAGCTTCCCGAACAAAAGACCTAAGCCAATCTCCACATAGGGCAGCAGACCCACCATCAAACTGATCCACCCACAGAATTCTGTCCAGTTACCTTGGATCCACCAGCCGCAACAAGCCTCGTGATACACACCAACATTCCACCTGGAATCCAACCGGTAACTGCCATCCACAGTGGTTGATGCATCAAGTCAGTGTTGGAGGTGATGCTGCATTAGACGAGAGTTTCCTAAGGGAAATGTGATTCTATCCACAAGGGTCCAATTTTCCTTTTCTCTTCCCTGTTTCCTTTTTTTCAAATCTATATACACAGTACAAATTGATGGGAAGTGTGTCCATGTTCAGTTTATGGATTCACACCTATTTAAACTTTCTAACTGTTCACATTACACAGACACCCACTCAAGGAAACTCATGTTTGTGTAATATCCATTCACCCAGATTACATATCCTTCTGTTGCTTTCTGCTGAAACACCCACACTCTCAGAACATGGATCCATTTGTTTCATGGGGGCTGAAATTCCTAGAAATGAAACCAATCCCAACGTGCACTTTCCAGTCTGTCTCTTTTACACTTAGTTCAGTTTTGCAGAGCTACTTGTCTTTGTTATAGGCTTATGCCATTTCTTCTCTACGTAGGGTAGAATAAGGCATTCGTTCATCCTGTTTGAAGGCTTCGAAGACTATATCCCGTTCTATGACCCACTCTTATTCAAAACCGTCCTTTGGGTTGGCTCACGATGTGCACTTCTGGATCAGTATGTATGAATACTAATGCACGCGTCTGTTTTCTGAATACAAGTGTGTTGAGTACATGCTAACAGCGATAATAGGTCGATGCGTGCTGAATGAAACTTGACATCACTTTGAGTGTTTTGTCTTGAATAATCATGGTTGTTTGGTATATGTCAGACAACTGTAACCTTTTGGTGTATGTCTGTTTGTCTGATTGTTTATTTTGCAAACACATTAGGCCATGCATCCCTCCTTTTGCTTCAGACAGACAGTCATGTAAGCTGATTCACTTAAGATAGTGCTTAAAATCACCTATGATTTCCTGCTACCCTCTCCCATCTTTAGGATTTTGATGTCCTCCTTGCCTTCTTCTTCTTACTTCTTTGCAACTCAGGCTCTTCTTGCATTTGCAATAATGGTTTTGTTATTTCCATTTCATCTTGCTACTTTTCTACTCAGGGTAGGATTCTCAATTTTTGTTTTAGGATCAGTCTCAAACTGCTGAATTCTTTTAAGGTTTGCCGGTCAGTGAATTTCCCTAGCTCTGCCGTTGTTATAAATGGCGGTCATTTGGCATAGGCTACCCTAGATTGCAGCTTTTTCTCATTCAGGATATGGTCTATGTCCTGGCACTCCTCCCCTTGTTGCAAATTTTCTGCCGAGATATCAGCTGAACCCCCTCTGGAGGTACTTTTGTGACTAAGTTTCTTTCCTCGAGGTGAATTTTACATCACTGGGATGATCATGAAATTTGTTTATTTGAATTCTACTGCTTCTTGTTGGTCTATTGGTATTCCACCTCTTTTGGACGCTGTGTACTTCCTGAATTCGTATAGATGACACTTTCTTGGATTTCAGCAAGTTTCATTCTGATTTTTCTACAAATTCCTTTTCAGAATGTACTAGTTTATCAATTGCTTTCCATTTGGGAATCCTATGAGTCCTATTCTTACCTGCTTGGTCTTAACCCAGGATTCAACAGTGATGTTAGCGTTGGTTTGCACTCGCTTTTCTGTGTCTTCTTCTGATGGAGGGATTTCTGTTCCCCTGTCCTCTAAGCCATTCACGATTCCTTCTGCATTAATTAGTCTGCTTAGGATTGACTTTAGCCCAGTTTTTATCTCATCCATTGTGTTTTCTTATACTATTGGTTTCTTCTTTAGAGTTTCTCTTCCCCATTTCTGGTATTTTGCCTTTTGTGATTCTGAGGCACTGTGGTTCATCATTGTTTTCCTCACCTCCATTTTCAGAGCTTGCTCTGGTAACGTTTTGCCGTCTAGTTGTTTGAAAGCTTATTTTTTGGGCCTTCAATCTCTTTGGAACTGAAAATGGTACTTCCTGTTTCTTTTACTATACTTCTTTTACCCTATAGTTCAGGTAATATCATGTATCTAATATAGACAAATTGGGCTTGGATAAGTGCAAACTTTAGACTTTTTGGTGTACGCATTTCCAAGGTATTTCTGTGAGGACAATTTTCCCTAGACCTTGATGCCATGCCCTGTTCCTGTGTGTGTTGTCTGGTATATCTCTAAATCCTGGTGTTGTCTTTGTTGTGATGAACACACCATACTGTTTCAGTTAGTTGATCCTCTTTTTATTACATTTATCTCACAATTCTGAAAGGGCGCAGGGCACTTCCTCTAGTGGAAATGAAGCTTCTATAGGTTTTCAGCTCTGCATTCTTCTGTATGTCATTTTGAAGTGTCTCCAAAACAGCCAACAGAGAGTGCGCTTGTACTTTCTACTGCCATGGGAATGTCCCAATGTTACCAGTTCTTCCCAGAGCTTCTGTGTCTACAAAAACAACAGTGGAAGCATATGTATGGATGTCATACTTCAGGGCCTGCTGGGATGATCCCGCAGGCCGACCTATGTGTCCTCGGTGCAGTACCCTGTCAGTGCCGTCCAAAATGTAGCATCTGCATTTGGGTGATAATGCTGTAAGAAATGCTTCATCTTCTCGTACTGTGGACTTTGGCCACTCTTCCTATTTCGCTCATTCTTGAGTAATGGGTTCACGAAGGCAACCACAGAGCTGTTCCGCATCCTCTGCCTCAAACCAGAGTGTAATCCCTATCCAGGTTTGGAATGTAGCAGATCCTAAATCTTTTAATACTGATTTCAAACCCAACGCCCCCTGGAACCCTCAGTCCAGATGCATGATACCTCTGATTGAGCCCCACGTGTGCTCTATTGGCAAAATGTCAAATTGGACCCTGGTCCTGCAGATGCAGTGGATGTGGCCATAGGACATATCGATAAACTCAAACTCACGTGCCAGTGCTGTTCCTGTCTCACTGAATTCACAGTTTCCTTTGCTCTCTTGAAAGAACCCACCAAAACCCACAATGCATTCGAGATCCCTGAGTTCTGCGAGAGCAATCATCCTTAGCCCTATCCCTCTTTTTCCGCTGCCTCTGCTAGCTCAGATTTGGCAGCTCGGATCTTGGTCTCAGATTCAATTGTGGGGATATTTTGAACTGATTTCTTTGAGTTCTGTCAGCCAAGCTTCTGCTGTGCACTCTTCTAACACTCAGCACATCACCTTCAATCCCATGCCTGCTGCCCGCTTGAGAGTGTGCTTCCACGGAAAACAGAGTTTCACCTTTGATGCTCCTTTACCAGAGGTCAGATCCTGCACTGGTTTCCATTCTCTACTTTGCCTTTTCCTGCTTACGGTTTTTCTGAGGCCTCATCATGTCTTTGGATGTAACAGACCACTCTTACTCAAGTGTCCTGTGCCAAGGGCTGGGTGAGTGTGTGTTTACAATATTTGGTGTATGGTGTCTAGTGAGAGCAGTTTGCACTTGTTCTCTTCCTACTGGGCATCGACAAATCAACACATTTCACAAATAATTCACAGAAATTGGATATTAGTTTCGCTCCTTTTTCTTTACCGCCATGGACGGATGATTTGTCCTAAGACTCCAGCTTTGACATTATATTGATAAGACAGTTGCAGTCTTTAAGAAGGTTAATAGAATCGATTTACGTATTTTGGGATTTATATGAAAGTGAAGTTAGTTTTCGAAAATAACCAAATGAACCTAGAAACCAGACTTGACAATTTTTGTAAGATTTTGTCAGCTCTAAGGAAAAAACAGACAGCCTCAATGTAAAATAGCAGTCCAAATGTTTGAAGGGGACATGCCAACTCTTTTCTCTTGAAGCCTCCAACAACAAAAGGAACAATGAAATACCTATTGGAACCATGAAATAACCCACAACATTGTTACCCTTGTGCACCAGGTGCCCTTTACTCCCAATGACACATACTAGGCAATGTTGTCATTTAAAGGTATAACATTCCTCTCTAGGAATATACAAGAAAATCTAAACAGAATATACACATTTAGGCTTGATTCAAAAAGCAATTAGAGGCATTTAACTATGAGAAACCTGCTGCAGATATCCTAGGCTATAGAAAACCAGGTGCTTTTCTATCAGTGCTGAGAAGGCTTAATCATCCGATCATGTTGGGTAAAACAATTTAACACAACCAAGTCTGCACCTCCAAGATATAGTGCACCCGGGGCTTGACGGAAGTGAATGACTGTCCACATAACCTGTGTCTATAATGTGTTTTCGACTTTTACAGTACAGTTCACTATCGGACTTCTAATATTATCCTGTAGTGTCTTGAAAAACTGAGGCCTAATACATATTCAAGTTCATTCAAAGATTCCCCTCACTTCCCACACTCCTTTCAGCCCAAAGAATACATAACCCCAGCATTTCCTTAATCTAGGGGAAGGTCATCATTTCTTTGTGTGAGCTAAGTATTCAATTCCTATCTATTTCAATCGAGAGTATTTGAATATTAAGGAGTTCACAGTTGTTCACCGCGTGTGAATGAGGAGGAACTCTGAATCTAGTAGGGGCTTGCTCTCCTCCTCCTGGATTCATTGCAGCTCAGGTTCTGATCCTTTGAAATGGATGCCTGAGTGGAGTGGAGGGAAGAGCATGTGATTGATAGCTAGGCACAAACGTGGGAATAGGCTTACCTGTGCTTGGTGCATTTCGGTCTGAATGATTCATAAATGCCTATTTGGGTGTGTGGATTCTCACGACCTCTTCCAAGAATATGAGCGCTTTATCATCTCTGCCATCTCTTCTCTTTTAGACGTCAGGAATCTTGGACCCGTTCTTGGAGCAGAGAATCGAGTAACTTTCTCAAGGGCACATTGACTCTCCGTATGTTTCTGCCAGTATCAGCGAGGTTCAGTAGGTCTCATGAAAGTCTTTCGAGCCTGGTATTCTCTAGAGATGTCTCCATGCCGATATTCTCCACTGTGGCAGAACAACTTTCATCAATGTGTCCGCACATCTCCTCAATCCATGCAGCCAGTGTTTCTGCCAGCTTCTCTTCGTGTCTCCCATAAAGTCGACGTCAACAGGAATGGGCAAGTCTGAAGATACTTCGGAGCCTAACCAGTAAGCTGATGACAGGCAGATCTTCCACTGTCTGCCCTTTCAGATTCTGGAAACTGACCCGTGAACTCAGGTCTTTGGGCAGCAGCAGTATCTCGAACTTACTCAGCTTCCCGAACAAAAGACCTAAGCCAATCTCCACATAGGGCAGCAGACCCACCATCAAACTGATCCACCCACAGAATTCTGTCCAGTTACCTTGGATCCACCAGCCGCAACAAGCCTCGTGATACACACCAACATTCCACCTGGAATCCAACCGGTAACTGCCATCCACAGTGGTTGATGCATCAAGTCAGTGTTGGAGGTGATGCTGCATTAGACGAGAGTTTCCTAAGGGAAATGTGATTCTATCCACAAGGGTCCAATTTTCCTTTTCTCTTCCCTGTTTCCTTTTTTTCAAATCTATATACACAGTACAAACTGAGGGAAGTGTGTCCATGTTCAGTTTATGGATTCACACCTATTTAAACTTTCTAACAGTTCACATTACACAGACACCCACTCAAGGAAACTCATGTTTGTGTAATATCCATTCACCCAGATTACATATCCTTCTGTTGCTTTCTGCTGAAACACCCACACTCTCAGAACATGGATCCATTTGTTTCATGGGGGCTGAAATTCCTAGAAATGAAACCAATCCCAACGTGCACTTTCCAGTCTGTCTCTTTTACACTTAGTTCAGTTTTGCAGAGCTACTTGTCTTTGTTATAGGCTTATGCCATTTCTTCTCTACGTAGGGTAGAATAAGGCATTCGTTCATCCTGTTTGAAGGCTTCGAAGACTATATCCCGTTCTATGACCCACTCTTATTCAAAACCGTCCTTTGGGTTGGCTCACGATGTGCACTTCTGGATCAGTATGTATGAATACTAATGCACGCGTCTGTTTTCTGAATACAAGTGCGTTGAGTACATGCTAACAGCGATAATAGGTCGATGCGTGCTGAATGAAACTTGACATCACTTTGAGTGTTTTGTCTTGAATAATCATGGTTGTTTGGTATATGTCAGACAACTGTAACCTTTTGGTGTATGTCTGTTTGTCTGATTGTTTATTTTGCAAACACATTAGGCCATGCATCCCTCCTTTTGCTTCAGACAGACAGTCATGTAAGCTGATTCACTTAAGATAGTGCTTAAAATCACCTATGATTTCCTGCTACCCTCTCCCATCTTTAGGATTTTGATGTCCTCCTTGCCTTCTTCTTCTTACTTCTTTGCAACTCAGGCTCTTCTTGCATTTGCAATAATGGTTTTGTTATTTCCATTTCATCTTGCTACTTTTCTACTCAGGGTAGGATTCTCAATTTTTGTTTTAGGATCAGTCTCAAACTGCTGAATTCTTTTAAGGTTTGCCGGTCAGTGAATTTCCCTAGCTCTGCCGTTGTTATAAATGGCGGTCATTTGGCATAGGCTACCCTAGATTGCAGCTTTTTCTCATTCAGGATATGGTCTATGTCCTGGCACTCCTCCCCTTGTTGCAAATTTTCTGCCGAGATATCAGCTGAACCCCCTCTGGAGGTACTTTTGTGACTAAGTTTCTTTCCTCGAGGTGAATTTTACATCACTGGGATGATCATGAAATTTGTTTATTTGAATTCTACTGCTTCTTGTTGGTCTATTGGTATTCCACCTCTTTTGGACGCTGTGTACTTCCTGAATTCGTATAGATGACACTTTCTTGGATTTCAGCAAGTTTCATTCTGATTTTTCTACAAATTCCTTTTCAGAATGTACTAGTTTATCAATTGCTTTCCATTTGGGAATCCTATGAGTCCTATTCTTACCTGCTTGGTCTTAACCCAGGATTCAACAGTGATGTTAGCGTTGGTTTGCACTCGCTTTTCTGTGTCTTCTTCTGATGGAGGGATTTCTGTTCCCCCGTCCTCTAAGCCATTCACGATTCCTTCTGCATTAATTAGTCTGCTTAGGATTGACTTTAGCCCAGTTTTTATCTCATCCATTGTGTTTTCTTATACTATTGGTTTCTTCTTTAGAGTTTCTCTTCCCCTTTTCTGGTATTCTGCCTTTTGTGATTCTGAGGCACTGTGGTTCATCATTGTTTTCCTCACCTCCATTTTCAGAGCTTGCTCTGGTAACGTTTTGCCATCTAGTTGTTTGAAAGCTTATTTTTTGGGCCTTCAATCTCTTTGGAACTGAAAATGGTACTTCCTGTTTCTTTTACTATACTTCTTTTACCCTATAGTTCAGGTAATATCATGTATCTAATATAGACAAATTGGGCTTGGATAAGTGCAAACTTTAGACTTTTTGGTGTACGCATTTCCAAGGTATTTCTGTGAGGACAATTTTCCCTAGACCTTGATGCCATGCCCTGTTCCTGTGTGTGTTGTCTGGTATATCTCTAAATCCTGGTGTTGTCTTTGTTGTGATGAACACACCATACTGTTTCAGTTAGTTGATCCTCTTTTTTATTACATTTATCTCACAATTCTGAAAGGGCGCAGGGCACTTCCTCTAGTGGAAATGAAGCTTCTATAGGTTTTCAGCTCTGCATTCTTCTGTATGTCATTTTGAAGTGTCTCCAAAACAGCCAACAGAGAGTGCGCTTGTACTTTCTACTGCCATGGGAATGTCCCAATGTTACCAGTTCTTCCCAGAGATTCTGTGTCTACAAAAACAACAGTGGAAGCATATGTATGGATGTCATACTTCAGGGCCTGCTGGGATGATCCCGCAGGCCGACCTATGTGTCCTCGGTGCAGTACCCTGTCAGTGCCGTCCAAAATGTAGCATCTGCATTTGGGTGATAATGCTGTAAGAAATGCTTCATCTTCTCGTACTGTGGACTTTGACCACTCTTCCTATTTCGCTCATTCTTGAGTAATGGGTTCACGAAGGCAACCACAGAGCTGTTCCGCATCCTCTGCCTCAAACCAGAGTGTAATCCCTATCCAGGTTTGGAATGTAGCAGATCCTAAATCTTTTAATACTGATTTCAAACCCAACGCCCCCTGGAACCCTCAGTCCAGATGCATGATACCTCTGATTGAGCCCCACGTGTGCTCTATTGGCAAAATGTCAAATTGGACCCTGGTCCTGCAGATGCAGTGGATGTGGCCATAGGACATATCGATAAACTCAAACTCACGTGCCAGTGCTGTTCCTGTCTCACTGAATTCACAGTTTCCTTTGCTCTCTTGAAAGAACCCACCAAAACCCACAATGCATTCGAGATCCCTGAGTTCTGCGAGAGCAATCATCCTTAGCCCTATCCCTCTTTTTCCGCTGCCTCTGCTAGCTCAGATTTGGCAGCTCGGATCTTGGTCTCAGATTCAATTGTGGGGATATTTTGAACTGATTTCTTTGAGTTCTGTCAGCCAAGCTTCTGCTGTGCACTCTTCTAACACTCAGCACATCACCTTCAATCCCATGCCTGCTGCCCGCTTGAGAGTGTGCTTCCACGGAAAACAGAGTTTCACCTTTGATGCTCCTTTACCAGAGGTCAGATCCTGCACTGGTTTCCATTCTCTACTTTGCCTTTTCCTGCTTACGGTTTTTCTGAGGCCTCATCATGTCTTTGGATGTAACAGACCACTCTTACTCAAGTGTCCTGTGCCAAGGGCTGGGTGAGTGTGTGTTTACAATATTTGGTGTATGGTGTCTAGTGAGAGCAGTTTGCACTTGTTCTCTTCCTACTGGGCATCGACAAATCAACACATTTCACAAATAATTCACAGAAATTGGATATCAGTTTCGCTCCTTTTTCTTTACCGCCATGGACGGATGATTTGTCCTAAGACTCCAGCTTTGACATTATATTGATAAGACAGTTGCAGTCTTTAAGAAGGTTAATAGAATCGATTTACGTATTTTGGGATTTATATGAAAGTGAAGTTAGTTTTCGAAAATAACCAAATGAACCTAGAAACCAGACTTGACAATTTTTGTAAGATTTTGTCAGCTCTAAGGAAAAAACAGACAGCCTCAATGTAAAATAGCAGTCCAAATGTTTGAAGGGGACATGCCAACTCTTTTCTCTTGAAGCCTCCAACAACAAAAGGAACAATGAAATACCTATTGGAACCATGAAATAACCCACAACATTGTTACCCTTGTGCACCAGGTGCCCTTTACTCCCAATGACACATACTAGGCAATGTTGTCATTTAAAGGTATAACATTCCTCTCTAGGAATATACAAGAAAATCTAAACAGAATATACACATTTAGGCTTGATTCAAAAAGCAATTAGAGGCATTTAACTATGAGAAACCTGCTGCAGATATCCTAGGCTATAGAAAACCAGGTGCTTTTCTATCAGTGCTGAGAAGGCTTAATCATCCGATCATGTTGGGTAAAACAATTTAACACAACCAAGTCTGCACCTCCAAGATATAGTGCACCCGGGGCTTGACGGAAGTGAATGACTGTCCACATAACCTGTGTCTATAATGTGTTTTCGACTTTTACAGTACAGTTCACTATCGGACTTCTAATATTATCCTGTAGTGTCTTGAAAAACTGAGGCCTAATACATATTCAAGTTCATTCAAAGATTCCCCTCACTTCCCACACTCCTTTCAGCCCAAAGAATACATAACCCCAGCATTTCCTTAATCTAGGGGAAGGTCATCATTTCTTTGTGTGAGCTAAGTATTCAATTCCTATCTATTTCAATCGAGAGTATTTGAATATTAAGGAGTTCACAGTTGTTCACTGCGTGTGAATGAGGAGGAACTCTGAATCTAGTAGGGGCTTGCTCTCCTCCTCCTGGATTCATTGCAGCTCAGGTTCTGATCCTTTGAAATGGATGCCTGAGTGGAGTGGAGGGAAGAGCATGTGATTGATAGCTAGGCACAAACGTGGGAATAGGCTTACCTGTGCTTGGTGCATTTCGGTCTGAATGATTCATAAATGCCTATTTGGGTGTGTGGATTCTCACGACCTCTTCCAAGAATATGAGCGCTTTATCATCTCTGCCATCTCTTCTCTTTTAGACGTCAGGAATCTTGGACCCGTTCTTGGAGCAGAGAATCGAGTAACTTTCTCAAGGGCACGTTGACTCTCCGTATGTTTCTGCCAGTATCAGCGAGGTTCAGTAGGTCTCATGAAAGTCTTTCGAGCCTGGTATTCTCTAGAGATGTCTCCATGCCGATATTCTCCACTGTGGCAGAACAACTTTCATCAATGTGTCCGCACATCTCCTCAATCCATGCAGCCAGTGTTTCTGCCAGCTTCTCTTCGTGTCTCCCATAAAGTCCACGTCAACAGGAATGGGCAAGTCTGAAGATACTTCGGAGCCTAACCAGTAAGCTGATGACAGGCAGATCTTCCACTGTCTGCCCTTTCAGATTCTGGAAACTGACCCGTGAACTCAGGTCTTTGGGCAGCAGCAGTATCTCGAACTAACTCAGCTTCCCGAACAAAAGACCTAAGCCAATCTCCACATAGGGCAGCAGACCCACCATCAAACTGATCCACCCACAGAATTCTGTCCAGTTACCTTGGATCCACCAGCCGCAACAAGCCTCGTGATACACACCAACATTCCACCTGGAATCCAACCGGTAACTGCCATCCACAGTGGTTGATGCATCAAGTCAGTGTTGGAGGTGATGCTGCATTAGACGAGAGTTTCCTAAGGGAAATGTGATTCTATCCACAAGGGTCCAATTTTCCTTTTCTCTTCCCTGTTTCCTTTTTTTCAAATCTATATACACAGTACAAACTGAGGGAAGTGTGTCCATGTTCAGTTTATGGATTCACACCTATTTAAACTTTCTAACAGTTCACATTACACAGACACCCACTCAAGGAAACTCATGTTTGTGTAATATCCATTCACCCAGATTACATATCCTTCTGTTGCTTTCTGCTGAAACACCCACACTCTCAGAACATGGATCCATTTGTTTCATGGGGGCTGAAATTCCTAGAAATGAAACCAATCCCAACGTGCACTTTCCAGTCTGTCTCTTTTACACTTAGTTCAGTTTTGCAGAGCTACTTGTCTTTGTTATAGGCTTATGCCATTTCTTCTCTACGTAGGGTAGAATAAGGCATTCGTTCATCCTGTTTGAAGGCTTCGAAGACTCTATCCCGTTCTATGACCCACTCTTATTCAAAACCGTCCTTTGGGTTGGCTCACGATGTGCACTTCTGGATCAGTATGTATGAATACTAATGCACGCGTCTGTTTTCTGAATACAAGTGTGTTGAGTACATGCTAACAGCGATAATAGGTCGATGCGTGCTGAATGAAACTTGACATCACTTTGAGTGTTTTGTCTTGAATAATCATGGTTGTTTGGTATATGTCAGACAACTGTAACCTTTTGGTGTATGTCTGTTTGTCTGATTGTTTATTTTGCAAACACATTAGGCCATGCATCCCTCCTTTTGCTTCAGACAGACAGTCATGTAAGCTGATTCACTTAAGATAGTGCTTAAAATCACCTATGATTTCCTGCTACCCTCTCCCATCTTTAGGATTTTGATGTCCTCCTTGCCTTCTTCTTCTTACTTCTTTGCAACTCAGGCTCTTCTTGCATTTGCAATAATGGTTTTGTTATTTCCATTTCATCTTGCTACTTTTCTACTCAGGGTAGGATTCTCAATTTTTGTTTTAGGATCAGTCTCAAACTGCTGAATTCTTTTAAGGTTTGCCGGTCAGTGAATTTCCCTAGCTCTGCCGTTGTTATAAATGGCGGTCATTTGGCATAGGCTACCCTAGATTGCAGCTTTTTCTCATTCAGGATATGGTCTATGTCCTGGCACTCCTCCCCTTGTTGCAAATTTTCTGCCGAGATATCAGCTGAACCCCCTCTGGAGGTAATTTTGTGACTAAGTTTCTTTCCTCGAGGTGAATTTTACATCACTGGGATGATCATGAAATTTGTTTATTTGAATTCTACTGCTTCTTGTTGGTCTATTGGTATTCCACCTCTTTTGGACGCTGTGTACTTCCTGAATTCGTATAGATGACACTTTCTTGGATTTCAGCAAGTTTCATTCTGATTTTTCTACAAATTCCTTTTCAGAATGTACTAGTTTATCAATTGCTTTCCATTTGGGAATCCTATGAGTCCTATTCTTACCTGCTTGGTCTTAACCCAGGATTCAACAGTGATGTTAGCGTTGGTTTGCACTCGCTTTTCTGTGTCTTCTTCTGATGGAGGGATTTCTGTTCCCCTGTCCTCTAAGCCATTCACGATTCCTTCTGCATTAATTAGTCTGCTTAGGATTGACTTTAGCCCAGTTTTTATCTCATCCATTGTGTTTTCTTATACTATTGGTTTCTTCTTTAGAGTTTCTCTTCCCCATTTCTGGTATTTTGCCTTTTGTGATTCTGAGGCACTGTGGTTCATCATTGTTTTCCTCACCTCCATTTTCAGAGCTTGCTCTGGTAACGTTTTGCCGTCTAGTTGTTTGAAAGCTTATTTTTTGGGCCTTCAATCTCTTTGGAACTGAAAATGGTACTTCCTGTTTCTTTTACTATACTTCTTTTACCCTATAGTTCAGGTAATATCATGTATCTAATATAGACAAATTGGGCTTGGATAAGTGCAAACTTTAGACTTTTTGGTGTACGCATTTCCAAGGTATTTCTGTGAGGACAATTTTCCCTAGACCTTGATGCCATGCCCTGTTCCTGTGTGTGTTGTCTGGTATATCTCTAAATCCTGGTGTTGTCTTTGTTGTGATGAACACACCATAGTGTTTCAGTTAGTTGATCCTCTTTTTTATTACATTTATCTCACAATTCTGAAAGGGCGCAGGGCACTTCCTCTAGTGGAAATGAAGCTTCTATAGGTTTTCAGCTCTGCATTCTTCTGTATGTCATTTTGAAGTGTCTCCAAAACAGCCAACAGAGAGTGCGCTTGTACTTTCTACTGCCATGGGAATGTCCCAATGTTACCAGTTCTTCCCAGAGCTTCTGTGTCTACAAAAACAACAGTGGAAGCATATGTATGGATGTCATACTTCAGGGCCTGCTGGGATGATCCCGCAGGCCGACCTATGTGTCCTCGGTGCAGTACCCTGTCAGTGCCGTCCAAAATGTAGCATCTGCATTTGGGTGATAATGCTGTAAGAAATGCTTCATCTTCTCGTACTGTGGACTTTGACCACTCTTCCTATTTCGCTCATTCTTGAGTAATGGGTTCACGAAGGCAACCACAGAGCTGTTCCGCATCCTCTGCCTCAAACCAGAGTGTAATCCCTATCCAGGTTTGGAATGTAGCAGATCCTAAATCTTTTAATACTGATTTCAAACCCAACGCCCCCTGGAACCCTCAGTCCAGATGCATGATACCTCTGATTGAGCCCCACGTGTGCTCTATTGGCAAAATGTCAAATTGGACCCTGGTCCTGCAGATGCAGTGGATGTGGCCATAGGACATATCGATAAACTCAAACTCACGTGCCAGTGCTGTTCCTGTCTCACTGAATTCACAGTTTCCTTTGCTCTCTTGAAAGAACCCACCAAAACCCACAATGCATTCGAGATCCCTGAGTTCTGCGAGAGCAATCATCCTTAGCCCTATCCCTCTTTTTCCGCTGCCTCTGCTAGCTCAGATTTGGCAGCTCGGATCTTGGTCTCAGATTCAATTGTGGGGATATTTTGAACTGATTTCTTTGAGTTCTGTCAGCCAAGCTTCTGCTGTGCACTCTTCTAACACTCAGCACATCACCTTCAATCCCATGCCTGCTGCCCGCTTGAGAGTGTGCTTCCACGGAAAACAGAGTTTCACCTTTGATGCTCCTTTACCAGAGGTCAGATCCTGCACTGGTTTCCATTCTCTACTTTGCCTTTTCCTGCTTACGGTTTTTCTGAGGCCTCATCATGTCTTTGGATGTAACAGACCACTCTTACTCAAGTGTCCTGTGCCAAGGGCTGGGTGAGTGTGTGTTTACAATATTTGGTGTATGGTGTCTAGTGAGAGCAGTTTGCACTTGTTCTCTTCCTACTGGGCATCGACAAATCAACACATTTCACAAATAATTCACAGAAATTGGATATCAGTTTCGCTCCTTTTTCTTTACCGCCATGGACGGATGATTTGTCCTAAGACTCCAGCTTTGACATTATATTGATAAGACAGTTGCAGTCTTTAAGAAGGTTAATAGAATCGATTTACGTATTTTGGGATTTATATGAAAGTGAAGTTAGTTTTCGAAAATAACCAAATGAACCTAGAAACCAGACTTGACAATTTTTGTAAGATTTTGTCAGCTCTAAGGAAAAAACAGACAGCCTCAATGTAAAATAGCAGTCCAAATGTTTGAAGGGGACATGCCAACTCTTTTCTCTTGAAGCCTCCAACAACAAAAGGAACAATGAAATACCTATTGGAACCATGAAATAACCCACAACATTGTTACCCTTGTGCACCAGGTGCCCTTTACTCCCAATGACACATACTAGGCAATGTTGTCATTTAAAGGTATAACATTCCTCTCTAGGAATATACAAGAAAATCTAAACAGAATATACACATTTAGGCTTGATTCAAAAAGCAATTAGAGGCATTTAACTATGAGAAACCTGCTGCAGATATCCTAGGCTATAGAAAACCAGGTGCTTTTCTATCAGTGCTGAGAAGGCTTAATCATCCGATCATGTTGGGTAAAACAATTTAACACAACCAAGTCTGCACCTCCAAGATATAGTGCACCCGGGGCTTGACGGAAGTGAATGACTGTCCACATAACCTGTGTCTATAATGTGTTTTCGACTTTTACAGTACAGTTCACTATCGGACTTCTAATATTATCCTGTAGTGTCTTGAAAAACTGAGGCCTAATACATATTCAAGTTCATTCAAAGATTCCCCTCACTTCCCACACTCCTTTCAGCCCAAAGAATACATAACCCCAGCATTTCCTTAATCTAGGGGAAGGTCATCATTTCTTTGTGTGAGCTAAGTATTCAATTCCTATCTATTTCAATCGAGAGTATTTGAATATTAAGGAGTTCACAGTTGTTCACCGCGTGTGAATGAGGAGGAACTCTGAATCTAGTAGGGGCTTGCTCTCCTCCTCCTGGATTCATTGCAGCTCAGGTTCTGATCCTTTGAAATGGATGCCTGAGTGGAGTGGAGGGAAGAGCATGTGATTGATAGCTAGGCACAAACGTGGGAATAGGCTTACCTGTGCTTGGTGCATTTCGGTCTGAATGATTCATAAATGCCTATTTGGGTGTGTGGATTCTCACAACCTCTTCCAAGAATATGAGCGCTTTATCATCTCTGCCATCTCTTCTCTTTTAGACGTCAGGAATCTTGGACCCGTTCTTGGAGCAGAGAATCGAGTAACTTTCTCAAGGGCACGTTGACTCTCCGTATGTTTCTGCCAGTATCAGCGAGGTTCAGTAGGTCTCATGAAAGTCTTTCGAGCCTGGTATTCTCTAGAGATGTCTCCATGCCGATATTCTCCACTGTGGCAGAAAAACTTTCATCAATGTGTCCGCACATCTCCTCAATCCATGCAGCCAGTGTTTCTGCCAGCTTCTCTTCGTGTCTCCCATAAAGTCGACGTCAACAGGAATGGGCAAGTCTGAAGATACTTCGGAGCCTAACCAGTAAGCTGATGACAGGCAGATCTTCCACTGTCTGCCCTTTCAGATTCTGGAAACTGACCCGTGAACTCAGGTCTTTGGCAGCAGCAGTATCTCGAACTTACTCAGCTTCCCGAACAAAAGACCTAAGCCAATCTCCACATAGGGCAGCAGACCCACCATCAAACTGATCCACCCACAGAATTCTGTCCAGTTACCTTCGATCCACCAGCCGCAACAAGCCTCGTGATACACACCAACATTCCACCTGGAATCCAACCGGTAACTGCCATCCACAGTGGTTGATGCATCAAGTCAGTGTTGGAGGTGATGCTGCTGCATTAGACGAGAGTTTCCTAAGGGAAATGTGATTCTATCCACAAGGGTCCAATTTTCCTTTTCTCTTCCCTGTTTCCTTTTTTTCAAATCTATATACACAGTACAAACTGAGGGAAGTGTGTCCATGTTCAGTTTATGGATTCACACCTATTTAAACTTTCTAACAGTTCACATTACACAGACACCCACTCAAGGAAACTCATGTTTGTGTAATATCCATTCACCCAGATTACATATCCTTCTGTTGCTTTCTGCTGAAACACCCACACTCTCAGAACATGGATCCATTTGTTTCATGGGGGCTGAAATTCCTAGAAATGAAACCAATCCCAACGTGCACTTTCCAGTCTGTCTCTTTTACACTTAGTTCAGTTTTGCAGAGCTACTTGTCTTTGTTATAGGCTTATGCCATTTCTTCTCTACGTAGGGTAGAATAAGGCATTCGTTCATCCTGTTTGAAGACTTCTAAGACTATATCCCGTTCTATGACCCACTCTTATTCAAAACCGTCCTTTGGGTTGGCTCACGATGTGCACTTCTGGATCAGTATGTATGAATACTAATGCACGCGTCTGTTTTCTGAATACAAGTGTGTTGAGTACATGCTAACAGTGATAATAGGTCGGTGCGTGCTGAATGAAACTTGACATCACTTTGAGTGTTTTGTCTTGAATAATCATGGTTGTTTGGTATATGTCAGACAACTGTAACCTTTTGGTGTATGTCTGTTTGTCTGATTGTTTATTTTGCAAACACATTAGGCCATGCATCCCTCCTTTTGCTTCAGACAGACAGTCATGTAAGCTGATTCACTTAAGATAGTGCTTAAAATCACCTATGATTTCCTGCTACCCTCTCCCATCTTTAGGATTTTGATGTCCTCCTTGCCTTCTTCTTCTTACTTCTTTGCAACTCAGGCTCTTCTTGCATTTGCAATAATGGTTTTGTTATTTCCATTTCATCTTGCTACTTTTCTACTCAGGGTAGGATTCTCAATTTTTGTTTTAGGATCAGTCTCAAACTGCTGAATTCTTTTAAGGTTTGCCGGTCAGTGAATTTCCCTAGCTCTGCCGTTGTTATAAATGGCGGTCATTTGGCATAGGCTACCCTAGATTGCAGCTTTTTCTCATTCAGGATATGGTCTATGTCCTGGCACTCCTCCCCTTGTTGCAAATTTTCTGCCGAGATATCAGCTGAACCCCCTCTGGAGGTACTTTTGTGACTAAGTTTCTTTCCTCGAGGTGAATTTTACATCACTGGGATGATCATGAAATTTGTTTATTTGAATTCTACTGCTTCTTGTTGGTCTATTGGTATTCCACCTCTTTTGGACGCTGTGTACTTCCTGAATTCGTATAGATGACACTTTCTTGGATTTCAGCAAGTTTCATTCTGATTTTTCTACAAATTCCTTTTCAGAATGTACTAGTTTATCAATTGCTTTCCATTTGGGAATCCTATGAGTCCTATTCTTACCTGCTTGGTCTTAACCCAGGATTCAACAGTGATGTTAGCGTTGGTTTGCACTCGCTTTTCTGTGTCTTCTTCTGATGGAGGGATTTCTGTTCCCCTGTCCTCTAAGCCATTCACGATTCCTTCTGCATTAATTAGTCTGCTTAGGATTGACTTTAGCCCAGTTTTTATCTCATCCATTGTGTTTTCTTATACTATTGGTTTCTTCTTTAGAGTTTCTCTTCCCCATTTCTGGTATTTTGCCTTTTGTGATTCTGAGGCACTGTGGTTCATCATTGTTTCCCTCACCTCCATTTTCAGAGCTTGCTCTGGTAACGTTTTGCCGTCTAGTTGTTTGAAAGCTTATTTTTTGGGCCTTCAATCTCTTTGGAACTGAAAATGGTACTTCCTGTTTCTTTTACTATACTTCTTTTACCCTATAGTTCAGGTAATATCATGTATCTAATATAGATAAATTGGGCTTGGATAAGTGCAAACTTTAGACTTTTTGGTGTACGCATTTCCAAGGTATTTCTGTGAGGACAATTTTCCCTAGACCTTGATGCCATGCCCTGTTCCTGTGTGTGTTGTCTGGTATATCTCTAAATCCTGGTGTTGTCTTTGTTGTGATGAACACACCATACTGTTTCAGTTAGTTGATCCTCTTTTTTATTACATTTATCTCACAATTCTGAAAGGGCGCAGGGCACTTCCTCTAGTGGAAATGAAGCTTCTATAGGTTTTCAGCTCTGCATTCTTCTGTATGTCATTTTGAAGTGTCTCCAAAACAGCCAACAGAGAGTGCGCTTGTACTTTCTACTGCCATGGGAATGTCCCAATGTTACCAGTTCTTCCCAGAGCTTCTGTGTCTACAAAAACAACAGTGGAAGCATATGTATGGATGTCATACTTCAGGGCCTGCTGGGATGATCCCGCAGGCCGACCTATGTGTCCTCGGTGCAGTACCCTGTCAGTGCCGTCCAAAATGTAGCATCTGCATTTGGGTGATAATGCTGTAAGAAATGCTTCATCTTCTCGTACTGTGGACTTTGACCACTCTTCCTATTTCGCTCATTCTTGAGTAATGGGTTCACGAAGGCAACCACAGAGCTGTTCCGCATCCTCTGCCTCAAACCAGAGTGTAATCCCTATCCAGGTTTGGAATGTAGCAGATCCTAAATCTTTTAATACTGATTTCAAACCCAACGCCCCCTGGAACCCTCAGTCCAGATGCATGATACCTCTGATTGAGCCCCACGTGTGCTCTATTGGCAAAATGTCAAATTGGACCCTGGTCCTGCAGATGCAGTGGATGTGGCCATAGGACATATCGATAAACTCAAACTCACGTGCCAGTGCTGTTCCTGTCTCACTGAATTCACAGTTTCCTTTGCTCTCTTGAAAGAACCCACCAAAACCCACAATGCATTCGAGATCCCTGAGTTCTGCGAGAGCAATCATCCTTAGCCCTATCCCTCTTTTTCCGCTGCCTCTGCTAGCTCAGATTTGGCAGCTCGGATCTTGGTCTCAGATTCAATTGTGGGGATATTTTGAACTGATTTCTTTGAGTTCTGTCAGCCAAGCTTCTGCTGTGCACTCTTGTAACACTCAGCACATCACCTTCAATCCCATGCCTGCTGCCCGCTTGAGAGTGTGCTTCCACGGAAAACAGAGTTTCACCTTTGATGCTCCTTTACCAGAGGTCAGATCCTGCACTGGTTTCCATTCTCTACTTTGCCTTTTCCTGCTTACGGTTTTTCTGAGGCCTCATCATGTCTTTGGATGTAACAGACCACTCTTACTCAAGTGTCCTGTGCCAAGGGCTGGGTGAGTGTGTGTTTACAATATTTGGTGTATGGTGTCTAGTGAGAGCAGTTTGCACTTGTTCTCTTCCTACTGGGCATCGACAAATCAACACATTTCACAAATAATTCACAGAAATTGGATATTAGTTTCGCTCCTTTTTCTTTACCGCCATGGACGGATGATTTGTCCTAAGACTCCAGCTTTGACATTATATTGATAAGACAGTTGCAGTCTTTAAGAAGGTTAATAGAATCGATTTACGTATTTTGGGATTTATATGAAAGTGAAGTTAGTTTTCGAAAATAACCAAATGAACCTAGAAACCAGACTTGACAATTTTTGTAAGATTTTGTCAGCTCTAAGGAAAAAACAGACAGCCTCAATGTAAAATAGCAGTCCAAATGTTTGAAGGGGACATGCCAACTCTTTTCTCTTGAAGCCTCCAACAACAAAAGGAACAATGAAATACCTATTGGAACCATGAAATAACCCACAACATTGTTTCCCTTGTGCACCAGGTGCCCTTTACTCCCAATGACACATACTAGGCAATGTTGTCATTTAAAGGTATAACATTCCTCTCTAGGAATATACAAGAAAATCTAAACAGAATATACACATTTAGGCTTGATTCAAAAAGCAATTAGAGGCATTTAACTATGAGAAACCTGCTGCAGATATCCTAGGCTATAGAAAACCAGGTGCTTTTCTATCAGTGCTGAGAAGGCTTAATCATCCGATCATGTTGGGTAAAACAATTTAACACAACCAAGTCTGCACCTCCAAGATATAGTGCACCCGGGGCTTGACGGAAGTGAATGACTGTCCACATAACCTGTGTCTATAATGTGTTTTCGACTTTTACAGTACAGTTCACTATCGGACTTCTAATATTATCCTGTAGTGTCTTGAAAAACTGAGGCCTAATACATATTCAAGTTCATTCAAAGATTCCCCTCACTTCCCACACTCCTTTCAGCCCAAAGAATACATAACCCCAGCATTTCCTTAATCTAGGGGAAGGTCATCATTTCTTAGTGTGAGCTAAGTATTCAATTCCTATCTATTTCAATCGAGAGTATTTGAATATTAAGGAGTTCACAGTTGTTCACCGCGTGTGAATGAGGAGGAACTCTGAATCTAGTAGGGGCTTGCTCTCCTCCTCCTGGATTCATTGCAGCTCAGGTTCTGATCCTTTGAAATGGATGCCTGAGTGGAGTGGAGGGAAGAGCATGTGATTGATAGCTAGGCACAAACGTGGGAATAGGCTTACCTGTGCTTGGTGCATTTCGGTCTGAATGATTCATAAATGCCTATTTGGGTGTGTGGATTCTCACAACCTCTTTCAAGAATATGAGCGCTTTATCATCTCTGCCATCTCTTCTCTTTTAGACGTCAGGAATCTTGGACCCGTTCTTGGAGCAGAGAATCGAGTAACTTTCTCAAGGGCACGTTGACTCTCCGTATGTTTCTGCCAGTATCAGCGAGGTTCAGTAGGTCTCATGAAAGTCTTTCGAGCCTGGTATTCTCTAGAGATGTCTCCATGCCGATATTCTCCACTGTGGCAGAACAACTTTCATCAATGTGTCCGCACATCTCCTCAATCCATGCAGCCAGTGTTTCTGCCAGCTTCTCTTCGTGTCTCCCATAAAGTCCACGTCAACAGGAATGGGCAAGTCTGAAGATACTTCGGAGCCTAACCAGTAAGCTGATGACAGGCAGATCTTCCACTGTCTGCCCTTTCAGATTCTGGAAACTGACCCGTGAACTCAGGTCTTTGGGCAGCAGCAGTATCTCGAACTAACTCAGCTTCCCGAACAAAAGACCTAAGCCAATCTCCACATAGGGCAGCAGACCCACCATCAAACTGATCCACCCACAGAATTCTGTCCAGTTACCTTCGATCCACCAGCCGCAACAAGCCTCGTGATACACACCAACATTCCACCTGGAATCCAACCGGTAACTGCCATCCACAGTGGTTGATGCATCAAGTCAGTGTTGGAGGTGATGCTGCATTAGACGAGAGTTTCCTAAGGGAAATGTGATTCTATCCACAAGGGTCCAATTTTCCTTTTCTCTTCCCTGTTTCCTTTTTTTCAAATCTATATACACAGTACAAACTGAGGGAAGTGTGTCCATGTTCAGTTTATGGATTCACACCTATTTAAACTTTCTAACAGTTCACATTACACAGACACCCACTCAAGGAAACTCATGTTTGTGTAATATCCATTCACCCAGATTACATATCCTTCTGTTGCTTTCTGCTGAAACACCCACACTCTCAGAACATGGATCCATTTGTTTCATGGGGGCTGAAATTCCTAGAAATGAAACCAATCCCAACGTGCACTTTCCAGTCTGTCTCTTTTACACTTAGTTCAGTTTTGCAGAGCTACTTGTCTTTGTTATAGGCTTATGCCATTTCTTCTCTACGTAGGGTAGAATAAGGCATTCGTTCATCCTGTTTGAAGACTTCTAAGACTATATCCCGTTCTATGACCCACTCTTATTCAAAACCGTCCTTTGGGTTGGCTCACGATGTGCACTTCTGGATCAGTATGTATGAATACTAATGCACGCGTCTGTTTTCTGAATACAAGTGTGTTGAGTACATGCTAACAGCGATAATAGGTCGATGCGTGCTGAATGAAACTTGACATCACTTTGAGTGTTTTGTCTTGAATAATCATGTTTGTTTGGTATATGTCAGACAACTGTAACCTTTTGGTGTATGTCTGTTTGTCTGATTGTTTATTTTGCAAACACATTAGGCCATGCATCCCTCCTTTTGCTTCAGACAGACAGTCATGTAAGCTGATTCACTTAAGATAGTGCTTAAAATCACCTATGATTTCCTGCTACCCTCTCCCATCTTTAGGATTTTGATGTCCTCCTTGCCTTCTTCTTCTTACTTCTTTGCAACTCAGGCTCTTCTTGCATTTGCAATAATGGTTTTGTTATTTCCATTTCATCTTGCTACTTTTCTACTCAGGGTAGGATTCTCAATTTTTGTTTTAGGATCAGTCTCAAACTGCTGAATTCTTTTAAGGTTTGCCGGTCAGTGAATTTCCCTAGCTCTGCCGTTGTTATAAATGGCGGTCATTTGGCATAGGCTACCCTAGATTGCAGCTTTTTCTCATTCAGGATATGGTCTATGTCCTGGCACTCCTCCCCTTGTTGCAAATTTTCTGCCGAGATATCAGCTGAACCCCCTCTGGAGGTACTTTTGTGACTAAGTTTCTTTCCTCGAGGTGAATTTTACATCACTGGGATGATCATGAAATTTGTTTATTTGAATTCTACTGCTTCTTGTTGGTCTATTGGTATTCCACCTCTTTTGGACGCTGTGTACTTCCTGAATTCGTATAGATGACACTTTCTTGGATTTCAGCAAGTTTCATTCTGATTTTTCTACAAATTCCTTTTCAGAATGTACTAGTTTATCAATTGCTTTCCATTTGGGAATCCTATGAGTCCTATTCTTACCTGCTTGGTCTTAACCCAGGATTCAACAGTGATGTTAGCGTTGGTTTGCACTCGCTTTTCTGTGTCTTCTTCTGATGGAGGGATTTCTGTTCCCCTGTCCTCTAAGCCATTCACGATTCCTTCTGCATTAATTAGTCTGCTTAGGATTGACTTTAGCCCAGTTTTTATCTCATCCATTGTGTTTTCTTATACTATTGGTTTCTTCTTTAGAGTTTCTCTTCCCCATTTCTGGTATTTTGCCTTTTGTGATTCTGAGGCACTGTGGTTCATCATTGTTTTCCTCACCTCCATTTTCAGAGCTTGCTCTGGTAACGTTTTGCCGTCTAGTTGTTTGAAAGCTTATTTTTTGGGCCTTCAATCTCTTTGGAACTGAAAATGGTACTTCCTGTTTCTTTTACTATACTTCTTTTACCCTATAGTTCAGGTAATATCATGTATCTAATATAGACAAATTGGGCTTGGATAAGTGCAAACTTTAGACTTTTTGGTGTACGCATTTCCAAGGTATTTCTGTGAGGACAATTTTCCCTAGACCTTGATGCCATGCCCTGTTCCTGTGTGTGTTGTCTGGTATATCTCTAAATCCTGGTGTTGTCTTTGTTGTGATGAACACACCATACTGTTTCAGTTAGTTGATCCTCTTTTTTATTACATTTATCTCACAATTCTGAAAGGGTGCAGGGCACTTCCTCTAGTGGAAATGAAGCTTCTATAGGTTTTCAGCTCTGCATTCTTCTGTATGTCATTTTGAAGTGTCTCCAAAACAGCCAACAGAGAGTGCGCTTGTACTTTCTACTGCCATGGGAATGTCCCAATGTTACCAGTTCTTCCCAGAGCTTCTGTGTCTACAAAAACAACATTGGAAGCATATGTATGGATGTCATACTTCAGGGCCTGCTGGGATGATCCCGCAGGCCGACCTATGTGTCCTCGTTGCAGTACCCTGTCAGTGCTGTCCAAAATGTAGCATCTGCATTTGGGTGATAATGCTGTAAGAAATGCTTCATCTTCTCGTACTGTGGACTTTGACCACTCTTCCTATTTCGCTCATTCTTGAGTAATGGGTTCACGAAGGCAACCACAGAGCTGTTCCGCATCCTCTGCCTCAAACCAGAGTGTAATCCCTATCCAGGTTTGGAATGTAGCAGATCCTAAATCTTTTAATACTGATTTCAAACCCAACGCCCCCTGGAACCCTCAGTCCAGATGCATGATACCTCTGATTGAGCCCCACGTGTGCTCTATTGGCAAAATGTCAAATTGGACCCTGGTCCTGCAGATGCAGTGGATGTGGCCATAGGACATATCGATAAACTCAAACTCACGTGCCAGTGCTGTTCCTGTCTCACTGAATTCACAGTTTCCTTTGCTCTCTTGAAAGAACCCACCAAAACCCACAATGCATTCGAGATCCCTGAGTTCTGCGAGAGCAATCATCCTTAGCCCTATCCCTCTTTTTCCGCTGCCTCTGCTAGCTCAGATTTGGCAGCTCGGATCTTGGTCTCAGATTCAATTGTGGGGATATTTTGAACTGATTTCTTTGAGTTCTGTCAGCCAAGCTTCTGCTGTGCACTCTTGTAACACTCAGCACATCACCTTCAATCCCATGCCTGCTGCCCGCTTGAGAGTGTGCTTCCACGGAAAACAGAGTTTCACCTTTGATGCTCCTTTACCAGAGGTCAGATCCTGCACTGGTTTCCATTCTCTACTTTGCCTTTTCCTGCTTACGGTTTTTCTGAGGCCTCATCATGTCTTTGGATGTAACAGACCACTCTTACTCAAGTGTCCTGTGCCAAGGGCTGGGTGAGTGTGTGTTTACAATATTTGGTGTATGGTGTCTAGTGAGAGCAGTTTGCACTTGTTCTCTTCCTACTGGGCATCGACAAATCAACACATTTCACAAATAATTCACAGAAATTGGATATTAGTTTCGCTCCTTTTTCTTTACCGCCATGGACGGATGATTTGTCCTAAGACTCCAGCTTTGACATTATATTGATAAGACAGTTGCAGTCTTTAAGAAGGTTAATAGAATCGATTTACGTATTTTGGGATTTATATGAAAGTGAAGTTAGTTTTCGAAAATAACCAAATGAACCTAGAAACCAGACTTGACAATTTTTGTAAGATTTTGTCAGCTCTAAGGAAAAAACAGACAGCCTCAATGTAAAATAGCAGTCCAAATGTTTGAAGGGGACATGCCAACTCTTTTCTCTTGAAGCCTCCAACAACAAAAGGAACAATGAAATACCTATTGGAACCATGAAATAACCCACAACATTGTTACCCTTGTGCACCAGGTGCCCTTTACTCCCAATGACACATACTAGGCAATGTTGTCATTTAAAGGTATAACATTCCTCTCTAGGAATATACAAGAAAATCTAAACAGAATATACACATTTAGGCTTGATTCAAAAAGCAATTAGAGGCATTTAACTATGAGAAACCTGCTGCAGATATCCTAGGCTATAGAAAACCAGGTGCTTTTCTATCAGTGCTGAGAAGGCTTAATCATCCGATCATGTTGGGTAAAACAATTTAACACAACCAAGTCTGCACCTCCAAGATATAGTGCACCCGGGGCTTGACGGAAGTGAATGTCCACATAACCTGTGTCTATAATGTGTTTTCGACTTTTACAGTACAGTTCACTATCGGACTTCTAATATTATCCTGTAGTGTCTTGAAAAACTGAGGCCTAATACATATTCAAGTTCATTCAAAGATTCCCCTCACTTCCCACACTCCTTTCAGCCCAAAGAATACATAACCCCAGCATTTCCTTAATCTAGGGGAAGGTCATCATTTCTTTGTGTGAGCTAAGTATTCAATTCCTATCTATTTCAATCGAGAGTATTTGAATATTAAGGAGTTCACAGTTGTTCACCGCGTGTGAATGAGGAGGAACTCTGAATCTAGTAGGGGCTTGCTCTCCTCCTCCTGGATTCATTGCAGCTCAGGTTCTGATCCTTTGAAATGGATGCCTGAGTGGAGTGGAGGGAAGAGCATGTGATTGATAGCTAGGCACAAACGTGGGAATAGGCTTACCTGTGCTTGGTGCATTTCGGTCTGAATGATTCATAAATGCCTATTTGGGTGTGTGGATTCTCACGACCTCTTCCAAGAATATGAGCGCTTTATCATCTCTGCCATCTCTTCTCTTTTAGACGTCAGGAATCTTGGACCCGTTCTTGGAGCAGAGAATCGAGTAACTTTCTCAAGGGCACGTTGACTCTCCGTATGTTTCTGCCAGTATCAGCGAGGTTCAGTAGGTCTCATGAAAGTCTTTCGAGCCTGGTATTCTCTAGAGATGTCTCCATGCCGATATTCTCCACTGTGGCAGAACAACTTTCATCAATGTGTCCGCACATCTCCTCAATCCATGCAGCCAGTGTTTCTGCCAGCTTCTCTTCGTGTCTCCCATAAAGTCGACGTCAACAGGAATGGGCAAGTCTGAAGATACTTCGGAGCCTAACCAGTAAGCTGATGACAGGAAGATCTTCCACTGTCTGCCCTTTCAGATTCTGGAAACTGACCCGTGAACTCAGGTCTTTGGCAGCAGCAGTATCTCGAACTTACTCAGCTTCCCGAACAAAAGACCTAAGCCAATCTCCACATAGGGCAGCAGACCCACCATCAAACTGATCCACCCACAGAATTCTGTCCAGTTACCTTGGATCCACCAGCCGCAACAAGCCTCGTGATACACACCAACATTCCACCTGGAATCCAACCGGTAACTGCCATCCACAGTGGTTGATGCATCAAGTCAGTGTTGGAGGTGATGCTGCATTAGACGAGAGTTTCCTAAGGGAAATGTGATTCTATCCACAAGGGTCCAATTTTCCTTTTCTCTTCCCTGTTTCCTTTTTTTCAAATCTATATACACAGTACAAACTGAGGGAAGTGTGTCCATGTTCAGTTTATGGATTCACACCTATTTAAACTTTCTAACAGTTCACATTACACAGACACCCACTCAAGGAAACTCATGTTTGTGTAATATCCATTCACCCAGATTACATATCCTTCTGTTGCTTTCTGCTGAAACACCCACACTCTCAGAACATGGATCCATTTGTTTCATGGGGGCTGAAATTCCTAGAAATGAAACCAATCCCAACGTGCACTTTCCAGTCTGTCTCTTTTACACTTAGTTCAGTTTTGCAGAGCTACTTGTCTTTGTTATAGGCTTATGCCATTTCTTCTCTACGTAGGGTAGAATAAGGCATTCGTTCATCCTGTTTGAAGACTTCTAAGACTATATCCCGTTCTATGACCCACTCTTATTCAAAACCGTCCTTTGGGTTGGCTCACGATGTGCACTTCTGGATCAGTATCTATGAATACTAATGCACGCGTCTGTTTTCTGAATACAAGTGTGTTGAGTACATGCTAACAGTGATAATAGGTCGGTGCGTGCTGAATGAAACTTGACATCACTTTGAGTGTTTTGTCTTGAATAATCATGGTTGTTTGGTATATGTCAGACAACTGTAACCTTTTGGTGTATGTCTGTTTGTCTGATTGTTTATTTTGCAAACACATTAGGCCATGCATCCCTCCTTTTGCTTCAGACAGACAGTCATGTAAGCTGATTCACTTAAGATAGTGCTTAAAATCACCTATGATTTCCTGCTACCCTCTCCCATCTTTAGGATTTTGATGTCCTCCTTGCCTTCTTCTTCTTACTTCTTTGCAACTCAGGCTCTTCTTGCATTTGCAATAATGGTTTTGTTATTTCCATTTCATCTTGCTACTTTTCTACTCAGGGTAGGATTCTCAATTTTTGTTTTAGGATCAGTCTCAAACTGCTGAATTCTTTTAAGGTTTGCCGGTCAGTGAATTTCCCTAGCTCTGCCGTTGTTATAAATGGCGGTCATTTGGCATAGGCTACCCTAGATTGCAGCTTTTTCTCATTCAGGATATGGTCTATGTCCTGGCACTCCTCCCCTTGTTGCAAATTTTCTGCCGAGATATCAGCTGAACCCCCTCTGGAGGTACTTTTGTGACTAAGTTTCTTTCCTCGAGGTGAATTTTACATCACTGGGATGATCATGAAATTTGTTTATTTGAATTCTACTGCTTCTTGTTGGTCTATTGGTATTCCACCTCTTTTGGACGCTGTGTACTTCCTGAATTCGTATAGATGACACTTTCTTGGATTTCAGCAAGTTTCATTCTGATTTTTCTACAAATTCCTTTTCAGAATGTACTAGTTTATCAATTGCTTTCCATTTGGGAATCCTATGAGTCCTATTCTTACCTGCTTGGTCTTAACCCAGGATTCAACAGTGATGTTAGCGTTGGTTTGCACTCGCTTTTCTGTGTCTTCTTCTGATGGAGGGATTTCTGTTCCCCTGTCCTCTAAGCCATTCACGATTCCTTCTGCATTAATTAGTCTGCTTAGGATTGACTTTAGCCCAGTTTTTATCTCATCCATTGTGTTTTCTTATACTATTGGTTTCTTCTTTAGAGTTTCTCTTCCCCATTTCTGGTATTTTGCCTTTTGTGATTCTGAGGCACTGTGGTTCATCATTGTTTTCCTCACCTCCATTTTCAGAGCTTGCTCTGGTAACGTTTTGCCGTCTAGTTGTTTGAAAGCTTATTTTTTGGGCCTTCAATCTCTTTGGAACTGAAAATGGTACTTCCTGTTTCTTTTACTATACTTCTTTTACCCTATAGTTCAGGTAATATCATGTATCTAATATAGACAAATTGGGCTTGGATAAGTGCAAACTTTAGACTTTTTGGTGTACGCATTTCCAAGGTATTGCTGTGAGGACAATTTTCCCTAGACCTTGATGCCATGGCCTGTTCCTGTGTGTGTTGTCTGGTATATCTCTAAATCCTGGTGTTGTCTTTGTTGTGATGAACACACCATACTGTTTCAGTTAGTTGATCCTCTTTTTTATTACATTTATCTCACAATTCTGAAAGGGCGCAGGGCACTTCCTCTAGTGGAAATGAAGCTTCTATAGGTTTTCAGCTCTGCATTCTTCTGTATGTCATTTTGAAGTGTCTCCAAAACAGCCAACAGAGAGTGCGCTTGTACTTTCTACTGCCATGGGAATGTCCCAATGTTACCAGTTCTTCCCAGAGCTTCTGTGTCTACAAAAACAACAGTGGAAGCATATGTATGGATGTCATACTTCAGGGCCTGCTGGGATGATCCCGCAGGCCGACCTATGTGTCCTCGGTGCAGTACCCTGTCAGTGCCGTCCAAAATGTAGCATCTGCATTTGGGTGATAATGCTGTAAGAAATGCTTCATCTTCTCGTACTGTGGACTTTGACCACTCTTCCTATTTCGCTCATTCTTGAGTAATGGGTTCACGAAGGCAACCACAGAGCTGTTCCGCATCCTCTGCCTCAAACCAGAGTGTAATCCCTATCCAGGTTTGGAATGTAGCAGATCCTAAATCTTTTAATACTGATTTCAAACCCAACGCCCCCTGGAACCCTCAGTCCAGATGCATGATACCTCTGATTGAGCCCCACGTGTGCTCTATTGGCAAAATGTCAAATTGGACCCTGGTCCTGCAGATGCAGTGGATGTGGCCATAGGACATATCGATAAACTCAAACTCACGTGCCAGTGCTGTTCCTGTCTCACTGAATTCACAGTTTCCTTTGCTCTCTTGAAAGAACCCACCAAAACCCACAATGCATTCGAGATCCCTGAGTTCTGCGAGAGCAATCATCCTTAGCCCTATCCCTCTTTTTCCGCTGCCTCTGCTAGCTCAGATTTGGCAGCTCGGATCTTGGTCTCAGATTCAATTGTGGGGATATTTTGAACTGATTTCTTTGAGTTCTGTCAGCCAAGCTTCTGCTGTGCACTCTTGTAACACTCAGCACATCACCTTCAATCCCATGCCTGCTGCCCGCTTGAGAGTGTGCTTCCACGGAAAACAGAGTTTCACCTTTGATGCTCCTTTACCAGAGGTCAGATCCTGCACTGGTTTCCATTCTCTACTTTGCCTTTTCCTGCTTACGGTTTTTCTGAGGCCTCATCATGTCTTTGGATGTAACAGACCACTCTTACTCAAGTGTCCTGTGCCAAGGGCTGGGTGAGTGTGTGTTTACAATATTTGGTGTATGGTGTCTAGTGAGAGCAGTTTGCACTTGTTCTCTTCCTACTGGGCATCGACAAATCAACACATTTCACAAATAATTCACAGAAATTGGATATTAGTTTCGCTCCTTTTTCTTTACCGCCATGGACGGATGATTTGTCCTAAGACTCCAGCTTTGACATTATATTGATAAGACAGTTGCAGTCTTTAAGAAGGTTAATAGAATCGATTTACGTATTTTGGGATTTATATGAAAGTGAAGTTAGTTTTCGAAAATAACCAAATGAACCTAGAAACCAGACTTGACAATTTTTGTAAGATTTTGTCAGCTCTAAGGAAAAAACAGACAGCCTCAATGTAAAATAGCAGTCCAAATGTTTGAAGGGGACATGCCAACTCTTTTCTCTTGAAGCCTCCAACAACAAAAGGAACAATGAAATACCTATTGGAACCATGAAATAACCCACAACATTGTTACCCTTGTGCACCAGGTGCCCTTTACTCCCAATGACACATACTAGGCAATGTTGTCATTTAAAGGTATAACATTCCTCTCTAGGAATATACAAGAAAATCTAAACAGAATATACACATTTAGGCTTGATTCAAAAAGCAATTAGAGGCATTTAACTATGAGAAACCTGCTGCAGATATCCTAGGCTATAGAAAACCAGGTGCTTTTCTATCAGTGCTGAGAAGGCTTAATCATCCGATCATGTTGGGTAAAACAATTTAACACAACCAAGTCTGCACCTCCAAGATATAGTGCACCCGGGGCTTGACGGAAGTGAATGACTGTCCACATAACCTGTGTCTATAATGTGTTTTCGACTTTTACAGTACAGTTCACTATCGGACTTCTAATATTATCCTGTAGTGTCTTGAAAAACTGAGGCCTAATACATATTCAAGTTCATTCAAAGATTCCCCTCACTTCCCACACTCCTTTCAGCCCAAAGAATACATAACCCCAGCATTTCCTTAATCTAGGGGAAGGTCATCATTTCTTTGTGTGAGCTAAGTATTCAATTCCTATCTATTTCAATCGAGAGTATTTGAATATTAAGGAGTTCACAGTTGTTTACCGCGTGTGAATGAGGAGGAACTCTGAATCTAGTAGGGGCTTGCTCTCCTCCTCCTGGATTCATTGCAGCTCAGGTTCTGATCCTTTGAAATGGATGCCTGAGTGGAGTGGAGGGAAGAGCATGTGATTGATAGCTAGGCACAAACGTGGGAATAGGCTTACCTGTGCTTGGTGCATTTCGGTCTGAATGATTCATAAATGCCTATTTGGGTGTGTGGATTCTCACGACCTCTTCCAAGAATATGAGCGCTTTATCATCTCTGCCATCTCTTCTCTTTTAGACGTCAGGAATCTTGGACCCGTTCTTGGAGCAGAGAATCGAGTAACTTTCTCAAGGGCACGTTGACTCTCCGTATGTTTCTGCCAGTATCAGCGAGGTTCAGTAGGTCTCATGAAAGTCTTTCGAGCCTGGTATTCTCTAGAGATGTCTCCATGCCGATATTCTCCACTGTGGCAGAACAACTTTCATCAATGTGTCCGCACATCTCCTCAATCCATGCAGCCAGTGTTTCTGCTAGCTTCTCTTCGTGTCTCCCATAAAGTCCACGTCAACAGGAATGGGCAAGTCTGAAGATACTTCGGAGCCTAACCAGTAAGCTGATGACAGGAAGATCTTCCACTGTCTGCCCTTTCAGATTCTGGAAACTGACCCGTGAACTCAGGTCTTTGGCAGCAGCAGTATCTCGAACTTACTCAGCTTCCCGAACAAAAGACCTAAGCCAATCTCCACATAGGGCAGCAGACCCACCATCAAACTGATCCACCCACAGAATTCTGTCCAGTTACCTTGGATCCACCAGCCGCAACAAGCCTCGTGATACACACCAACATTCCACCTGGAATCCAACCGGTAACTGCCATCCACAGTGGTTGATGCATCAAGTCAGTGTTGGAGGTGATGCTGCATTAGACCAGAGTTTCCTAAGGGAAATGTGATTCTATCCACAAGGGTCCAATTTTCCTTTTCTCTTCCCTGTTTCCTTTTTTTCAAATCTATATACACAGTACAAACTGAGGGAAGTGTGTCCATGTTCAGTTTATGGATTCACACCTATTTAAACTTTCTAACAGTTCACATTACACAGACACCCACTCAAGGAAACTCATGTTTGTGTAATATCCATTCACCCAGATTACATATCCTTCTGTTGCTTTCTGCTGAAACACCCACACTCTCAGAACATGGATCCATTTGTTTCATGGGGGCTGAAATTCCTAGAAATGAAACCAATCCCAACGTGCACTTTCCAGTCTGTCTCTTTTACACTTAGTTCAGTTTTGCAGAGCTACTTGTCTTTGTTATAGGCTTATGCCATTTCTTCTCTACGTAGGGTAGAATAAGGCATTCGTTCATCCTGTTTGAAGACTTCTAAGACTATATCCCGTTCTATGACCCACTCTTATTCAAAACCGTCCTTTGGGTTGGCTCACGATGTGCACTTCTGGATCAGTATCTATGAATACTAATGCACGCGTCTGTTTTCTGAATACAAGTGTGTTGAGTACATGCTAACAGTGATAATAGGTCGGTGCGTGCTGAATGAAACTTGACATCACTTTGAGTGTTTTGTCTTGAATAATCATGGTTGTTTGGTATATGTCAGACAACTGTAACCTTTTGGTGTATGTCTGTTTGTCTGATTGTTTATTTTGCAAACACATTAGGCCATGCATCCCTCCTTTTGCTTCAGACAGACAGTCATGTAAGCTGATTCACTTAAGATAGTGCTTAAAATCACCTATGATTTCCTGCTACCCTCTCCCATCTTTAGGATTTTGATGTCCTCCTTGCCTTCTTCTTCTTACTTCTTTGCAACTCAGGCTCTTCTTGCATTTGCAATAATGGTTTTGTTATTTCCATTTCATCTTGCTACTTTTCTACTCAGGGTAGGATTCTCAATTTTTGTTTTAGGATCAGTCTCAAACTGCTGAATTCTTTTAAGGTTTGCCGGTCAGTGAATTTCCCTAGCTCTGCCGTTGTTATAAATGGCGGTCATTTGGCATAGGCTACCCTAGATTGCAGCTTTTTCTCATTCAGGATATGGTCTATGTCCTGGCACTCCTCCCCTTGTTGCAAATTTTCTGCCGAGATATCAGCTGAACCCCCTCTGGAGGTACTTTTGTGACTAAGTTTCTTTCCTCGAGGTGAATTTTACATCACTGGGATGATCATGAAATTTGTTTATTTGAATTCTACTGCTTCTTGTTGGTCTATTGGTATTCCACCTCTTTTGGACGCTGTGTACTTCCTGAATTCGTATAGATGACACTTTCTTGGATTTCAGCAAGTTTCATTCTGATTTTTCTACAAATTCCTTTTCAGAATGTACTAGTTTATCAATTGCTTTCCATTTGGGAATCCTATGAGTCCTATTCTTACCTGCTTGGTCTTAACCCAGGATTCAACAGTGATGTTAGCGTTGGTTTGCACTCGCTTTTCTGTGTCTTCTTCTGATGGAGGGATTTCTGTTCCCCTGTCCTCTAAGCCATTCACGATTCCTTCTGCATTAATTAGTCTGCTTAGGATTGACTTTAGCCCAGTTTTTATCTCATCCATTGTGTTTTCTTATACTATTGGTTTCTTCTTTAGAGTTTCTCTTCCCCATTTCTGGTATTTTGCCTTTTGTGATTCTGAGGCACTGTGGTTCATCATTGTTTTCCTCACCTCCATTTTCAGAGCTTGCTCTGGTAACGTTTTGCCGTCTAGTTGTTTGAAAGCTTATTTTTTGGGCCTTCAATCTCTTTGGAACTGAAAATGGTACTTCCTGTTTCTTTTACTATACTTCTTTTACCCTATAGTTCAGGTAATATCATGTATCTAATATAGACAAATTGGGCTTGGATAAGTGCAAACTTTAGACTTTTTGGTGTACGCATTTCCAAGGTATTGCTGTGAGGACAATTTTCCCTAGACCTTGATGCCATGCCCTGTTCCTGTGTGTGTTGTCTGGTATATCTCTAAATCCTGGTGTTGTCTTTGTTGTGATGAACACACCATACTGTTTCAGTTAGTTGATCCTCTTTTTTATTACATTTATCTCACAATTCTGAAAGGGCGCAGGGCACTTCCTCTAGTGGAAATGAAGCTTCTATAGGTTTTCAGCTCTGCATTCTTCTGTATGTCATTTTGAAGTGTCTCCAAAACAGCCAACAGAGAGTGCGCTTGTACTTTCTACTGCCATGGGAATGTCCCAATGTTACCAGTTCTTCCCAGAGCTTCTGTGTCTACAAAAACAACAGTGGAAGCATATGTATGGATGTCATACTTCAGGGCCTGCTGGGATGATCCCGCAGGCCGACCTATGTGTCCTCGGTGCAGTACCCTGTCAGTGCCGTCCAAAATGTAGCATCTGCATTTGGGTGATAATGCTGTAAGAAATGCTTCATCTTCTCGTACTGTGGACTTTGACCACTCTTCCTATTTCGCTCATTCTTGAGTAATGGGTTCACGAAGGCAACCACAGAGCTGTTCCGCATCCTCTGCCTCAAACCAGAGTGTAATCCCTATCCAGGTTTGGAATGTAGCAGATCCTAAATCTTTTAATACTGATTTCAAACCCAACGCCCCCTGGAACCCTCAGTCCAGATGCATGATACCTCTGATTGAGCCCCACGTGTGCTCTATTGGCAAAATGTCAAATTGGACCCTGGTCCTGCAGATGCAGTGGATGTGGCCATAGGACATATCGATAAACTCAAACTCACGTGCCAGTGCTGTTCCTGTCTCACTGAATTCACAGTTTCCTTTGCTCTCTTGAAAGAACCCACCAAAACCCACAATGCATTCGAGATCCCTGAGTTCTGCGAGAGCAATCATCCTTAGCCCTATCCCTCTTTTTCCGCTGCCTCTGCTAGCTCAGATTTGGCAGCTCGGATCTTGGTCTCAGATTCAATTGTGGGGATATTTTGAACTGATTTCTTTGAGTTCTGTCAGCCAAGCTTCTGCTGTGCACTCTTCTAACACTCAGCACATCACCTTCAATCCCATGCCTGCTGCCCGCTTGAGAGTGTGCTTCCACGGAAAACAGAGTTTCACCTTTGATGCTCCTTTACCAGAGGTCAGATCCTGCACTGGTTTCCATTCTCTACTTTGCCTTTTCCTGCTTACGGTTTTTCTGAGGCCTCATCATGTCTTTGGATGTAACAGACCACTCTTACTCAAGTGTCCTGTGCCAAGGGCTGGGTGAGTGTGTGTTTACAATATTTGGTGTATGGTGTCTAGTGAGAGCAGTTTGCACTTGTTCTCTTCCTACTGGGCATCGACAAATCAACACATTTCACAAATAATTCACAGAAATTGGATATTAGTTTCGCTCCTTTTTCTTTACCGCCATGGACGGATGATTTGTCCTAAGACTCCAGCTTTGACATTATATTGATAAGACAGTTGCAGTCTTTAAGAAGGTTAATAGAATCGATTTACGTATTTTGGGATTTATATGAAAGTGAAGTTAGTTTTCGAAAATAACCAAATGAACCTAGAAACCAGACTTGACAATTTTTGTAAGATTTTGTCAGCTCTAAGGAAAAAACAGACAGCCTCAATGTAAAATAGCAGTCCAAATGTTTGAAGGGGACATGCCAACTCTTTTCTCTTGAAGCCTCCAACAACAAAAGGAACAATGAAATACCTATTGGAACCATGAAATAACCCACAACATTGTTACCCTTGTGCACCAGGTGCCCTTTACTCCCAATGACACATACTAGGCAATGTTGTCATTTAAAGGTATAACATTCCTCTCTAGGAATATACAAGAAAATCTAAACAGAATATACACATTTAGGCTTGATTCAAAAAGCAATTAGAGGCATTTAACTATGAGAAACCTGCTGCAGATATCCTAGGCTATAGAAAACCAGGTGCTTTTCTATCAGTGCTGAGAAGGCTTAATCATCCGATCATGTTGGGTAAAACAATTTAACACAACCAAGTCTGCACCTCCAAGATATAGTGCACCCGGGGCTTGACGGAAGTGAATGACTGTCCACATAACCTGTGTCTATAATGTGTTTTCGACTTTTACAGTACAGTTCACTATCGGACTTCTAATATTATCCTGTAGTGTCTTGAAAAACTGAGGCCTAATACATATTCAAGTTCATTCAAAGATTCCCCTCACTTCCCACACTCCTTTCAGCCCAAAGAATACATAACCCCAGCATTTCCTTAATCTAGGGGAAGGTCATCATTTCTTTGTGTGAGCTAAGTATTCAATTCCTATCTATTTCAATCGAGAGTATTTGAATATTAAGGAGTTCACAGTTGTTCACCGCGTGTGAATGAGGAGGAACTCTGAATCTAGTAGGGGCTTGCTCTCCTCCTCCTGGATTCATTGCAGCTCAGGTTCTGATCCTTTGAAATGGATGCCTGAGTGGAGTGGAGGGAAGAGCATGTGATTGATAGCTAGGCACAAACGTGGGAATAGGCTTACCTGTGCTTGGTGCATTTCGGTCTGAATGATTCATAAATGCCTATTTGGGTGTGTGGATTCTCACAACCTCTTCCAAGAATATGAGCGCTTTATCATCTCTGCCATCTCTTCTCTTTTAGACGTCAGGAATCTTGGACCCGTTCTTGGAGCAGAGAATCGAGTAACTTTCTCAAGGGCACGTTGACTCTCCGTATGTTTCTGCCAGTATCAGCGAGGTTCAGTAGGTCTCATGAAAGTCTTTCGAGCCTGGTATTCTCTAGAGATGTCTCCATGCCGATATTCTCCACTGTGGCAGAACAACTTTCATCAATGTGTCCGCACATCTCCTCAATCTATGCAGCCAGTGTTTCTGCCAGCTTCTCTTCGTGTCTCCCATAAAGTCGACGTCAACAGGAATGGGCAAGTCTGAAGATACTTCGGAGCCTAACCAGTAAGCTGATGACAGGCAGGTCTTCCACTGTCTGCCCTGTCAGATTCTGGAAACTGACCCGTGAACTCAGGTCTTTGGGCAGCAGCAGTATCTCGAACTTACTCAGCTTCCCGAACAAAAGACCTAAGCCAATCTCCACATAGGGCAGCAGACCCACCATCAAACTGATCCACCCACAGAATTCTGTCCAGTTACCTTGGATCCACCAGCCGCAACAAGCCTCGTGATACACACCAACATTCCACCTGGAATCCAACCGGTAACTGCCATCCACAGTGGTTGATGCATCAAGTCAGTGTTGGAGGTGATGCTGCATTAGACCAGAGTTTCCTAAGGGAAATGTGATTCTATCCACAAGGGTCCAATTTTCCTTTTCTCTTCCCTGTTTCCTTTTTTTCAAATCTATATACACAGTACAAACTGAGGGAAGTGTGTCCATGTTCAGTTTATGGATTCACACCTATTTAAACTTTCTAACAGTTCACATTACGCAGACACCCACTCAAGGAAACTCATGTTTGTGTAATATCCATTCACCCAGATTACATATCCTTCTGTTGCTTTCTGCTGAAACACCCACACTCTCAGAACATGGATCCATTTGTTTCATGGGGGCTGAAATTCCTAGAAATGAAACCAATCCCAACGTGCACTTTCCAGTCTGTCTCTTTTACACTTAGTTCAGTTTTGCAGAGCTACTTGTCTTTGTTATAGGCTTATGCCATTTCTTCTCTACGTAGGGTAGAATAAGGCATTCATTCATACTGTTTGAAGGCTTCTAAGACTATATCCCGTTCTATGACCCACTCTTATTCAAAACCGTCATTTGGGTTGGCTCACGATGTGCACTTCTGGATCAGTATCTATGAATACTAATGCACGCGTCTGTTTTCTGAATACAAGTGTGTTGAGTACATGCTAACAGCGATAATAGGTCGATGCGTGCTGAATGAAACTTGACATCACTTTGAGTATTTTGTCTTGAATAATCATGGTTGTTTGGTATATGTCAGCCACCTGTAACCTTTTGGTGTTTGTTTGTTTGTCTGATTGTTTATTTTGCAAACACATTAGGCCATGCATCCCTCCTTTTGCTTCAGACAGACAGTCATGTAAGCTGATTCACTTAAGATAGTGCTTAAAATCACCTATGATTTCCTGCTACCCTCTCCCATCTTTAGGATTTTGATGTCCTCCTTGCCTCCTTCATCTTACTTCTTTGCAACTCAGGCTCTTCTTGCATTTGCAATAATGGTTTTGTTATTTCCATTTCATCTTGCTACTTTTCTACTCAGGGTAGGATTCTCAATTTTTGTTTTAGGATCAGTCTCAAACTGCTGAATTCTTTTAAGGTTTGCCGGTCAGTGAATTTCCCTTGCTCTGCCGTTGTTATAAACGGCGGTCATTTGGCATAGGCTACCCTATATTGCAGCTTTTTCTCATTCAGGATATGGTCTATGTCCTGGCACTCCTCCCCGTGCTGCAAAATTTCTGCCGAGATATCAGCTGAACCCCCTCTGGAGGTACTTTTGTGACTAAGTTGCTTTCCTCGAGGTGCATTTTACATCACTGGGATGTTCATGAATTTTGTTTATTTGAATTCTACTGCTTCTTGTTGGTCTACTGGTATTCCACCATTTTGGACGCTGTGTACTTCCTGAATTAGTATAGATGATACTTTCTTGTCTTTTAGGAAGTTTCATTGTGTTTTTTCTACAAATTTCTTTTCAGAATATACAATTTTTCACTTGCTTTTACATTTGGGAATCCTATGAGTCCTATACTTACCTTCTTTGTCTTAACCCAGGATTCAACATTGTTGTTAGCGTTGATTTGCACTCGCTTTTCTGTGTCTTCTTCTGATGGAGGGATTTCTGTTCCCCTGTCCTCTTAGCCATTCATGAGTCCATCTGCATTAAGTAGTCTGCTTAGGATTGATTTTAGCCAAGTTTTTATCTCATCAATTGAGTTTTCTGATACTATTTGGTTCTTCTTTATACTTTCTCTTCCCCTTTTCTGGTATTCTGCTTTTTGTGATTCTGAGGCACTGTGGTTCATCAGTGTTTTCCTCACCTCCATTTTCAGAGCTTGCTCTGGTATCGTTTTGTCGTCTAGTTGTTTGAAAGCTTATTTTTTGGGCCTTCAATCTTTTTGGAACTGAAAATTGTACTTCCTGTTTCTTTTACTCTACTTCTTTACTCTACATTTCAGGTACAATCATGTATCTAATATAGACTAATAGGTCTTGGTTAAGTGCATTCTTTTGTCTTTTTGGTGTACAGAATTCCATGGTATTTCTGTGAGGACAATTTTCCCTAGACCTTGATGCCATGATCTGTTCCTGTGTGTGTTGTCTGGTATATCTCTAAATCCTGGTGTTGTCTTTGTTGTGATGTACACACCGTACTCTTTCAGTTAGTAGAACCTCATTTTTATTACACTAATCTCACAATTCTGTCATGGCACAGGGCACTTCCTATAGTGGAAATGAAGCTTCTTTAGGTTTTCAGCTCTGCATTCTTCTGTATGTCATTTTGAAGTGTCTCCAAAACAGCCAACAGAGAGTGCTCTTGTACTTTCTACTGCCATGGGAATGTCCCAATGTTACCAGTTCTTCCCAGAGCTTCTCTGTCTACAGAAACACCAGTGGAAGCATATGTATGGATGTCATAATTCAGGGTCTGCTGGGGTGATCCCGCAGGCCGACCTATTTGTCCTCGGTGCAGTACCCTTTCAGTGCCGTCCAAAATGTAGCTTCTGCATTTGGGTGATAATGCTATAAGAAATGCTTCATCCTCTCATGCTGTGGACTTTGACCACTCTTCCTATTTCTCTCATTCTTGAGTTATGGGATCACGAAAGCAACCACAGAGCTGTTCCCCATCCTCTGCCTCAAACCAGATTGTAATCCCTATCCAGGATATGAATGTAGCAGATCCTAAATCTTTTAATACTTATTTCAAACCCAACGCACACAAGAACACTCAGTCCAGATGCATGATAACTCTGATTGAGCCCCACACGTGCTCTATTGGCAAAATGTAAAATTGGACCCTGAACCTGCAGATGCAGTTGATGTGGCCTTATTACATATCGATTAACTCAACTTCAAGAGCCAGTGCGTTTGCTGTCTCACTGAGTTCACAGCTCTTTTGCTCTCTTGAAAGTACCCACCAAAACCCACAAGGCACTCTAGATCCCTGAGTTGTGCGAGAGCCATCATCCGCCGTCCTACCACTCTTTTTCCGCTAACTCTGCTAGCTCAGATTTGGCAGCTCGTATCTTGGTCTCAGATTCAATTGTGGGGATATTTTGAGCTGATTTCTTTGAGTTCTGTCAGCCAAGAATCTGCTGTGCACTCTGCTAATACTCAGCGCATCACCTTCAATCCCATGCCTGCTGCCGGCTTGAGAGTGTGCTTCCAATTAAAACAGAGTTTCACCTTTAATGCTGCATTACCAGAAGTCAGATCCTGCACTGGTTACATTTTCTACTTTGCCTTTTCCTGCTTCCATTTTATCTTAGGCCTCATCCTCTCTTTGTAAGTAACAGACCACTCTTAGGAAAGTATCCTTGCCAAGGGCTGGGTGAGTGGATGTTTACAATATTTTGTGTATGGTAGCTAGTGAGAGCCTTTTGTACTGCTCCTCCTCCTACTGGGCATCGAGAAATCAACACTTTTCACAGATAATTCACAGAAATTGGATATATGTTCCGCTCCGATTTTTTATAGCCATCGTCTGAGGGTTTTTCCGAAGACTCCAGCTTTGACCTTATGTTGACAAGGCAGTTGCAGACTTTAAGAAAGTTAACAGTATCGATTTACATGTTTTGGGATTTATATGAAAGTGAAGGTAGATTTTGAAAATTACCAAAACAACCTAGAAGCCAGACTTGACAATTTCTGTAAGATTTTGTCAGGTCTAAAGAAAAAACAGACAGTCTCAATGTAAAATAACAGTCCAAAAGTTTGAAGGGGACATGCCAACTCTTTTCACTTGAAGCCTCCAACAACAAAAGGAACAATGAAATACCTATTGGAACCATGAAATAAACCCCATCCTGGGTTTCCCTTGTGCACCTTGTGCCCTTTACACCCAATGACACATACTAGGCAATGTTGCCATTTCAAGGTGTAACATTCCTCTCTAGAAATACACTGGAAAATCTAAACAGAATATACACATTTAGACTTGATTCCAAATGCACCTAGAGGCATTTAACTATGAGAAACCTGCTGCAGATATGCTAGGCTATTGAGAAGCAGGTGCTCTTCTATCAGTGCTGAGAAGTCTTAATCATCCGATCATGATGGGTAAAGCAATTTAACACAATCAAGTCTGAACCTCCAAGATACAGTGCACCCGGTGATTGACGGAAGTGAATGACTGTCCACATAACCTGTGTCTATAATGTGTTTGGCTACTTTTACAGTTCAGTTCACTATCTGACTTCTAATATTTTCCTGTAGTGTCCTGAAAATCTGAGGCCTAATACATATTCAAGATCATTCAAAGTTTCCCGTCACTTCCCACACCCTTTTCAGCCCAAAGAATACATAACCCCAGCATTTCCTGAATCTAGGGGAATGTCATCATTTCTTTCTGTGAGCTAAGTATTCAATTCCTATCTATTTCAGTCGAGGGTATTTGACCTTTATGGAATTCTATTTGTTCACCGCGTGTGAAGTTGGAGGAACTATGTTTCTAGTAGGAGTTTGCTCTCCTCCTACTGGATTCATTGCAGCTCAGGTTCTGATCCTTTAAAATGGATGTCTGAGTGGAGTGGAGGGAAGAGCATGTGATTAGTAGCGAGGCACCTACCTGGGAATAGGCTTACGTGGGCTTGGTTCATTTCGCTCTGAATAATTCGTAAATGCCTCTTGGGATGTGTGGATTCCCACGACCTCTTCCAAGAACATGAGCGCGTTTATCATCTCTGCCATCTCTTCTTTTTTAGACGTCAGGAATCTTGGACCCGTTCTTGGAGAAGTGAATCGAGTAAATTTCCAAGGGCACGTTGACTCTCCGTAAGTTTCTGCCAGTATTAGCGAGGTTCTGTAGCTCTCATGAATGTCTTTCGAGCCTGGTATGCTCCAGAGATGTCTCCATGACGATATTCTCCACTGTAGCAGAACAGCTTTCATCAATGTGTTCACACATCTCCTCAATCCATGCAGCCAGTTTTTCTGGCAGCTTCTCTTCGTGTCTCCCATAAAGTCGACGTCAACAGGAATGGGCAAGTCTAAAAATACTTCGGAGCCTCACCAGTAAGCTGATGACAGGCAGATCTTCCACTGTCTACCCTGTCAGATTCTGGAAAATGACCCGTGAACTCAGGTCTTGGGGCAGCAGCAGTATCTCGAACTTACTCAGTTTCCCTAAAAAAATACTTAAGCCAATCTCCACATAGGGCAGCAGACCCACCATCAAACTGATCCACCCACAGAATTCTGTCCAGTTAACTTGTATCCACCAGCCGCAACAAGCCTCGTGTTACACAGCAACATTCCACCTGGAATCCAACCGGTAACTGACATCCCCTGTGGTGGATGCAGCAAGTTCGTGTTGGAGGTGATGCTGCATTAGACGAGAGTTTCCTAAGGGAAATGTGATTCTATCCTGAAGGGTCCTATGGTCCTTTTCTCTTCCCTCTTTCCTTTTGTTCAGATCTGTATACAAAGTACAAACGGAGGGAAGTGTGTCCATGTTCAGTTTATGGATTCACACCTCTTTAAACTTTCTAACAGTTCACAGTACAAAGAGACCCACTCAAGGAAACTCATGTTTGTGTAATATCCATTCACCCAGATTACATATCCGTCTGTTGATTTCTGCTGTAACACCCACACTCTCAGCACATGGATCCATTTGTTTCATGGGGGCTGAAATTCCTAGAAATGAAACCAATCCCAACGTGCACTTTCCTGTCTGACTCTTTTGCACTTAGTACAATTTCGCAGAGCTAATTGTCTTTTTTATAGGCTTATGCCATTTCTTACTTACGAAGCTTAGTATATGGCCTTCATTCATCTTGTTGGAAAACTTGTAAGACTATATCCAGTTCTATGACCCACACTTATTCAAAACCATCATTTGGGTTCGCTCACGATATGCACTTCTGGATCAGTATCTATGAATAGTAATGCACACATCTGTTTTCTGAATACAAGTCTGCTGAGTACATGCTAGCCGCGATAATGGGTCGATGCGTGCTGAATGATCCTTGAAAACACTTTGAGTATATTCTTTTGAATATTCATGGTTGTTTGGTATATGTAAGCCAACTGTAACCTTTTGGTGTTTGTTTGTTTGTCTGATATTTTGTATGTTTTGCAAAAACATTAGGCCATACATCTCTCATTTTGCTTCAGACAGACAGTCATGTAAGCTGATTCACTTAAGATAGTGCTTAAAATCACCTATGATTTCCTGCTACCCTCTCCCATCTTTAGGATTTTGATGTCCTCCTTGCCTTCTTCTTCTTACTTCCTTGCAACTCAGGCTCTTCTTGCATTTGCAATAATGGTTTTGTTATTTCCATTTCATCTTGCTACTTTTCTACTCAGGGTAGGATTCTCAATTTTTGTTTTAGCATCTGTCTAAAAGTGCTGAATTCTTTTAAGGTTTGCAGGTCAGTGAATTTCCCTAGCTCTGCCGTTGTTATAAACGGCGGTCATTTGGCATAGGCTACCCTAGATTGCAGCTTTTTCTCATTCAGGATATGGTCTATGTCCTGGCACTCCTCCCCGTGCTGCAAAATTTCTGCCGAGATATTAGCTGAAACCCCTCTGGAGGTTCTGTTCTGACTAAGTCGATTTCCTCGAGGTGCATTTTACATCACTGGGATGATCATGAATTTTGTTTATTTGAATTCTACAGCTTCTTGTTCGTCTTTTTGTATTCCACCTCTTTTGAACGATGTGTACATCCTGAATTCGTATAGATGATACTTTCCTGGCTTTAAGCAAGTTTCATTCTGATTTTCCTACAAATTCCTTTTCAGAATTTATTATTTTTTCTCTTGCTTTTCCATTTGGGAATCCTATGAGTCTTATTCTTACCTGCTTTGTCTTAACCCGTGTTTCAACAGTGATGTTAGCGTTGGTATGCACTTGTTTTCTGTGTCTTCTTCTGATCGGGGGTTTTCTCTTCCCTTGTCCTCTCAGTCATTCACGAGTCCCATGCATTAAGTAGTCTGCTTAGGATTGACTTTAGTCAAGTTTTTATCTCATCCATTGAGTTTTCTGATACTATTGGGTTCTTCTTTAGAGTTTCTCTTCCCCTTTTCTGGTATTCTGCCTTTTGTGATTCTGAGGCATGGTGGTTCATCAGTGTTTTCCTCACCTCCATTTTCAGAGCTTGCTCTGGTATCGTTTTGCCGTCTAGTTGTTTGAAAGCTTATTTTTTGGGCCTTCAATCTCTTTGGAACTGGAAATGGTACTTCCTGTTTATTTTACTATACTTCTTTTACTCTACATGTCAGGTACTATCATGTGTCTAATACAGACTTTTAGGGCTTGGTTAAATGCAAACTTTAAACTCTTTAGTGTATGCAATTCCAAGTTATTTCTGTGAGGACAATTTTCCCTAGACCTTGATGCCATGCCCCGTACCTGTGTGTGTTGTCTGGTATATCTCTAAATCCTGGTGTTGCCTTTGATGTGATGAACACATCATACTGTTTCAGTTAGTAAAACCTCGTTTTTATTACACTAATCTCACAATTCTGAAAGGGCACTGGGCACTTCCTCTACTGGAAATGAAGCTTCTATAGGTTATCAGCTCTGCATTCTTCTGTATGACTTTTGAAGTGTCTCCAAAACAGCCAACAGGGAGTGCGCTTGTAATTTCTACTGCCATGGTAAAGTCCCAATGTTACCAGTTCTTCCCAGAGCTCCTCTGTCTACAGAAACAACAGTGGAACCATATGTATGGATGTCATACTTCAGGGCCTGCTGGGATGATCCCGCAAACCTACCTATGTGTCCTTGGTGCAGAAACCTGTCAGTGCCCTCCAAAATGTAGCATCAGTTTTTGGGTGATAATGCTGTAAGAAATGCTTCATCTTCTCATGCTGTGGACTTTGACCACTCTTCCTAGTTCTCTCACGCTTGAGTCATGAGTTCACGAAGGCAACCACAGAGCTGTTCCGCATCTTCTGCCTGAAACCTGACTGGAATCCCAATCCAGGTTAAGAATGTAGCGGATCCTAAATCTTTTAATACTGCTTTCAAACCCAACGCCCCCTGGAACCCTCAGACCAGATGCATGATTCCTCTGAGTCCCACATGTGCTCTATTGGCAAAATGTCAAATTGGACCCTGGTCCTGCAGATGCAGAGGATGTGGCCATAGAACATATCGATAAACTCAACCTCACGAGCCAGTGCGGTTGCTGTCTCACTGAGTTCACAGTTATATTTGCTCTCTTGGTAGTACACACCAAAACCCACAACGCACTCTAGATCCCTGAGTTCTGTGAGAGCCATCATCCGTAGCCCTATCCCTCTTTTTCCGCTGCCTCTGCTAGCTCAGATTTGGCAGCACAGATCTTGGTCTCAGAAACAATTGTGGGGATATTTTGTGCTGATTTCTTTGAGTTCTGTCAGCCAAGCATCTGCTGTGTACTCTTCTAACACTCAGCGCATCTCCTTCAATCCCATGCCTGCTGCCCGCTTGAGAGTGTGCTTCCAAGGATAACAGAGTTACACCTTTGATGCTCCATTACCACAGGTCAGACCCTGCACTGGTTTCCATTCTCTACTTTGCCTTTTACTGCTTCCAGGTTTTCTGAGGCCTCATCCTGTCTTTGGATGTAACAGACCACTCTTCGGCAAGTGTCCTGTGCCAAGGGCTGGTTGATTGGATGTTTACAAAGTTTTGTGTATGGGAGCGAGTGAGAGCAGTTTGCACTGGTTCTCTGGCTACTGGGCATAGATAAATCAACACTTTTCACAAATAATTCACAGAAATTGGATATTAGTTTAGTTCCGTTTTGTTTACAGCCATGGTCAGAGGGTTTGTCCGAAGACCCCATCTTTGACATTAGGTTGATATGGCAGTTGTAGTCTTTAAGAAGATTAATAGTATCGATTTACGTGTTGTGGGATTTATATGAAATTGAAGTTAGTTTTTGAAAATTACCAAATCAACAGAAAGCCTGACTTGTCAATTTCTGTAACATTTTGTCTGCTCTAAGTAAAAAACAGACAGACTCAATGTAATATAGCAGTCCAAAAGCTTGAAGGGGTCATGCCAAGTCTATTTCTGAAGCCTCCAAAAACAAAAGGAACAATGAAATAACTATTGGAACCAAGAAATAACGCCCTACCTGTGTTTCACTTATGCACGTGGTGCCCTTTACTCCCAATGACACATACTAGGCAATGTTGGCATTTCAAGGGGTAACATTATTCTCTAGGGATATACAAGAAAATCTAAACAGAATATATATATTTAGGCTTGATTCCAAAAGCACCTAGAGGCATTTAACTATGAGAAACCTGCCTCAGCTATGCTAGGCTATTGAGAACCAGGTGTTCTTCTATCAGTGCTGAGAAGTCTTAATCATCCGATCATGTTGGGTAAAGCAATTTAACACAACCAAGTCTGCACCTCCAAGATATAGTGAACCCGGGTCTTGACGGAAGGGAACGACGGTCCACAAACCTGTGTCTTTAATGAGTTTGGCGAATATACGGTTCAGTTCACTATCTGACTTCGAATATTTTCCTGTACTGTCTTGAGAAACTGAGGCCTAATATATTTTCAAGTTCAGTCAAGGATTCCCCACACTTCCCACACTCCTTCAGCCCAAAGAATACATAAACCCCGCATTTGCTGAATCTAGGGGAAGGTCATCATTTCTTTGTGTGAGCTAAGTATTGAATTCCTATCTATTTCAGTCGAGAGTTTTTGACATTTAAGGAGTTCAATGATGTTCACCGAGTGTGAAGTAGCAGGAACTCTGATTCTAGTAGGGGCCTGCTCTCCTCCTACTGGATTCATTGCAGCTCAGGTTCTGATCCTTTGAAATGGATGCCTGAGTGGAGTGGAGGGAAGAGCATGTGATTGATAGCTAGGCACAAACGTGGGAATAAGCTTACCAGGGCTTGGTGCATTTCGGTCTGTATGATTCGTAAATGCCCCTTGGGATGTGTGGATTCTCACGACCCCTTCCAAGACCATGAGTGCTTTTATCATCTCTGCCATCTCTTCTCTTTTAGACGTCAGGAATCTTGGACCAGTTCTTGGAGCTGAGAATCGAGTAACTTTCTCAAGGGCACGTTGAAACTCTGTATGTTTCTGCCAGTATCACCGTTGTTCAGTAGTTCTCATGAATGACTTTCGAGCCTGGTATTCTCTAGAGATGTCTCCATGCCGATATTCTCCACTGTAGCAGAACAAGTTTCATCAATGTGTTCGCACATCTCCTCAATCCATGCAGCCAGGTTTTCTGGCAGCTTCGCTTCGTGTCTCCCATAAAGTCGACATCAACAGTACTGGGCAAGGCTGAAAATACCACGGAGCCTCACCAGTAAGCTGATGACAGGCAGATCTTCCACTGTCTACCCTTTCAGATTCTGGAAAATGACCCGTGAACTCACGTCTTGGGGCAGCAGCAGTATCTCGAACTTACTCAGCTTCCCGAACAAAAGACCTAAGCCAATCTCCACATAGGGCAGCAGACCCACCATCAAACTGATCCACCCACAGAATTCTGCCCAGTAACCTTGGATCCACCAGCCGCAACAAGCCTCGTGGTACACACCAACATTCCACCTGGAATCCAAGCTGTAACTGCCATCCCCTGTGGTTGATGCAGCAAGTTCGTGTTGGAGGTGATGCTGCATTAGACGAGAGTTTCCTAAGGGAAATGTGATTCTATCCAGAAGGGTCCCATGGTCCTTTTCTCTTCCCTCTTTCCTTTTGTTCAGATCTGTATACACAGTACAAACGGAGGGAAGTGTGTCCATGTTCAGTTTAAGGATTCACACCTCTTTAAACTTTCTAAAAGTTCACAGTACACAGAGACCCACTCAAGGAAACTCATGTTTGTGTAATATCCATTCACCCAGATTGCATATACGTCTGTTGTTTTCAGCTGTAACACCCACACTCTCAGCACATGAATCCATTTGTTTCATGGGGGCTGAAATTCCTAGAAATGAAACCAATCCCAACGTGCACTTTCTGTCTGTCTCTTTTGCACTTAGTACTATTTCGCAGAGCTAATTGTCTTTGTTATAGGCTTATGCCATTTCTTCCCTGCGAAGCATAGTATATGGCATTCATTCATCTTGTTGGAAAACTTGTAAGACTATATCCCGTTCTATGACCCACACTTATTCAAAACCGTCATTTGGGTTGGCTCACGATATGCACTTCTGGATCAGTATGTATGAATACTAATGCACGCGTCTGTTTTCTGAATACAAGTGTGTTGAGTACATGCTAACAGCGATAATAGGTCGATGCGTGCTGAATGAAACTTGACATCACTTTGAGTGTTTTGTCTTGAATAATCATGGTTGTTTGGTATATGTCAGACAACTGTAACCTTTTGGTGTATGTCTGTTTGTCTGATTGTTTATTTTGCAAACACATTAGGCCATGCATCCCTCCTTTTGCTTCAGACAGACAGTCATGTAAGCTGATTCACTTAAGATAGTGCTTAAAATCACCTATGATTTCCTGCTACCCTCTCCCATCTTTAGGATTTTGATGTCCTCCTTGCCTTCTTCTTCTTACTTCTTTGCAACTCAGGCTCTTCTTGCATTTGCAATAATGGTTTTGTTATTTCCATTTCATCTTGCTACTTTTCTACTCAGGGTAGGATTCTCAATTTTTGTTTTAGGATCAGTCTCAAACTGCTGAATTCTTTTAAGGTTTGCCGGTCAGTGAATTTCCCTAGCTCTGCCGTTGTTATAAATGGCGGTCATTTGGCATAGGCTACCCTAGATTGCAGCTTTTTCTCATTCAGGATATGGTCTATGTCCTGGCACTCCTCCCCTTGTTGCAAATTTTCTGCCGAGATATCAGCTGAACCCCCTCTGGAGGTACTTTTGTGACTAAGTTTCTTTCCTCGAGGTGAATTTTACATCACTGGGATGATCATGAAATTTGTTTATTTGAATTCTACTGCTTCTTGTTGGTCTATTGGTATTCCACCTCTTTTGGACGCTGTGTACTTCCTGAATTCGTATAGATGACACTTTCTTGGATTTCAGCAAGTTTCATTCTGATTTTTCTACAAATTCCTTTTCAGAATGTACTAGTTTATCAATTGCTTTCCATTTGGGAATCCTATGAGTCCTATTCTTACCTGCTTGGTCTTAACCCAGGATTCAACAGTGATGTTAGCGTTGGTTTGCACTCGCTTTTCTGTGTCTTCTTCTGATGGAGGGATTTCTGTTCCCCTGTCCTCTAAGCCATTCACGATTCCTTCTGCATTAATTAGTCTGCTTAGGATTGACTTTAGCCCAGTTTTTATCTCATCCATTGTGTTTTCTTATACTATTGGTTTCTTCTTTAGAGTTTCTCTTCCCCATTTCTGGTATTTTGCCTTTTGTGATTCTGAGGCACTGTGGTTCATCATTGTTTTCCTCACCTCCATTTTCAGAGCTTGCTCTGGTAACGTTTTGCCGTCTAGTTGTTTGAAAGCTTATTTTTTGGGCCTTCAATCTCTTTGGAACTGAAAATGGTACTTCCTGTTTCTTTTACTATACTTCTTTTACCCTATAGTTCAGGTAATATCATGTATCTAATATAGACAAATTGGGCTTGGATAAGTGCAAACTTTAGACTATTTGGTGTACGCATTTCCAAGGTATTGCTGTGAGGACAATTTTCCCTAGACCTTGATCCCATGCCCTGTTCCTGTGTGTGTTGTCTGGTATATCTCTAAATCCTGGTGTTGTCTTTGTTGTGATGAACACACCATACTGTTTCAGTTAGTTGATCCTCTTTTTTATTACATTTATCTCACAATTCTGAAAGGGCGCAGGGCACTTCCTCTAGTGGAAATGAAGCTTCTATAGGTTTTCAGCTCTGCATTCTTCTGTATGTCATTTTGAAGTGTCTCCAAAACAGCCAACAGAGAGTGCGCTTGTACTTTCTACTGCCATGGGAATGTCCCAATGTTACCAGTTCTTCCCAGAGCTTCTGTGTCTACAAAAACAACAGTGGAAGCATATGTATGGATGTCATACTTCAGGGCCTGCTGGGATGATCCCGCAGGCCGACCTATGTGTCCTCGGTGCAGTACCCTGTCAGTGCCGTCCAAAATGTAGCATCTGCATTTGGGTGATAATGCTGTAAGAAATGCTTCATCTTCTCGTACTGTGGACTTTGACCACTCTTCCTATTTCGCTCATTCTTGAGTAATGGGTTCACGAAGGCAACCACAGAGCTGTTCCGCATCCTCTGCCTCAAACCAGAGTGTAATCCCTATCCAGGTTTGGAATGTAGCAGATCCTAAATCTTTTAATACTGATTTCAAACCCAACGCCCCCTGGAACCCTCAGTCCAGATGCATGATACCTCTGATTGAGCCCCACGTGTGCTCTATTGGCAAAATGTCAAATTGGACCCTGGTCCTGCAGATGCAGTGGATGTGGCCATAAGACATATCGATAAACTCAAACTCACGTGCCAGTGCTGTTCCTGTCTCACTGAATTCACAGTTTCCTTTGCTCTCTTGAAAGAACCCACCAAAACCCACAATGCATTCGAGATCCCTGAGTTCTGCGAGAGCAATCATCCTTAGCCCTATCCCTCTTTTTCCGCTGCCTCTGCTAGCTCAGATTTGGCAGCTCGGATCTTGGTCTCAGATTCAATTGTGGGGATATTTTGAACTGATTTCTTTGAGTTCTGTCAGCCAAGCTTCTGCTGTGCACTCTTCTAACACTCAGCACATCACCTTCAATCCCATGCCTGCTGCCCGCTTGAGAGTGTGCTTCCACGGAAAACAGAGTTTCACCTTTGATGCTCCTTTACCAGAGGTCAGATCCTGCACTGGTTTCCATTCTCTACTTTGCCTTTTCCTGCTTACGGTTTTTCTGAGGCCTCATCATGTCTTTGGATGTAACAGACCACTCTTACTCAAGTGTCCTGTGCCAAGGGCTGGGTGAGTGTGTGTTTACAATATTTGGTGTATGGTGTCTAGTGAGAGCAGTTTGCACTTGTTCTCTTCCTACTGGGCATCGACAAATCAACACATTTCACAAATAATTCACAGAAATTGGATATTAGTTTCGCTCCTTTTTCTTTACCGCCATGGACGGATGATTTGTCCTAAGACTCCAGCTTTGACATTATATTGATAAGACAGTTGCAGTCTTTAAGAAGGTTAATAGAATCGATTTACGTATTTTGGGATTTATATGAAAGTGAAGTTAGTTTTCGAAAATAACCAAATGAACCTAGAAACCAGACTTGACAATTTTTGTAAGATTTTGTCAGCTCTAAGGAAAAAACAGACAGTCTCAATGTAAAATAGCAGTCCAAATGTTTGAAGGGGACATGCCAACTCTTTTCTCTTGAAGCCTCCAACAACAAAAGGAACAATGAAATACCTATTGGAACCATGAAATAACCCACAACATTGTTTCCCTTGTGCACCAGGTGCCCTTTACTCCCAATGACACATACTAGGCAATGTTGTCATTTAAAGGTATAACATTCCTCTCTAGGAATATACAAGAAAATCTAAACAGAATATACACATTTAGGCTTGATTCAAAAAGCAATTAGAGGCATTTAACTATGAGAAACCTGCTGCAGATATCCTAGGCTATAGAAAACCAGGTGCTTTTCTATCAGTGCTGAGAAGGCTTAATCATCCGATCATGTTGGGTAAAACAATTTAACACAACCAAGTCTGCACCTCCAAGATATAGTGCACCCGGGGCTTGACGGAAGTGAATGACTGTCCACATAACCTGTGTCTATAATGTGTTTTCGACTTTTACAGTACAGTTCACTATCGGACTTCTAATATTATCCTGTAGTGTCTTGAAAAACTGAGGCCTAATACATATTCAAGTTCATTCAAAGATTCCCCTCACTTCCCACACTCCTTTCAGCCCAAAGAATACATAACCCCAGCATTTCCTTAATCTAGGGGAAGGTCATCATTTCTTTGTGTGAGCTAAGTATTCAATTCCTATCTATTTCAATCGAGAGTATTTGAATATTAAGGAGTTCACAGTTGTTCACCGCGTGTGAATGAGGAGGAACTCTGAATCTAGTAGGGGCTTGCTCTCCTCCTCCTGGATTCATTGCAGCTCAGGTTCTGATCCTTTGAAATGGATGCCTGAGTGGAGTGGAGGGAAGAGCATGTGATTGATAGCTAGGCACAAACGTGGGAATAGGCTTACCTGTGCTTGGTGCATTTCGGTCTGAATGATTCATAAATGCCTATTTGGGTGTGTGGATTCTCACAACCTCTTCCAAGAATATGAGCGCTTTATCATCTCTGCCATCTCTTCTCTTTTAGACGTCAGGAATCTTGGACCCGTTCTTGGAGCAGAGAATCGAGTAACTTTCTCAAGGGCACGTTGACTCTCCGTATGTTTCTGCCAGTATCAGCGAGGTTCAGTAGGTCTCATGAAAGTCTTTCGAGCCTGGTATTCTCTAGAGATGTCTCCATGCCGATATTCTCCACTGTGGCAGAACAACTTTCATCAATGTGTCCGCACATCTCCTCAATCTATGCAGCCAGTGTTTCTGCCAGCTTCTCTTCGTGTCTCCCATAAAGTCGACGTCAACAGGAATGGGCAAGTCTGAAGATACTTCGGAGCCTAACCAGTAAGCTGATGACAGGCAGGTCTTCCACTGTCTGCCCTGTCAGATTCTGGAAACTGACCCGTGAACTCAGGTCTTTGGGCAGCAGCAGTATCTCGAACTTACTCAGCTTCCCGAACAAAAGACCTAAGCCAATCTCCACATAGGGCAGCAGACCCACCATCAAACTGATCCACCCACAGAATTCTGTCCAGTTACCTTGGATCCACCAGCCGCAACAAGCCTCGTGATACACACCAACATTCCACCTGGAATCCAACCGGTAACTGCCATCCACAGTGGTTGATGCATCAAGTCAGTGTTGGAGGTGATGCTGCATTAGACCAGAGTTTCCTAAGGGAAATGTGATTCTATCCACAAGGGTCCAATTTTCCTTTTCTCTTCCCTGTTTCCTTTTTTTCAAATCTATATACACAGTACAAACTGAGGGAAGTGTGTCCATGTTCAGTTTATGGATTCACACCTATTTAAACTTTCTAACAGTTCACATTACGCAGACACCCACTCAAGGAAACTCATGTTTGTGTAATATCCATTCACCCAGATTACATATCCTTCTGTTGCTTTCTGCTGAAACACCCACACTCTCAGAACATGGATCCATTTGTTTCATGGGGGCTGAAATTCCTAGAAATGAAACCAATCCCAACGTGCACTTTCCAGTCTGTCTCTTTTACACTTAGTTCAGTTTTGCAGAGCTACTTGTCTTTGTTATAGGCTTATGCCATTTCTTCTCTACGTAGGGTAGAATAAGGCATTCATTCATACTGTTTGAAGGCTTCTAAGACTATATCCCGTTCTATGACCCACTCTTATTCAAAACCGTCATTTGGGTTGGCTCACGATGTGCACTTCTGGATCAGTATCTATGAATACTAATGCACGCGTCTGTTTTCTGAATACAAGTGTGTTGAGTACATGCTAACAGCGATAATAGGTCGATGCGTGCTGAATGAAACTTGACATCACTTTGAGTATTTTGTCTTGAATAATCATGGTTGTTTGGTATATGTCAGCCACCTGTAACCTTTTGGTGTTTGTTTGTTTGTCTGATTGTTTATTTTGCAAACACATTAGGCCATGCATCCCTCCTTTTGCTTCAGACAGACAGTCATGTAAGCTGATTCACTTAAGATAGTGCTTAAAATCACCTATGATTTCCTGCTACCCTCTCCCATCTTTAGGATTTTGATGTCCTCCTTGCCTCCTTCATCTTACTTCTTTGCAACTCAGGCTCTTCTTGCATTTGCAATAATGGTTTTGTTATTTCCATTTCATCTTGCTACTTTTCTACTCAGGGTAGGATTCTCAATTTTTGTTTTAGGATCAGTCTCAAACTGCTGAATTCTTTTAAGGTTTGCCGGTCAGTGAATTTCCCTTGCTCTGCCGTTGTTATAAACGGCGGTCATTTGGCATAGGCTACCCTATATTGCAGCTTTTTCTCATTCAGGATATGGTCTATGTCCTGGCACTCCTCCCCGTGCTGCAAAATTTCTGCCGAGATATCAGCTGAACCCCCTCTGGAGGTACTTTTGTGACTAAGTTGCTTTCCTCGAGGTGCATTTTACATCACTGGGATGTTCATGAATTTTGTTTATTTGAATTCTACTGCTTCTTGTTTGTCTACTGGTATTCCACCATTTTGGACGCTGTGTACTTCCTGAATTAGTATAGATGATACTTTCTTGTCTTTTAGGAAGTTTCATTGTGTTTTTTCTACAAATTTCTTTTCAGAATATACAATTTTTCACTTGCTTTTACATTTGGGAATCCTATGAGTCCTATACTTACCTTCTTTGTCTTAACCCAGGATTCAACATTGTTGTTAGCGTTGATTTGCACTCGCTTTTCTGTGTCTTCTTCTGATGGAGGGATTTCTGTTCCCCTGTCCTCTTAGCCATTCATGAGTCCATCTGCATTAAGTAGTCTGCTTAGGATTGATTTTAGCCAAGTTTTTATCTCATCAATTGAGTTTTCTGATACTATTTGGTTCTTCTTTATACTTTCTCTTCCCCTTTTCTGGTATTCTGCTTTTTGTGATTCTGAGGCACTGTGGTTCATCAGTGTTTTCCTCACCTCCATTTTCAGAGCTTGCTCTGGTATCGTTTTGTCGTCTAGTTGTTTGAAAGCTTATTTTTTGGGCCTTCAATCTTTTTGGAACTGAAAATTGTACTTCCTGTTTCTTTTACTCTACTTCTTTACTCTACATTTCAGGTACAATCATGTATCTAATATAGACTAATAGGTCTTGGTTAAGTGCATTCTTTTGTCTTTTTGGTGTACAGAATTCCATGGTATTTCTGTGAGGACAATTTTCCCTAGACCTTGATGCCATGATCTGTTCCTGTGTGTGTTGTCTGGTATATCTCTAAATCCTGGTGTTGTCTTTGTTGTGATGTACACACCGTACTCTTTCAGTTAGTAGAACCTCATTTTTATTACACTAATCTCACAATTCTGTCATGGCACAGGGCACTTCCTATAGTGGAAATGAAGCTTCTTTAGGTTTTCAGCTCTGCATTCTTCTGTATGTCATTTTGAAGTGTCTCCAAAACAGCCAACAGAGAGTGCTCTTGTACTTTCTACTGCCATGGGAATGTCCCAATGTTACCAGTTCTTCCCAGAGCTTCTCTGTCTACAGAAACACCAGTGGAAGCATATGTATGGATGTCATAATTCAGGGTCTGCTGGGGTGATCCCGCAGGCCGACCTATTTGTCCTCGGTGCAGTACCCTTTCAGTGCCGTCCAAAATGTAGCTTCTGCATTTGGGTGATAATGCTATAAGAAATGCTTCATCCTCTCATGCTGTGGACTTTGACCACTCTTCCTATTTCTCTCATTCTTGAGTTATGGGATCACGAAAGCAACCACAGAGCTGTTCCCCATCCTCTGCCTCAAACCAGATTGTAATCCCTATCCAGGATATGAATGTAGCAGATCCTAAATCTTTTAATACTTATTTCAAACCCAACGCACACAAGAACACTCAGTCCAGATGCATGATAACTCTGATTGAGCCCCACACGTGCTCTATTGGCAAAATGTAAAATTGGACCCTGAACCTGCAGATGCAGTTGATGTGGCCTTATTACATATCGATTAACTCAACTTCAAGAGCCAGTGCGTTTGCTGTCTCACTGAGTTCACAGCTCTTTTGCTCTCTTGAAAGTACCCACCAAAACCCACAAGGCACTCTAGATCCCTGAGTTGTGCGAGAGCCATCATCCGCCGTCCTACCACTCTTTTTCCGCTAACTCTGCTAGCTCAGATTTGGCAGCTCGTATCTTGGTCTCAGATTCAATTGTGGGGATATTTTGAGCTGATTTCTTTGAGTTCTGTCAGCCAAGAATCTGCTGTGCACTCTGCTAATACTCAGCGCATCACCTTCAATCCCATGCCTGCTGCCGGCTTGAGAGTGTGCTTCCAATTAAAACAGAGTTTCACCTTTAATGCTGCATTACCAGAAGTCAGATCCTGCACTGGTTACATTTTCTACTTTGCCTTTTCCTGCTTCCATTTTATCTTAGGCCTCATCCTCTCTTTGTAAGTAACAGACCACTCTTAGGAAAGTATCCTTGCCAAGGGCTGGGTGAGTGGATGTTTACAATATTTTGTGTATGGTAGCTAGTGAGAGCCTTTTGTACTGCTCCTCCTCCTACTGGGCATCGAGAAATCAACACTTTTCACAGATAATTCACAGAAATTGGATATATGTTCCGCTCCGATTTTTTATAGCCATCGTCTGAGGGTTTTTCCGAAGACTCCAGCTTTGACCTTATGTTGACAAGGCAGTTGCAGACTTTAAGAAAGTTAACAGTATCGATTTACATGTTTTGGGATTTATATGAAAGTGAAGGTAGATTTTGAAAATTACCAAAACAACCTAGAAGCCAGACTTGACAATTTCTGTAAGATTTTGTCAGGTCTAAAGAAAAAACAGACAGTCTCAATGTAAAATAACAGTCCAAAAGTTTGAAGGGGACATGCCAACTCTTTTCACTTGAAGCCTCCAACAACAAAAGGAACAATGAAATACCTATTGGAACCATGAAATAAACCCCATCCTGGGTTTCCCTTGTGCACCTTGTGCCCTTTACACCCAATGACACATACTAGGCAATGTTGCCATTTCAAGGTGTAACATTCCTCTCTAGAAATACACTGGAAAATCTAAACAGAATATACACATTTAGACTTGATTCCAAATGCACCTAGAGGCATTTAACTATGAGAAACCTGCTGCAGATATGCTAGGCTATTGAGAAGCAGGTGCTCTTCTATCAGTGCTGAGAAGTCTTAATCATCCGATCATGATGGGTAAAGCAATTTAACACAATCAAGTCTGAACCTCCAAGATACAGTGCACCCGGTGATTGACGGAAGTGAATGACTGTCCACATAACCTGTGTCTATAATGTGTTTGGCTACTTTTACAGTTCAGTTCACTATCTGACTTCTAATATTTTCCTGTAGTGTCCTGAAAATCTGAGGCCTAATACATATTCAAGATCATTCAAAGTTTCCCGTCACTTCCCACACCCTTTTCAGCCCAAAGAATACATAACCCCAGCATTTCCTGAATCTAGGGGAATGTCATCATTTCTTTCTGTGAGCTAAGTATTCAATTCCTATCTATTTCAGTCGAGGGTATTTGACCTTTATGGAATTCTATTTGTTCACCGCGTGTGAAGTTGGAGGAACTATGTTTCTAGTAGGAGTTTGCTCTCCTCCTACTGGATTCATTGCAGCTCAGGTTCTGATCCTTTAAAATGGATGTCTGAGTGGAGTGGAGGGAAGAGCATGTGATTAGTAGCGAGGCACCTACCTGGGAATAGGCTTACGTGGGCTTGGTTCATTTCGCTCTGAATAATTCGTAAATGCCTCTTGGGATGTGTGGATTCCCACGACCTCTTCCAAGAACATGAGTGCGTTTATCATCTCTGCCATCTCTTCTTTTTTAGACGTCAGGAATCTTGGACCCGTTCTTGGAGAAGTGAATCGAGTAAATTTCCAAGGGCACGTTGACTCTCCGTAAGTTTCTGCCAGTATTAGCGAGGTTCTGTAGCTCTCATGAATGTCTTTCGAGCCTGGTATGCTCTAGAGATGTCTCCATGACGATATTCTCCACTGTAGCAGAACAGCTTTCATCAATGTGTTCACACATCTCCTCAATCCATGCAGCCAGTTTTTCTGGCAGCTTCTCTTCGTGTCTCCCATAAAGTCGACGTCAACAGGAATGGGCAAGTCTAAAAATACTTCGGAGCCTCACCAGTAAGCTGATGACAGGCAGATCTTCCACTGTCTACCCTGTCAGATTCTGGAAAATGACCCGTGAACTCAGGTCTTGGGGCAGCAGCAGTATCTCGAACTTACTCAGTTTCCCTAAAAAAATACTTAAGCCAATCTCCACATAGGGCAGCAGACCCACCATCAAACTGATCCACCCACAGAATTCTGTCCAGTTAACTTGTATCCACCAGCCGCAACAAGCCTCGTGTTACACAGCAACATTCCACCTGGAATCCAACCGGTAACTGACATCCCCTGTGGTGGATGCAGCAAGTTCGTGTTGGAGGTGATGCTGCATTAGACGAGAGTTTCCTAAGGGAAATGTGATTCTATCCTGAAGGGTCCTATGGTCCTTTTCTCTTCCCTCTTTCCTTTTGTTCAGATCTGTATACAAAGTACAAACGGAGGGAAGTGTGTCCATGTTCAGTTTATGGATTCACACCTCTTTAAACTTTCTAACAGTTCACAGTACAAAGAGACCCACTCAAGGAAACTCATGTTTGTGTAATATCCATTCACCCAGATTACATATCCGTCTGTTGATTTCTGCTGTAACACCCACACTCTCAGCACATGGATCCATTTGTTTCATGGGGGCTGAAATTCCTAGAAATGAAACCAATCCCAACGTGCACTTTCCTGTCTGACTCTTTTGCACTTAGTACAATTTCGCAGAGCTAATTGTCTTTTTTATAGGCTTATGCCATTTCTTCCTTACGAAGCTTAGTATATGGCCTTCATTCATCTTGTTGGAAAACTTGTAAGACTATATCCAGTTCTATGACCCACACTTATTCAAAACCATCATTTGGGTTCGCTCACGATATGCACTTCTGGATCAGTATCTATGAATAGTAATGCACACATCTGTTTTCTGAATACAAGTCTGCTGAGTACATGCTAGCCGCGATAATGGGTCGATGCGTGCTGAATGATCCTTGAAAACACTTTGAGTATATTCTTTTGAATATTCATGGTTGTTTGGTATATGTAAGCCAACTGTAACCTTTTGGTGTTTGTTTGTTTGTCTGATATTTTGTATGTTTTGCAAAAACATTAGGCCATACATCTCTCATTTTGCTTCAGACAGACAGTCATGTAAGCTGATTCACTTAAGATAGTGCTTAAAATCACCTATGATTTCCTGCTACCCTCTCCCATCTTTAGGATTTTGATGTCCTCCTTGCCTTCTTCTTCTTACTTCCTTGCAACTCAGGCTCTTCTTGCATTTGCAATAATGGTTTTGTTATTTCCATTTCATCTTGCTACTTTTCTACTCAGGGTAGGATTCTCAATTTTTGTTTTAGCATCTGTCTAAAAGTGCTGAATTCTTTTAAGGTTTGCAGGTCAGTGAATTTCCCTAGCTCTGCCGTTGTTATAAACGGCGGTCATTTGGCATAGGCTACCCTAGATTGCAGCTTTTTCTCATTCAGGATATGGTCTATGTCCTGGCACTCCTCCCCGTGCTGCAAAATTTCTGCCGAGATATTAGCTGAAACCCCTCTGGAGGTTCTGTTCTGACTAAGTCGATTTCCTCGAGGTGCATTTTACATCACTGGGATGATCATGAATTTTGTTTATTTGAATTCTACAGCTTCTTGTTCGTCTTTTTGTATTCCACCTCTTTTGAACGATGTGTACATCCTGAATTCGTATAGATGATACTTTCCTGGCTTTAAGCAAGTTTCATTCTGATTTTCCTACAAATTCCTTTTCAGAATTTATTATTTTTTCTCTTGCTTTTCCATTTGGGAATCCTATGAGTCTTATTCTTACCTGCTTTGTCTTAACCCGTGTTTCAACAGTGATGTTAGCGTTGGTATGCACTTGTTTTCTGTGTCTTCTTCTGATCGGGGGTTTTCTCTTCCCCTGTCCTCTCAGTCATTCACGAGTCCCATGCATTAAGTAGTCTGCTTAGGATTGACTTTAGTCAAGTTTTTATCTCATCCATTGAGTTTTCTGATACTATTGGGTTCTTCTTTAGAGTTTCTCTTCCCCTTTTCTGGTATTCTGCCTTTTGTGATTCTGAGGCATGGTGGTTCATCAGTGTTTTCCTCACCTCCATTTTCAGAGCTTGCTCTGGTATCGTTTTGCCGTCTAGTTGTTTGAAAGCTTATTTTTTGGGCCTTCAATCTCTTTGGAACTGGAAATGGTACTTCCTGTTTATTTTACTATACTTCTTTTACTCTACATGTCAGGTACTATCATGTGTCTAATACAGACTTTTAGGGCTTGGTTAAATGCAAACTTTAAACTCTTTAGTGTATGCAATTCCAAGTTATTTCTGTGAGGACAATTTTCCCTAGACCTTGATGCCATGCCCCGTACCTGTGTGTGTTGTCTGGTATATCTCTAAATCCTGGTGTTGCCTTTGATGTGATGAACACATCATACTGTTTCAGTTAGTAAAACCTCGTTTTTATTACACTAATCTCACAATTCTGAAAGGGCACTGGGCACTTCCTCTACTGGAAATGAAGCTTCTATAGGTTATCAGCTCTGCATTCTTCTGTATGACTTTTGAAGTGTCTCCAAAACAGCCAACAGGGAGTGCGCTTGTAATTTCTACTGCCATGGTAAAGTCCCAATGTTACCAGTTCTTCCCAGAGCTCCTCTGTCTACAGAAACAACAGTGGAACCATATGTATGGATGTCATACTTCAGGGCCTGCTGGGATGATCCCGCAAACCTACCTATGTGTCCTTGGTGCAGAAACCTGTCAGTGCCCTCCAAAATGTAGCATCAGTTTTTGGGTGATAATGCTGTAAGAAATGCTTCATCTTCTCATGCTGTGGACTTTGACCACTCTTCCTAGTTCTCTCACGCTTGAGTCATGAGTTCACGAAGGCAACCACAGAGCTGTTCCGCATCTTCTGCCTGAAACCTGACTGGAATCCCAATCCAGGTTAAGAATGTAGCGGATCCTAAATCTTTTAATACTGCTTTCAAACCCAACGCCCCCTGGAACCCTCAGACCAGATGCATGATTCCTCTGAGTCCCACATGTGCTCTATTGGCAAAATGTCAAATTGGACCCTGGTCCTGCAGATGCAGAGGATGTGGCCATAGGTCATATCGATAAACTCAACCTCACGAGCCAGTGCGGTTGCTGTCTCACTGAGTTCACAGTTATATTTGCTCTCTTGGTAGTACACACCAAAACCCACAACGCACTCTAGATCCCTGAGTTCTGTGAGAGCCATCATCCGTAGCCCTATCCCTCTTTTTCCGCTGCCTCTGCTAGCTCAGATTTGGCAGCACAGATCTTGGTCTCAGAAACAATTGTGGGGATATTTTGTGCTGATTTCTTTGAGTTCTGTCAGCCAAGCATCTGCTGTGTACTCTTCTAACACTCAGCGCATCTCCTTCAATCCCATGCCTGCTGCCCGCTTGAGAGTGTGCTTCCAAGGATAACAGAGTTACACCTTTGATGCTCCATTACCACAGGTCAGACCCTGCACTGGTTTCCATTCTCTACTTTGCCTTTTACTGCTTCCAGGTTTTCTGAGGCCTCATCCTGTCTTTGGATGTAACAGACCACTCTTCGGCAAGTGTCCTGTGCCAAGGGCTGGTTGATTGGATGTTTACAAAGTTTTGTGTATGGGAGCGAGTGAGAGCAGTTTGCACTGGTTCTCTGGCTACTGGGCATAGATAAATCAACACTTTTCACAAATAATTCACAGAAATTGGATATTAGTTTAGTTCCGTTTTGTTTACAGCCATGGTCAGAGGGTTTGTCCGAAGACCCCATCTTTGACATTAGGTTGATATGGCAGTTGTAGTCTTTAAGAAGATTAATAGTATCGATTTACGTGTTGTGGGATTTATATGAAATTGAAGTTAGTTTTTGAAAATTACCAAATCAACAGAAAGCCTGACTTGTCAATTTCTGTAACATTTTGTCTGCTCTAAGTAAAAAACAGACAGACTCAATGTAATATAGCAGTCCAAAAGCTTGAAGGGGTCATGCCAAGTCTATTTCTGAAGCCTCCAAAAACAAAAGGAACAATGAAATAACTATTGGAACCAAGAAATAACGCCCTACCTGTGTTTCACTTATGCACGTGGTGCCCTTTACTCCCAATGACACATACTAGGCAATGTTGGCATTTCAAGGGGTAACATTATTCTCTAGGGATATACAAGAAAATCTAAACAGAATATATATATTTAGGCTTGATTCCAAAAGCACCTAGAGGCATTTAACTATGAGAAACCTGCCTCAGCTATGCTAGGCTATTGAGAACCAGGTGTTCTTCTATCAGTGCTGAGAAGTCTTAATCATCCGATCATGTTGGGTAAAGCAATTTAACACAACCAAGTCTGCACCTCCAAGATATAGTGAACCCGGGTCTTGACGGAAGGGAACGACGGTCCACAAACCTGTGTCTTTAATGAGTTTGGCGACTTTTACGGTTCAGTTCACTATCTGACTTCGAATATTTTCCTGTACTGTCTTGAGAAACTGAGGCCTAATATATTTTCAAGTTCAGTCAAGGATTCCCCACACTTCCCACACTCCTTCAGCCCAAAGAATACATAAACCCCGCATTTGCTGAATCTAGGGGAAGGTCATCATTTCTTTGTGTGAGCTAAGTATTGAATTCCTATCTATTTCAGTCGAGAGTTTTTGACATTTAAGGAGTTCAATGATGTTCACCGAGTGTGAAGTAGCAGGAACTCTGATTCTAGTAGGGGCCTGCTCTCCTCCTACTGGATTCATTGCAGCTCAGGTTCTGATCCTTTGAAATGGATGCCTGAGTGGAGTGGAGGGAAGAGCATGTGATTGATAGCTAGGCACAAACGTGGGAATAGGCTTACCAGGGCTTGGTGCATTTCGGTCTGTATGATTCGTAAATGCCCCTTGGGATGTGTGGATTCTCACGACCCCTTCCAAGACCATGAGTGCTTTTATCATCTCTGCCATCTCTTCTCTTTTAGACGTCAGGAATCTTGGACCAGTTCTTGGAGCTGAGAATCGAGTAACTTTCTCAAGGGCACGTTGAAACTCTGTATGTTTCTGCCAGTATCACCGTTGTTCAGTAGGTCTCATGAATGACTTTCGAGCCTGGTATTCTCTAGAGATGTCTCCATGCCGATATTCTCCACTGTAGCAGAACAAGTTTCATCAATGTGTTCGCACATCTCCTCAATCCATGCAGCCAGGTTTTCTGGCAGCTTCGCTTCGTGTCTCCCATAAAGTCGACATCAACAGTACTGGGCAAGGCTGAAAATACCACGGAGCCTCACCAGTAAGCTGATGACAGGCAGATCTTCCACTGTCTACCCTTTCAGATTCTGGAAAATGACCCGTGAACTCACGTCTTGGGGCAGCAGCAGTATCTCGAACTTACTCAGCTTCCCGAACAAAAGACCTAAGCCAATCTCCACATAGGGCAGCAGACCCACCATCAAACTGATCCACCCACAGAATTCTGCCCAGTAACCTTGGATCCACCAGCCGCAACAAGCCTCGTGGTACACACCAACATTCCACCTGGAATCCAAGCTGTAACTGCCATCCCCTGTGGTTGATGCAGCAAGTTCGTGTTGGAGGTGATGCTGCATTAGACGAGAGTTTCCTAAGGGAAATGTGATTCTATCCAGAAGGGTCCCATGGTCCTTTTCTCTTCCCTCTTTCCTTTTGTTCAGATCTGTATACACAGTACAAACGGAGGGAAGTGTGTCCATGTTCAGTTTAAGGATTCACACCTCTTTAAACTTTCTAAAAGTTCACAGTACACAGAGACCCACTCAAGGAAACTCATGTTTGTGTAATATCCATTCACCCAGATTGCATATACGTCTGTTGTTTTCAGCTGTAACACCCACACTCTCAGCACATGAATCCATTTGTTTCATGGGGGCTGAAATTCCTAGAAATGAAACCAATCCCAACGTGCACATTCTGTCTGTCTCTTTTGCACTTAGTACTATTTCGCAGAGCTAATTGTCTTTGTTATAGGCTTATGCCATTTCTTCCCTGCGCAGCATAGTATATGGCATTCATTCATCTTGTTGGAAAACTTGTAAGACTATATCCCGTTCTATGACCCACACTTATTCAAAACCGTCATTTGGGTTGGCTCACGATATGCACTTCTGGATCAGTATGTATGAATACTAATGCACGCGTCTGTTTTCTGAATACAAGTGTGTTGAGTACATGCTAACAGCGATAATAGGTCGATGCGTGCTGAATGAAACTTGACATCACTTTGAGTGTTTTGTCTTGAATAATCATGGTTGTTTGGTATATGTCAGACAACTGTAACCTTTTGGTGTATGTCTGTTTGTCTGATTGTTTATTTTGCAAACACATTAGGCCATGCATCCCTCCTTTTGCTTCAGACAGACAGTCATGTAAGCTGATTCACTTAAGATAGTGCTTAAAATCACCTATGATTTCCTGCTACCCTCTCCCATCTTTAGGATTTTGATGTCCTCCTTGCCTTCTTCTTCTTACTTCTTTGCAACTCAGGCTCTTCTTGCATTTGCAATAATGGTTTTGTTATTTCCATTTCATCTTGCTACTTTTCTACTCAGGGTAGGATTCTCAATTTTTGTTTTAGGATCAGTCTCAAACTGCTGAATTCTTTTAAGGTTTGCCGGTCAGTGAATTTCCCTAGCTCTGCCGTTGTTATAAATGGCGGTCATTTGGCATAGGCTACCCTAGATTGCAGCTTTTTCTCATTCAGGATATGGTCTATGTCCTGGCACTCCTCCCCTTGTTGCAAATTTTCTGCCGAGATATCAGCTGAACCCCCTCTGGAGGTACTTTTGTGACTAAGTTTCTTTCCTCGAGGTGAATTTTACATCACTGGGATGATCATGAAATTTGTTTATTTGAATTCTACTGCTTCTTGTTGGTCTATTGGTATTCCACCTCTTTTGGACGCTGTGTACTTCCTGAATTCGTATAGATGACACTTTCTTGGATTTCAGCAAGTTTCATTCTGATTTTTCTACAAATTCCTTTTCAGAATGTACTAGTTTATCAATTGCTTTCCATTTGGGAATCCTATGAGTCCTATTCTTACCTGCTTGGTCTTAACCCAGGATTCAACAGTGATGTTAGCGTTGGTTTGCACTCGCTTTTCTGTGTCTTCTTCTGATGGAGGGATTTCTGTTCCCCTGTCCTCTAAGCCATTCACGATTCCTTCTGCATTAATTAGTCTGCTTAGGATTGACTTTAGCCCAGTTTTTATCTCATCCATTGTGTTTTCTTATACTATTGGTTTCTTCTTTAGAGTTTCTCTTCCCCTTTTCTGGTATTTTGCCTTTTGTGATTCTGAGGCACTGTGGTTCATCATTGTTTTCCTCACCTCCATTTTCAGAGCTTGCTCTGGTAACGTTTTGCCGTCTAGTTGTTTGAAAGCTTATTTTTTGGGCCTTCAATCTCTTTGGAACTGAAAATGGTACTTCCTGTTTCTTTTACTATACTTCTTTTACCCTATAGTTCAGGTAATATCATGTATCTAATATAGACAAATTGGGCTTGGATAAGTGCAAACTTTAGACTTTTTGGTGTACGCATTTCCAAGGTATTGCTGTGAGGACAATTTTCCCTAGACCTTGATGCCATGCCCTGTTCCTGTGTGTGTTGTCTGGTATATCTCTAAATCCTGGTGTTGTCTTTGTTGTGATGAACACACCATACTGTTTCAGTTAGTTGATCCTCTTTTTTATTACATTTATCTCACAATTCTGAAAGGGCGCAGGGCACTTCCTCTAGTGGAAATGAAGCTTCTATAGGTTTTCAGCTCTGCATTCTTCTGTATGTCATTTTGAAGTGTCTCCAAAACAGCCAACAGAGAGTGCGCTTGTACTTTCTACTGCCATGGGAATGTCCCAATGTTACCAGTTCTTCCCAGAGCTTCTGTGTCTACAAAAACAACAGTGGAAGCATATGTATGGATGTCATACTTCAGGGCCTGCTGGGATGATCCCGCAGGCCGACCTATGTGTCCTCGGTGCAGTACCCTGTCAGTGCCGTCCAAAATGTAGCATCTGCATTTGGGTGATAATGCTGTAAGAAATGCTTCATCTTCTCGTACTGTGGACTTTGACCACTCTTCCTATTTCGCTCATTCTTGAGTAATGGGTTCACGAAGGCAACCACAGAGCTGTTCCGCATCCTCTGCCTCAAACCAGAGTGTAATCCCTATCCAGGTTTGGAATGTAGCAGATCCTAAATCTTTTAATACTGATTTCAAACCCAACGCCCCCTGGAACCCTCAGTCCAGATGCATGATACCTCTGATTGAGCCCCACGTGTGCTCTATTGGCAAAATGTCAAATTGGACCCTGGTCCTGCAGATGCAGTGGATGTGGCCATAGGACATATCGATAAACTCAAACTCACGTGCCAGTGCTGTTCCTGTCTCACTGAATTCACAGTTTCCTTTGCTCTCTTGAAAGAACCCACCAAAACCCACAATGCATTCGAGATCCCTGAGTTCTGCGAGAGCAATCATCCTTAGCCCTATCCCTCTTTTTCCGCTGCCTCTGCTAGCTCAGATTTGGCAGCTCGGATCTTGGTCTCAGATTCAATTGTGGGGATATTTTGAACTGATTTCTTTGAGTTCTGTCAGCCAAGCTTCTGCTGTGCACTCTTCTAACACTCAGCACATCACCTTCAATCCCATGCCTGCTGCCCGCTTGAGAGTGTGCTTCCACGGAAAACAGAGTTTCACCTTTGATGCTCCTTTACCAGAGGTCAGATCCTGCACTGGTTTCCATTCTCTACTTTGCCTTTTCCTGCTTACGGTTTTTCTGAGGCCTCATCATGTCTTTGGATGTAACAGACCACTCTTACTCAAGTGTCCTGTGCCAAGGGCTGGGTGAGTGTGTGTTTACAATATTTGGTGTATGGTGTCTAGTGAGAGCAGTTTGCACTTGTTCTCTTCCTACTGGGCATCGACAAATCAACACATTTCACAAATAATTCACAGAAATTGGATATTAGTTTCGCTCCTTTTTCTTTACCGCCATGGACGGATGATTTGTCCTAAGACTCCAGCTTTGACATTATATTGATAAGACAGTTGCAGTCTTTAAGAAGGTTAATAGAATCGATTTACGTATTTTGGGATTTATATGAAAGTGAAGTTAGTTTTCGAAAATAACCAAATGAACCTAGAAACCAGACTTGACAATTTTTGTAAGATTTTGTCAGCTCTAAGGAAAAAACAGACAGTCTCAATGTAAAATAGCAGTCCAAATGTTTGAAGGGGACATGCCAACTCTTTTCTCTTGAAGCCTCCAACAACAAAAGGAACAATGAAATACCTATTGGAACCATGAAATAACCCACAACATTGTTTCCCTTGTGCACCAGGTGCCCTTTACTCCCAATGACACATACTAGGCAATGTTGTCATTTAAAGGTATAACATTCCTCTCTAGGAATATACAAGAAAATCTAAACAGAATATACACATTTAGGCTTGATTCAAAAAGCAATTAGAGGCATTTAACTATGAGAAACCTGCTGCAGATATCCTAGGCTATAGAAAACCAGGTGCTTTTCTATCAGTGCTGAGAAGGCTTAATCATCCGATCATGTTGGGTAAAACAATTTAACACAACCAAGTCTGCACCTCCAAGATATAGTGCACCCGGGGCTTGACGGAAGTGAATGACTGTCCACATAACCTGTGTCTATAATGTGTTTTCGACTTTTACAGTACAGTTCACTATCGGACTTCTAATATTATCCTGTAGTGTCTTGAAAAACTGAGGCCTAATACATATTCAAGTTCATTCAAAGATTCCCCTCACTTCCCACACTCCTTTCAGCCCAAAGAATACATAACCCCAGCATTTCCTTAATCTAGGGGAAGGTCATCATTTCTTTGTGTGAGCTAAGTATTCAATTCCTATCTATTTCAATCGAGAGTATTTGAATATTAAGGAGTTCACAGTTGTTCACCGCGTGTGAATGAGGAGGAACTCTGAATCTAGTAGGGGCTTGCTCTCCTCCTCCTGGATTCATTGCAGCTCAGGTTCTGATCCTTTGAAATGGATGCCTGAGTGGAGTGGAGGGAAGAGCATGTGATTGATAGCTAGGCACAAACGTGGGAATAGGCTTACCTGTGCTTGGTGCATTTCGGTCTGAATGATTCATAAATGCCTATTTGGGTGTGTGGATTCTCACAACCTCTTCCAAGAATATGAGCGCTTTATCATCTCTGCCATCTCTTCTCTTTTAGACGTCAGGAATCTTGGACCCGTTCTTGGAGCAGAGAATCGAGTAACTTTCTCAAGGGCACGTTGACTCTCCGTATGTTTCTGCCAGTATCAGCGAGGTTCAGTAGGTCTCATGAAAGTCTTTCGAGCCTGGTATTCTCTAGAGATGTCTCCATGCCGATATTCTCCACTGTGGCAGAACAACTTTCATCAATGTGTCCGCACATCTCCTCAATCTATGCAGCCAGTGTTTCTGCCAGCTTCTCTTCGTGTCTCCCATAAAGTCGACGTCAACAGGAATGGGCAAGTCTGAAGATACTTCGGAGCCTAACCAGTAAGCTGATGACAGGCAGGTCTTCCACTGTCTGCCCTGTCAGATTCTGGAAACTGACCCGTGAACTCAGGTCTTTGGGCAGCAGCAGTATCTCGAACTTACTCAGCTTCCCGAACAAAAGACCTAAGCCAATCTCCACATAGGGCAGCAGACCCACCATCAAACTGATCCACCCACAGAATTCTGTCCAGTTACCTTGGATCCACCAGCCGCAACAAGCCTCGTGATACACACCAACATTCCACCTGGAATCCAACCGGTAACTGCCATCCACAGTGGTTGATGCATCAAGTCAGTGTTGGAGGTGATGCTGCATTAGACCAGAGTTTCCTAAGGGAAATGTGATTCTATCCACAAGGGTCCAATTTTCCTTTTCTCTTCCCTGTTTCCTTTTTTTCAAATCTATATACACAGTACAAACTGAGGGAAGTGTGTCCATGTTCAGTTTATGGATTCACACCTATTTAAACTTTCTAACAGTTCACATTACGCAGACACCCACTCAAGGAAACTCATGTTTGTGTAATATCCATTCACCCAGATTACATATCCTTCTGTTGCTTTCTGCTGAAACACCCACACTCTCAGAACATGGATCCATTTGTTTCATGGGGGCTGAAATTCCTAGAAATGAAACCAATCCCAACGTGCACTTTCCAGTCTGTCTCTTTTACACTTAGTTCAGTTTTGCAGAGCTACTTGTCTTTGTTATAGGCTTATGCCATTTCTTCTCTACGTAGGGTAGAATAAGGCATTCATTCATACTGTTTGAAGGCTTCTAAGACTATATCCCGTTCTATGACCCACTCTTATTCAAAACCGTCATTTGGGTTGGCTCACGATGTGCACTTCTGGATCAGTATCTATGAATACTAATGCACGCGTCTGTTTTCTGAATACAAGTGTGTTGAGTACATGCTAACAGCGATAATAGGTCGATGCGTGCTGAATGAAACTTGACATCACTTTGAGTATTTTGTCTTGAATAATCATGGTTGTTTGGTATATGTCAGCCACCTGTAACCTTTTGGTGTTTGTTTGTTTGTCTGATTGTTTATTTTGCAAACACATTAGGCCATGCATCCCTCCTTTTGCTTCAGACAGACAGTCATGTAAGCTGATTCACTTAAGATAGTGCTTAAAATCACCTATGATTTCCTGCTACCCTCTCCCATCTTTAGGATTTTGATGTCCTCCTTGCCTCCTTCATCTTACTTCTTTGCAACTCAGGCTCTTCTTGCATTTGCAATAATGGTTTTGTTATTTCCATTTCATCTTGCTACTTTTCTACTCAGGGTAGGATTCTCAATTTTTGTTTTAGGATCAGTCTCAAACTGCTGAATTCTTTTAAGGTTTGCCGGTCAGTGAATTTCCCTTGCTCTGCCGTTGTTATAAACGGCGGTCATTTGGCATAGGCTACCCTATATTGCAGCTTTTTCTCATTCAGGATATGGTCTATGTCCTGGCACTCCTCCCCGTGCTGCAAAATTTCTGCCGAGATATCAGCTGAACCCCCTCTGGAGGTACTTTTGTGACTAAGTTGCTTTCCTCGAGGTGCATTTTACATCACTGGGATGTTCATGAATTTTGTTTATTTGAATTCTACTGCTTCTTGTTGGTCTACTAGTATTCCACCATTTTGGACGCTGTGTACTTCCTGAATTAGTATAGATGATACTTTCTTGTCTTTTAGGAAGTTTCATTGTGTTTTTTCTACAAATTTCTTTTCAGAATATACAATTTTTCACTTGCTTTTACATTTGGGAATCCTATGAGTCCTATACTTACCTTCTTTGTCTTAACCCAGGATTCAACATTGTTGTTAGCGTTGATTTGCACTCGCTTTTCTGTGTCTTCTTCTGATGGAGGGATTTCTGTTCCCCTGTCCTCTTAGCCATTCATGAGTCCATCTGCATTAAGTAGTCTGCTTAGGATTGATTTTAGCCAAGTTTTTATCTCATCAATTGAGTTTTCTGATACTATTTGGTTCTTCTTTATACTTTCTCTTCCCCTTTTCTGGTATTCTGCTTTTTGTGATTCTGAGGCACTGTGGTTCATCAGTGTTTTCCTCACCTCCATTTTCAGAGCTTGCTCTGGTATCGTTTTGTCGTCTAGTTGTTTGAAAGCTTATTTTTTGGGCCTTCAATCTTTTTGGAACTGAAAATGGTACTTCCTGTTTCTTTTACTCTACTTCTTTACTCTACATTTCAGGTACAATCATGTATCTAATATAGACTAATAGGTCTTGGTTAAGTGCATTCTTTTGTCTTTTTGGTGTACAGAATTCCATGGTATTTCTGTGAGGACAATTTTCCCTAGACCTTGATGCCATGATCTGTTCCTGTGTGTGTTGTCTGGTATATCTCTAAATCCTGGTGTTGTCTTTGTTGTGATGTACACACCGTACTCTTTCAGTTAGTAGAACCTCATTTTTATTACACTAATCTCACAATTCTGTCATGGCACAGGGCACTTCCTATAGTGGAAATGAAGCTTCTTTAGGTTTTCAGCTCTGCATTCTTCTGTATGTCATTTTGAAGTGTCTCCAAAACAGCCAACAGAGAGTGCTCTTGTACTTTCTACTGCCATGGGAATGTCCCAATGTTACCAGTTCTTCCCAGAGCTTCTCTGTCTACAGAAACACCAGTGGAAGCATATGTATGGATGTCATAATTCAGGGTCTGCTGGGGTGATCCCGCAGGCCGACCTATGTGTCCTCGGTGCAGTACCCTTTCAGTGCCGTCCAAAATGTAGCATCTGCATTTGGGTGATAATGCTATAAGAAATGCTTCATCCTCTCATGCTGTGGACTTTGACCACTCTTCCTATTTCTCTCATTCTTGAGTTATGGGATCACGAAAGCAACCACAGAGCTGTTCCCCATCCTCTGCCTCAAACCAGATTGTAATCCCTATCCAGGATATGAATGTAGCAGATCCTAAATCTTTTAATACTTATTTCAAACCCAACGCACACAAGAACACTCAGTCCAGATGCATGATAACTCTGATTGAGCCCCACACGTGCTCTATTGGCAAAATGTAAAATTGGACCCTGAACCTGCAGATGCAGTTGATGTGGCCTTATTACATATCGATTAACTCAACTTCAAGAGCCAGTGCGTTTGCTGTCTCACTGAGTTCACAGCTCTTTTGCTCTCTTGAAAGTACCCACCAAAACCCACAAGGCACTCTAGATCCCTGAGTTGTGCGAGAGCCATCATCCGCCGTCCTACCACTCTTTTTCCGCTAACTCTGCTAGCTCAGATTTGGCAGCTCGTATCTTGGTCTCAGATTCAATTGTGGGGATATTTTGAGCTGATTTCTTTGAGTTCTGTCAGCCAAGAATCTGCTGTGCACTCTGCTAATACTCAGCGCATCACCTTCAATCCCATGCCTGCTGCCGGCTTGAGAGTGTGCTTCCAATTAAAACAGAGTTTCACCTTTAATGCTGCATTACCAGAAGTCAGATCCTGCACTGGTTACATTTTCTACTTTGCCTTTTCCTGCTTCCATTTTATCTTAGGCCTCATCCTCTCTTTGTAAGTAACAGACCACTCTTAGGAAAGTATCCTTGCCAAGGGCTGGGTGAGTGGATGTTTACAATATTTTGTGTATGGTAGCTAGTGAGAGCCTTTTGTACTGCTCCTCCTCCTACTGGGCATCGAGAAATCAACACTTTTCACAGATAATTCACAGAAATTGGATATATGTTCCGCTCCGATTTTTTATAGCCATCGTCTGAGGGTTTTTCCGAAGACTCCAGCTTTGACCTTATGTTGACAAGGCAGTTGCAGACTTTAAGAAAGTTAACAGTATCGATTTACATGTTTTGGGATTTATATGAAAGTGAAGGTAGATTTTGAAAATTACCAAAACAACCTAGAAGCCAGACTTGACAATTTCTGTAAGATTTTGTCAGGTCTAAAGAAAAAACAGACAGTCTCAATGTAAAATAACAGTCCAAAAGTTTGAAGGGGACATGCCAACTCTTTTCACTTGAAGCCTCCAACAACAAAAGGAACAATGAAATACCTATTGGAACCATGAAATAAACCCCATCCTGGGTTTCCCTTGTGCACCTTGTGCCCTTTACACCCAATGACACATACTAGGCAATGTTGCCATTTCAAGGTGTAACATTCCTCTCTAGAAATACACTGGAAAATCTAAACAGAATATACACATTTAGACTTGATTCCAAATGCACCTAGAGGCATTTAACTATGAGAAACCTGCTGCAGATATGCTAGGCTATTGAGAAGCAGGTGCTCTTCTATCAGTGCTGAGAAGTCTTAATCATCCGATCATGATGGGTAAAGCAATTTAACACAATCAAGTCTGAACCTCCAAGATACAGTGCACCCGGTGATTGACGGAAGTGAATGACTGTCCACATAACCTGTGTCTATAATGTGTTTGGCTACTTTTACAGTTCAGTTCACTATCTGACTTCTAATATTTTCCTGTAGTGTCCTGAAAATCTGAGGCCTAATACATATTCAAGATCATTCAAAGTTTCCCGTCACTTCCCACACCCTTTTCAGCCCAAAGAATACATAACCCCAGCATTTCCTGAATCTAGGGGAATGTCATCATTTCTTTCTGTGAGCTAAGTATTCAATTCCTATCTATTTCAGTCGAGGGTATTTGACCTTTATGGAATTCTATTTGTTCACCGCGTGTGAAGTTGGAGGAACTATGTTTCTAGTAGGAGTTTGCTCTCCTCCTACTGGATTCATTGCAGCTCAGGTTCTGATCCTTTAAAATGGATGTCTGAGTGGAGTGGAGGGAAGAGCATGTGATTAGTAGCGAGGCACCTACCTGGGAATAGGCTTACGTGGGCTTGGTTCATTTCGCTCTGAATAATTCGTAAATGCCTCTTGGGATGTGTGGATTCCCACGACCTCTTCCAAGAACATGAGCGCGTTTATCATCTCTGCCATCTCTTCTTTTTTAGACGTCAGGAATCTTGGACCCGTTCTTGGAGAAGTGAATCGAGTAAATTTCCAAGGGCACGTTGACTCTCCGTAAGTTTCTGCCAGTATTAGCGAGGTTCTGTAGCTCTCATGAATGTCTTTCGAGCCTGGTATGCTCCAGAGATGTCTCCATGACGATATTCTCCACTGTAGCAGAACAGCTTTCATCAATGTGTTCACACATCTCCTCAATCCATGCAGCCAGTTTTTCTGGCAGCTTCTCTTCGTGTCTCCCATAAAGTCGACGTCAACAGGAATGGGCAAGTCTAAAAATACTTCGGAGCCTCACCAGTAAGCTGATGACAGGCAGATCTTCCACTGTCTACCCTGTCAGATTCTGGAAAATGACCCGTGAACTCAGGTCTTGGGGCAGCAGCAGTATCTCGAACTTACTCAGTTTCCCTAAAAAAATACTTAAGCCAATCTCCACATAGGGCAGCAGACCCACCATCAAACTGATCCACCCACAGAATTCTGTCCAGTTAACTTGTATCCACCAGCCGCAACAAGCCTCGTGTTACACAGCAACATTCCACCTGGAATCCAACCGGTAACTGACATCCCCTGTGGTGGATGCAGCAAGTTCGTGTTGGAGGTGATGCTGCATTAGACGAGAGTTTCCTAAGGGAAATGTGATTCTATCCTGAAGGGTCCTATGGTCCTTTTCTCTTCCCTCTTTCCTTTTGTTCAGATCTGTATACAAAGTACAAACGGAGGGAAGTGTGTCCATGTTCAGTTTATGGATTCACACCTCTTTAAACTTTCTAACAGTTCACAGTACAAAGAGACCCACTCAAGGAAACTCATGTTTGTGTAATATCCATTCACCCAGATTACATATCCGTCTGTTGATTTCTGCTGTAACACCCACACTCTCAGCACATGGATCCATTTGTTTCATGGGGGCTGAAATTCCTAGAAATGAAACCAATCCCAACGTGCACTTTCCTGTCTGACTCTTTTGCACTTAGTACAATTTCGCAGAGCTAATTGTCTTTTTTATAGGCTTATGCCATTTCTTACTTACGAAGCTTAGTATATGGCCTTCATTCATCTTGTTGGAAAACTTGTAAGACTATATCCAGTTCTATGACCCACACTTATTCAAAACCATCATTTGGGTTCGCTCACGATATGCACTTCTGGATCAGTATCTATGAATAGTAATGCACACATCTGTTTTCTGAATACAAGTCTGCTGAGTACATGCTAGCCGCGATAATGGGTCGATGCGTGCTGAATGATCCTTGAAAACACTTTGATTATATTCTTTTGAATATTCATGGTTGTTTGGTATATGTAAGCCAACTGTAAACTTTTGGTGTTTGTTTGTTTGTCTGATATTTTGTATGTTTTGCAAAAACATTAGGCCATACATCTCTCATTTTGCTTCAGACAGACAGTCATGTAAGCTGATTCACTTAAGATAGTGCTTAAAATCACCTATGATTTCCTGCTACCCTCTCCCATCTTTAGGATTTTGATGTCCTCCTTGCCTTCTTCTTCTTACTTCCTTGCAACTCAGGCTCTTCTTGCATTTGCAATAATGGTTTTGTTATTTCCATTTCATCTTGCTACTTTTCTACTCAGGGTAGGATTCTCAATTTTTGTTTTAGCATCTGTCTAAAAGTGCTGAATTCTTTTAAGGTTTGCAGGTCAGTGAATTTCCCTAGCTCTGCCGTTGTTATAAACGGCGGTCATTTGGCATAGGCTACCCTAGATTGCAGCTTTTTCTCATTCAGGATATGGTCTATGTCCTGGCACTCCTCCCCGTGCTGCAAAATTTCTGCCGAGATATTAGCTGAAACCCCTCTGGAGGTTCTGTTCTGACTAAGTCGATTTCCTCGAGGTGCATTTTACATCACTGGGATGATCATGAATTTTGTTTATTTGAATTCTACAGCTTCTTGTTCGTCTTTTTGTATTCCACCTCTTTTGAACGATGTGTACATCCTGAATTCGTATAGATGATACTTTCCTGGCTTTAAGCAAGTTTCATTCTGATTTTCCTACAAATTCCTTTTCAGAATTTATTATTTTTTCTCTTGCTTTTCCATTTGGGAATCCTATGAGTCTTATTCTTACCTGCTTTGTCTTAACCCGTGTTTCAACAGTGATGTTAGCGTTGGTATGCACTTGTTTTCTGTGTCTTCTTCTGATCGGGGGTTTTCTCTTCCCCTGTCCTCTCAGTCATTCACGAGTCCCATGCATTAAGTAGTCTGCTTAGGATTGACTTTAGTCAAGTTTTTATCTCATCCATTGAGTTTTCTGATACTATTGGGTTCTTCTTTAGAGTTTCTCTTCCCCTTTTCTGGTATTCTGCCTTTTGTGATTCTGAGGCATGGTGGTTCATCAGTGTTTTCCTCACCTCCATTTTCAGAGCTTGCTCTGGTATCGTTTTGCCGTCTAGTTGTTTGAAAGCTTATTTTTTGGGCCTTCAATCTCTTTGGAACTGGAAATGGTACTTCCTGTTTATTTTACTATACTTCTTTTACTCTACATGTCAGGTACTATCATGTGTCTAATACAGACTTTTAGGGCTTGGTTAAATGCAAACTTTAAACTCTTTAGTGTATGCAATTCCAAGTTATTTCTGTGAGGACAATTTTCCCTAGACCTTGATGCCATGCCCCGTACCTGTGTGTGTTGTCTGGTATATCTCTAAATCCTGGTGTTGCCTTTGATGTGATGAACACATCATACTGTTTCAGTTAGTAAAACCTCGTTTTTATTACACTAATCTCACAATTCTGAAAGGGCACTGGGCACTTCCTCTACTGGAAATGAAGCTTCTATAGGTTATCAGCTCTGCATTCTTCTGTATGACTTTTGATGTGTCTCCAAAACAGCCAACAGGGAGTGCGCTTGTAATTTCTACTGCCATGGTAAAGTCCCAATGTTACCAGTTCTTCCCAGAGCTCCTCTGTCTACAGAAACAACAGTGGAACCATATGTATGGATGTCATACTTCAGGGCCTGCTGGGATGATCCCGCAAACCTACCTATGTGTCCTTGGTGCAGAAACCTGTCAGTGCCCTCCAAAATGTAGCATCAGTTTTTGGGTGATAATGCTGTAAGAAATGCTTCATCTTCTCATGCTGTGGACTTTGACCACTCTTCCTAGTTCTCTCACGCTTGAGTCATGAGTTCACGAAGGCAACCACAGAGCTGTTCCGCATCTTCTGCCTGAAACCTGACTGGAATCCCAATCCAGGTTAAGAATGTAGCGGATCCTAAATCTTTTAATACTGCTTTCAAACCCAACGCCCCCTGGAACCCTCAGACCAGATGCATGATTCCTCTGAGTCCCACATGTGCTCTATTGGCAAAATGTCAAATTGGACCCTGGTCCTGCAGATGCAGAGGATGTGGCCATAGGACATATCGATAAACTCAACCTCACGAGCCAGTGCGGTTGCTGTCTCACTGAGTTCACAGTTATATTTGCTCTCTTGATAGTACACACCAAAACCCACAACGCACTCTAGATCCCTGAGTTCTGTGAGAGCCATCATCCGTAGCCCTATCCCTCTTTTTCCGCTGCCTCTGCTAGCTCAGATTTGGCAGCACAGATCTTGGTCTCAGAAACAATTGTGGGGATATTTTGTGCTGATTTCTTTGAGTTCTGTCAGCCAAGCATCTGCTGTGTACTCTTCTAACACTCAGCGCATCTCCTTCAATCCCATGCCTGCTGCCCGCTTGAGAGTGTGCTTCCAAGGATAACAGAGTTACACCTTTGATGCTCCATTACCACAGGTCAGACGCTGCACTGGTTTCCATTCTCTACTTTGCCTTTTACTGCTTCCAGGTTTTCTGAGGCCTCATCCTGTCTTTGGATGTAACAGACCACTCTTCGGCAAGTGTCCTGTGCCAAGGGCTGGTTGATTGGATGTTTACAAAGTTTTGTGTATGGGAGCGAGTGAGAGCAGTTTGCACTGGTTCTCTGGCTACTGGGCATAGATAAATCAACACTTTTCACAAATAATTCACAGAAATTGGATATTAGTTTAGTTCCGTTTTGTTTACAGCCATGGTCAGAGGGTTTGTCCGAAGACCCCATCTTTGACATTAGGTTGATATGGCAGTTGTAGTCTTTAAGAAGATTAATAGTATCGATTTACGTGTTGTGGGATTTATATGAAATTGAAGTTAGTTTTTGAAAATTACCAAATCAACAAAAAGCCTGACTTGTCAATTTCTGTAACATTTTGTCTGCTCTAAGTAAAAAACAGACAGACTCAATGTAATATAGCAGTCCAAAAGCTTGAAGGGGTCATGCCAAGTCTATTTCTGAAGCCTCCAAAAACAAAAGGAACAATGAAATAACTATTGGAACCAAGAAATAACGCCCTACCTGTGTTTCACTTATGCACGTGGTGCCCTTTACTCCCAATGACACATACTAGGCAATGTTGGCATTTCAAGGGGTAACATTATTCTCTAGGGATATACAAGAAAATCTAAACAGAATATATATATTTAGGCTTGATTCCAAAAGCACCTAGAGGCATTTAACTATGAGAAACCTGCCTCAGCTATGCTAGGCTATTGAGAACCAGGTGTTCTTCTATCAGTGCTGAGAAGTCTTAATCATCCGATCATGTTGGGTAAAGCAATTTAACACAACCAAGTCTGCACCTCCAAGATATAGTGAACCCGGGTCTTGACGGAAGGGAACGACGGTCCACAAACCTGTGTCTTTAATGAGTTTGGCGACTTTTACGGTTCAGTTCACTATCTGACTTCGAATATTTTCCTGTACTGTCTTGAGAAACTGAGGCCTAATATATTTTCAAGTTCAGTCAAGGATTCCCCACACTTCCCACACTCCTTCAGCCCAAAGAATACATAAACCCCGCATTTGCTGAATCTAGGGGAAGGTCATCATTTCTTTGTGTGAGCTAAGTATTGAATTCCTATCTATTTCAGTCGAGAGTTTTTGACATTTAAGGAGTTCAATGATGTTCACCGAGTGTGAAGTAGCAGGAACTCTGATTCTAGTAGGGGCCTGCTCTCCTCCTACTGGATTCATTGCAGCTCAGGTTCTGATCCTTTGAAATGGATGCCTGAGTGGAGTGGAGGGAAGAGCATGTGATTGATAGCTAGGCACAAACGTGGGAATAGGCTTACCAGGGCTTGGTGCATTTCGGTCTGAATGATTCGTAAATGCCCCTTGGGATGTGTGGATTCTCACGACCCCTTCCAAGACCATGAGTGCTTTTATCATCTCTGCCATCTCTTCTCTTTTAGACGTCAGGAATCTTGGACCAGTTCTTGGAGCTGAGAATCGAGTAACTTTCTCAAGGGCACGTTGAAACTCTGTATGTTTCTGCCAGTATCACCGTTGTTCAGTAGGTCTCATGAATGACTTTCGAGCCTGGTATTCTCTAGAGATGTCTCCATGCCGATATTCTCCACTGTAGCAGAACAAGTTTCATCAATGTGTTCGCACATCTCCTCAATCCATGCAGCCAGGTTTTCTGGCAGCTTCGCTTCGTGTCTCCCATAAAGTCGACATCAACAGTACTGGGCAAGGCTGAAAATACCACGGAGCCTCACCAGTAAGCTGATGACAGGCAGATCTTCCACTGTCTACCCTTTCAGATTCTGGAAAATGACCCGTGAACTCACGTCTTGGGGCAGCAGCAGTATCTCGAACTTACTCAGCTTCCCGAACAAAAGACCTAAGCCAATCTCCACATAGGGCAGCAGACCCACCATCAAACTGATCCACCCACAGAATTCTGCCCAGTAACCTTGGATCCACCAGCCGCAACAAGCCTCGTGGTACACACCAACATTCCACCTGGAATCCAAGCTGTAACTGCCATCCCCTGTGGTTGATGCAGCAAGTTCGTGTTGGAGGTGATGCTGCATTAGACGAGAGTTTCCTAAGGGAAATGTGATTCTATCCAGAAGGGTCCCATGGTCCTTTTCTCTTCCCTCTTTCCTTTTGTTCAGATCTGTATACACAGTACAAACGGAGGGAAGTGTGTCCATGTTCAGTTTAAGGATTCACACCTCTTTAAACTTTCTAAAAGTTCACAGTACACAGAGACCCACTCAAGGAAACTCATGTTTGTGTAATATCCATTCACCCAGATTGCATATACGTCTGTTGTTTTCAGCTGTAACACCCACACTCTCAGCACATGAATCCATTTGTTTCATGGGGGCTGAAATTCCTAGAAATGAAACCAATCCCAACGTGCACTTTCTGTCTGTCTCTTTTGCACTTAGTACTATTTCGCAGAGCTAATTGTCTTTGTTATAGGCTTATGCCATTTCTTCCCTGCGAAGCATAGTATATGGCATTCATTCATCTTGTTGGAAAACTTGTAAGACTATATCCCGTTCTATGACCCACACTTATTCAAAACCGTCATTTGGGTTGGCTCACGATATGCACTTCTGGATCAGTATCTATGAATAGTAATGCACGCATCTGTTTTCTGAATACAAGTGTGTTGAGTACATGCTAGCCACGATAATGGGTCGATGCGTGCTGAATGATACTTGACATCACTTTGAGTATAGTGTTTTGAATATTCATTGTTGTTTGGTATATGTAAGCCAATTGTAACCTTTTGGTGTTTGTTTGTTTGTCTGATATTTTGTATGTTTTGCAAAAACATTAGGCCATACATCTCTCATTTTGCTTCAGACAGACAGTCATGTAAGCTGATTCACTTAAGATAGTGCTTAAAATCACCTATGATTTCCTGCTACCCTCTCCCATCTTTAGGATTTTGATGTCCTCCTTGCCTTCTTCTTCTTACTTCTTTGCAACTCAGGCTCTTCTTGCATTTGCAATAATGGTTTTGTTATTTCCATTTCATCTTGCTACTTTTCTACTCAGGGTAGGATTCTCAATTTTTGTTTTAGGATCAGTCTCAAAGTGCTGAATTCTTTTAAGGTTTGCCGGTCAGTGAATTTCCCTAGCTCTGCCGTTGTCATAAACGGCAGTCATTTGGCATAGGCTACCCTAGATTGCAGCTTTTTCTCATTCAGGATATGGTCTATGTCCTGGCACTCCTCCCCGTGCTGCAAAATTTCTGCCGAGATATCAGCTGAAACCCCTCTGGAGGTTCTGTTCTGACTAAGTCGATTTCCTCGAGGTGCATTTTACATCACTGGGATGATCATGAATTTTGTTTATTTGAATTCTACAGCTTCTTGTTCGTCTATTTGTATTCCACCTCTTTTGAACGATGTGTACATCCTGAATTCGTATAGATGATACTTTCCTGGCTTTAAGCAAGTTTCATTCTGATTTTCCTACAAATTCCTTTTCAGAATTTATAATTTTATCTCTTGCTTTTCCATTTGGGAATCCTATGAGTCTTATTCTTACCTGCTTTGTCTTAACCCATGATTCAACAGTGATGTTAGCGTTGGTATGCACTTGCTTTTCTGTGTCTTCTTCTGATCGAGGGTTTTCTGTTCCCCTGTCCTCTCAGTCATTCACGAGTCCCATGCATTAAGTAGTCTGCTTAGGATTGACTTTAGTCAAGTTTTTATCTCATCCATTGAGTTTTCTGATACTATTGGGTTCTTCTTTAGAGTTTCTCTTCCCCTTTTCTGGTATTCTGCCTTTTGTGATTCTGAGGCATGGTGGTTCATCAGTGTTTTCCTCACCTCCATTTTCAGAGCTTGCTCTGGTATCGTTTTGCCGTCTAGTTGTTTGAAAGCTTATTTTTTGGGCCTTCAATCTCTTTGGAACTGGAAATGGTACTTCCTGTTTATTTTACTATACTTCTTTTACTCTACATGTCAGGTACTATCATGTGTCTAATACAGACTTTTAGGGCTTGGTTAAATGCAAACTTTAGACTCTTTGGTGTACGCAATTCCAAGTTATTTCTGTGAGGACAATTTTCCCTAGACCTTGATGCCATGCCCCGTACCTGTGTGTGTTGTCTGGTATATCTCTAAATCCTGGTGATGCCTTTGATGTGATGAACACATCATACTGTTTCAGTTAGTAAAACCTCGTTTTTATTACACTAATCTCACAATTCTGAAAGGGCACAGGGCACTTCCTCTACTGGAAATGAAGCTTCTATAGGTTATCAGCTCTGCATTCTTCTGTATGTCATTTTGAAGTGTCTCCAAAACAGCCAACAGGGAGTGCGCTTGTAATTTCTACTGCCATGGTAAAGTCCCAATGTTACCAGTTCTTCCCAGAGCTCCTCTGTCTACAGAAACAACAGTGGAACCATATGTATGGATGTCATACTTCAGGGCCTGCTGGGATGATCCCGCAAACCTACCTATGTGTCCTTGGTGCAGAAACCTGTCAGTGCCCTCCAAAATGTAGCATCAGTTTTTGGGTGATAATGCTGTAAGAAATGCTTCATCTTCTCATGCTGTGGATTTGACCACTCTTCCTAGTTCTCTCACGCTTGAGTCATGAGTTCACGAAGGCAACCACAGAGCTGTTCCGCATCTTCTGCCTGAAACCTGACTGGAATCCCAATCCAGGTTAAGAATGTTGCGGATCCTAAATCTTTTAATACTGCTTTCAAACCCAACGCCCCCTGGAACCCTCAGACCAGATGCATGATTCCTCTGAGCCCCACATGTGCTCTATTGGCAAAATGTCAAATTGGACCCTGGTCCTGCAGATGCAGTGGATGTGGCCATAGGACATATCGATAAACTCAACCTCACGAGCCAGTGCGGTTGCTGTCTCACTGAGTCCACAGTTATATTTGCTCTCTTGATAGTACCCACCAAAACCCACAACGCACTCTAGATCCCTGAGTTCTGTGAGAGCCATCATCCGTAGCCCTATCCCTCTTTTTCCGCTGCCTCTATTAGCTCAGATTTGGCAGCTCAGATCTTGGTCTCAGAAACAATTGTGGGGATATTTTGTGCTGATTTCTTTGAGTTCTGTCAGCCAAGCATCTGCTGTGCACTCTTCTAACACTCAGCGCATCTCCTTCAATCCCATGCCTGCTGCCCGCTTGAGAGTGTGCTTCCAAGGATAACAGAGTTACACCTTTGATGCTCCATTACCACAGGTCAGACCCTGCACTGGTTTCCATTCTCTACTTTGCCTTTTACTGCTTCCAGGTTTTCTGAGGCCTCATCCTGTCTTTGGATGTAACAGACCACTCTTCGGCAAGTGTCCTGTGCCAAGGGCTGGTTGATTGGATGTTTACAAAGTTTTGTGTATGGGAGCGAGTGAGAGCAGTTTGCACTGGTTCTCTGGCTACTGGGCATAGATAAATCAACACTTTTCACAAATAATTCACAGAAATTGGATATTAGTTTAGCTCCGTTTTGTTTACAGCCATGGTCAGAGGGTTTGTCTGAAGACCCCATCTTTGACATTAGGTTGATATGGCAGTTGTAGTCTTTAAGAAGATTAATAGTATCGATTTACGTGTTGTGGGATTTATATGAAATTGAAGTTAGTTTTTGAAAATTACCAAATCAACAAAAGCCTGACTTGTCAATTTCTGTAATATTTTGTCAGTTCTAAGTAAAAAACAGACAGACTCAATGTAATATAGCATTCCAAAAGCTTGAAGGGGTCATGCCAAGTCTTTTTCTGAAGCCTCCATAAACTAAAGGAACAATGAAATAACTATTGGAACCATGAAATAACGCCCAACCTGCGTTTCACTTATGCACGTGGTGCCCTTTACTCCCAATGACACATACTAGGCAATGTTGGCATTTCAAGGGGTAACATTATTCTCTAGGGATATACAGGAAAATCTAAACAGAATATATACATTTAGGCTTGATTCCAAAAGCACCTAGAGGCATTTAACTATGAGAAACCTGCTGCAGCTATGCTAGGCTATTGAGAACCAGGTGTTCTTCTATCAGTGCTGAGAAGTCTTAATCATCCGATCATGTTGGGTAAAGCAATTTAACACAACCAAGTCTGCACCTCCAAGATATAGTGAACCCGGGTCTTGACGGAAGTGAACGACGATCCACAAACCTGTGTCTTTAATGAGTTTGGCGACTTTTACGGTTCAGTTCACTATCTGACTTCGAATATTTTCCTGTACTGTCTTGAGAAACTGAGGCCTAATACATTTTCAAGTTCAGTCAAAGATTCCCCACACTTCCCACACTCCTTCAGCCCAAAGAATACATAAACCCCGCATTTGCTGAATCTAGGGGAAGGTCATCATTTCTTTGTGTGAGCTAAGTATTGAATTCCTATCTATTTCAGTCGAGAGTATTTCACATTTAAGGAGTTCAATGATGTTCACCGAGTATGAAGGAGGAGGAAATCTGATTCTAGTAGGGGCCTGCTCTCCTCCTACTGGATTCATTGCAGCTAAGGTTCTGATCCTTTGAAATGGATGCCTGAGTGGAGTGGAGGGAAGAGCATGTGATTGATAGCTAGGCACAAACGTGAGAATAGGCTTACCTGGGCTTGGTGCATTTCGGTCTGAATGATTCGTAAATGCCCCTTGGGATGTGTGGATTCTCACGACCCCTTCCAAGACCATGAGTGCTTTTATCATCTCTGCCATCTCTTCTCTTTTAGACGTCAGGAATCTTGGACCAGTTCTTGGAGCTGAGAATCGAGTAACTTTCTCAAAGGCACGTTGAAACTCCGTATGTTTCTGCCAGTATCACCGTTGTTCAGTAGGTCTCATGAATGTCTTTCGAGCCTGGTATGCTCTAGAGATGTCTCCATGCCGATATTCTCCACTGTAGCAGAACAAGTTCATCAATGTGTTCGCACATCTCCTCAATCCATGCAGCAAGGTTTTCTGGCAGCTTCGCTTCGTGTCTCCCATTAAGTCGACATCAACAGTACTGGGCAAGGCTGAAAATACCACGGAGCCTCACCAGTAAGCTGATGACAGGCAGATCTTCCACTGTCTACCCTTTCAGATTCTGGAAAATGACCCGTGAACTCACGTCTTGGGGCAGCAGCAGTATCTCGAACTTACTCAGCTTCCCGAACAAAGACCTAAGCCAATCTCCACATAGGGCAGCAGACCCACCATCAAACTGATCCACCCACAGAATTCTGCCCAGTAACCTTGGATCCACCAGCCGCAACAAGCCTCGTGGTACACACCAACATTCCACCTGGAATCCAAGCTGTAACTGCCATCCATTGTGGTTGATGCAGCAAGTTCGTGTTGGAGGTGATGCTGCATTAGACGAGAGTTTCCTAAGGGAAATGTGATTCTACCCAGAAGGGTCCCATGGTCCTTTTCTCTTCCCTCTTTCCTTTTGTTCAGATCTGTATACACAGTACAAACGGAGGGAAGTGTGTCCATGTTCAGTTTAAGGATTCACACCTCTTTAAACTTTCTAAAAGTTCACAGTACACAGAGACCCACTCAAGGAAACTCATGTTTGTGTAATATCCATTCACCCAGATTGCATATACGTCTGTTGTTTTCAGCTGTAACACCCACACTCTCAGCACATGAATCCATTTGTTTCATGGGGGCTGAAATTCCTAGAAATGAAACCAATCCCAACGTGCACTTTCTGTCTGTCTCTTTTGCACTTAGTACTATTTCGCAGAGCTAATTGTCTTTGTTATAGGCTTATGCCATTTCTTCCCTGTGCAGCATAGTATATGGCATTCATTCATCTTGTTGGAAAACTTGTAAGACTATATCCCGTTCTATGACCCACACTTATTCAAAACCGTCATTTGGGTTGGCTCACGATATGCACTTCTGGATCAGTATCTATGAATAGTAATGCACGCATCTGTTTTCTGAATACAAGTGTGTTGAGTACATGCTAGCCACGATAATGGGTCGATGCGTGCTGAATGATACTTGACATCACTTTGAGTATAGTGTTTTGAATATTCATTGTTGTTTGGTATATGTAAGCCAATTGTAACCTTTTGGTGTTTGTTTGTTTGTCTGATATTTTGTATGTTTTGCAAAAACATTAGGCCATGCATCCCTCCTTTTGCTTCAGACAGACAGTCATGTAAGCTGATTCACTTAAGATAGTGCTTAAAATCACCTATGATTTCCTGCTACCCTCTCCCATCTTTAGGATTTTGATGTCCTCCTTGCCTTCTTCTTCTTACTTCTTTGCAACTCAGGCTCTTCTTGCATTTGCAATAATGGTTTTGTTATTTCCATTTCATCTTGCTACTTTTCTACTCAGGGTAGGATTCTCAATTTTTGTTTTAGGATCAGTCTCAAAGTGCTGAATTCTTTTAAGGTTTGCCGGTCAGTGAATTTCCCTAGCTCTGCCGTTGTCATAAACGGCAGTCATTTGGCATAGGCTACCCTAGATTGCAGCTTTTTCTCATTCAGGATATGGTCTATGTCCTGGCACTCCTCCCCGTGCTGCAAAATTTCTGCCGAGATATCAGCTGAAACCCCTCTGGAGGTTCTGTTCTGACTAAGTCGATTTCCTCGAGGTGCATTTTACATCACTGGGATGATCATGAATTTTGTTTATTTGAATTCTACAGCTTCTTGTTCGTCTATTTGTATTCCACCTCTTTTGAACGATGTGTACATCCTGAATTCGTATAGATGATACTTTCCTGGCTTTAAGCAAGTTTCATTCTGATTTTCCTACAAATTCCTTTTCAGAATTTATAATTTTATCTCTTGCTTTTCCATTTGGGAATCCTATGAGTCTTATTCTTACCTGCTTTGTCTTAACCCATGATTCAACAGTGATGTTAGCGTTGGTATGCACTTGCTTTTCTGTGTCTTCTTCTGATCGAGGGTTTTCTGTTCCCCTGTCCTCTCAGTCATTCACGAGTCCCATGCATTAAGTAGTCTGCTTAGGATTGACTTTAGTCAAGTTCTTATCTCATCCATTGAGTTTTCTGATACTATTGGGTTCTTCTTTAGAGTTTCTCTTCCCCTTTTCTGGTATTCTGCCTTTTGTGATTCTGAGGCATGGTGGTTCATCAGTGTTTTCCTCACCTCCATTTTCAGAGCTTGCTCTGGTATCGTTTTGCCGTCTAGTTGTTTGAAAGCTTATTTTTTGGGCCTTCAATCTCTTTGGAACTGGAAATGGTACTTCCTGTTTATTTTACTATACTTCTTTTACTCTACATGTCAGGTACTATCATGTGTCTAATACAGACTTTTAGGGCTTGGTTAAATGCAAACTTTAGACTCTTTGGTGTACGCAATTCCAAGTTATTTCTGTGAGGACAATTTTCCCTAGACCTTGATGCCATGCCCCGTACCTGTGTGTGTTGTCTGGTATATCTCTAAATCCTGGTGATGCCTTTGATGTGATGAACACATCATACTGTTTCAGTTAGTAAAACCTCGTTTTTATTACACTAATCTCACAATTCTGAAAGGGCACAGGGCACTTCCTCTACTGGAAATGAAGCTTCTATAGGTTATCAGCTCTGCATTCTTCTGTATGTCATTTTGAAGTGTCTCCAAAACAGCCAACAGGGAGTGCGCTTGTAATTTCTACTGCCATGGTAAAGTCCCAATGTTACCAGTTCTTCCCAGAGCTCCTCTGTCTACAGAAACAACAGTGGAACCATATGTATGGATGTCATACTTCAGGGCCTGCTGGGATGATCCCGCAAACCTACCTATGTGTCCTTGGTGCAGAAACCTGTCAGTGCCCTCCAAAATGTAGCATCAGTTTTTGGGTGATAATGCTGTAAGAAATGCTTCATCTTCTCATGCTGTGGATTTGACCACTCTTCCTAGTTCTCTCACGCTTGAGTCATGAGTTCACGAAGGCAACCACAGAGCTGTTCCGCATCTTCTGCCTGAAACCTGACTGGAATCCCAATCCAGGTTAAGAATGTTGCGGATCCTAAATCTTTTAATACTGCTTTCAAACCCAACGCCCCCTGGAACCCTCAGACCAGATGCATGATTCCTCTGAGCCCCACATGTGCTCTATTGGCAAAATGTCAAATTGGACCCTGGTCCTGCAGATGCAGTGGATGTGGCCATAGGACATATCGATAAACTCAACCTCACGAGCCAGTGCGGTTGCTGTCTCACTGAGTCCACAGTTATATTTGCTCTCTTGATAGTACCCACCAAAACCCACAACGCACTCTAGATCCCTGAGTTCTGTGAGAGCCATCATCCGTAGCCCTATCCCTCTTTTTCCGCTGCCTCTATTAGCTCAGATTTGGCAGCTCAGATCTTGGTCTCAGAAACAATTGTGGGGATATTTTGTGCTGATTTCTTTGAGTTCTGTCAGCCAAGCATCTGCTGTGCACTCTTCTAACACTCAGCGCATCTCCTTCAATCCCATGCCTGCTGCCCGCTTGAGAGTGTGCTTCCAAGGATAACAGAGTTACACCTTTGATGCTCCATTACCACAGGTCAGACGCTGCACTGGTTTCCATTCTCTACTTTGCCTTTTACTGCTTCCAGGTTTTCTGAGGCCTCATCCTGTCTTTGGATGTAACAGACCACTCTTCGGCAAGTGTCCTGTGCCAAGGGCTGGTTGATTGGATGTTTACAAAGTTTTGTGTATGGGAGCGAGTGAGAGCAGTTTGCACTGGTTCTCTGGCTACTGGGCATAGATAAATCAACACTTTTCACAAATAATTCACAGAAATTGGATATTAGTTTAGCTCCGTTTTGTTTACAGCCATGGTCAGAGGGTTTGTCTGAAGACCCCATCTTTGACATTAGGTTGATATGGCAGTTGTAGTCTTTAAGAAGATTAATAGTATCGATTTACGTGTTGTGGGATTTATATGAAATTGAAGTTAGTTTTTGAAAATTACCAAATCAACAAAAGCCTGACTTGTCAATTTCTGTAATATTTTGTCAGTTCTAAGTAAAAAACAGACAGACTCAATGTAATATAGCATTCCAAAAGCTTGAAGGGGTCATGCCAAGTCTTTTTCTGAAGCCTCCATAAACAAAAGGAACAATGAAATAACTATTGGAACCATGAAATAACGCCCAACCTGCGTTTCACTTATGCACGTGGTGCCCTTTACTCCCAATGACACATACTAGGCAATTTTGGCATTTCAAGGGGTAACATTATTCTCTAGGGATATACAGGAAAATCTAAACAGAATATATACATTTAGGCTTGATTCCAAAAGCACCTAGAGGCATTTAACTATGAGAAACCTGCTGCAGCTATGCTAGGCTATTGAGAACCAGGTGTTCTTCTATCAGTGCTGAGAAGTCTTAATCATCCGATCATGTTGGGTAAAGCAATTTAACACAACCAAGTCTGCACCTCCAAGATATAGTGAACCCGGGTCTTGACGGAAGTGAACGACGATCCACAAACCTGTGTCTTTAATGAGTTTGGCGACTTTTACGGTTCAGTTCACTATCTGACTTCGAATATTTTCCTGTACTGTCTTGAGAAACTGAGGCCTAATACATTTTCAAGTTCAGTCAAAGATTCCCCACACTTCCCACACTCCTTCAGCCCAAAGAATACATAAACCCCGCATTTGCTGAATCTAGGGGAAGGTCATCATTTCTTTGTGTGAGCTAAGTATTGAATTCCTATCTATTTCAGTCGAGAGTATTTCACATTTAAGGAGTTCAATGATGTTCACCGAGTATGAAGGAGGAGGAAATCTGATTCTAGTAGGGGCCTGCTCTCCTCCTACTGGATTCATTGCAGCTAAGGTTCTGATCCTTTGAAATGGATGCCTGAGTGGAGTGGAGGGAAGAGCATGTGATTGATAGCTAGGCACAAACGTGAGAATAGGCTTACCTGGGCTTGGTGCATTTCGGTCTGAATGATTCGTAAATGCCCCTTGGGATGTGTGGATTCTCACGACCCCTTCCAAGACCATGAGTGCTTTTATCATCTCTGCCATCTCTTCTCTTTTAGACGTCAGGAATCTTGGACCAGTTCTTGGAGCTGAGAATCGAGTAACTTTCTCAAAGGCACGTTGAAACTCCGTATGTTTCTGCCAGTATCACCGTTGTTCAGTAGGTCTCATGAATGTCTTTCGAGCCTGGTATGCTCTAGAGATGTCTCCATGCCGATATTCTCCACTGTAGCAGAACAAGTTCATCAATGTGTTCGCACATCTCCTCAATCCATGCAGCAAGGTTTTCTGGCAGCTTCGCTTCGTGTCTCCCATTAAGTCGACATCAACAGTACTGGGCAAGGCTGAAAATACCACGGAGCCTCACCAGTAAGCTGATGACAGGCAGATCTTCCACTGTCTGCCCTTTCAGATTCTGGAAAATGACCCGTGAACTCACGTCTTGGGGTAGCAGCAGTATCTCGAAGTTACTCAGCTTCCCGAAAAAAAGACTTAAGCCAATCTCCACATAGGGCAGCAGACACACATTAAAATGATCCACCCACAGAATTCTGCCCAGTTACCTTGGATCCACCAGCCGCAACAAGCCTCGTGGTACACACCAACATTCCACCTGGAATCCAAGCTGTAACTGCCATCCCCTGTGGTTGATGCAGCAAGTTCGTGTTGGAGGTGATGCTGCATTAGACGAGAGTTTCCTAAGGGAAATGTGATTCTATCCAGAAGGGTCCCATGGTCCTTTTCTCTTCCCTCTTTCCTTTTGTTCAGATCTGTATACACAGTACAAATTGAGGGAAGTGTGTCCATGTTCAGTTTAAGGATTCACACCTCTTTAAACTTTCTAACAGTTCACAGTACACAGAGACCCACTCAAGGAAACTCATGTTTGTGTAATATCGATTCACCCAGATTACATATACATCTGTTGTTTTCAGCTGTAACACCCACACTCTCAGCACATGGATCCATTTGTTTCATGGGGGCTGAAATTCCTAGAAATGAAACCAATCCCAACGTGCACTTTCTGTCTGTCTCTTTTGCACTTAGTACTATTTCGCAGAGCTAATTGTCTTTGTTATAGGCTTATGCCATTTCTTCCCTACGAAGCATAGTATATGGCATTCATTCATCTTGTTGGAAAACTTGTAAGACTATATCCCGTTCTATGACCCACACTTATTCAAAACCGTCATTTGTGTTGGCTCACAATATGCACTTCTGGATCAGTATCTATGAATAGTAATGCACGCATCTGTTTTCTGAATACAAGTGTGTTGAGTACATGCTAGCCACGATAATGGGTCGATGCGTACTGAATGATCCTTGACATCACTTTGAGTATAGTGTTTTCAATATTCATGGTAGTTTGGTATATGTAAGCCAACTGTAACCTTTTGGTGTTTGTTTGTTTGTCTGATATTTTGTATGTTTTGCAAAAACATTAGGCCATACATCTCTCATTTTGCTTTAGACAGACAGTCATGTAAGCTGATTCACTTAAGATAGTGCTTAAAATAACCTATGATTTCCTGCTACCCTCTCCCATCTTTAGGATTTTGATGTCCTCCTTGCCTTCTTCTTCTTACTTCTTTGCAACTCAGGCTCTTCTTGCATTTGCAATAATGGTTTTGTTATTTCCATTTCATCTTGCTACTTTTCTACTCAGGGTAGGATTCTCAATTTTTGTTTTGGGATCAGTCTCAAAGTGCTGAAATCTTTTAAGTTTTGCCGGTCAGTGAATTTCCCTAGCTCTGCCGTTGTCATAAACGGCAGTCATTTGGCATAGGCTACCCTAGATTGCAGCTTTTTCTCATTCAGGATATGGTCTATGTCCTGGCACTCCTCCCCGTGCTGCAAAATTTCTGCCGAGATATCAGCTGAAACCCCTCTGGAGGTTCTGTTCTGACTAAGTCGATTTCCTCGAGGTGCATTTTACATCACTGGGATGATCATGAATTTTGTTTATTTGAATTCTACAGCTTCTTGTTCGTCTATTTGTATTCCACCTCTTTTGAACGATGTGTACATCCTGAATTCGTATAGATGATACTTTCCTGGCTTTAAGCAAGTTTCATTCTGATTTTCCTACAAATTCCTTTTCAGAATTTATAATTTTATCTCTTGCTTTTCCATTTGGGAATCCTATGAGTCTTATTCTTACCTGCTTTGTCTTAACCCATGATTCAACAGTGATGTTAGCGTTGGTATGCACTTGCTTTTCTGTGTCTTCTTCTGATTGGGGGTTTTCTCTTCCCCTGTCCTCTCAGTCATTCACGAGTCCCATGCATTAAGTAGTCTGCTTAGGATTGACTTTAGTCAAGTTCTTATCTCATCCATTGAGTTTTCTGATACTATTGGGTTCTTCTTTAGAGTTTCTCTTCCCCTTTTCTGGTATTCTGCCTTTTGTGATTCTGAGGCATGGTGGTTCATCAGTGTTTTCCTCACCTCCATTTTCAGAGCTTGCTCTGGTATCGTTTTGCCGTCTAGTTGTTTGAAATCTTATTTTTTGGGCCTTCAATCTCTTTGGAACTGGAAATGGTACTTCCTGTTTATTTTACTATACTTCTTTTACTCTACATGTCAGGTACTATCATGTGTCTAATACAGACTTTTAGGGCTTGGTTAAATGCAATCTTTAGACTCTTTGGTGTACGCAATTCCAAGTTATTTCTGTGAGGACAATTTTCCCTAGACCTTGATGCCATGCCCCGTACCTGTGTGTGTTGTCTGGTATATCTCTAAATCCTGGTGTTGCCTTTGATGTGATGAACACATCATACTGTTTCAGTTAGTAAAACCTCGTTTTTATTACACTAATCTCACAATTCTGAAAGGGCACAGGGCACTTCCTCTACTGGAAATGAAGCTTCTATAGGTTATCAGCTCTGCATTCTTCTGTATGTCATTTTGAAGTGTCTCCAAAACAGCCAACAGAGAGTGCGCTTGTACTTTCTACTGCCATGGGAATGTCCCAATGTTACCAGTTCTTCCCAGAGCTCCTCTGTCTACAGAAACAACAGTGGAACCATATGTATGGATGTCATACTTCAGGGCCTGCTGGGATGATCCCGCAAACCTACCTATTTGTCCTTAATGCAGAAACCTTTCAGTGCCCTCCAAAATGTAGCATCAGTTTTTGGGTGATAATGCTGTAAGAAATGCTTCATCTTCTCATGCTGTGGACTTTGATCACTCTTCCTAGTTCTCTCACGCTTGAGTCATGAGTTCACGAAGGCAACCACAGAGCTGTTCCCCATCCTCTGCCTCAAACCAGTCTGTAATCCCAATCCAGGTTATGAATGTAGCAGTTCCTAAATCTTTTAATACTGATTTCAATCCCATCGCACCCAGGAACCCTCAGTCCAGATGCATGATACCTCTGATTGAGACCCACACGTGCTCTATTGGCAAAATGTCCAATTGGGCCCTGGTCCTGCAGATGCAGTTGATGTGGCCTAAGGACATATCGATAATCTCGAACTCACGAGCCAGTGCAGTTGCTGTCTCACTGTGTTCACACTACCCTTTGCTCTCTTGAAATTACCCACCAAAACCCACAACGCACTCTAGATCCCTGATTTGTGCGAGAGCCATCATCCTTCGCCCAACCTCTCTTTTTCCGCTGCCTCTGCTTGCTCAGATTTGGCAGCACGGATCTTGGTCTCAGATTCAATTGTGGGGATATTTTGAGCTGATTTCTTTGAGTTCTGTCACCCAAGCATCTGCTGTTCACTCTGCTAATACTCAGCGCATCACCTTCAATCCCATGATTGCTGCCCGCTTGAGAGTGTGCTTCCAAGTAAAACAGAGTTTCTCCTTTGATGCTGCATTACTAGAGGTCAGATCCTGCACTGGTTTCCATTCTCTACTTTGCCTTTTCCTGCTTCCGGTTTATCTGAGGCCTCACCCTGTCTTTGGAAGTAACAGACCACTCTTAGGAAAGTATCCTTGCCAAGGGCTGGGTGAGAGGTTGTTTACAATATTTTGTGTATGGTAGCTAGTGAGAGCAGTTTGCACTGGTTCTCCTCCTACTGGGCATCGACAAATCAACACTTTTCACAAATATTCACAGAAATTGGATATTTCTTTCGCTCCGTTTTTTACAGCCATCGTCGGAGGGTTTTTCTGAAGACTCCAGCATTGACCATAAGTTGACAAGGCAGTTGTAGTCTTTAAGAAAGTTAACAGTATCGATTTACATGTTTTAGGATTTATATGAATGTGAAGTTAGTTTTTGAAAATTACCAAATCAACCTAGAATCCAGACTTGACAATTTCTGTTAGATTTTGTCAGCTCTAAGGAAAAAACAGACAGACTCAATATAAAATAGCAGTCCAAAAGTTTGAAGGGGTCATGCCAACTCTTTTCTCTTGAAGCCTCCAACAACTAAAGGAACAATGAAATACCTATTGGAACCATGAAATAACCCTCATCCTGGGTTTTACTTTTGCACCTGATGCCCTTTTATCCCAATGACACATAACAGGCAATGTTGGCATTTCAAGGGGTAATATTCCTCTCTAGGAATATAAGAGAAAATCTAAACAGAATGTACACATTTAGGCTTGATTCCAAAAGCACCTAGAGGCATTTAACTATGAGAATCCTGCTGCAGCTATGCTAGTCTATTGAGGACCAGGTGCTCTTCTATCAGTGCTGAGATGGCTTAATCATCAGATCATGATGGGTAATGCAATTTAACACAACGAAGTCTGCACCTCCAAGATATAGTGATCCCGGGGCTTGACGGAAGTGAATGACTCTCCACATAACCTGTGTCTTTAATGTGTTTGGCGAATTTTACAGTTCAGTTCACTATCTGACTTCTAATATTTTCCTGTATTGTCTTGAAAAACTGAGGCCTAATACATATTCAAGTTCATTCAAAGATTCCCCTCACTTCCACACTCTATTCAGCCCAAAGATTACATAAACCCAGCTTTTAATGAATCTAGGGGAAGGTCATCATTTCTTTGTGTGAGCTAAGTATTCAATTCCTATCTATTTCAGTCGAGATTATTTTACTTTATGGAGTTCAATTTGTTCACCAATTGTGAAGGAGGAGGAACTATGATTCTAGTAGGGGCTTGCTCTCCTCCTAATGGATTCAATGCAGCTCAGGTTCTGATCCTTTGAAATGGATGCCTGAGTGGAGTGGAGGGAAGACCTTGTGATTGATAGCTAGGCACAAACGTGGGAATAGGCTTACCTGGACTTGGTGCGTTTCGGTCTGAATGATTCGTAAATGCCCCTTGGGATGTGTGGGTTCTCATGACCTCTTCCAAGAACATGAGCGCTTCTATCATCTCTGCCATCTCTTCTCTTTTAGACGTCAGGAATCTTGGACCCGTTCTTGGAGCAGGGAATCGAGTAAATTTCTCAATTGCACGTTGACACTCCGTATGTTTCTACCAGTATCAGCGAGGTACTGTAGCTCTCATGAATATCTTTCGAGCCTGGTATGCTCTAGAGATGTCTCCATGCCGATATTCTCCACTGTAGCAGAACAACTTTCTTCAATGTGTTCGCACATCTCCTCAATCCATGCAGCCAGTTTTTCTGCCAGCTTCTCTTCGTGTCTCCCATAAAGTCAACGTCAACAGGACTGGGCAAGTCTAAAAATACCTCGGAGTCTCACCAGTAAGCTGATGACAGGCAGATCTTCCACTGTCTGCCCTTTCAGATTCTGGAAACTGACCCGTGAACTCAGGTCTTTGGGCAGCAACAGTATCTCGAACTTACTCAACTTCCTGAAAAAAAGACCTAAGCCAATCTCCACATAGGGCAGAATACCCACCATCAAACTGATCCACCCACAGAATTCTGTCCAGTTACCTTGGATCCACCAGCCGAAACAAGCCTCGTGGTATACAACAACATTCCACCTATATTCCAAACGGTAACTGCCATCCCCAGTGGTTGATGCATTAAGATCGTGTTGGAGGTGATGCTGCATTAGACGAGAGTTTCCTAAGGGAAATGTGATTCTATCCAGAAGGGTCCCATGGTCCTTTACTCTTCCCTCTTTCCTTTTATTCAGATCTATATACACAGTAAAACCGGAGGGAAGTGTGTCCATGTTCAGTTTATGGATTCACACCTATTTAAACTTTCTAACAGTTCACAGTACACATAGACCCACTCAAGGAAACTCTTGTTTGTTTAATATCCATTCACCCAGATTACATATCCGTCTGTTGCTTTCTGCTGAAATACCCACACTCTCAGAACATGGATCCATTTAATTCATGGGGGCTGAAATTCCTAGAAATGAAAAAAATCCCAACGTGCACTTTCCTGTCTGTCTCTTTTGCAATTAGTAATATTTTGGAGAGCTAATTGTCTTTGTTATAGGCTTATGCCATTTCTTCCCTACGAAGCATAGTATATGGCATTCATTCATCTTGTTGGAAAACTTGTAAGACTATATCCCGTTCTATGACCCACACTTATTCAAAACCGTCATTTGGGTTGGCTCACGATATGCACTTCTGGATCAGTATCTATGAATAGTAATGCACGCATCTGTTTTCTGAATACAAGTGTGTTGAGTACATGCTAGCCGCGATAATGGGTCGAAGCGTCCTGAATGATCCTTGACATCACTTTGAGTATATTTTTTTGAATATTCATGGTAGTTTGGTATATGTAAGCCAACTGTAACCTTTTGGTGTTTGTTTGTTTGTCTGATATTTTGTATGTTTTGCAAAAACATTAGGCCATACATCTCTCATTTTGCTTCAGACAGACAGTCATGTAAGCTGATTCACTTAAGATAGTGCTTAAAATCACCTATGATTTCCTGCTACCCTCTCCCATCTTTAGGATTTTGATGTCCTCCTTGCCTTCTTCTTCTTACTTCTTTGCAACTCAGGCTCTTCTTGCATTTGCAATAATGGTTTTGTTATATCCATTTCATCATGCTACTTTTCTACTCAGGGTAGGATTCTCAATTTTTGTTTTAGGATCAGTCTCAAACTGCTGAATTCTTTTAAGGTTTGCCGGTCAGTGAATTTCCCTATCTCTGCCGTTGTTATAAATGGCGGTCATTTGGCATAGGCTACCCAAGATTGCAGCTTTTTCTCATTCAGGTTATGGTCTATGTCCTGGCACTCCTTCCCGTGCTGCAAAATTTCTGCCGAGATATCAGCTGAAACCACTCTGGAGGTTCTCTTTTGACTAAGTCGATTTCCTCGAGGTTCATTTTACATCACTGGGATGATCATGAATTTTGTTTATTTGAGTTCTACAGCTTCTTGTACGTCTATTTCTATTCCACCTCTTTTGAACGATGTGTACATCCTGAATTCGTATAGATGATACTTTTTTGGCTTTCAGCAAGTTTCATTCTGATTTTCCTACAAATTCCTTTTCAGAATTTATAATTTTATCTCTTGCTTTTCAATTTGCTAATCCTATGAGTCTTATTTTTACCTGCTTTGTCTTAACCCAGGATTCAACAGTGATGTTAGCGTTGGTATGCACTTGCTTTTCTGTGTCTTCTTCTGATCGAGGATTTTCTGTTCCCCTGTCCTCTCAGTCTTTCACCAGTCCCACGCATTAAATAGTCTGCTTAGGATTGACTTTAGTCAAGTTATTATCCCATCCATTGTGTTTTCTGATACTATTGGTTTCTTCTTTAGATTTTCTCTACCCCTTTTCTGGTATTCTACCTTTTGTGATTCTGAGGCATGGTGGTTCATCAGTGCTTTCCTCATCTCCATTTTCAGAGCTTGCTCTGGAATCGTTTTGCCGTCTAGTTGTTTGAAAGCTTATTTTTTGGGCCTTCAATCTCTTTGGAACTGGAAATGGTACTTCCTGTTTCTTTTACTATATTTCTTTAATCTACAGGTCAGGTATTATCATGTATCTATTATAGACTTTTAGGGCTTGGATAAGTGCAAATTTTAGACTCTTTGATGTACGCAATTCCAAGTTATTTCTGTGAGGACAATTTTCCCTAGTCTTTGATGCCATGCCCTGTTCCAGTGTATGTCTTTTCTGGTATATCTCTAAATCCTGGTGTTGCGTTGGTTGTGATGAACACACCATACTCTTTCAGTTAGTAGATCTTCATTTTTATTACGCTAATCTCATAATTCTGAAAGGGCACAGGGCACTTCCTCTAGTGGAAATGAAGCTTCTATAGGTTTTCAGCTCTGCATTCTTCTGTATGTCATTTTGAAGTGTCTCCAAAACAGCCAACAGAGAGTGCGCTTGTACTTTCTACTGCCATGGGAATGTCCCAATGTTACCAGTTCTTCCCAGAGCTTCTCTGTCTACAGAAACACCAGTGGAAGCATATGTATGGATATCATACATCAGGGCCTGCTGGGATGATCCCGCAGACCGACCTCTGTGTCCTCGTTGCAGTACCCTGTCAGTGAAGTCCAAAATATAGCATCTGCATTTGGGTGGTAATGCTGTAAGAAATGCTTCATCTTCTCATGCTGTGGACTTTGACCACTCTTCCTAGTTCTCTCATTCTTGAGTTATGGAATCACGAAGGCAACCACAGAGCTGTTCCCCATCCTCTGCCTCAAACCAGTCTGTAATCCCAATCCAGGTTATGAATGTAGCAGTTCCTAAATCTTTTAATACTTATTTCAATCCCAACGCACCCAGGAACCCTCAGTCCAGATGCATGATACCTCTGATTGAGACCCACACGTGCTCTATTGGCAAAATGTCCAATTGGGCCCTGGTCCTGCAGATGCAGTTGATGTGGCCTAAGGACGTATTGATAATGTCAAACTCACGAGCCAGTGCGGTTGCTGTCTCACTGAGTTCACAGTTCTCTTTGCTCTCTTGAACGTACCCACCAAAACCCACAACGCACTCTAGATCCCTGAGTTGTGCGAGAGCCATCATCTGTCGCCCTACTTCTCTTTTTCCGCTGCCTCTGCTAGCTCAAATTTGGCAGCTCGGATCTTGGTCTCAGATTCAATTGTGGGGATATTTTGAGCTGATTTCTTTGAGTTCTGTCAGCCAAGCATCTGCTGTGCACTCTGCTAATACTCAGCGCATCACCTTCAATCCCATGCCTGCTGCCCGCTTGAGAGTGTTCTTCCAAGTAAAACAGAGTTTCACCTTTGATGCTGCATTACCACAGGTCAGACCCTGCACTAGTTTCCATTCTCTACTTTGCCTTTTCCTGCTTCCAGGTTTTCTGAGGCCTCATCCTGTATTTGGAAGTAACACACCACTCTTCGGCAATTGTCCTGTGCCAAGGGCTGTTTGATTGAATGTTTACAAAGTTTTGTGTATGGGAGCGAGTGAGAGCAGTTTGCACTGGTTCTCTGCCTACTGGGCATCGATAAATCAACACTTTCCACAAATAATTCACAGAAATTGGATATTAGATTAGCTCCGTTTTGTTTACAGCCATGGTCGGAGGGTTTGTCCGAAGACCCCATCTTTGACATTAGGTTGATATGGCATTTGCAGTCTTTAAGAAGGTTAATAGTATCGATTTACATGTTTTAGGATTTATATGAAATTGAAGTTAGTTTTTGAAAATTACCAAATCAACAAAAGCCAGACTTGACAATTTTTGTAACATTTTGTCAGCTCTAAGGAAAAAACAGACAGACTCAATGTAAAATAGCACTCCAAAAGCTTGAAGTGGTCATGTCAAGTCTTTTCTCATGAAGCCTCCAACAACAAAAGGAACAATGAAATACCTATTGGAACCATGAAATAACGCCCAACCTTCGTTTCCCTTATGCAGGTGGTGGCCTTTACTCCCAATGACACATACTAGGCAATGTTGGCATTTCAAGGGGTAACATTATTCTCTAGGAATATACAAGAAAATCTAAACAGAATATATAAATTTAGGCTTGATTCCAAAAGCACCTAGAGGCATTTAACTATGAGAAACCTGCTGCAGCTTTGCTAGGCTATTGAGAAACAGGTGTTCTTCTATCAGTGCTGAGAAGACTTAATCATCCGATCATGTTGGGTAAAGCAATTTAACACAACCAAGTCTGCACCTCCAAGATATAGTGAACCCGGGGCTTGACGGAAGGGAACGACGGTCCACAAAACCTGTGTCTTTAATGTTTTTGGCTAATTTTACATTTCAGTTCACTATCTGACATCTAATATTTTCCTTTACTGTCTTGAATAACTGAGGCCTAATACGAAGTCACGTTCAGTCAAAGATTCCCCACACTTCCCACACTCCTTTCAGCCCAAAGTATACATAAACCCAGCATTTGCTGAATCTAGGAGAAGGTCATCATTTCTTTGTGTGAGCTAAGTATTCAATTCCTATCTATTTTACTCGAGAGTATTTGACCTTTAAGGTGTTCACTGTTGTTCACCGTGTGTGAAGGAATAGGAACTCTGATTCTAGTAGGGGCTTGCTTTCCTCCTAACGGATTCATTGCAGCTCAGGTTCTGATCCTTTGAAATGGATGACTGAGTGGAGTGGAGGGAAGACCATGTGATTGATAGCTAACAACAAACCTGTTAATAGGCTTACCTGGGCTTGGTGCATTTCGGTGTGAATGATTTGTAAATGCCCCTTGGGATGTGTGGATTCCCACGACCTCTTCCAAGGACATGAGCGCTTTTATCATCTCTGCCATCTCTTCTCTTTTAGATGTCAGGAATCTTGGACCCGTTCTTGGAGCAGTGAATCGAGTAACTTTCTCAAGGGCACGTTGACACTCTGTATGTTTCTGCCAGTATCAGCGAGTTTCAGTAGGTCTCATGAATGTCTTCCGAGCCTGGTATGCTCTAGAGATGTCTCCATGCCGATATTCTCCACTGTAGCAGAACAACTTTCTTCAATGTGTTCGCACATCTCCTCAAACAATGCAGCCAGTTTTTCTGCCAGCTTCTCTTCGTGTCTCCCATAAAGTCGACGTCAACAGGAATGGGCAAGTCTGAAATTACCTCGGAGCCTCACCAGTAAGCTGATGACAGGCAGATCTTCCACTGTCTGCCCTTTCAGATTCTGGAAACTGACCCGTGAACTGAGGTCTTTGGGCAGCAGCAGTATCTCAAACTTACTCAGCTTCCCGAACAAAAGACGTAAGCCAATCTCCACATAGGGCAGCAGAACCACAATCAAACTGATCCACCTATAGAATTCTGCCCAGTTACCTTGGATCCACCAGCCGCAACAAGCCTCGTGGTACACAACAACATTCCACCTGGAATCCAACCGGTAACTGCCATCCCCAGTGGTTGATGCATCAAGTCAGTGTTGGGGGTGATGCTGCATTTGACGAGATTTTCCTAAGGGAAATGTGATTCTATCCAGAAGGGTCCCGTGGTCTTTTTCTCTTCTCTCTTTCCTTTTTGTTCAAATCTGTATACACTGTACAAATGGAGGGAAGTGTATCCATGTTCAGTTTATGGATTCACACCTCTTTAAACTTTCTAACAGTTCACAGTACACAGAGACACACTCAAGGAAACTCATGTTTGTGTAATATCCATTCACCCAGATTACATATCCGTCTTTTGCTTTCTGCTGAAATACCCACACTCTCAGAACATGGATCCATTTGATTCATGGTTGCTGAAATTCCTAGAAATGTAACGAATCCCAACGTGCACATTCCTGTCTGTCTCTTTTGCACTTAGTACAATTTTGCAAAGCTACTTTTCTTTGTTATAGGATTATGCCATTTCTTCCCTACGAAGCATAGAATATGGCATTCATTCTTCCTTTTGGAAGACTTGTAAGACTATATCCCGTTCTATGACTCACTCTTATTCAAAACCGTGATTTGGGTAGGCTCACAATATGCACTTGTGGATCAGTATCTATGAATATTAATGCACGCATCTGTTTTCTTAATACAAGTTTCTTGAGTACATGCTAGCCGCAATACTGGGTCGATGCGTGTTGAATGATCCTTGTCATCAATTTGATCATTTGGTTTTGAATAATCATGTTTGTATTGTATATGTCAGCCAACTGTAACCTTTTGGTGTTTGTTTGTTTGTCTGATTGTATTGCAAACACATTATGCCATGCATCTCTCCTTTTGCTTCAGACAGTCATGTAAGCTGATTCACTGACGATAGTGCTTATAATCACCTGTGATTTCATGCTATCCTCTCCCATCTTTAAGATTTTGATGTCCTCCTTGCCTTATTCTTGTTACTTCTTTGCAAATGAGACTCTCCTTGCATTTACAATAATGGTTTTGTTATATCAATTTCTTCTTGCTTCTTTTCTACTCAGGGTAGGAATCTCAATTTTTGTTTTAGTATCAGTCTCAAACTGCTGAATTCTTTTAAGGTTTCAAGATCAGTGAAATTCCCTAGCTCTGCCGTTGTTATAAATGGCGGTCATTTGGCATAGGCTACCCTAGATTGCAGCTTTTTCTCATTCAGGGTATGGCCTATTTCCTTGCACTCCTCCCAGTGCTGCAAATTTTCTGCCGTGATATCAGCTGAAACCCCTCTGGAGGTTCTGTTGTGACTAAGTTGCTTTCCTCGAGGTGCATTTTACATCACTGGGATGATCATGAACTTTGTTTATTTGAATTCTACAGCTGCTTGTTGGTCTATTGGGATTCCACCTATTTTGGACGCTGTGTACTTCCTGAATTCGTATAGATGATACTTTCTTGGCTTTCAGCAAATTTCTTTCTGATTTTTCTACAAATTCCTCTTCAGAATTTTTTATTTTATCACTTGCTTTTCCATTTGGGAATCCTATGAGTCCTATTCTTACCTGCTTACACTTAATCCATGATTCAACAGTGATGTTAGCATTGGATTGCACTTGCTTTTCTGTGCCATTTTCTGATCAAGGGATTTCTGTTCCCCTGTCCTCGCAGTCATTCACGAGTCCCTCTGCATTATGTAGTCTGCTTAGGATTGACCTTAGCCCAGTTTTTATCGCATCCATTGACTTTTCTGATTTTATTGGTTATTCTTTAGACTTTCTCTTCCCCTTTTCTGGTATTTTGCTTTTGTGATTCTGAGGCACTGTTGTTCATCAGTGTTTTCCTCACATCTATTTTCAGAGCTTGCTCTGGTAACGTTTTGCCGTCTAGTTGTTTGAAAGCTTATTTTTTGGGCCTTCAATCTCTTTGGAACTGAAAATGGTACTTCCTGTTTCTTTTACTATACTTCTTTTACCCTATAGTTCAGGTAATATCATGTATCTAATATAGACAAATTGGGCTTGGATAAGTGCAAACTTTAGACTTTTTGGTGTACGCATTTCCAAGGTATTTCTGTGAGGACAATTTTCCCTAGACCTTGATGCCATGCCCTGTTCCTGTGTGTGTTGTCTGGTATATCTCTAAATCCTGGTGTTGTCTTTGTTGTGATGAACACACCATACTGTTTCAGTTAGTTGATCCTCTTTTTTATTACATTTATCTCACAATTCTGAAAGGGCGCAGGGCACTTCCTCTAGTGGAAATGAAGCTTCTATAGGTTTTCAGCTCTGCATTCTTCTGTATGTCATTTTGAAGTGTCTCCAAAACAGCCAACAGAGAGTGCGCTTGTACTTTCTACTGCCATGGGAATGTCCCAATGTTACCAGTTCTTCCCAGAGCTTCTCTGTCTACAGAAACACCAGTGGAAGCATATGTATGGATATCATACTTCAGGGCCTGCTGGGATGATCCCGCAGACCGACCTATGTGTCCTCGTTGCAGTACCCTGTCAGTGAAGTCCAAAATATAGCATCTGCATTTGGGTGGTAATGCTGTAAGAAATGCTTCATCTTCTCATGGTATGGACTTTGACCACTCTTCCTAGTTCTCTCATTCTTGAGTTATGGAATCACGAAGGCAACCACAGAGCTGTTCCCCATCCTCTGCCTCAAACCAGTCTGTAATCCCAATCCAGGTTATGAATGTAGCAGTTCCTAAATCTTTTAATACTTATTTCAATCCCAACGCACCCAGGAACCCTCAGTCCAGATGCATGATACCTCTGATTGAGACCCACACGTGCTCTATTGGCAAAATGTCCAATTGGGCCCTGGTCCTGCAGATGCAGTTGATGTGGCCTAAGGACGTATTGATAATGTCAAACTCACGAGCCAGTGCGGTTGCTGTCTCACTGAGTTCACAGTTCTCTTTGCTCTCTTGAACGTACCCACCAAAACCCACAACGCACTCTAGATCCCTGAGTTGTGCGAGAGCCATCATCTGTCGCCCTACTTCTCTTTTTCCGCTGCCTCTGCTAGCTCAGATTTGGCAGCTCGGATCTTGGTCTCAGATTCAATTGTGGGGATATTTTGAGCTGATTTCTTTGAGTTCTGTCAGCCAAGCATCTGCTGTGCACTCTGCTAATACTCAGCGCATCACCTTCAATCCCATGCCTGCTGCCCGCTTGAGAGTGTTCTTCCAAGTAAAACAGAGTTTCACCTTTGATGCTGCATTACCACAGGTCAGACCCTGCACTAGTTTCCATTCTCTACTTTGCCTTTTCCTGCTTCCAGGTTTTCTGAGGCCTCATCCTGTATTTGGAAGTAACAGACCACTCTTCGGCAATTGTCCTGTGCCAAGGGCTGTTTGATTGAATGTTTACAAAGTTTTGTGTATGGGAGCGAGTGAGAGCAGTTTGCACTGGTTCTCTGCCTACTGGGCATCGATAAATCAACACTTTCCACAAATAATTCACAGAAATTGGATATTAGATTAGCTCCGTTTTGTTTACAGCCATGGTCGGAGGGTTTGTCCGAAGACCCCATCTTTGACATTAGGTTGATATGGCATTTGCAGTCTTTAAGAAGGTTAATAGTATCGATTTACATGTTTTAGGATTTATATGAAATTGAAGTTAGTTTTTGAAAATTACCAAATCAACAAAAGCCAGACTTGACAATTTTTGTAACATTTTGTCAGCTCTAAGGAAAAAACAGACAGACTCAATGTAAAATAGCACTCCAAAAGCTTGAAGTGGTCATGTCAAGTCTTTTCTCATGAAGCCTCCAACAACAAAAGGAACAATGAAATACCTATTGGAACCATGAAATAACGCCCAACCTTCGTTTCCCTTATGCAGGTGGTGGCCTTTACTCCCAATGACACATACTAGGCAATGTTGGCATTTCAAGGGGTAACATTATTCTCTAGGAATATACAAGAAAATCTAAACAGAATATATAAATTTAGGCTTGATTCCAAAAGCACCTAGAGGCATTTAACTATGAGAAACCTGCTGCAGCTTTGCTAGGCTATTGAGAAACAGGTGTTCTTCTATCAGTGCTGAGAAGACTTAATCATCCGATCATGTTGGGTAAAGCAATTTAACACAACCAAGTCTGCACCTCCAAGATATAGTGAACCCGGGGCTTGACGGAAGGGAACGACGGTCCACAAAACCTGTGTCTTTAATGTTTTTGGCTAATTTTACATTTCAGTTCACTATCTGACATCTAATATTTTCCTTTACTGTCTTGAATAACTGAGGCCTAATACGAAGTCACGTTCAGTCAAAGATTCCCCACACTTCCCACACTCCTTTCAGCCCAAAGTATACATAAACCCAGCATTTGCTGAATCTAGGAGAAGGTCATCATTTCTTTGTGTGAGCTAAGTATTCAATTCCTATCTATTTTACTCGAGAGTATTTGACCTTTAAGGTGTTCACTGTTGTTCACCGTGTGTGAAGGAATAGGAACTCTGATTCTAGTAGGGGCTTGCTTTCCTCCTAACGGATTCATTGCAGCTCAGGTTCTGATCCTTTGAAATGGATGACTGAGTGGAGTGGAGGGAAGACCATGTGATTGATAGCTAACAACAAACCTGTTAATAGGCTTACCTGGGCTTGGTGCATTTCGGTGTGAATGATTTGTAAATGCCCCTTGGGATGTGTGGATTCCCACGACCTCTTCCAAGGACATGAGCGCTTTTATCATCTCTGCCATCTCTTCTCTTTTAGATGTCAGGAATCTTGGACCCGTTCTTGGAGCAGTGAATCGAGTAACTTTCTCAAGGGCACGTTGACACTCTGTATGTTTCTGCCAGTATCAGCGAGTTTCAGTAGGTCTCATGAATGTCTTCCGAGCCTGGTATGCTCTAGAGATGTCTCCATGCCGATATTCTCCACTGTAGCAGAACAACTTTCTTCAATGTGTTCGCACATCTCCTCAAACAATGCAGCCAGTTTTTCTGCCAGCTTCTCTTCGTGTCTCCCATAAAGTCGACGTCAACAGGAATGGGCAAGTCTGAAATTACCTCGGAGCCTCACCAGTAAGCTGATGACAGGCAGATCTTCCACTGTCTGCCCTTTCAGATTCTGGAAACTGACCCGTGAACTGAGGTCTTTGGGCAGCAGCAGTATCTCAAACTTACTCAGCTTCCCGAACAAAAGACGTAAGCCAATCTCCACATAGGGCAGCAGAACCACAATCAAACTGATCCACCTATAGAATTCTGCCCAGTTACCTTGGATCCACCAGCCGCAACAAGCCTCGTGGTACACAACAACATTCCACCTGGAATCCAACCGGTAACTGCCATCCCCAGTGGTTGATGCATCAAGTCAGTGTTGGGGGTGATGCTGCATTTGACGAGATTTTCCTAAGGGAAATGTGATTCTATCCAGAAGGGTCCCGTGGTCTTTTTCTCTTCTCTCTTTCCTTTTTGTTCAAATCTGTATACACTGTACAAATGGAGGGAAGTGTATCCATGTTCAGTTTATGGATTCACACCTCTTTAAACTTTCTAACAGTTCACAGTACACAGAGACACACTCAAGGAAACTCATGTTTGTGTAATATCCATTCACCCAGATTACATATCCGTCTTTTGCTTTCTGCTGAAATACCCACACTCTCAGAACATGGATCCATTTGATTCATGGTTGCTGAAATTCCTAGAAATGTAACGAATCCCAACGTGCACATTCCTGTCTGTCTCTTTTGCACTTAGTACAATTTTGCAAAGCTACTTTTCTTTGTTATAGGATTATGCCATTTCTTCCCTACGAAGCATAGAATATGGCATTCATTCTTCCTTTTGGAAGACTTGTAAGACTATATCCCGTTCTATGACTCACTCTTATTCAAAACCGTGATTTGGGTAGGCTCACAATATGCACTTGTGGATCAGTATCTATGAATATTAATGCACGCATCTGTTTTCTTAATACAAGTTTCTTGAGTACATGCTAGCCGCAATACTGGGTCGATGCGTGTTGAATGATCCTTGTCATCAATTTGATCATTTGGTTTTGAATAATCATGTTTGTATTGTATATGTCAGCCAACTGTAACCTTTTGGTGTTTGTTTGTTTGTCTGATTGTATTGCAAACACATTATGCCATGCATCTCTCCTTTTGCTTCAGACAGTCATGTAAGCTGATTCACTGACGATAGTGCTTATAATCACCTGTGATTTCATGCTATCCTCTCCCATCTTTAAGATTTTGATGTCCTCCTTGCCTTATTCTTGTTACTTCTTTGCAAATGAGACTCTCCTTGCATTTACAATAATGGTTTTGTTATATCAATTTCTTCTTGCTTCTTTTCTACTCAGGGTAGGAATCTCAATTTTTGTTTTAGTATCAGTCTCAAACTGCTGAATTCTTTTAAGGTTTCAAGATCAGTGAAATTCCCTAGCTCTGCCGTTGTTATAAATGGCGGTCATTTGGCATAGGCTACCCTAGATTGCAGCTTTTTCTCATTCAGGGTATGGCCTATTTCCTTGCACTCCTCCCAGTGCTGCAAATTTTCTGCCGTGATATCAGCTGAAACCCCTCTGGAGGTTCTGTTGTGACTAAGTTGCTTTCCTCGAGGTGCATTTTACATCACTGGGATGATCATGAACTTTGTTTATTTGAATTCTACAGCTGCTTGTTGGTCTATTGGGATTCCACCTATTTTGGACGCTGTGTACTTCCTGAATTCGTATAGATGATACTTTCTTGGCTTTCAGCAAATTTCTTTCTGATTTTTCTACAAATTCCTCTTCAGAATTTTTTATTTTATCACTTGCTTTTCCATTTGGGAATCCTATGAGTCCTATTCTTACCTGCTTACACTTAATCCATGATTCAACAGTGATGTTAGCATTGGATTGCACTTGCTTTTCTGTGCCATTTTCTGATCAAGGGATTTCTGTTCCCCTGTCCTCGCAGTCATTCACGAGTCCCTCTGCATTATGTAGTCTGCTTAGGATTGACCTTAGCCCAGTTTTTATCGCATCCATTGACTTTTCTGATTTTATTGGTTATTCTTTAGACTTTCTCTTCCCCTTTTCTGGTATTTTGCTTTTGTGATTCTGAGGCACTGTTGTTCATCAGTGTTTTCCTCACATCTATTTTCAGAGCTTGCTCTGGTAACGTTTTGCCGTCTAGTTGTTTGAAAGCTTATTTTTTGGGCCTTCAATCTCTTTGGAACTGAAAATGGTACTTCCTGTTTCTTTTACTATACTTCTTTTACCCTATAGTTCAGGTAATATCATGTATCTAATATAGACAAATTGGGCTTGGATAAGTGCAAACTTTAGACTTTTTGGTGTACGCATTTCCAAGGTATTTCTGTGAGGACAATTTTCCCTAGACCTTGATGCCATGCCCTGTTCCTGTGTGTGTTGTCTGGTATATCTCTAAATCCTGGTGTTGTCTTTGTTGTGATGAACACACCATACTGTTTCAGTTAGTTGATCCTCTTTTTTATTACATTTATCTCACAATTCTGAAAGGGCGCAGGGCACTTCCTCTAGTGGAAATGAAGCTTCTATAGGTTTTCAGCTCTGCATTCTTCTGTATGTCATTTTGAAGTGTCTCCAAAACAGCCAACAGAGAGTGCGCTTGTACTTTCTACTGCCATGGGAATGTCCCAATGTTACCAGTTCTTCCCAGAGCTTCTCTGTCTACAGAAACACCAGTGGAAGCATATGTATGGATATCATACTTCAGGGCCTGCTGGGATGATCCCGCAGACCGACCTATGTGTCCTCGTTGCAGTACCCTGTCAGTGAAGTCCAAAATATAGCATCTGCATTTGGGTGGTAATGCTGTAAGAAATGCTTCATCTTCTCATGGTATGGACTTTGACCACTCTTCCTAGTTCTCTCATTCTTGAGTTATGGAATCACGAAGGCAACCACAGAGCTGTTCCCCATCCTCTGCCTCAAACCAGTCTGTAATCCCAATCCAGGTTATGAATGTAGCAGTTCCTAAATCTTTTAATACTTATTTCAATCCCAACGCACCCAGGAACCCTCAGTCCAGATGCATGATACCTCTGATTGAGACCCACACGTGCTCTATTGGCAAAATGTCCAATTGGGCCCTGGTCCTGCAGATGCAGTTGATGTGGCCTAAGGACGTATTGATAATGTCAAACTCACGAGCCAGTGCGGTTGCTGTCTCACTGAGTTCACAGTTCTCTTTGCTCTCTTGAACGTACCCACCAAAACCCACAACGCACTCTAGATCCCTGAGTTGTGCGAGAGCCATCATCTGTCGCCCTACTTCTCTTTTTCCGCTGCCTCTGCTAGCTCAGATTTGGCAGCTCGGATCTTGGTCTCAGATTCAATTGTGGGGATATTTTGAGCTGATTTCTTTGAGTTCTGTCAGCCAAGCATCTGCTGTGCACTCTGCTAATACTCAGCGCATCACCTTCAATCCCATGCCTGCTGCCCGCTTGAGAGTGTTCTTCCAAGTAAAACAGAGTTTCACCTTTGATGCTGCATTACCACAGGTCAGACCCTGCACTAGTTTCCATTCTCTACTTTGCCTTTTCCTGCTTCCAGGTTTTCTGAGGCCTCATCCTGTATTTGGAAGTAACAGACCACTCTTCGGCAATTGTCCTGTGCCAAGGGCTGTTTGATTGAATGTTTACAAAGTTTTGTGTATGGGAGCGAGTGAGAGCAGTTTGCACTGGTTCTCTGCCTACTGGGCATCGATAAATCAACACTTTCCACAAATAATTCACAGAAATTGGATATTAGATTAGCTCCGTTTTGTTTACAGCCATGGTCGGAGGGTTTGTCCGAAGACCCCATCTTTGACATTAGGTTGATATGGCATTTGCAGTCTTTAAGAAGGTTAATAGTATCGATTTACATGTTTTAGGATTTATATGAAATTGAAGTTAGTTTTTGAAAATTACCAAATCAACAAAAGCCAGACTTGACAATTTTTGTAACATTTTGTCAGCTCTAAGGAAAAAACAGACAGACTCAATGTAAAATAGCACTCCAAAAGCTTGAAGTGGTCATGTCAAGTCTTTTCTCATGAAGCCTCCAACAACAAAAGGAACAATGAAATACCTATTGGAACCATGAAATAACGCCCAACCTTCGTTTCCCTTATGCAGGTGGTGGCCTTTACTCCCAATGACACATACTAGGCAATGTTGGCATTTCAAGGGGTAACATTATTCTCTAGGAATATACAAGAAAATCTAAACAGAATATATAAATTTAGGCTTGATTCCAAAAGCACCTAGAGGCATTTAACTATGAGAAACCTGCTGCAGCTTTGCTAGGCTATTGAGAAACAGGTGTTCTTCTATCAGTGCTGAGAAGACTTAATCATCCGATCATGTTGGGTAAAGCAATTTAACACAACCAAGTCTGCACCTCCAAGATATAGTGAACCCGGGGCTTGACGGAAGGGAACGACGGTCCACAAAACCTGTGTCTTTAATGTTTTTGGCTAATTTTACATTTCAGTTCACTATCTGACATCTAATATTTTCCTTTACTGTCTTGAATAACTGAGGCCTAATACGAAGTCACGTTCAGTCAAAGATTCCCCACACTTCCCACACTCCTTTCAGCCCAAAGTATACATAAACCCAGCATTTGCTGAATCTAGGAGAAGGTCATCATTTCTTTGTGTGAGCTAAGTATTCAATTCCTATCTATTTTACTCGAGAGTATTTGACCTTTAAGGTGTTCACTGTTGTTCACCGTGTGTGAAGGAATAGGAACTCTGATTCTAGTAGGGGCTTGCTTTCCTCCTAACGGATTCATTGCAGCTCAGGTTCTGATCCTTTGAAATGGATGACTGAGTGGAGTGGAGGGAAGACCATGTGATTGATAGCTAACAACAAACCTGTTAATAGGCTTACCTGGGCTTGGTGCATTTCGGTGTGAATGATTTGTAAATGCCCCTTGGGATGTGTGGATTCCCACGACCTCTTCCAAGGACATGAGCGCTTTTATCATCTCTGCCATCTCTTCTCTTTTAGATGTCAGGAATCTTGGACCCGTTCTTGGAGCAGTGAATCGAGTAACTTTCTCAAGGGCACGTTGACACTCTGTATGTTTCTGCCAGTATCAGCGAGTTTCAGTAGGTCTCATGAATGTCTTCCGAGCCTGGTATGCTCTAGAGATGTCTCCATGCCGATATTCTCCACTGTAGCGGAACAACTTTCTTCAATGTGTTCGCACATCTCCTCAAACAATGCAGCCAGTTTTTCTGCCAGCTTCTCTTCGTGTCTCCCATAAAGTCGACGTCAACAGGAATGGGCAAGTCTGAAATTACCTCGGAGCCTCACCAGTAAGCTGATGACAGGCAGATCTTCCACTGTCTGCCCTTTCAGATTCTGGAAACTGACCCGTGAACTGAGGTCTTTGGGCAGCAGCAGTATCTCAAACTTACTCAGCTTCCCGAACAAAAGACGTAAGCCAATCTCCACATAGGGCAGCAGAACCACAATCAAACTGATCCACCTATAGAATTCTGCCCAGTTACCTTGGATCCACCAGCCGCAACAAGCCTCGTGGTACACAACAACATTCCACCTGGAATCCAACCGGTAACTGCCATCCCCAGTGGTTGATGCATCAAGTCAGTGTTGGGGGTGATGCTGCATTTGACGAGATTTTCCTAAGGGAAATGTGATTCTATCCAGAAGGGTCCCGTGGTCTTTTTCTCTTCTCTCTTTCCTTTTTGTTCAAATCTGTATACACTGTACAAATGGAGGGAAGTGTATCCATGTTCAGTTTATGGATTCACACCTCTTTAAACTTTCTAACAGTTCACAGTACACAGAGACACACTCAAGGAAACTCATGTTTGTGTAATATCCATTCACCCAGATTACATATCCGTCTTTTGCTTTCTGCTGAAATACCCACACTCTCAGAACATGGATCCATTTGATTCATGGTTGCTGAAATTCCTAGAAATGTAACGAATCCCAACGTGCACATTCCTGTCTGTCTCTTTTGCACTT